>NC_086325.1:84637425-85237425 GCF_036172605.1 Pelobates fuscus | reverse complement strand
TCTTCTAGACTGCACACATTGTGCTCAATAAAATGAATAAAGAGGTTTTCTAAAAACCATAACAACCATTGTCTACTGTAGAGATTATGGTGCTAGCAGTATAATGGTGTCATCCTACAGTTCCGTGTCAAACCTTTTTTAAGTAGCTTGACACAAGCCAAAGATCCCCCAGGCTTGAAACTGACATTGCTAATGCTTAAGTGTTGGGTCATGAGAGCCAGGGACATCATTGGCTTGTGTCAAACTGCATGAAAACAGTTTGACAGAAAACTGGGGGCCGTGCTAGAAAGCTGCATGAACCATAACTCCTACAACAGACTGTTACTTTTAGAATGTGTTAAGACTGTCCTTTTAAGCATTTATTAATTTTCTCAACATTTCTATCCCTTAGTTTAATTTGTTAGTCAACATAGAGATTATTTTTAGGAATTAAATTTTTAAATAATTTTTACATGCCTACACGTTTTTATAAGAAACAGGGCAAGGTCATTAGCCTCACCCTCCTAAAATCCAGAAGACTTATCACTATACTAGTCATTTTTCATATGATTATATTCTTATAGGAATGAATTATGGATTTGTTTTGAAGAGAACCAGTGTAACATGTGATTGTAATTTTTCATCTCAACTTAATGACGAAGATGTCCTTACCTTAGACAGTGAATATATATGTCTGTTTCCCTGAAAATAAGAAATCCCATGAAAATAAGTCCTAGCTTATTTTTGGGGGATGCTCGTAATATAAGCCCTACCCCGAAAATAAGCCCTAGTCGCCAATCGCTAGTTCGCTAACATATGTTTGGGGAATTTTCCTCCCGAACATAGATTTGCGGATTCCATTTGCAAGTAAGCTAATCTATGTTTGGGGAAGTTTCCCCGAACATAGATTTGCGGGATTCCATGCACTATTGAATTTGTCTATGGTCGGGGGAATTCGCCCAAAAGTAGACCTGCTTTCTAGCGCATGCTTGAAACAGTTTTTCCCCGAAATAAGACATCCCCCGAAAATAAGCCCTAGTGTGTTTTTTTTTTGGGGGGGGGGGGGATTATTATTATTTTGGGGGAAACATGGTATTTGAAATATTGAAAAATAAGTATTCTACGTGGTAATCATTTACTCAGAAATTACTGAAAATCAATGTTTGATAAATGTGCATCATCACTGACTATTTACAAAGTTTTGACTATCCTCATGCATTCTAACTCTAATTTGCCATTCTTGGAAAAAAATTGTTAGAGGTATGATAATATAGGTAGGGATTTCTTCATGTAGCCATTCGATGGATAAAGAATTGAGTAACTTAAAAAAATCTTTAGTTCAACAATTGTATGATAAATTGATAGTTTAAATGCCAGTCACTTTCTTACTAGTCTAATCTAATCAGATTTCATTTCTCATTTCAGCATGTTTTTTTTTTCTGCTCATGCACAGGGATTACCTGGGTTTCTCTATTTTTCTGGAACTTGCATTAATTTTCATTGTAAAAAAAAATATTAATGAATATATTGCTTTTCTGCTTTTGCTTATTTAATACGTTATTTTCAACTGTCTGCTTTTTTGCATAAATAACATGTCCAAACAGCCGAATATATTCACTCTGATGATGCATTATATAAGGGAGGGTTTAAAAGTTTGTAGTCAGTTTTTTACATCGAATCTCAGGATTGACGTAACAGGAGCTTTGTAACTATTAATAAGTACAGGTCTACAGAGCCCCAGTGTTCTTCAATTTTGGAATAGTATCCAAAGTGTAATAGTGTAGTCAACATTGGCCCTTAAGGGGTTAATTAAACTACAGTCACATTCTAACTACACTACAATCACGCTCAACCTACACTACCATGTGTGTACCTCTTCGTGGAACACCTCTCTCCAACACTTTTTGATCACTGCATATGCACACCATGCTCAGAGATAAAACAGCCATTGACTTGGAATATTTCGTACTTCTTTTGTCCTGGAATGTTAACTTTCTCATATAACACTTACCTGTACAATTATCCTTTTATTTATTTTTTTAAATGTCCACAATTTTATTTTTACTGTGCTTAACACAGAGCAGTGATAATAAAGAAATCATCGGACATTAAAATTTGTTTGTTTAGGTTTTTGTTTAGGTTTTTTTTTTAGTTGTTCTTATATTTTTGTTACTGCCATCATCATTCTAAAATTGTGAATATATTCGTGCTGCAGAAAGCCCTCTCTGTCTTATGATTGCTCTGAGCTGTGTTTAACCTGTCCTCCTTTGCTTAACTGGTATAGGTGACTGCTGCTGCGGGGCCAAAGTTGGTAATGGAGACTTAGTCACAGAGGGAGGTGAGATTAGAGAACCTGCAGGTCAAATATTCGAGTGACTATGAGATCTGTGTGATCTCCCGTCTCTATTTTTTATTTTATTTTATTTTTTAAATACTGGATTTTCATGCATGTTCGCCTTCGGTTATTGTATACATCAAAACAGTCATAGGAAATATGTGATTCAGTAGCGGGCAACCTTTGACCCAAAAGTAGGATTTGTTACTTTTGTGATTTCTATCAAATATTACATTACTCCGGGTCACATTGGAACTCCAAATTTACATCACTGTGTGTGAGAATTATTTAAATTATTTATTTGTTAAGTATGCCTTTTCTAAAATTACACAGGACAGTGTTCTGTAATTATTAAAAAAAAAAAAAAAACAAACATATTAAACATATAGATGAAAATGGTTGCCTCCTACTGTTTTAAGTGCTAAGCCTTAAGGCTGTCGTCTAAGAAACACTTGATCCATCGTACATGTGCTAACAGTACCGGACCTATTACTTTATAATGCATCCTGTCATACGGCTTCTAACACTAAGTAAGTTAATGGTATGTTTGAAGGTATGCTAGGCCTTCATTTCTCATTGGAATGGCTAACAGAATAGATCTGACACAGTAAGTTCTGAAATGGAATATGTTCGTATGTGACAACTTCTGCTATTTAAATACCAGGACCAAGACTGTCCTTTGGAGGGGACAAAATTTGCATCTGCTTCAAGTTTATGGCGACTGGAAAGCATGCTATAGATTTTTCTGCTTTGGAAAATTATTTTCTTACATCTCAAAGGGATCACACATTTTGGGATTTACAGTGACCAAAATACCCCAGATGACAATCCAAATGTAAAAAGTAAAATATGATCTGCTTGCAGCAAAAGTTTATAAAACGAAAATTAAGTAGAACTCGAGTCCCTTACACTGTATCAATGATGATAAAAGTTCCTATATACAAATGTGTCCATTAAACGGTTTATATTGATTCACAGAAATTGCTCAATGTTATAGCACTTCCAGTTGTGAAAAATTCAATTATTAAAGTACATGCATCCACAATAAGACTTCCAGATAATGAATCCCTAGTACATAAAAGCGTAGGGGAAATAATTGAATGCAGCAATATCTATAAAAATCTATAAAAACAGAAGAGAGAAATACATAGTGCTCTCTGTAACAATACCACATTAATAGAGTTTTAAAAACACTAAGATAGAATATCAGGGAATTTAGCCCCTGGATTACCCCAATTCAATGTCCAGGCCAGCATACACGTTGGACAATCTCATAGTCTATCTCCCAGGGTCCGGCATGGTTCCAGTACTTGCTGCCGGACTGCATTCCACTTTGTGTTCTCAATTCAATCTCCTGACCGAAGCAGTAACATTATGCACATTTTGTGAATAAAGGTTCACTTCCTCAGAATGAGTAGAGCAGTCAGTAGCAGTTGTTGTAGCTCCTGCCCTTGACTTGTACCTGGCCAACCCGGTCCCCACTGCACCCCAGAGAAGCCACCCACACTGCTAGATATACACGGAGCTGCAGAAGAAGCCTCCCCCTCATACAAAGAATACAAACAGCCTACACACAAACACACACAGTCCCCACAACACCACTAATAATCCACATATATGCACACAATTCCACAAATAGCCACATGCAACACACCGAACTGCCCCACACATACCCACATCACAAATCCTGGGCTGTCTTAACGCATAGGCACATTGGGCAGTTGCCCGGGGGCACCATAAGAATATGGTCCTCATAGACCTGCCAGCTTTTCAGCATATTATTCCAGGAGATTTATTTAGAATCTTCAAACCATCTTTATTAAAATGTTTAGGTGGACTAATCAGCTGTTATCGGTACATGCAATCTTGCTGTTGTGAATACATATCTTGACCTTGACAAAAACAACGTACACGTACTAATTGTACATAAGCAAGACAAAATCAACACTCACCATTTTTGGAAGCTGTAAAGCTATAATAAAGTTTTTCTAATATTTTAACAGTCTGTGTCAGGTGCCTGCTACCTACTAAACGTTTGTATAGATTAATATCTGCATTATGGCATTTTTTTTCATGTTTAAACATTGATTTTGTTGAAGGTACCAATAAATATAAGCTTAATTTTATCTATAATTTCCATTTTCATTCCTGTGAGTGGTTGTGTTGGCAGGACCCCAGAGCATTGCTTTGCCCAGGGGCCTAAAATGCTGTTAAGATGGACTTGCACAAAACACACGATGTGACATTTCATCCAGACACACAATTCCACAAGGAGCCCCCATATGCAGCCCACATTTATAGGTATCATACCACAATACCACAAACTACTCATGAATGTATACAATACAACAGCCCAAATACACACAAATAAAACATTACAAAGCAACTGCAGCACCCATAAATAACACAAGCAGAATACGGCAACTTGCACACCTCAATTTAAAAAAATAGGATCAGCACACTGCACGCCAAGGGAATTCAGAATTTTTTAATATTTTTTTTTTGTTTTATGTACTTTTGCTGCATGAAGATCATATATATATTTTTACTATTATCTATATTTGAAGATTCTATTGTTGAACTAATTACTAGCTCTGGGTTTCACCCTTAGTATTTTGTTCACTGGTATTTACATATAGGGTTTTTATGGTATCCCTATGTACCAGCTTCAGAACAGTAATTAGTAGATGACCCTATTCCCTGGTTTAATTTGGTTCTAGAGGCTACTCTCTATTTCCATTCTTCTATCGTACATGTTTGTGATTGCTAGGGGCCACGTGCCATCCTTAGGACAGCCCTGGCCAGGAGTATATGTTCTGATCTCCATTATAAATAGAACTAATAATCTTGATTCAAAAGTTATATTGTGTGATTCCATTTGGAAGGTGCACTTATACTTGGCATAATCAACAAAATAAATGTTGCCAGCTGATTACAATGGAAGAAATTGTTTGTAACAACTTATTGTTGTTGTTGTTTTTTTTTCTAATATAAATTAATAAACTACTTAAAAAAATAACATGTATCACAAAAAATAAAAAATATTTTATAAGGTGATCAAATTAATGCACGTAAATTCATATATATGATTTTTGCTAAAAAATAATGAGCTGAGTAGAAGTGCATCTTTATTTCATATACAATGACAGCATGTTCAAAGAGATATGCAGCTGCCTTCAGTATTGGCTTATAAATTGGAATATGTCATGATGTCATTGCTATTACCTTCATGCCACCATTGTATCATCAATACCATATGCTCATTTAATTGGTAATGCTTTTGCCAACATTGGAAGTGTTATCACAGAAATGATTTTGTTGCACAATTGCATCATCAAACCCATTTTCACATTTTTTTTCATAGCATCACAGCCATAAGCAACATGTCGCCGCTTTATGCTACGACCATCCAATGCATGAAATTTGCCACATTTGTGACTCTTGAACGTGGCCAGGTTAAGTCAACTCTATGTTTTTGCTAAAGTGGGTGACTGATTTGTGTTATTTTTAGGGATGACTTTGCCTTGTGTAATTGCTGGAGATACAGGACCTCCAGGTGTCCGCGGACCAGCTGGAACTCCGGGTAAGGAGAAAATTTCCCAAAAGAAATGATAAAGAAACATTTTCACCATGTATTAAAAAAAAAAATTAAGAATTAAGAGAAATTACGCCAAACAGTGATTACTAATAATTATACTTCCAATGTATGTGTGTGATTTTATTATATATATATATATATATATATAATTAAAATTTAAAATTTTAGAGGACCAAGTAAACAAAAAAAATAACAATGCAGAAAGACTGTTTACTGCTGACGAGTCCTGAACAATTCGTTATTTTTTTATATATCTAGTGTAACGGACCGTTTCACTTACAAGAGGATAAAACCCAGTTTAGGCGATATCCCCCTTTCCAGATGCACAGGCAGCTACTGCAAACACCACTCTCCCGACTGGAGACACACGAACACTGGATCCGAGAAACCTTTTAAATTCTCCCAAGCATATGAATGCTGTAGACCATTGAATAGGAACCATACGAATAGGCTTGTACTCCTAGCAGTCAACTGGAACAGCATGCAATAAATCCTTCCCCCCAATAATGAGACGACACATCAGTTTGAGGGTAAAACAGGAACTGAGGACTGGCTCATCCAGCCTGGCTTTTATTTCCACTCACACATACAGGCCACACCCAGGGGGAGGCATAAAAGAACCAATGACATAGATGTTACCTCCCACACATCCCCTCCCCTTAGTGTGACACATAATCCCATTATGCATACAGTGTAAAATATACTTTTACACAACTTTCATAAC
The DNA here is from genome assembly GCF_036172605.1 of Pelobates fuscus. Classification (NCBI taxonomy): domain Eukaryota; kingdom Metazoa; phylum Chordata; class Amphibia; order Anura; family Pelobatidae; genus Pelobates; species Pelobates fuscus. The sequence continues at coordinate 85,230,789 of NC_086325.1, read as the reverse complement.
TTTAAAACCATACATCACATTCACATAAAAATACATATCCACAATCAATCCATTCAGGGGAACAACATATTAAAAAATGGCATGAATCCGACCAGGGGTTCAAAAGTTACTAAAAGTATCTTTTGTTCCTTTCTGGCTGGCAGAAAAACATCCCCACAATGCACCCTGGTTTCCTCCCTTCTGCCCTGGAGTTAATTGGAGAAGTAATCCAATTATCCAGGACTAAAGGCAGACTCCATTAACCACATGGTTGCAAAACGACATAAAACACTTTAAAATACATAAAGTCACATTTACACATAACACACAGACATTTCACCTATCCCCAGATAGCTGGGATCTGCACGCACAAAACTACCGAATAGCGCGCAGATCATACTCACACAGTACAATTGCCATGGAGCCAAAGTCTTTCCCATAGTCTTTCATTATATGAATAGGCTCCATGGTATGGCTATCTGGGGTATCACATTCCCATAAAGTCTGGTCCATAGTCCAAAGGCAAGAGGCGGGCAATCAGCCCCCTCCAAGGACACGTGGCGAGGTCGGTTTCGCCACATCTAGTATATAATCAGGGCTCAACATTTTTAATTCATATTTACTATTCAGGTCTAAAAGGTGCTCGCAGACGCGAACAGCATTTTGTTTTCGATTCAAGTCATGCTCACCATATTAGTATTTGTGTGAATTCAGGTAGTTTTTGTTGAAAGTGTCAATGTGGGGTGGCAAATTGAGTATTTGTAAGTGTGAAACTTTTATCTTAATCAAAATTAATTGAGACAATTAACATGTATTTGTTATCTTTATCACAGTGTGAATGGTCAGAGTGTTTGTATGTGTGTATATGAAAGTGGGGAGTATTTGTGTGGAGGATCAGTGAGTATGCATATGTGTGCACTTGCATAGATGGTAAGTTTGCTGTGTGTACTTTTGCATCCATTGAGGCAAACTTGAGGCATCTCATTGTATTGGTAATGCAAAATAATAAAAACATATTGGCTACAGATGTGGTTCTGTGTTCATTCATATGTTCCAGTGTATATAAATTCAGATGTTTTTTTTCTAAACTGAAGATTTATGTAATGTATGGCCTGAATTATTTGTTATATAGGTCGTAAAGGTGATAGAGGGTTCCCAGGAATCAATGGACAACGAGGGTTTGATGGTACCAAGGGGCAACCAGGTAGCCCAGGTTTTGGTGGAATACCAGGACCACCAGGTATGTCTCATAATTTTCTACTCTTTGAATTACCAAAGAAGTAGCCATTTTCTTTCTAAAGAACCCATGGATTTGTTTTATTTCAGGATTTTCTGGTCCTCGTGGCGAGGAAGGTCCTCCAGGATATCCTGGCTTGGATGGACCTGATGGATTTCCTGGAAAAATGGGAATTCCTGGGTCACCTGGTTTGAAAGGAATTCGTGGTGAAGTGTTGGGAGCTGCTCCAGGAGCTCCAGGTGAACCTGGACGTCGTGGAATCGTAGGAGACAAGGGGATCCCTGGAGATTCTGGTTTCCCAGGGCAAAAAGGTACATAGCTGCAATTTAATTTACCTCATGAAGTTTCGGTATATTATGTCTTTATTTTGGAAATGTATCCTATGAAATGCTTCCATATCTCTTTTCCCCTTTTGCCAGAATTGGCGATTTTGGGAATATTCCTGAACATCCCACCTGCCAGCTCTAAACTCTAGCTGCGACTGCCAGGAAAATGATCCTGCACTATAGGATTCAGAGTACCTCTCCACCAATCACCTTATTTCTTAAAAAAATGCTCTCCGTATAAATTGGTTTAAAACCCATAATCATCAAGAACGGTTGACAAAGTGTTTCTTCAAGACATGGCAGCCATTTGTTAACTCCCTACACCCCCAAATAAAACAAATTATCCATAATACTTTTCAATGTATACAAATTGGTATTTGCAGCAAATTCAATTGAAAAACATCCAATCACTCCTATTTAAAATACAAATTCCAACCGCAGCTCCAGCCACTAATTCCCTTCCAGGGCACTTCTTTTTATTCTTATAGGGGTTTTGTTTACTATTTACTCATTCTTTCCCCCTGCCTTATAGAATGAATAGTTGTATAGAGTATAAAAAGGTTTCAAATTTACTCCTGTAGCTACAGGCCATTGATTTTGTTCTAAGTTATGCTTATTTAATGTTATTCGTTTATTCATACTTGATTGTTACATTGTTGGTTGTTATTGTGCAAGATGGTACCATTCAGAATCAGTAACATGATGTGTTGATATTTTTCATATCTTCTTGACTGGACTGCCTTTTCCCTTGTCTGCTCAACCCAATGAAAATTACTAACTAAAAAAAGTTTTTTAAAAAAAAATGTAAAACTAGAATTGTCCATCCATAATAACTGTGAAGCAGTTTTGTCTACCATTTCATGAATGCAGAAAACATGTAAGGTATTGAGTGCACAGATCAACCTTGCTTGTGCCAATTTTGTTTAATAATATTAATTGTGAACAGTGATAATATTATCACGTCACTGAGGTTTTACAGAATGATCTGTCTGTATTTAAGGTTTTGATGGAAGACCAGGGCTGATGGGAGCTAAAGGTGAACAGGGTAATTCAGGATATCCTGGCAACCCTGGTCCTAGGGGACGTCCTGGATTTGGAGGGGAACAGGGCATTAAAGGAAAGCAGGGTCCTATTGGAGACATTGGATATCCTGGATCACAAGGTAAGTGAACCTGATCTTCGAACATGGACACACTTCCTAAATGTGAATGATGCCCCATGAGTCAAAATGTGTCATACACAAAAAAAAATGAGGGTACTTTTTGTTTCATCCACAGCTGTTTGGTGCATCATCCGTTTGTTTCCTGTTCTTCATTTGTAATACATATATGTATATGTATATATATATATATATATATATATATATATATGAAATATGATACTTAAAAATTACTTGTATCTATTTATTTTTTATTGCAGAATAGTATACAATGAAAATTATTTTGTATAATGTGAGATAGTCTTTTAAGTATATACACAGAACAAGGGAATAAGCTTGTAGCGCTAGAGTTGTGGATAATGGAAGACAGCTGGAACAACCCAAACCAGAGTCACTCATGTACTGGTCAGAGAACAGATGTCTACAGATGAAGGGAGCAGAACATAAGAGGGTAGTCAGGAGTATATTGAATATGAAACAAGTGCAAACACACACAACGAGGCTCTATAGTGTAGTACTTTTCAGTAAGCTCTACTTAAAAGTGCCTGAGTAGTATAATCTTCACCTGGAGATATGGTGTAGGTGTCTTGATTTGGGATGGGAGATTGGGGATGATGGGGGATAGCCCAATGTCCATAAAATGTAAAAAAAAATAAAAAAAAAATAAAAAAATAAAAAAATAAAGTGTAGTATGTAAATAGACACAGATATGGCTAAAATCATGTAAATAGATGCACTCACATTTTCTGGAGCCCATAAGTGGCTCCCAGCAAATAGCATGGAGTAGTATATATCCCCACTCTTATATATATATTGTAATAGTGGTCCTCACTGTGAAAAGAAAAAGAAAAAAACATAGTGAACATTGTTATACGGAAAGGGAATACAATAATTGAAAATGTACTCAATTGAGAGGCTTTCACTCAGTCCTTACAGCATAGGTGTTATCATCCCCACCAAGGATGTAAAGTCCAGGTATCAGGAACAAACAGGATAGTCCAGGATAAATTAAAATTATGCTGATTTACTGTAAATATATAAAACAATATAGAAAGTACAGTAAAAATCACGCTAACAGGTTTTGCCCTATTACGTAGGTTTTATCAAAGTGAAGCTCAACTCATTCATTCTGTTGAACATCGCGTATTATGCAACTCGACTTCTAATACTTGCTAATCATATATTTTTCTCCATAATGTGCCAATTTCCCATTGCAGGTTTGGTTCATACAACATGGTTTAGAGAGCTTTAACATCCTATATGACAAACATGTTTCAAGACAGTACTTTTAATGGCTGGAATTGTTGGGCTTTCTGGCATGATGTCTTAATGCTATATTTTGGTTTGGCATGGATATATCTAACTTTCTCACTCCCATTGTTGAGAACTGCATGCATATATATCTATCTATGCTGCTAAATATTTATATTTGATGGGAAATGTGAAAATATGCTGAGTCTTATAAAGAATGATACATTTATATATATATATAATATATATATATATATATATATAAAGCAAAACATCCATTTAATTTCTTCTACTAATGAAGTACTACGTAATACGTATGTATTCGAAGGTAGGTCTTACACGTAATTTGTGTAGACATCGAGGCCAATGTTTTTATCATGTTTTACCTATTGGTTGCCAAGATGTTATTTTAAATCATTTTACTTATTGGTCATCCTTGGGTTTTGTCTGTCAGGATGTAATGGGTCAATATTATCACCAATTAGTAACAAACAAAGCATACAATCTGGTACCAGTTCTAATAAGTGGGTTTTTCAAGTAACGAAAATTAACCTTGGGCAGGGCAGTGGAACTGACAAGGCTGTACTTAGATAACACAGATGCTACCTGCCCTTTATAATAAATTAAAAGAAAAAGAAAGTGCATGTGCTAGTCATACACAGTAGCTATACAAATATGGATAATATGGGTCGGGCCAACATTTAGTCAGTTTGATGAAACCTGAGACACTACTTGACATGTGCTAGTGCATTGCATGAATATCTTGGTGCAGGCATTTGTGCTACCTTTGTCATGATTAAGCAGCAGCAGTGCAGTCCTCTCATAAATAGTGTTTTGCAGTATAATCTCATGGGTACATGGTCCCATTAGGTGGTGCCGCAATTTTTTTGTGGAGATAAGATATTCAGTTCTCTAAAGAAAAATATTTTGATGATTGGATTGGATGCTGAATGAGAGAGAGAGAGAGAGAGACGAAGCAATCTAACTCTGTTCAGCTAACATTCAAAATCACTAGTAATCATCTGATCTGGAACCGTTATTTTAATAAACCACTAACTTAAAACCAATGTGACTCAATAAAATCATCCATAACGTCACCCATGCTGAATCCTTGCAATTACATTTCCATTGTCTTGATTAGTCATCTGACCTGCTGATTTCTTTTCTGAGGATGTCCTAGTAAAGGTCTTGGGTTATCAGACCTGACACTCTCTTGATATTGTTAGACTCCTCTCCCGAAGTTTGCAAACAGGAGAGCTGCACTCCAACAATAACCTGAGGGCAAGAGGCTAATCCTGTCCTGTGAGGATTAAAAATCACTTGTTTGCTGTATCATTCAGTCTGCACTCTCCATTCCGCCCATTTGCTTTTCTTTCATACATTTTGTCTGTTTTTCCTTCATCATTTCTTTATTGCAAACACCACCAACCTCCATATATTTGATGTCACTCTCTATGGTTTGGGCTTCTTCACATAGGCTGCCAAGGTGAGAAAATGCATTGTAGCTTAAAAGCAGATGGACTAACTGACCAGCTTTTATGCAAGCATTGCATTGACAATACGTGACACCCCTTATTCACAACTGTACTTGGTAAGAACCATTGAATTAAGTGTGCTCAGGTGTTGCGTGAAAGCAACATTGATATTTATATACCCAGTGATGCATAACTAGTTATCTCTTTATTCTTTGATGCTCTACAGAATGACTCGGATTTGTTTACGTAAACCTAAAGCAGTATTCCACACTCCGGAGACATGTTTGTTCAGCCATGGTCATACGATATGGTCAAGATTTTATGACCAGTCGCGTAGACAGAGGTGGAGATTATGACTATAGAATACGGTTTATGATCCCAACCTAAAATTTTAGATGCTTTATTTGGATTTCCTTTGTGGTTGAATTGCAATGCCTTTCATGTCAGAAATTAATCTTAGAATTTACTATCACCTTTAGTAGATTCTATCTCCATAAACGTATTGTACACTCGTACCTTGTATGTTTGTCATATTTAACCCCTTAAGGACACATGACGTGTGTGACATGTCATGATTCCATTTTATTCCAGAAGCTTGGTCCTTAAGGGGTTAAAGGACAGATTATTCTGCTCGATAAAATATCGTAATTGCTTTATTATGCAGCCCATGGATTTATCAATACTACATAGACAGAGTATTCTATTTTTGCAATACAAGATAATGTTGTAATAAATACTCTGTGTTCTATATTGAACTGACATGTTGGCTTGCAAAACAGAAGTCCAATACAATAAAGATGCTCATTAAATTGCTAAGACTGATTTCTAACTTGAAATAAGCGTTGTTACATTCTTAACTCTAGACTCCTGATTTTGAAATGCTGCTTCAAGTCTTGGGGCAAACATATTTTCTATTCTTATATGTGCCTCACATTTTGACAATGGTTTACACATACAAAAAAATTTTAATTGTATAAATACACAGATATATATATATATACTATTCTTTTTTTTTTTTTAACATAGCAGAGTTCTTGGGAATTTTGTTTATGTGTACAAAACCCTTCCATTGGATAACAATGGAGCAAAAAAAAAAAAAAAAAAGGGATAGTTATAACAAAGAGTGCATCATAAGGGGTTTCACTGCAGTCAGTTGTGTAGTGCTGTAGGCAGTAACCTTGCCTTAGGCAATATATTTTTAGACAACTAATGCTTTTGCAGCTAACTCATCGCCTGCTAGGTAACTGTATGTAGCAATTTATGAGGCTTACCTGTCATTTTATCCAATAACACCTTGCTTTTACTTCACTACTGGAGGAGCAGGCTCTTTATTGTTCCTATCCTATTCTAGAAGGATACACAATGGAGTGTAACTCCATCCTGGCTTATGAAAGGTCAAAACTCCTCCAGAAGTGATGGGTTCACGTCTGTGTTCTAATTCTGGTAGATTTCAGGTTACTGAGTTATTGGGAATTTTTCCAGGTTTTCCAGGGATGAAAGGTATATCTGGAGACAGAGGCGCCCCAAGTCTTCCTGGGCCGAAAGGACGTCCAGGGTTTCCAGGAGATGCAGGTCGCCCTGGAGAAATTGGACTTCCCGGACCTCAAGGGCCTGGAGGGCGTGATGGACGACCAGGTTTCTCAGGAACTAAAGGTGAGTCGTCTCTTATCACCCACTTGTGTGGAACCTCCTAGTGAATGACAGTGTGTGTGTTGTGGCCATACTGTTAGCTCTGTTTGGCATTATTGTTATGTTTTACAAAATCACAATAGGTGTGCAACCAGGCAACATTAAGCACCTATACACATAAAGATAGAAGATAAATATTTGTGGCTATGGGGAGCCAAGATACATGTTACTACCATTTGGCTTCTCTGCTGTTTTCAAGCCAGTTTAATAGATAAAATGAAAGAATGGAATACTGAAGTATAGGTTCCAAATGGAGAGCTGTGGGCAACTGACATAAAAAGCACATATCTCTTTTAGGTGAAAAGGGCTCTCCTGGTGTGATTGGTTTTACTGGCATGCCTGGTCGACCGGGAAATCCAGGTGCCAATGGATTTAAAGGGTTGGACGGCATACCTGGGAGAGATGGCAATCTTGGAAGGCCTGGAAATAGGGGACAGAAAGGTAAATTTGTCTTTGATAAATTCAACGTTTCATTTTTTATGTTTAGATGTTTCCGCCTTCTTTCTTTTAACCAGTGTAATTATTGTGCAACTGTCTTTGATTTTTGTGCTATTGCTTGGCAGATTGTTAAAAATATTATGTTATATTTTGCATTGTGTAAATGTTATATATATAAATATTTCCTGATAGTATGATTATATACCCCTTTTATTACATTTTTGCAGGTGTTACAGGAGATCCTGGTCTGCAAGGTCCTCCATCCAAAAGAGAGGAATCTGAAAGGCTTGTGTTAAAAGGCGCACTAGGAGATAAAGGTTATAGTGGGCAGCCAGGTTTTTCTGGACCACGAGGTAACATTAATGCATAATTCTGACAAAAACATTTATAACCCACCACACAGGAATGAGAGGGAAAGGTGGAAACACAGTACAGGTTACTCTATCTGATCAGAGATATACCTAGGGTATTTGACACCCAGGGTGGAATTACATTTTAGCTCCACCCCTCCAAAAAAAAATACAACCGCATTTGTGTCTCTTTGCGCATCTGTCAACACCTTTTGTGTCTTTCCTTATACCTTTCACCCATTGTGTGTCATTTCCTACCCGTCTCACCTCTTTGTGTGTCTTTCTTTACTACCCCTCACTCTCTTCTGTGTCTCCCCAAACTCCCCTCTCAACCTCTTCTGTGTCTCTCTTTACTACTACATACGACTTTCCATACCTCATTTTTATTTAGTGATTGTCCTTCCATTCCTCTTCACCCCATTTTGTGTTGTCCCTTTTTCCCCTCATTTTGTGTCCCCCCTTACTCCTCCCCTTCTTTTGTGTTTTCCCTTGTGTTCCTATCCCCCACTTACCCAGTCCCATATTGTAGAATGGAGATTGGGACCATGGAAGAGGAGCAGTCTTTCAGGAATGCTCCAGGCTCAGACATATTCCAGCTCCCTCCAATCACTCACACTGCCGCTTGGAGCCTGACACACTCCTGGACTCCAGTCTACCAAGACTGACAAGAAAAAAGGGGGATGCTCCCAAATCAGCCTTGTCACACTCTTCCCTCCTGTCACTCACCTGTGGCAGACTGCATTTTTATGCTACTATATCTGATAATAACATTTACCCCCATTTCATAACCCAGTGGAAAGGGGGGCATCCCCTCTGAATATTTAACCCCTTCCTGTTACACATGGCCACTCGCCCACGTTACCTAATGTTTAGGTAAACCACCCCCATCTCATAAGTTAAGAGAGTAGGGTTTCTAGGGATCTTCATTTAATTCTATTTAACTATTTTTCATTATCTGAATATATTACGGTAGTTATTATTATTTTTATTTTACAAAATGTGCACAAATCAAATTGAGCAATAAATGTAAAATGCATAAAATGGGATTTAGAAAAAAATTGAACGGGGGGCAGGGCCTGACCGCAGAGCCGAGCAGTCGACAACTGAAAGAGCTCCTGCAATAATCCGCACATGAAACCACTTTTCCCAATACAAACGGAGACTAACCGGGCTGATTGAACCAGCAAAAGATGGGGAACACTAAGAGGAGCACAATGATACCCCACAGACAGCAAAATGAGCATTTTATGCCGGACCAGCGGCGGAGGCCTACTCGACTGGAGGGAGTAGGAGAGGCTCTCCCCCCTCCACGACCGAGGGCCGCGATGCAGAGAGATCCCTGCCGCCCCCCCCCCGCCCTCTGGACCGGTGGGGCTCATCCAGGTCCACCGACCTAAAGCAAGCATGCACCTCTGGGATGCAACCTTGAACCACGGTGCCCAAACAGCTCCACGAGGCATGGCCAAGATGGCCGACAGCAGAGCTGTTAACCCGCAACAGCAGACAGATGAGGCCTGGGCGGAGGCTTTCAGGGCCAAATGGGAGGCAGTCTGCCTACTCTTCTGGTGCCGAATTGGGGCTAAGCACCCACACCCCACACAGGAATCAGCCTCAAACACAAAGAGTTCCTGCGCACCCCTTAAAAAGCACCCGGATCACCCGGACTAAGCGCTGCAACCCAAAAAATGGCCACAGGGCACGAGGACCCGACGGACGAAGTGCAGACCGGGCATTACCCGCCCGCAGCTGCCACACAGAGGCCAGGCACAGGCATCCAAAGCACCCGCCGGAAATGCCCACAAACCATCAGCCACCGTGTACGGTCCCAACAGCTTGCAACCAGCATGGTACCGCTATCGGATAAAAAGCCCACGGACACCTTACACCCAACGTACAGCCAGCTCAGCCGGAACAGACCCGAAGGGCAGAGTCACTCAGCCACCAGGCACGCATCTAGCCAACACCTGCCCCTCACCACAGTCAGGACCGGGGATGCCACAGCAGACCAGAACCGACACACACAAGGCACACTACCAACAGCAGAAGCCTCAGCAGGTGCTAGGGGGCACGGACACTCCTACTGAGCACAAGTGGTTCCAGCCGAGAGCCGGAGTCGGGTGAACCCCAGAGACTGTAAGCATCAACCACTGAGGACACAGTAATGACCCCCAATGAGACTTTCCTAAGATAACCGACCTACTACTTGCCTTATAGCCCAGTTTAAGTTAGCAAATCTGCCCTTACATTTTTTAAGATAACCTAAACCTTTTACTTTTACATTAGCATGATCTTACCTACGAATTCTCATATTTTATTTAAGCATGGTTCTCAGTAATCTGTTTAGTCTCAACATATGTCTAATTAATAGCCTCAATGTACCTCTCCTAATGGTATAACTGACAGGTTTTCACGCATATACGACGGCCCCACTTAGATGGCACCCACCCTGCTCAGCTAATTAAGCCTGTTTTATGCGTCCTCTAACCAGTTTAAACTTTACATGACATATACCAGATGGTATGACTGGTTTGCCCAACCTATGTGTACAGAGGACCACTTCTCTTTGATAATCGTTGTATTACTCTGTTCTTTAATTCACTCTCACAGTCCAGTTGGTAAACATAATTTAGAGCATTTACTGCAATATAGCATCCTGGACGTATGTTATCTAGCTTGTAACAATCCTATTATTAACAAAAATGTGCTTACTCATCAAGACCATGAACATGTTATGTATGTCGTATCGAACGCTTGTTACTACTATTATGGCCTCGCAAAGCTATATGTATTACTCTGCACACAAAAATAAAGAATAAAAAATAAAATTAAAAAAAATAAAAATTTAACAAACTAAATGTTCTTCACTGCACACATGTAGTTAAGTAAATGCAATCATGTTTTTTTTTTAGGTGATAAAGGTATGCCTGGTCCCCCAGGAGCACTTGGATTACCTGGTACACCTGGTAGCCCAAGCAGACAAAAGGGTCCGCCTGGGGACCCTGGGCTTTCCGGACCTCCTGGAAGACCTGGTTTCTCTGGACCAAAAGGAGAACCTGGAATAATTGGATTTCCTGGAATGCCTGGACCAACTGTAAGTAGGCTTCATGGTTTTAAGTATTAATTAAAAAAAAAACTCAATGAAGGAAAGCACAGAAATAGTGGAATAAGTAAAGGTACAATAATAAAAAATACTCTTAATACAAATAGTTATTGTATGAAGGGAATTTTACTAAGTACCAAATTTGCATTAGCGAACTAATCTATAATCATTTGAGACGATTTGACGCAATTCAAAGTTTCAATTCGAATAAAAGTCGCAACGTCAGAGGAGAACCCATACCAGAACTGGCCTGAATTTGTCCTACTCCAATTAGTCATTTTAGGACCAACAGCTAACAGTTTCAGTGCAAGATTAATCCAGCTTTTCTTCCAGAGGTAAATGAAACGAGATCATTGAGTTAGGTAATAAAACATGTACCCTTCAAAACATGTTTGAAATCCAGAGAAATGTATATGTATGCTTCCTTTATATTCCTTAATATTACATTATAATTTATAGGGTGATGACGGACCTCCTGGATCCCCAGGTTTTCCTGGCAGTCCTGGTCAACCAGGTTTTAAAGGTAAGAATTATAACTTAAATAGTAACAGTAAACTACTCTTGTAGTTTGTATGCATTCAATCTACAATATCAAAGTTTTCCATTCATCATTGCATGCCTTTGGATTTCTCAACCCCACCCCATAAAGTATTTTTTGCCCATAGTGACGTGTGAACACAAAAATTGATCATTTTGAACACCTCACACTTTCATTTCTTATTTCAGGTTTTAAAAGGAGGACCTACTTACTACTGCCCAATAGGGCATTGTAGGTTAAAATAACGTGTTATAAAGGGTTAGAGTAACCCTTTAATTGTTTTTAGTCTATTCCTGTAGCATGATTAACTTAAATGGCATGGGATCTCTTGGATATCCCTTTATCTCAGCTTCCTTTCTTTAGTGTTGTAAATATAGTTACACAGTCGAAAAAAAGACGGGTATCCAAGTTCAATCCCCAAAACTCATTTTTTTATGCTGTTGATCTAAAAGAAGGCAAAAACGAACAATTGTAGACTTTTCCAATTATGCTGGAAAAAGGGGGGGAAAAGTAATTATTAACTCCATAAAGGCAATTAGATTTCTAATAGGACCAACAACCAACCTGTTCACATACATATTCAAGGGACACTTTAGACACCCAGACCACTTTAGCTCATTGAAGTGGTCTGAGCGCAGTGTCCCTGTCAGTTTAACCCTGCAATTGTAATTATTGCAGTTACTGATAACAATAGCAATAAGAACTCTTGCCTGTTGTATATTCCTACTAATAAACTGGTCAGCACATGGTACAGCGGTTTGTACTGACCGTGTATATATTTCATTAGTGCTATCATATCCCCTCAGAGGTGCCTTTTTTCAGAGAAAACAAATGCAGTTTTTCTAGCCTTTCTTCATAACTAATGTTTTCCACCCCCCTTATTAATTTTGTAGCTCGCCTTTGCACTTTTTCTATTTCTGCAATATCCATCTTTAAAGCTGGCGCCCAATATTGCACCATATATTCAAAATTGGGTATTACCATTGATTTATGAAGAAGCAAAATTATATTTCATATATATGTATTATATTTGATCACATGAATCAATGCTCCTTTTACAAATGAAAAGGAGCTAGTACCTTACTAGCTTTTTGCAATGGCAGACTGGCATGCATACTGTTGCCTAGCTTGTTATCTATAATTGTTCCCAAGTCATGCATTTCGAGAAGGGATTAAATAAACCCTGCATGTACCATAACCATTTCATCTAACATTTCAATATGGGCAGCCAATGCTGACAATTGCAGAATTCTAGTTCTTTTTCCCTAAAATTAAAGAAGATGCTGCTTTTTAGACATCCTTAAAGGACCACTATAGTGCCAGGAAAACAAACTCCCGCCGGGCTGAAGGGGGAGGAAGGGGGTTAAACACTCACCTTTCTCCAGCGCCGGGCTCCCTCGGCGCTGGGGACTCTCCTCCTCCTTCGGTCGTCATCGGCTGAATGCGTGTAGCAAGAGCCGCGCGCGCATTCAGCCAATCCATAGGAAAGCATTCCCAATGCTTTCCTATGGACGCTGGCGTCTTCTCACTGTGAAAATCACAGTGAGAAGCGCGGAAGGCCTCTAGCGGCTGTCAATGAGACAGCCACTAGAGGCTGGATTAACCCTAAAGTAAACATAGCAGTTTCTCTGAAACTGCTATGTTTACAGCAGGCAGGGTTAATCCTAGATAGACATGGCACCCAGACCACTTCATTAAGCTGAAGTGGTCTGGGTGTCTATAGTGGTCCTTTAATGAATTGTGCTCAGTGTCAAAAAAATGAACTTCTGATTTTACACTTTTGTAGCTTAAAGTTATAAGCAAGTTAACACATTTTTTTTTCTCTTATCTTAGGTGAACAAGGTGAGTCTCTAGGAGAGAATGGACGTCGGGGAAGTAAAGGAGAGCCAGGATCAGCTGGAAGTCAAGGTAATGACTTTTTGTGTTTTTAAATTCATGCCTAGTCAACAGGTTATCTGTCTGACATACAGAGATGACAGATATATCCAGTCACACAGAATGAATGTGTGAAAATTGTATATACATATATGTGGTTTTCACTAAATTGAGTATTGTCGGGAAGCCAAAGTTAATTGAGAGTGAATTTCAACTTCAATGCCCAAATTGCTGAACAGGAAGCATAACATTTATTTGTAATTCACTTTGAATCCCCAACAATTCTCACTTTATTAACTAAACACAAAATAAGTAAATCAAAGTATTTATTTATGTCACAGACATAGTATATGTCTGCAATGCATACCCATTTTGGAACAAATTCAGTAATTAATTTGAGAATTGTATACAAAAGCAATGTGGAAGTAGTTTAATGTAAAAAGCTGAAACACCTAATTTGAAAAGAAAATGACACCTTTTTGTTGATGCCAGTTTCATTATTACAGACTCCAGTAAATACTATAAAAGGTTTCTATTAATGTAAGGTGTGCACCAATGTAAGTACAAACACACTTTTCTCGGTTGCGCTTCACATACAGCTACGTGAACATGGGTTATCTTTAGTAATTTGCATGGCGTGCCAATACTGTGCCAGAATGTCTTTACATTTGATTTTTCTGTTGTCTCAGGTTTCAATATACTACGTATATTGTAAAAATTACAGTCATATGCGGATGGCACTGTAGAATTTAAAAAACAATAGCTCAACTATTAGCTAACATTGGCCTTAATTTAATATTTTTTCTGACTATTAAAATATCAAACAACATAACATATATTAAAAATATATATCAATATATCAAAAAATATCAAAATATTAAATCATTTTGAGGGGAATGGCTGCCTGATTCCTGAGCTCCACTGCCTGGCACGCTCAGATGCGCCTCATAAACACCTACTTCTACCCATGGGGAGATCTAAAAGGTCAGACATGACAGACCGCAGAGGGTACCCCAGTCTGCTTCCATCCGCAATTATTTGCAGGTGCCAGTGGTCCCCTGCTCTGAACAGAGTAAAGACAATATTATGCCTTCGTCTCCAACCTCCATGGCCTCGGTATCACCACGCTGCTCTACAGCGCAATTAACATAACAACCAGATTGGTATTCCCTATTTACCTCCCATCCAAAGCAGGAAGACTTGTCAAACTTTTGGAAATAAAATAAACATGCCAGACAGAACTGATTGAAGCAAGACAGGCTTGAAACAGGGGTCACAGCATCAGAAGCCCTGATAGAATCCCAGCACTTGACTATCACTGCAATGGAAAACTTGGCCAGAATTCATACCCACCAACTGCAACAATTAAGGTACCATATGGAAGAAAACAATAGAAACTATAACACCACTGCCAGACTTATGTGCACAGACATCACATTTATGATTAATTCAACTCCTCCTAAATAGTACACTTAACTCCTCAGATGCTAGAAGGGCACTAAGAACATTTTAACAGCTGTGCACACAACAAAATCCACCTTCACATGGTTTCACTACTTAACAGCACACTATTGAGCGCCCTTCACTTGTACACAAGATTTTGGAAAAGAGATCTTGGCATTAATCTAGATGACACACAGTGGAATAAGGTTTTTTTATTTACTCATAAATCCTCTATATGTACAACATATCAAGAGGCAGGATATAAAATCCTCACTCAATGGTACCAAACCCCTTAAAAGATTTCAAATTATACTCCCTCTGCAAGCCCAGAGTGCTAGGATCACACAGAAAAATCTGGTGTAAGTGCCCCCGTATTCAACCATTTTGGCAACATGCACACCAAGTCCTATCAAAATGAACAGAACTTATAATCCAGAAATGTTTCTTCTACACATGTACCCACACTCAATAGGCAAATACAAGCACTTAAATCTACCACACCTTATAAACGTAGACCGCAGTTTGATTGCGGCGAGCTGGAGGAGGTACTCTACCCCATCAATTAGGGAATGGACTTTAAGGATGGAGGACATCTGATCAATTGAAGACCTAGAGTTGACTGCCTCTGATAATTACCAGAGGTATGGGGCTATCTGGCTGCAATGAAAGACTCTTATTGAGTATGACCTCCATGGAGTCTTGTCTAACCCATCAACCACATAAAGTGGGGCTCTCTTTAATAACGGCGGACTACAATCCTAGTTTTTGATTGCTGTACATCTTTTCATTAAGTTCTTTTTTGCTGAATTTGTCTGTATTAAGTCACTGACCCTAATAATATCTATGTAAAACTGTACCGCTTGTTAATTTGCCACTCAGTAAACATTGAATGATCAAAAAAAGAAAAACATAATTTTAAAAGTTTATCCAAGAAAATTAAACCATTTGAAAAGTTGAAAAGCTGATCCAAAAATATTAAATGAAGGCCTTTGTTAGTTAACTATTATCTAACTCCAGCACTTTAACTTGCGTTGGAGCAAGTTAGTATATAGTAATTTTGGCATTACTTGTCTACAACACTAGAAAAAAGCATTGGGCTCTAGTAAATTGATGTGCCTTGAGTTAGTTCTAATAATTGTAAGTGGTGATGATCCACCATTTTACCATTTAATGGGTCCAAGCATCCCAAGCCTCTGTTTAGCAAGGAATAAAAACCCAAACAAACAACATTCTTAACTAGATTGTTTCACTATTTTATTTTATTTTTACAACCTTTTATGTAAATAATTTATAAACGTATGATACTTACATGTTGGGGCAGTTATTAAACAAATATATCTAGCTAATATTATGGCAGTGTCAAAGTTTTTACCATTTTAAAAATTGTCTATTTTAGGTGCAAGAGGATTTGATGGCCCTCCAGGAGATAGTGGATCACCTGGAATCTCAGGCAATTCTGGACAAAAGGGTTCTTTTGGAGAACTAGGTCGACCAGGATCACCAGGTACTGTATATATGTATATATATTCCATGGAGTTCTCCTCAACAAGGTATAATGGTGTGCAACAACACTTAGACTTAAATTGAGATTAATCTGATACAAAAGTTCCCAGCAAATAGAAAGCATTAGCCTGAGCAGCAGTGGGAGGCTGTGATTGGCTGAGAGTGACCACTTTCAACCCATCCTGTGCATGTTGCTGATATGAATAGCTGTGGCTAGAAGGAAGAGTGTATTGTCTGTCTTAACCACACCTCCAATGGGAGGTGGAGCAATGGGAAGTCAGGGACCCTTACTCATTCTTAAACTGCTTGAATATTGTTTAACACTGATAAATCAAACTTTTGAGCATATCATAAGGAAAACATCTTTCTAAAATGCTTATAAAGAATGTGTTGGAATTTCTCTAAAATTCTATTGCAGTCAAAAGATACAATAAGACAAAGTAGGGGGTTTCCCAGAATTGTCACTTCCCACATCTATCACTAGCAATGGCTGTGTGAATAAGGCATTATCTCACTCATCGTCAGACAAGATATATGGAGGCTCTTGGGATCTTTCATAGACATCAGTGTTGTACTCTCGCAGATGTGGGACAATACAGCAGTGACGTGGTCTCTTGGCAGATTTAGTGCCAGGAACTGAGGATCTAAGATGGTAAAAATGTGGGGGGCATCCATCAGGTCAGTATAATTACCCTCAGCTGCACCACTGGGTCACCGCATTCTAAGCAGTAATTTTACTATAGGGAGACATCGCAAAGACACCAAAAGGGGCAAAGCCACATCAAACTGTTTGCAAAACATTGTAGCCAGACAAATCCAATGAATGCTCCCATCTTTAGACAACCCATATCCATTAAACGTCATATAATACATCTTGTTAAAAAAAAATGCCCCTTTTCTGCTGCTATCCAATGATGTTGAAAAAATATTTGGACAGGTGAACTGGGCATTCGTGATGCCCATTATAGAGAATATAGCTTTCATATAAAAGATATTGATATAGGCAGGATCATTGTACACCTGCCTCAATGCTGGGGTCAGAGTGAATGGTTGTGCATTGGACATTGTCTCAATAATGGAAACGACCCTGTAAATTAAAGGTTGTCAGGCAATTGACTTATGTATGCTATTTTAGTTCTAAACTCTAGAACTCAAGAAATCAATTGTATTGTTAAGCTGAAAGTGGTTTTATGAACCAATATTGTGTAGGTATTCTGACTTACTAAACTTATTTTTGGGTTTCAAACTGGGGCTAAAGATAGCGGTTCTAAAGAAGCAAAGACAGGTGTAACGGCTTGAAGAACAATTGTTGCTCAGTGCTTAGGTGTTGCTTGTTTGTGAATAAGGCATTCAGTGAATAAAGAAAACATACATGTCCATTTCAATGTAAATTCTCCCTATGTTTTGCATATTTTTTATACATTCACTAGAGTCATCCACTATTACTCTCAGGTTATTTAACATTTAGCAGTAGTTGCTTGGCATAGCAGGGCATAACATATTTTCTACATAAAGAAGACGTAGTTGTATGGGTAGAATGACCTATATGCTATGTTGTTATATTGGTCTCTAGGAGTGTAATTTTTTTTTAAACTTGCACATTTTTATAGTTTTAAATATCTCAAGGCTTGTGGAGTAACGATAAGTTACAGCACATATAACTGAGTTTCAGAAGGTCAAAAACATAATGCTGCTAATGATCTGCTTAGCACTACATTGTGTAGACAATTTAAGTCATATTGTGTGCTGCATTGATAAGACATGTTATGGTTAGTGTCTATTATGATTACATTCTAGTGCTCTTAAAACATGCTGAACAAGAGTAATTAGTAATATGAGCCCTGTGGCCTATGCATGGTAGTTTAGGGAGACAGACATTATAGATGTGGTTAACGAATACAGCACTTAAAGTTACCACCCCATGTTAACCCTGAGTCAGCAAGAGTTCTTGTTGACATTTATGGCGACCCTTCGGTTTACAGCATAGGTCACTGTAGTGAGGCCGAATGCTTAATGACTACCGCTGTGCTCATAGTCCCAGATGGTGGTGTTGTAAGGGGGGTCTAGATTCCCCTCTTGGGTCCCTTTCTGTTCAGCTGAGTGCCTGTCTTAGGTTTGGAGAGAGCCTCTGCATATTGGATGTGGGTGGGCAGACCTTCTGATTCAGGCCCTTTGCGGGAAGCTGGGCGATGTGGCAGGTTAGTCCTGTGCTTTATAATGCTTTCCCTCTTCAGGGTCTGTACCCGCCGTTGTGTCGGGCTCCATTGCCGCTCCTTCTGAGCTCGCGGGAGTTTGGCTCTTACTTGCCAGTACCCTCTCTGATATGATCTGCATTTCTTCCGTGTGGGAGCAGGAGAGGGGGGTGCGTCTGGCGCTCTCTGCCATCTTGACTCGGACCCTCGTTGGTATTATGGCACTTCATTGGGTCACGGGATGGGGACCGGGATCACCCCTGCCGGCCCAGAGGGGGAGGGGGAACAGGGCCAAACCCGCCTAGCCACTTGGTTCTGCCGTACCGCTGGTGGGCAGGATAGCTGGGCAGCGGCCGTCCACCCCGCTCACCGCCCGAGCGATCTCCATCTTGCGTGGCCGGGATCGCCCCACCGAGGGACTTAAACCTCACGGCAAGCCTCTCTTCGGGACCAGGGTTGCTTCTTGCACTTCGGGGCACAGCTGCAGGTTGTCTGGTACGATTTTTGCTGGGTTTTACTGGGTTTTAGGGGCTAAAGTTAGATAGATTTTCAGGAGCTATTTCTCTGTGCGTCCGCTCAGCATGGCGGTCCGGCACCGCCCCCCGTTTTGCATATTTTTGCCTTTTTTTTTTTTTTTAAATATCTCGGCAAATGTTTATAGCATTTGTCCACTTGGTGGACTGTAGCAGTTGGAGGAATGCACTTTTCTCATGTGTAATTTGAAACATGATGCAAAATATGGGGAATCTACAAGAATGATTCACTTTGATTCATAATTTATCTATCTACCTAATTGGTTTAAAACACTCTGCGTTAAAGTAATAGAGATAAATAAGCTCTTTATGACACATTTAAAGTATTTTCATGTACCTAGCTATTGGAAGATGCTGGTTAATTCTATAGTGAAATTTGTGATATATTGGGTTTTATGATGGAAAAAGTCTGGATAGATAGATAGATAGATAGATAGATAGATAGACATGTTTTTGTCTTAGCTATATTATAGCTAAGCATTATCTCTAACATTGGGTCTACATAAAGGTCTATTGTGCAATGCTAAGTGTGAACCTTATTAAACATGGTAACTAATGACTATATTGTGCTCCATCTTCAGGAAATCCAGGACTTAAGGGATTTAGAGGAAATCCTGGATTTGTAGGCAACCCAGGATCACCAGGATCTCCAGGATTCCCTGGAACTTCGGGATCCCCAGGTGTAAAAGGTATGGCATTTCTACTTGTTTTATCTGATACCTCCTCTCAGCAGTTCATCCCTTTTATTAATAGAACATTATACCTTACTCTAGTAGTAACGTTCTCCACTGGTACAGTGAGGGGAAAAAATGTTTGATTTTGAACGTTTGTCCACTGACAAAGAAATGATCAGTCTATAATTTTAATGGTAGGTGTATTTTAACAGTGAGAGACAGAACAAAAAATCCAGAAACAAATGCATGTCAAAAAATCTATAAATTGATTTGCATGTCAATGAGTGAAATAAGTATTTGATCCCCTATCAATCAGCAAGATTTCTAGCTCCCAGGTGTCTTTTCTACAGGTAACAAGCTAAGATTAGAAGCACTATCTTAAAGAGAGTGCTCCTAATCTCAGCTCGTTACCTGTATAAAAGACACCTGTCCACAGAAGCAATCAATCAATCAGATTCCACACTCTCCACCATGGCCAAGACCAAAGAGCTGTCCAAGGATGTCAGGGACAAGATTGTAGACCTACACAAGGCTGGAATATGCTACAAGACCAACGCCAAGCAGCTTGGTGAGAGGGTGACAACATTTGTTGCATATATTTGCAAATGAAAGAAACACAAAATAACTGTCATTCTACCTCGGTCTGGTGCTCTATGCAAGATCTTACCTCATGGAGTTTCAATGATCATGAGAACAGTGAGGAATCAGCCCAGAACTACACAGGAGGATCGTTAATTATCTCAAGGCAGCTGGGACCATAGTCACCAAGAAAACAATTGGTAACACACTACGTCATGAAGGACTGAAATCCTGCAGCACCCACATGGTCCCCCTGCTCAAAAAAGCACATGTACAGGCCCGTCTGAAGTTTGCCAATGAACATCTGAATGATTCAGAGAAGAACTTGGTGAAAGTGTTGTGGTCAGATGAGACCAAAATTGAGCTCTTTGGCATCAACTCAACTCACCGTATTTGAAGGAGGAGGAATGCTGCCTATGACCCCAAGAATACCATCCCCACCGTCAAACATGGAGGTGGAAACATTATGCACTGCATCAAAAGGACAATGGACGGGGCCATGTACCATCACATCTTGGGTGAGAACCTCCTTCCCTCAGCCAGGGCATTGAAAATAGGTCATGGATGGGTGTTCCAGCATGAACATGACCCAAAAACACACAGCCAAGGCAACAAAGAGTGGCTCAAGAAAAAGCACATTAAGGTCCTGGAGTGGCCTAGCTAGTCTTCAGACCTTTATCCCATAGAAAATCTGTGGAGGGACCTGAAGGTTTGAGTTGCCAAACATCAACCTCAAAACCTTAATGACTTAGAGAGGATCTATAAAGAGGAGTGGGCCAAAATTCCTTCCTGAGATGTGTGCAAACCTGGTGGTCAACTACAAGAAACGTCTGACATCTGTAGTTGCCAACAAGAGTTTTGCCACCAAGTACTAAGTCGAAGGGGTCAAATACTTATTTCACTCATTGACATGCAAATCAATTTATTTGTTTTTCTGGATTTGATTTTTGTTATTCTGTCTCTCACTGTTAAAATACAGCTACCACTAAAATTGTAGACTGTGTCAGTGGGCAAATGTTCAAAATCAGCAGGGGATCAAAAACTTTTCCCCCTCACTGTATGCTTTGTGGGTGTCCTATTATTCAATGAGGTGTGTGAAGACAATTTGTTATCAAGCATTAGATCTATACTCTGTATACAGTGCTCTCTATCATAGTGCCCAATCTAATGAAATTGTTTTGATAAATTAAATGACTTTCTCCACCACTGAAGAAATATGTAATTTCATTCATAGCTTCACAGTTTTGGTCCTTCCTTGAACGCTATCAGATTCTTGCAGGACTACTGTTTACCTTCTCACTCAATGTTTCGTCCATGATACAGTTTGAAGGACCTTGACAAAGGCCTGTCTGGGTGAAAAGATGCAACAGCATCTCTTTACAGTGTAAACTGGGTCATTTAAAGAGCAACTAGTCAATCTGTTTTTTATTTTTAGGATATCCTGGACCTCCTGGTTTGGATGGATTAAATGGATTACCTGGTACCAGAGGATTACCTGGAAATCCTGGTAAATATGACATTTACAACATTGCTGATGTGTTTTTTTGTACTAATGCATATATTTACTTGTACATATCAGTACTTTCCACGTGTGATTGAAGCTTCCATCTTTGTGTTAATATTGGGTTTCCCTTCAGTTAAAGCAGCCAGCTTTTAAATTAGTATATAGTCCCAAAGATTAAAAAAAAATAAAAAATCCTCAGTTAAGGTAAGTAAATATGCCAATAAAAATATTATATGTGACTCCATTGTTAACCCTTCATGTACTCTTCCTGTAGTGGAAGATTGCTGCTTTGTCATTTCAACATAACTTTGAATAGCTATTCACAGAGCAATAAAGGACAACCAATATATCCATCATGAAAAATGAATTTGGCTGCCTCTTTACATGAGTAATTGTGAAATGTAAACCCTTTAGTTACATGCTTAGTTTCATGCATGTAGGTATGTGTTCCACATGGTCTTAAAGATAGTGAAGTGTTATTTATTTCTCTACTGGTTAGATTAGAACATTGGAATGTTTTTTTAAAATCTCATATTTTAGTAGTGTATTAAAACAAAGTGATTCGCCACGAGCATGACATGATGAGCTGAAGCTGGGGGTTCAAATGTTTAAATAAAAATTGTTTGGGTATCTAGGGCTCAGTGAAAATGGACGACCAGGATCATCAGGACTACCTGGTCCAAAAGGTGAACCAGGTTCTCCAAGCACATCTCCAGGTCAGCCAGGATTTCCAGGCTTCAAAGGATTACGTGGTGAACCAGGTAAAATTATGTCATTTAAACCTTTTTATGTTTCACATATTTTGTTTTTTAACAACCATCACATTTTATTATCATGATATTTTGTAATAAATATGTATCTATTTCTATTGTATCTTTTTGTTCTGTTTTATTTCCTAGTGTTGGGTCAAATACAAGCCACATTTATAGCTTAAGCTTCTTTTGCTTGGTTTGTTTGTTTGTTTGTTTGTTTGTTTGTTTGATTTTCACAGTATAACTGCTCAGTATAATTAGTCTTATTCTGTATATGGTTGTTTTACATATTTGTTTTTCCAGCACACATTTAAACAGCATTTAAATGCATTCTGTGTCTGATTTTATTTTGTCTTTTACTTTATAATGAGGCCTGAAAACCCACAAAGAATGAAGTATTATGATCCATTCTGGCATTCATTTAGCAGAGGGGACACTTGTAAATATACATTTATACACCTGCTGTAACAATGCAAGACCACATAACAGTAGAGATTTTACAATCCCAGGCTAGTAAGGAAGAAGTAAGCAGTCTCGGTTGTGCGCCTTGTTGCAAGGAGTTAGATGGAGGTGATTGCAAGGGAGAGCAGGCTGTGTTGGTTAGGATAAGGGATGGATTGAGTAAGCTTTGGATGGGTTGGTAAGAAATTGCAGTCGTCTTGGATGTTCTCAACCCCTGTTGTCCAATTTGGAGGGGTTTGTGGGTTTCTTAACATTCCCTTACAGTCGAGGACAGTGAATGAGTCAACCCGTCTAACAAATCAGCCTTTTATAACCCAAGATGTGCTAGTTTTTAAACCTAAACTAGTTTTGAGATTATTGAGGTATGTTCTTTCTCAACTCTAAGTTATGGAATAAGGTATTTATCATAACTCACAAGATGCTTTTCCATAAACATCAGACAAAATAGGTAAATGATAATAACATGCCTAGATTATATTATAGCTATAGTTTCATGTAGAAAATAGCAAAATTACAGATCTATCTAAAACCCTGTTTAACTATGTAAAATTTGACATTGTTTTCTAACTGGTATTTTCTTCAGGTGGACCTGGTGCTCCTGGTTCTCCTGGTCTATCTGGACCACCAGGACCCACATTTCCCTCCAATATCCCGGGTAGACCTGGCGATCCTGGACCCGCTGGACGAGATGGGGAAATGGGTATGATTTCAAATTAATGCTTTAAACCTCGGACAACAGCTTTTATACCAGGTGGATGGTCAGCTGCATGTGTGTTGTTGACCTGGGGAAGAAATGTTAGCAGAATGCACTATGAGAAGAAAGCAAGCCGACAGAGGCAGTGCTATGTAAATGTTCTGATGGAAAACCTTGAAACCTGGCATTACTTTGACACGTACCACCTACCTAGAAATTGTAGCTGACCACATACACCCATTCATGGTAATGGTGTTCCCTGATGGCAATGGCCTCTTTCAACAGGATAGTGTACCCTGCCACACTACAAATATTGCTCAGGAATGGTTTGAAGATCATGACAAAGAGTTCAAGATGTTGCCTTGGCCTCCAAATTCCCCAGATCTCAATCCACGTGAGCATCTGTGGAATGTGCTGGAACAACAAATCCAATCCACAGAGGTCCCACCTCACAACTTGCAGGACTTAAAGGATCTACTGCTAATGTCTTGGTTCCAAATACCACAGGACATGTTCAGAGATCTTGTGGAATCCATGCCTTGTTGCATCAGAGCTGTTTTGGCAGCATGAGGGGGACTTACATGATATTAAGTGGTGTTTAGGCTGTGACTGATTAGTGTATATTTAACAAATACAGAAAAAGTGAATGATCATCAAAACACATAAAAGCAAAATATTATATACTCACAAACCTTTTTAGAGTGTTTCTTAATGTAAATGTAAAAAAGAAATGAAAAAAATGAAAACGAAAATGAAACTACAATGTGGTATAAAAACCACCACTTACATACGGAAAAATCTCTTATAATATATTATTATCAAACTGTAGGTAACTTGAGATTTATCTCCAATATCTCAGGTACATCAGAAAATAATAACATACTGCACATAATGTAATATTGTACAGTTATGAAAATGGAATATATAAATAGTATTGCACTCACAATCCTCTGATATATCCCAGCTTGTCTCCCTTTAAAGGCTATAGTTGGTTAACTGATAAACCCTTCTGCAGCCACTCCTCCTTGTACAGAAAGATTGGGAAGCAGAAAGAAATACTTTAAAATAGTGCAATACTGAATAATATATAACACTTTAATAAAACAATTGCACTCACAATTTCGCAAATAAAATGTAGCATATCACCACTCCACGTTGTAAGGGAATAGATTTCCCCTGCTTTCATCTACTAGGGCAAAGATTAAAAATCACCAGGAGCCAGGAACAAAATTCCAATAAAACAAATAAAATACCATCTATTGTCATTTTATTCCTGGTTCCTGCTGATTTCTAAGCAAGTGATCATTCTGTTGGGGAGATCTATTGCGTTAGCGCCTGGAGTGGTGATACGCTTGATTTTATCTGCATAATTTTAAAGTGTTATTGTTTTATTAAAGTGTTAATATACAAGACAGTATTGCACTATTGTATTTCTTTCTAATCCCCTGTATTTCTCTTTAACAAATGTTTATTAAAACAAGGACCTTGCTTTATTTAGTCACATTTATTGCATAACTTTCAGAAATAAGTTAATTGGTTCTTCTCATTTCTATCATTAACAAACGTAGTTATTAGTTTTTTTACAATTAGATTTTGGGTCACTCAAGCTGAAAAAAGCTGCATTGGGAAGTCTGTGATTGGACATCCACAGAAAGTCTGGGCGGGGTCAGAAGAGGACGTGTTACAAAGGCTGCAGATAAGAGATCTGCAGCTTTTACAAGCTGTTTTATATATACCTCCAATAATAAAAAAAAAAAACAATTACATGCATGCATGTTTTAATTGGATGTATAACTACTAAATAGCAGGGTTTTTTTTTAACTTATTTTGTATTTGTGCAGCGGACTTTCCTTTTAATTTCTTCTACAAGCATATGAACGGTTAATAACCTTTAAGAAGTTTTGGAATATATAAT
Source organism: Pelobates fuscus (assembly GCF_036172605.1). Classification (NCBI taxonomy): domain Eukaryota; kingdom Metazoa; phylum Chordata; class Amphibia; order Anura; family Pelobatidae; genus Pelobates; species Pelobates fuscus. Next base: position 85,205,121 of record NC_086325.1, on the reverse strand, counting down.
TATATTATTTATTATGACATTTTCACAGCAGCCCTGGATTGAGAGCTACTGTGCCAAACGTTTACTTGGAGCAAGATATGTGATGCATAAAATAGCTTTTTCAGTGGGCAATATCTATAATTTGTGTCTATTTAATTTATTAATATTTAATAATTTAGTCATAACCATCTGCCAGCTATGTACGTATATATTTTTATATATATACATTAAAGGCAGAAATTATTCCTGTACAAAATCACGACAGTTAGTTTATTCCCTAAACTAAAGATAGATGATGATGGGGAAATCCAATAATGATCATCTTTAGTATTTACCAAAATTAAGTCAGTAACTAATTGTGGAGTGGTCCCCCGGTATAGGAGATCCTTCCAAGGTTAATATAAAATGCACTGATAATGGTAAACTCAGGTCCTTATGCAGGTAAATCTCTTTTTGACTTACAGTGATGCAGTGAGTTTAGACTCCAGAGTTAAGTTTCCTCTGATACTTGTTGAAGTCATCATGGTAGATGATGGAATAGGAATAGTCAAACATGCTTCACTGAGCACTTTGACCCAGGTATACTGAGGGAACCTAAAACCAAGTTACTAGCTTTCTTAACTGATTCCTGAATGTCTCTGTTTAGTGAATAATACAATTTGTGTTACCAATTAATCACTTTTTTATTCTTTCTTCTTAGGAATGCCTGGTACTCCTGGTCCTCGAGGTCCTCCAGGTCCTGCATCTAATCAAGGAGATTCGGGAAACCCAGGATTCCCTGGCACACCCGGAAGACCTGGTCCCAAAGGAGATTCTGGAATACCTGGTAATCCAGGGAGCCCTGGAGCACCAGGACTAAAAGGTAAATGCGTTTATGTGTTTGGTATTATCTATCAGAGGCTGCCTAGATGGACCAACCTCTAACATAATAAAGATGATGAGCTAAATGGGTTGAAGTGTAGATATAATTAAAAACTCTACAATATGCAGAACCTGGCTCCAATAAACATTAATTAACATTCATTTTAATAATATCAAAGTATTCAAGTGTATGCTGAGGTCTAGATGTTATTGTTATCCAATTCAGAGGTGTCAACCTTAGCATGAAGTGTGAGTTTTTTCTTGATATCTTTTGAGATACTGCAGCTCCCGTAATAACCACTACACTATTTCACCAGATGTTCCGCATATTGCTCCCATTGTAAAACAATCAGAAAAATCATGGTGTTCAAGCACAAATGAGTATTCAGGAAGCTGATAATTAATTGCATCTTAATAAAGAGTATAAATGCAATGAAAGAAGGAACTAGAGTACTGTACATGCTGTAAGGAAATCAGTTTTGACTGTTATCAAAGACAATGTTTCTAGCTCATCCTTTGAAAAAAAATTATTAAATGGTATCCTGTATTGTCCTGAAACATACAGAGATGGTTAGCATTCTATGATTTATACACCATGACTAACTGTTTCCTTTAAACTTCCTTAGGTCTCAGAGGTGATCCGGGCTTTATTGGAAGCCCAGGAAAGGAAGGTCTTGTAGGAGATTCTGGCTTTTTAGGACCAAAGGGTGAAAAGGGTAACCAAGGTAAGTTTGTTCCCTGAAATGATTGTTGTCCACACTTAAAATACTTCATCTTTTTGAAAAAGAAGCTATAGCATGCTGTTTGTACTGTCTTAGCTCAGACAATTGAATATGGGACAACTACTAATTAAAGTCGTAGGGCTTCCATTTTGTCAGAGTGTCAAATAAGTGTGACATAGACAATAGGGTACAATATCAAGATTAGGAAATGGGTGCTTTTGCTTTTTTTTTTTTTAATGTTGTCCATTGTATTTCCAGCTTTCATTTTAGGTTACATAAGCCACACTTTGCTAGTTTCTAGACATAATAAATTCATTGTAACAAGTTCTCATTTTTAACAATAAAAATGGATTTAAAGCAGAAATTAAATCTGAATGAACACACCTGTAATCTAAGTCACAGAAAAAATAAAGGAACAAACGATATTGGCCCTTTCCAATGCAACATTTTGATTTGTTTCCACAGGGTGATTGAAACTAACTGGGTAGAAAAAAAAGACAGGGAAATATCATATGACTAGATTACTTATTAGAGGAGAAACATGAGGCTTTTACATTTTGCCCTGGTAGAATTTCTCAGAGACATTATGATATGTGCATTCTATAACTAATACCATTTTGACAATTTACCATTTAGGTCCCCCAGGCAGCGTTGGACGTCCAGGTCCAGCTCCATTTGATGATGATATAAGTCAAGTACCTATCGGTTTACCAGGTCTGCCTGGTATTAATGGATTTTCTGGTGGGCCTGGAGAACAAGGGAAAGCGGGATCAAGTGGCCCAACAGGTAAGACTGAAAATTCAGTAACATTCACTATGCAGGCACTGTACCCGAACACTAATCTCATTTCATAAAGTCCTACTGAGAAAGAACTCTGAAAAAACACCCGGACATAAAACTTTAATTTATTGTTATGGCAGAATTAGAAAATTAAGCCATACATACTTTGGCATTTTATTGCATTTATACAATATTTGGGGAATTTTTTTTGCTCATTTAAACCTCCTATTTCCCAGGTCAATGTCATGGTTTTGGTAATGACACATTCTTATTGCTAAATGTAAATGTAAGCTATTTGTGTGCTTTTTATTTTTAAAATCAAACCCTCTGTTTCGTTTTGGTTTTATAATTTTGATTTGTATATGGATTTTTTATTGACAAAAAAAAAAATATATATATATAAAAAGAAAAGGCAAACTATTACACAGTGTATATCCATGTATTACATGACAAACTCATGATTCATCCTGCAAACGTATTCTTTTTTTGAAAAAAAAGAGAAAAAAAATCAGGAAATTTAGAAATAAAAAATAAGACATCCATAGTAACAGCACAAGTAAGTGTGTTTTATGCTTATGGCCGCTGCACATGCCTCCTTCTTAAATGATTCAATACCATGTAATAGGTTAAGGGCAAGAGTAATTGCCACTTCCAGAATGCTTGCAGTTGCTTTCTAAACTACACCTGTGGAAATTACAGACATTTCAACGCAGGGACGTTAGTCTTGACTTTTAGTACGTTATTGACAATATGTGTGTGATTGATATCGCTGGTAACTGATCATTTTTTATATCAAGTCATATCAGTAGCTGGAAGTAGAATATTCAGTTTGGCCAGTATATAAGTTCAGATTTCCTCACATTACCAAAGTGGTTTTTGGGGTGAAATAATCAGATCTCTTCTGTTTATTAATAAATGTTATGATTTTTGGAGGGGTTGTGGCATTATGGAGACTTGAAGATCATTTTGCCAAATCTTTGATAAGGTTGCTGTATCAGCTGTAGGTTCCTCTGAAGAAGTCAGACCCCGTGGATTCTGGTGTCCTTAACTAGCTAACATATTTGTGCCCTTTTTACACCAGAACCTCTTTGAACTGGCATGGTTCCATAATGTACATAGATAATTGTTCTTGTGGCAAAACAGTGCAGGAGGTACTGAAATGTTTTGTAGCAGAGCCCTGTCTGCAAGGGTTTTTTTCTTCTATCAATTGTCCCTTACATTTTATTTTAAGACCACTACTACATTCACAAATGAAATGTTGATGTTTCATTCTTTATTTTATTAAGACTTCTGTGAGCTACTTTGGCAGTTTTTGTCATTCAACATTGCAAATTAAGTCTGGTACAGAATTCCGAAGCTCCATTTACAGTTCGTGTGACCCTTCCAGAAAATGCTTTTCTTTAGGATGCACTTCATATCAAAACTGTTACTCGTACATCATAGATTAGCAGGCAGTTAACGTGAGATTGCTAAAATGGGAGCATTATAGAGCCCAGATGAAAAATGTTGACACAGTGTTTGTCAAATAAATGAAGAGAATTGTTTGAGGCTATTATTTATGTATGAGCCAAAATTGCAGTTTTGACTCATGTCTTTAATGTATGTATATACAACCTGTTTTTTTTATCTTTAGGTGACAAAGGTTTTTCGGGCAGACCAGGGCAAATGGGAAGAAATGGACAATCTGGTGCTCCGGGTTTAATAGGTGACCCTGGACCTGATGGTATCCCAGGTGTTCCAGGTCTTGAAGGTAAACATATCAAGGAATACATTTTAAGAGGGTGGTATTTTCAATTAAACTAGAAGGTTTAGCAGTTACGTTATTGTCAGATGGATAGAGATGTCTTGTGTTAGATTATTTCCAGAGGATGTTAGTGTCTAGAATGAACTTTCAGCAGATTTGATGGTAGCAAATACTTCAAGGCAATTAAAGAGAGGCTGTTATATTTTCCACTTCTTTTCTGAACTCATACTGATTACTAGTATTATATTGAGGTTCTTGTTATAAATCACATAAATTAGGAAGGAACCGATTTACCTTTTCAAGTGGTGGACAAACTCACATCTTCATGGTCTAGAAATCACAGTAGTGGAATTAATACATTTTATCCAAATTGATTAAAGGACCACTCTAGGCACCCAGACGACTTCAGCTTAATGAAGTAGTCTGGGTGCCAGGTACCTCTAGGATTAACCCTTTTTTTTATAAACATAGCAGTTTCAGAGAAACTGCTATGTTTATAATGAGGGTTAATCCAGCCTCCAAATCCTCTAGTGGCTGTCTCATTGACAGCCGCTAGAGGCGCTTGCGTGCTTCTCACTGTGAAAATCACAGTGAGAGCACGCAAGCGTCCATAGGAAAGCATTGTAAATGCTTTCCTATGCGACCGGCTGAATGCGAGCGCGGCTCCTGCCGCGCATGCGCATTCAGCCGATGACGTCGCGATCAAGATGGAGAGGAGGAGGAAAGCTCCCCGCCCGGCGCTGGAAAAAGAGGTAAGTTTAACCCCTTCCTCTCTCCAGAGCCCGGCGGGAGGGGGTCCCTGAGGGTGGGGGCACCCTCAGGGTACTCTAGTGCCAGGAAAACGAGTATGTTTTCCTGGCACTAGAGTGGTCCTTTAAGTAAATGATGCATCTTTGCATGATATAGCAAAAATGTTGTGGAATTATGGATAATTATATCCATGCTCAATTATACTTATATTGTGTTTGTCATAAGGATTGTGTATTTTGTGTGATTGCAGGCTCACCTGGAAAGCAAGGAGTCGCGGGTTTACCTGGTATGACAGGCCGAAGTGTAAGCGTTGGCTACACTCTTGTGAAACACAGCCAAGCTGAACAAGTTCCACCGTGTCCACTAGGAATGGCCAGACTGTGGGATGGATACAGCTTGTTGTATGTGGAGGGGCAGGAGAAGGCTCACAACCAAGACTTGGGTGAGTTGCTGAATCAACAATATTTCATTGAATTGTGATTTCGTATACAATGTTTCTGAAACCTGTAGAGTGAACTTTCCAAATTGTCAATACTGTGACATAAGCTTTTTATTCAAGGAAGCACCTAGCAGAGTGTCATTTTGCCACCCAACATGCGGTGAATTGCAGTTCACCGTAAGTAAATTCAGTCTGGTGAATAGCGAATTTCCCAGATCGAATTCGGGTCCTACTGGCGAGTCCAGCCACTTTGAATAGCTGCCAGGTCCAACCACAAGTCCTTGATCAGCAGGGGAAAGCCCCAATGCAAGCGGACACCTGCTCTCTATATATCCTTCCTCTTGAAATGACAAAGTACAAACCAACACAACTTTAGGGCTGGTGGGTATTGTGGTATTACAGTATTACAAAATGTATTTGGGGGATGACATGGGGAACAAAAAGAAACAGCCACTATGTGAAGCCTGAACAACTGTTGCATTCGCATAATCTGTCAGGAGATAGCCAAGAATTCTCAGGCATGTAGTTTAGCAACAGCTAGTGGACTGTAGTTGAAGAGCACAGCCACATGTGGTACAAGTCTTTGTATTAAAATAACCAGTGTTTAAGAAGAGATGCATTAATTTCATAACTTTTTTGGCCCTAGGTCTCGCTGGTTCCTGCTTACCTCGATTTAGCACCATGCCTTTTATTTATTGCAACATCAACGAGGTGTGCTACTATGCCAGCAGAAATGACAAGTCCTACTGGCTCTCTACTTCTGCTCCTATCCCAATGATGCCAGTGGGTAGCACACAGATTAGAAGCTACATCAGTCGCTGTTCTGTGTGTGAGGCTCCTTCTCAGGCTGTCGCAGTTCACAGTCAGGATAACACTATCCCACAGTGCCCTGAAGGATGGAGAAGTCTTTGGATTGGATACTCTTTTCTTATGGTAACTATGAGACAAATTACAATTAAAGGGTTACCTTTAAAGCAGGAGGGGAGGACCTTTACATTGTAAAATGAACTATTAGACACCATGGAGGAGGTCCCTCCACTCCAATCGTTCTAAAACTAGTAAAAGAAGGTTTTTTACTTACATGAAATCCAGCATGGGGTGAAGTTTCCAGCGTTGCTTCTGTGCTCCTTCCTGATGTCACTGGGTCTGCGCGTGGTTCAATCACAGGCCTCTCATAGAGAAGCCTGTGATTGGATCAGTTGCCAGCTCAGAGTGCATGCGTGTGCTCTGGGCCGGCCAGGAGAGGGAGGCGGAGGAAGGTAGTGGGAAGATAGTGGGAGGATTTAAAAATTAAAAACCTGGTAGTGTCAGAGGGAGTCAGGTGTGAGCACCCCCGGGGAGGGAAGGTGGGAGGGTAGAGATTGCAGATATTGCTATGTGTGTTGCCAGTGTTAAGTGCACGCTGACAACAGACGTCATTTATGCACATAATTGATATTTGGAGGTCCAGAACAGAGTTCTGGGCTGTCTAAATCATGTGTGCTGAGGGTGCAACTTGCCCCCAGCACATAATTATTATTATCTCTGTATGTGCATTGTTTCAAGTAGAAACACTATACATACATACACTTACCATCATGACCACTTCAAATCACTGAAGTGGTCATGGTGGTTGGAGTAACCAATTAAATTTCTTCAGATATCAAGCAAATGTCTGGCCTGTCCCATGCAACACAAAACTTCAGCCTCAGTGGTGTTCAATGAAAAACATCTTTAAAATTCAGCATGCAAGGAGAAAATAAAAGGCAATGAAGTCATCTTTATTATGCATCATATTAGACTGTCAGGAAAGAAATATTAAATACAGTGAGGCAAATATAAAATACAGATAGTTGAACCTAAAGATTAAGATCAAGCAGTGATGAGCTGCTGATGGAGATAGGAAAGAGTGTATTATTGGGGGGTAAGTCATAGACAACTTTAACGTATTGTAGTGACAAAATATTGCAGTATTTACCGTAGTAACAAAAGATGTTGACAATTATGTCCCCTTCACGTATGCTACAATGAATCTTGAATAATGGAGATATCAAGCTAAATATGCAATAAAGGCAAAAAATGGAAATCTTCACATTAGACTAATGTGTATCACAAAATCTTTATATTATATTTAGCATAACTTAAATCCCTTCAATAATGAGCATGTCTGAAGAAATAACCAGCAGGAATTGAGAATACTTGCCTATGTATTGTATTTGTATTACATTTGTTTTAAGAAAGATAAGATATACGTGTCTGTATAGATTGCAGATGAGTGGTAACAAAATAGTTATTGGCAAAATTTGCTTACAGTGAAATAAATCTTTATATTTTGGTTCCGCTGTCTCCTACCTATCTTTGCCCTACGTTTAGCAAATGTAAGCCTCTCATGTATGTACTTTGATGTATTGGATGTACAGAATTCTGCCACACTTACCATCATGGAAAATGACACATTTTATCTTTACAGCACACTGCGGCAGGTGCCGAGGGTGGTGGTCAATCTTTGGTGTCACCTGGTTCATGTCTTGAAGATTTTCGGGCCACACCATTTATTGAATGTAATGGAGCAAGAGGAACCTGCCACTACTTTGCCAACAAGTACAGTTTTTGGCTAACCACAGTAGAGGAATCACAACAATTTGGTGGAGCTCCCCCATCTGAAACTCTGAAATCTGGGCAGCTCCGAACGCGTGTGAGTCGCTGTCAAGTCTGCATGAAGAATTTGTAGCACGTTGGACTAATTAGAAGTTCTTTCACAAATTCCCAGCTCAGTAAAGTTATGGAAATGGCACCCAGAACTGCCATTGCAATCATCACAAGTATGCTTCTGAGTTTAGGGATGACTAGTCAACAACTAATAAAGAAAACCAACTACTGTAACCTCATCAATCAGAAGTATAAATGATGAGTGGTGTAGCACCGTACAATGAAGTATGGACCTGCTAATTTTTGAAAATGATTATATTTGCAAAAATGGTGCTAAGCTTTTTTTTGTGCATTACTCTTGGCTACCTCATGAAGGCCTTGTAGGAATTTAGGTCCATGGTGCTAGACTGCTGCCTACAAATGAAATCTCACCATTCTAGCATCATTTTAAAATGAAAGAACGCAGTTCAAGTTAAACTTTAGGAACTTGAACATTGAACCAAAAGAACTTCACTTGGACACGTAATAAATGGACAACAGCTTCAGAAGAAGTAGAAAGGTCTTTGGAGAAAGTATTGGCTATAAGAAGCATTTAACATCATAAAACTTAACAGAACACACGTTGTTTCTTGACCTAAAACTATAGAAATGCTAATCACTATTGTTCCTGTAATACAAGGCTAATTTTATTTAACATATGCAAGTGCTAACAATATCTTAGAAATATGCAGAAACCACACATAATACAAAGCAACAGATCCTGTCACATCCTGAGGAATGATATAGGCATTATTTGTGAATTATAATTTACTTTCTTTAAAGGTAGCCGGAAGGATACCATGTTTGTGACCATTCAGCAGCTGAAGGGGATTGAATTAGTTTTTTTTTCTGTAATAATATTTGACGTGTTCACTCACCCACACTTATTTGTTATCATTTTATTATATATATATATATTGAGTATTTGATTTATTTTTTACTTTTTCAACCACTAGAGTCTGGTCTTTCAGAGGTAGCCTTGGTAAAATTATTTTATAAATATACATATGTTCAATGTTTTCACAAAGCCCTATTTACAAACTAGAAAAAAAGAAATCATCGATGTAAATTGTAGTCCATCATACTTGTCTGCTAGCTTGTCATTTACTTTATATACTTTTTACTCCACACTTGTTTCTGTAGCCCAGCAGAAGATAGTTCATGGGTTGTAGTTAGAGATTCAGAACTACAGAGGTGAACCTGTATTATTTTTATCCATGCAATACAAAGCCATCATAAATCACACCAAAGCAAGAGGTCAACAATGCAATGTAAGGGTAAAATTGTACAGAGAGAGATCTGGGAGTGGCTACGACCACTGTGTAAATTTAAAATAAAGTTTATCTCTGATTAACACCACTCTATTTTTTAGTACTTGAGTTTGATAAGTGTAAAACACTATAACACTGAATTGCCAACAGTGATGTAACTACAATTTCTTTGGATGCAAGAAACCAGCAATTGTCCATGTACCATGGGGGTTCGAGGCTTCATAGACATTATTATGATAGCTTAATTATTGATACCTGTAATGGAAACTTATTCAACAATTTGACAATTATATCTCATTCATTGTTCAGGTTTGAGAGTGGGGACTAACCAAAGAGCAGCATATTACATTTATGCCCATTCTCAGATTTCTCATATTCTCTATGTAGGGTATCCTGAATTAGAAAAATAATACAGATGTGAACCCCTTGCTCACTGTACCTAGAGGGGTGTGCGGTATACCTCACTGACAAGGCCAAATAAAGGTTGAAACGATTGTCCAGGATTGGTTGTCTAGTGCAGATGATGCATACCATCAGTTTAGATCTGGAATGTCCTCTCTGTAATGGCACATGTGACCAAAAAACTATTTGACTATAACATTGCTGTATGGAGAGATAATAAATACAATAACTAGGTGCCAATACCCCACAGCACTCCCTTGCCCAACAAATACTAATATAATACAAAAGGAGATTGCACACTGGACTGGAGTTTGGAGTAGTCTAGCGTGCAATCTCCTTTTGTATTATATAAAAAAACTATTTGAGACACAAGGAGGGAGTAACGGAATAGTAAGCTGTATGTTTTTACCAGTGGCTGCTGGTGAAGTTTTTAGATGGTGGGGCATTAGGCTTCACCCCTGCAATTTGATTATGTCCCTCTCTGTAAACTTTGCCTGTAACCTGTTGGAATGTACCCACTTAATGTGCTAATACCAATAAATTTAAACTGACACTATAGGCACCAAAATAACTTTAGCTTAATGAAGCAGTTTTGGTGTATAAATTATACCCCTGCAATTGCATTGCTCAATTCTCTATCATTTAGGAGTTAAATAACTTTGTTTATACAACCCCAGTCAGACATCCCTGTATGTGACTTGCACAGCCTTCCTAAACAGTTCCTGCAAATGAACCTGTATATTTTAGGTTCCTGTATTGCACAGTCTGTTTAATCTAGAATTTCTTATCTCCTACTCTGTTACTAGCCTCCTAGACCATACAGGACTCCTTTACCATGCAGGAGCCTCCTTTGTCAGATTAAAGTTCAATATACAGAGCAAGAGGAAACGTCTAAAGCAAGTTAGAATCCGATTAAAAATATAACCATGTTTCCATGCAGGCTGTGTCAGTCACAGCCAAGAGAGGTGTGGCTAGGGCTGCATAAACAGAAACAAAAGTGACTTAACTCCTAAATGGCAGATATTTGAGCAGTAAGACTGCATGGGTATGATCTAAATACCAAAACGGCTTCATTAAACTAAAGATGGATTAGTCTCATGGGGACTGTAGTCAGCAAGAACAACGGTGCTAAAGGTAAGACATTGCTATTTGAGGTTTTGGGGCAAACTACTGTATATCTGGTCATGCTCTTTTTACTCTCCCTATGAGTAATGGAGGGCAAAATAGGGGGAGGAAATAAGATATGTTTAGGTTTTTTGGGGACTGAATAGAAGAAGAGTTATAAGAAAGAAGACTTTTGATGGTAAGTATTTTATATTTTTACAAGTATTAGTTTTATTGTCCCCCCCTCACATAAAAGCTCCCAATGCTCCCACCGCACACTATAAATGCAAATAAAAATGAGGCATTCCTGATGATTCTGCATAAAAGTTTTGATTCATTAAACAGAGAATCGTGGAAAGTATGAAAAAATATAAAATGTTAAACCGAAATAACAGAGGTGGAATAATAGAACATTATTGGAGAATCTTTCCAGTTCGGCTATTGTGGCCTAAATTTCTGAAAGCCTATTTTCACTTCACTGTTTCCCCCCATAAATTGTCTGTGTTCCCATGCCCATGGTGTCTACGAAATTGAGCTGAATATTGGACATAGTTAGCTACTTCCTCAATGAGATTTGCACGCTAGTTCAAAGTGAGGTAGGAAACTAAAGGGATTTATAAAAGTGAGTTAAATTCCCTGAAAAGAACTTTAATCTCTTATGTGTTGGTTCATGTAGAATAAAATATTCCCATATGTGACATCTCAAACAATGTTAGTTTCTATTTAATTTAGCAAATATAATAAAAAGAGAACATATTTCATGTCAATAACAAGATGTGAACTGTGGTTGACAGAATGAACAAAAGCTGTTACTGCTGGGCTACAGGAGAAAACATGAAGTAACCGGCCTCAATACCGGCACCATGTACTATTAAAATACTAGCACTTTTGTTTCATTCACAAGCAACTCTGTGTGCCTACTAGAAATGTGACCCTCATTTTGTCATTGTGTGCTTTCTGGAAATGTTTCCCCCAATCTCAGCACTGTGTCTGTTGAAGCCTGCTGACAGACTATCCTAAATTTCCAAGAACTGTTCCATTGACAAAAGGTAGTTATGTACTAAATATTTATTTTGCAGTAAAAATAAAAAAAGGCCGCTATATCTACGGAATAGTCAATTCAATCCAAAAGAGTACAAATCTGGAAAAAAGCTGCAATAAAACATTCAGATGACAAGATGATAGACAGTCTTTAGTGAGGAGTTACAGTCCAGCTGAAATAGAACAGCATTCAGCAGTACAATCCCCGCTGACGGATATGGGACCAGGAGCAATCTTTACAGGCAGGTGGTGAATGTAGAATTGAAATAACACAATCACATAAAACACAATCTTGGAATGTAGTATCAGTGGCGGAACTAATGAAAAGAGGGCCCCAGTACAATAATTTTTGGGGGCCCCTGAAGACACATGCCCATCAAGTGGCCCTAAGTGCATGGACCACTTGATGGTCCCCATCAGCGTGCAGTCCCTGGTGTAACCGCAACATTAGCATCAGTTCTAGGGACTGAAACTTGGGACTGCAGTGTGAGTGTATGTGTATTGAGGTATGTATAGAAATATTTGTGGTCGGAAACCATAGCCGATCGTGAATTAGATCAATGTTAGATTCTAATAAAAGTTATAATGTAATACTAAAAGTCGGTAGTGGTGTGCCGGATCCGACGAGTGGTTAGGCCTGTAATACAGATGGCCCACCTGATTAGACTGATGTTATTTAAATATTTACCAAAAGGGTGAGGAGGAAGAGCAACGCTGGAACTCAAGTGCAGGTAAGGGGAGAAGGTCTGGGCTTAAATAGACCGGACAACTCCTTCCCCAACTACAGGCTGACGCTATTACATTTGTGGTAGGAAACCATAGCCAATCGTGAATTAGATAAATGTTAGATTCTAATAAGAGTTATGTTATAATACTAAAAGTTGGTAGTGGTGTGCCGGAACTGACGAGTGGTTAGGCCTGTAAAAGAGGGCAAAAAGATAAGCAATACTTTATAAAACCAGATACGATACTTACAAAGCCATGGTATTAAATGCATTTCTAATTTCCTTTTCTGGACATGGTATGTACCTGACCAGAGTAAGAGGTTGGACTAAGCACCAACTTAACTAGCAGAGTACGCAGGTACAGAACGAACTTGTGCGTTGTTAGTGGTTTACCGTGTAATTCGAGTACAGGTGAATCTTTTGATGAGCTTATAAGTGTAATAGCGAATGAGTCTAGAACCTTGACTGGGCACCAGGGTGAATGTATAAAACAGATAGGGGGCGTTTTAAAATATGTGTGAAACCAAAGAAATAAAGTAAATACTTATTCACACTCTTTCTTCATATTATATGTACTCCACCTAGATGTAAAAAAACAACAATGCATAGCATAATACTGTATGGTGTGTACATTAACCCCTTAACGCCGTTACGGCGTTCTATGCCGTCGCGGCTTTAAAGGGCTTTAAAGCCGTTGCGGCGGCATAGAACGCCGTAACGGCTTGCAGCCCAAGGAGCAGAGGTGTACTCACCTCCGCCGCGATCCTCTTCTGGGGGGCTGTCTGAGAGCCCAGGCAGCCCCCCTCCGGCAAATGAGGCCCCCGGGGGCCATGTGATCGCTCTCAAAGAGCGATCACATGGCCCCCTATAGCTGGCTATGGATCTGCCAGCAGGGGGACTGTTTAAAATATTAGACAGTCCCCCTGCTGGTAGGTAGTGTAAAAAAATAAATATTAAAATGTTATAAAATAAATTAAATGCCTTTTTATATATATATAATATGTATATATATTATATATATAATATATATACATATTATATATATGTAACGTCATACGTAATGTATTTTAATATTAATATTAGTATATATATTAATATTAAAATACACTTAGAATGACGTTACATATATATAATATGTATATATATTATATATATAATAGATCTACATATATATATTATATATATATACGCATAATTACAATAATACATAAATAAAATAATTAAATAAATAAATAAAATATTGAAACAAAATATAAAATAAATTATATATTCATATGTAATTTCATTCTAACTGTATTTTGTTATTAATATATATATATTGGAAACAGAATACACTTAGAATGACATTCTATATATATCTATCTATATATAAAATACAAATAACCGCAAATATATATAGAGAGATAAATACATATAATTACATAAAAGATTACATTAGTATACACGTAGAATTTATATACCTATAAATGCATATATATTAAAATTCTACGTGTATATTTAAGTAATTTTTTAACATAATTATGTCATTTGATTAATTAAAATTTGATTGACATGCCTGACAACACAGGGAGAAAGTGCAGAGAATTTAATTCGCATGCACTATATTAGACCCTGTAACTCTCCAAGACACCATAAAACCTGTACATAGGGGGTACTGTTTTACTCGGGAGACTTCGCTGAACTCAAATATTAGTGTTTAAAACTGGTAAATTGTATTACAACGATGATATTTTAAGTAAAAGTGACGTTTTTTGCATTTTTTACAAACAAACGGCACTTTTATGGACTATATTATTGTTGTAATATGTTTTACTGTTTTAAAACACTAATATTTGTGTTTAGTGAAATCTCCCGAGAATAACAGTACCCCACATGTACAGGTTTTATGGTGTTTTGGAAAGTTAGAGAGTCACATATAAGGCTTGCATTTCATTTTTTTGACATTGAAATTTGCCAGATTAGTTATGTTGCCTTTGAGACCGTATGGTAGCCCAGGAATAAGAATTACCCCCATGATGGCATACCATTTGCAAAAGTAGACAACCCAAGGTATTGCAAATGGGGTATGTCCAGTCATTTTTAGTAGCCACTTAGTCACAAACACTGGCCAAATATTAGTTTTTTGCTTTTTTCACACAAAAACAAATATGAACGCTAACTTTGGCCAGTGTTTGTGACTAAGTGGCTACTAAAAAAAACTAAACATACCCCACGTTCAATACCTTGGGTTGTCTACTTTTTCAAATGGTATGCCATTATGGGGGTAATTCTCATTCCTGGGCTACCACACCGTCTCAAAGGTAACATTACTAATCTGGCAAATTTCAATTTGAAAATGGAACGTTCTATATTTGACCCTGTAACTTTCCAAAACACCATAAAACCTGTTAATGGGGGGTACTGTTGTACTCGTGAGACATCGCTGATTACAAATATGTGCATTTTGTTGCCGTAAAACCTAACAGTATTATGACATTTACAGCTAAAATGTGAGGCGGAACTACAAATTTAAAAAAAAAATTCAAATTTCTCACAGTTTTTTTTAATTTTATTCATAATAAATTGTTTCAAATACAAATATTTTATATGAAATGAAAGCCCTGTTTCTCCTGAACAAAATGATATATAATAAGTGTGGGTGCATTTAATATGAAAGAGGGGAACTACGGGTGAACAGACATATAGCGCAAATTCCAGTTTTTGTTTACGTTTTGTTTTGATCAGAACGTGTACTATTGACTCCGTCCTGAAGGGGTTAATAGTGATTTGAAAATTTCCAACTCACAATTTCCAGAGCAACGCATATTAGGCTCTGACTATGATAGCGTGTTCAGTTATCTCTAAGGATGCACATCCACTCCTCTCCTGATGCAAATAACCCGACTGGTACCAGGAATCAGCAGGAGAATAATTTGCAGGTCCGGAGTTTTTAAAGTGCTTAAAATTAGCTTTTTAATCAAAGTATAATAAAATATATATATATATATATATATATATATATAAATAACAGTAATAATAATCTAGTGTTATTGTGTTTTTAAGATTATTATTACTGTTATATTTATTTTTTTATTATACTTTGATTAAAAAGCTAATTTTAAGCACTTTAAAAACTCTGGACCTGCAAAGAATTTTCCTGCTGATTCCTGGTACCAGTCGGGTTATTTGCATCAGGAGAGGAGTTGATGTGCATCCTTAGAGATTTAGAGATATCTGAACACGCTATCATAGTAAGAGCCT
The DNA here is from genome assembly GCF_036172605.1 of Pelobates fuscus. Classification (NCBI taxonomy): domain Eukaryota; kingdom Metazoa; phylum Chordata; class Amphibia; order Anura; family Pelobatidae; genus Pelobates; species Pelobates fuscus. Next base: position 85,189,396 of record NC_086325.1, on the reverse strand, counting down.
ACTATACGTGGCTCTGGAAATTGTGAGTTGGAAATTTTCAAATCACTATTAATGTACACACCATACAGTATTATGCTATGCATTGTTGTTTTTTACATCTAGGTGGAGTACATATAATATGAAGAAAGAGTGTGAATAAGTATTTACTTTGTTATTTCTTTGGTTTCACACATATTTTAGAGCGCCCCCTATCTGTTTTATATTTTCTTATTGTGCTTGTGTTTTAAGTGTTTTTTTTAAACACTGGGGAAGTCGCACTTAAAAGGGGAGCTATCTAGAATACCTCACCTCACTTGCACTTTGTGTGTTAAGGGTTTTCTGTACCAGGGCAAATGTTTTGGTGTATAAATTATACCCCTGCAATTGCATTGCTCAATTCTCTATCATTTAGGAGTTAAATAACTTTGTTTATACAGCCCCAGTCAGACATCCCTGTATGTGACTTGCACAGCCTTCCTAAACAGTTCCTGCAAATGAAACTGTATATTTTAGGTTCCTGTATTGCACAGTCTGTTTAATCTAGAATTTCTTATCTCCTACTCTGTTACTAGCCTCCTAGACCATGCAGGACTCCTTTACCATGCAGGAGCCTCCTTTGTCGGATTAAAGTTCAATATGCAGAGCAAGAGGAAACGTCTAAAGCAAGTTAGAATCTGATTGAAAATAAAACCATGTTTCCATGCAGGCTGTGTCAGTCACAGTCAAGAGAGTAAATTAATCAAGGAGGACATGAAGTGCAGTGGATAAGCATATAAGCAGATAAGCTGATTAACAAAGAGGAATATAAGGAAGGATATCATGAAGGCTATAAGTGGCTATAAAGAGGTTATAAAGTGGATATAAAGTGAGCATAAAGCAAAAAAAAAGCTACCAAAAAAAAAAAACACCTTTTTTTTTAGAGATAAAAAAAAAAAAAACAAAGAAGGAAAAAATATTTGTAATGCCACCAACAAAGCAATCCAAACTGACAGATCAGATCAGGCAAAATAGAAAAGAGCGCCAAAAACAGGCGCAAGATGGCGAAGATGGTGTGGAAACAAGGGATCAGTCGCCCGAGCTAGAATCCCACCTGCCTCACCAGGGAGCTGATATATTGCAACATGAGCCGGAGGGAGGCCAAATAACAAAAGATTGCCTCATGTAAGCGCTCCTAAACCTAAGGGTTACAATAAGGGAAGACTTTACAACTATCACCTCTAATATCCATCAAGAGCTTGCAGAGCTTGGGAACCGCACAGACCATCTAGAACGAAAAATGGATGTTCTTTGTACCGCTCATAAAGAGGTAACAGATAGACTTTGTAAATTGGAGGAAGAAAATCAAAAATTGTGGAGTAAGATGGCGGATATTGAGGATAGAGCGCGCCGCAATAATGTGAGATTTAGAGGTATAGTGGAAGCAATAAAACCAGATCAGCTGCAAACATATATCAAATCAATGTGTGTAATTTTAGTACCCTCTCTCACGGAGGCGGCATGGGAGTTGGACAGAGTTCATCGTATTCCATGTCCTTCTCACTTTTTGGAAGAAACTCCACGTGATGTGATAGCATGCTTTCATTATTTTAAATCTAAGGATTTACTCCTTAAAGCTACCAGAACTTCCACGACCATACCTGCCCCATACTCTGGAATAACAATATACGCAGATCTTTCGGCTTTAACTCTGCACAAAAGGAGGGAATTCTCCAACATTACTAAAAATCTTCGTAATAATAAAGTGCCATACCGCTGGGGTTTCCCCACAAAACTATTAATCTGGCGCAATGGAAAACTAAACACCATAGATGATTCTGCTAGAGGAGTTATTATTCTTAAAGAGTGGGGTCTATGGAACTCTCAAGAATTTGATCCTAGCTCTGCCCAGGCAGTCTCAGAAATCCCCAAATCTTCATCAAAAGAGCTCCAGCCTGATTGGACTACGGTGGGAAAGAATCCAACATCACAATTTTGATACTAGTACAAGTTTTCTTAATTGTGGTAAAGATGGAAAAATATGAGAAAAGAACAGAACTTGTGCCCTATACAGTTGTGAAAACTCAGCCCCACCGGGCCACTTACAGATTTACAGATATTAATTTACTCCTTCTATGGAAAAAGCTGGACACTGTAGATATAGAAAGAAAATCTATAATCAGCAAGATCGGTAATGTGTATTATATATATATAAGGTTCATATATATATATATCTATATTCCAATTTTTCAACATTTAAATATTAATTCCATGATATTCGAGTTAACATTTTATAATGGTAAAGCATAGAAGCATTTATATTTCAGTACCCTTAGTATAATACAGTATTTAATTTAACAGCTGTAATGTCGTTATTTATAACAGTGAAAGGTAATTATTCTTTGTAAAATTCTGTAGTCATAGAAAAATTGAAAATGTTTCATACTGATGAATAGGGCTACAATAGGGGGTATTTAAGCAATGATGATACAAAGCTAATATGGCAAGAACTAATGTTAACCCCTTTAGGACACATGACGGAAATATTCTGTCATGATTCCCTTTTATTTCAGAAGTTGTGTCCTTAAGGGGTTAAGTTGAGAAGCTATGGTTTGTGGTTTTTTTTTGTTGTTTTTTTGTTTTTTATGTTAAGTTAAGGTCTTAGAGGTTCAGAGAGGTATATGACCCTAAGCGATTAAATGCTGCTAATGATTACAATAAGTCGGCTAGCAACATTGCTAAGCAGTAGAGTTTTTGGATAATGGCCTAGCAGCATGGCTCACTCCACACGACCCCCCCTAGGGGATGTTTAATGGAGGCTAATATATTGGCTTTCCATTACATTCCACGTTATACTCTCCCATATGAGAGTATATGTATATATATGTTTTAGGTTTATTAAGTTTTCACAAATTAACCTTAGTCATATCCCTCACCCCTAGACAACAGCCGATAACTCTCTGTAAATTCATGACTTTTAATCGAAAAAAACGAGTGAAAGAAACTAGTTTTGATAAAGGGCGAATTTTAGCCAGGTTTGCTGACATTGCAATAATTCATAGAGCAATGGTGTTCATTTTTTTTTCCTTCTCATTATGTCTCATCAATTTAAATGTTTATCGTTGAACGTAAATGGGCTTAATAATCCTTTTAAGAGACACTCAGTGATTCAGGAAATTCACCAGTTAAGGGCCGCTATAGTCTGTCTACAAGAAACGCATCTTTGTAAGCATAATACTCCCATTTTCGAATCAGCTAAATATCCCCAAATCTTCCATGCCCTCTCCCAGCAAAAATCAAAAGGAGTAGCAATACTATTTCATGATGACTGGGTATTTCATCAAGATACAATCTTTAACGATGAGATGGGCAGGTTATTGATTGTGGTGGGTATTCTAAATGGAATGCAGATTACAGTTGCTTCATTATATGCTCCACATAATTCTCAAGTTTCGTTTTTGTCCAAGGCGTTTAATAAGATAATCCATTTACATAAGGGAAACATTATAGTATGTGGGGATTTTAACTGTACGTTAGATCCGGTCCTGGATACTAAAAGGCCTAAAGGGAAACCCCCGCTGTACCAGGCTATTCTTCTTAGCCACAAATTATCAACACTCTTACATTCACATGATCTGTATGATACTTGGCGCTGTTTATATCCAGCAGCTGAGGACTATACATACTTTTCATCAGCTCATTGCTCATACTCTCGTATAGACATGTGTCTGGTAGATAAAAGGACTAGTGATGTCGCGAACATAATATTTTCGGTTCGCGAACGGCGAACGCGAACTTCCGCAAACGTTCGCGAACCGGCGAACCGGGCGAACCGCCATAGACTTCAATGGGCAGGCGAATTTTAAAACCCACAGGGACTCTTTCTGGCCACAATAGGGATGGAAAAGTTGTTTCAAGGGGACTAACACCTGGACTGTGGCATGCTGGAGGGGGATCCATGGCAAAACTCCCATGGAAAATTACACAGTTGATGCAGAGTCTGGTTTTAATCCATAAAGGGCATAAATCACCTAACACTCCTAAATCACAATGGATATTGATAGGGTCACTTGGCAGATATGGATTGACACCTGTCCTCAGGGACCCTGATACACACTGACACAGAGCAGAATAGGGACTGTTCCCCCTACATAGGGTCACTTGGCAGATATGGATTGACACCTGTCCTCAGGGACCCTGATACACACTGACACAGAGCAGAATAGGGACTGTTCCCCCTACATAGGGTCACTTGGCAGATATGGATTGACACCTGTCCTCAGGGACCCTGATACACACTGACACAGAGCAGAATAGGGACTGTTCCTCCTACATAGGGTCACCATTTTTAGCACAAGGCAGCTCATCTCATCAGGCCTTTTTTAGTCGAATGTATCGCCCACTGTCAGTCCCTTCGGGATCCATCCCTCGTTCATCTTAATAAAGGTGAGGTAATCTAGACTTTTTTGACCTAGGCGACTTCTCTTCTCAGTGACAATACCTCCTGCTGCACTGAAGGTCCTTTCTGACAGGACACTTGAAGCGGGGCAGGCCAGAAGTTCTATCGCAAATTGGGATAGCTCAGGCCACAGGTCAAGCCTGCACACCCAGTAGTCAAGGGGTTCATCGCTCCTCAGAGTGTCGATATCTGCAGTTAAGGCGAGGTAGTCTGCTACCTGTCGGTTGAGTCGTTTTCTGAGGGTGGATCCCGAAGGGCTGTGGCGATGCGTAGGACTTAAAAAGCTCCGCATGTCCTCCATCAAAACACATCTTTAAAGCGTCCTGTCCTTGCCGGCGTGGTCGTGGGAGGAGGAGGATTACTTTCACCTATTCCCCTGTTAGATTCCAGTTGTGCTGTGACATCACCCTTATACGCTGTGTAAAGCATACTTTTTAATTTATTTTGCAAATGCTGCATCCTTTCCGACTTGTTGTAATTTGGTAACATTTCAGCCACTTTCTGCTTATACCGGGGGTCTAGTAGCGTGGACACCCAGTACAGGTCGTTCTCCTTCAGCCTTTTTATACGAGGTTCCCTCAACAGGCACGACAGCATGAAAGACCCCATTTGCACAAGGTTGGATGCCGAGCTACTCATTTCCCGTTCCTCCTCCTCAGTGATCTCAATGAAGGTATGTTCTTCCCCCCAGCCACGTACAACACCACGGGTACCAGATAGGTGACAACGAGCACCCTGGGATGCCTGTTGTGGTTGGTCTTCCTCCTCCTCCTCAAAGCCACATTCCTCCTCTGACTCCTCTTCCTCACAATCCTCTTCCAGCATTGCCGCAGGTCCAGCAAGCGATTCTGATAAGGCTGTTTCTGGTGGTGATGGTGACCACAACTCTTCCTCTTCCTCTTCACGCTCATCTACGGCCTGATCCAGCACTCTTCGCAGGGCACGCTCCAGGAAGAAAACAAATGGTATGATGTCGCTGATGGTGCCTTCGGTGCGACTGACTAGGTTTGTCACCTCCTCAAAAGGACGCATGAGCCTACAGGCATTGCACATGAGCGTCCAGTAACGTGGCAAAAAAATTCCCAGCTCCCCAGAGGCTGTCCTAGCACCCCGGTCATACAAATATTCATTAACGGCTTTTTCTTGTTGGAGCAGGTGGTCGAACATTAGGAGTGTTGAATTCCAACGTGTCGGGCTGTCGCAAATCAAGCGCCTCACTGGCATGTTGTTTCGCCGCAGGATACCTGCAAAGTGCGCCATGGCCATGTAGGAACGCCTGAAATGGCCACACACCTTCCTGGCCTGCTTCAGGACATCCTGTAAGCCTGTGTACTTATGCACAAAGCATTGTACGATCAGATTACACACATGTGCCATGCACGGCACATGTGTCAACTTGCCCAACTTTAATGCCGCCAACAAATTTGTTCCGTTGTCACAAACCACTTTGCGGATATCCAGTTGCTGCGGAGTCAGGCACTTTTCCACCTGTGCGTTCAGGGCGGACAGGAGTGCTTGTCTGGTGTGACTCTCTGCTTTCAAGCAAGTCAAACCCAAGACGGCGTGACACTGCCGTATCCGGGATGTGGAATAGTACCTGGGGAGATGGGGGGGTGCCGTTGATATGGAGCAAGACGCAGCAGCAGAAGAGGACTCAGCCGAGTAGGTTATAGAAGAGGATGGAGTAGGAGGAGTAGAGGAGGTGGCAGCAGGCCTGCCTGCAAGTTGTGGCGGTGTCACCAACTCCTCTGCAGAGCCACGCATTCCATGCTTGGCAGCCGTCAGCAGGTTTACCCAATGCGCAGTGTAGGTGATATACCTGCCCTGACCATGCTTTGCAGACCAGGTATCAGTGGTCAGATGGACCCTTGCCCCAACACTGTGTGCCAGACATGCCATTACTTCCTTTTGCACAATCGAGTACAGGTTGGGGATTGCCTTTTGTGAAAATAAATTTTGTCCAGGTACCTTCCACTGCGGTGTCCCAATAGCCACACATTTTTTGAATGCCTCAAACTCCACCAGCTTGTATGGTAAAAGCTGGCAGGCTAATAGTTCAGACAAGCCAGCTGTCAGACGCTGGGCAAGGGGGTGACTTTCTGACATTGGCTTCTTACGCTCAAACATGTCCTTGACAGACACCTGACTGTGGGCAGATGAGCGTGAACTGCTCAAGGCGAGAGATGGAGTGGCGGATGGTTGAGAGGGGGCAAGGAGGACAGCAGTGGTTGACATGGCTGAATATGCTGGACCAGGAGGAGGATGGCGGCTTTGAGTTTGTGTGCTGCTTGTACTCATGTGTTGATCCCATAGGCGTTTGTGATGTGCAATCATGTGCCTACGCAAAGCAGTTGTACCTAGGTGGGTGTTGGACCCACGACTCAGTTTCTTTTGGCACAGGTTGCAAATGGCATCGCTGTTGTCAGAGGCAGACACAAAAAAAAAATGCCACACTGCTGAGCTCTGCAATGACGGCATTCTGGTGGTGGACACAGCATGCGTTGATTGGCGTGCTGTCGGGCTGACCCCGGGTGCCGATGCATGCTGTCTGACTGTGCCACTAGCTCCTTGAGACGACCTCCCCCTGCTTCCAACTCGTCTCCTCCTCCTCCTCTCTGTCTCCCCATCTGAACTTTTGCCCTGTTCTTCTTCTTGCCGAGTGGGCACCCACATGACATCCATGGACGCATCGTCATCATCAACCGCTTCACTTGTATCTGACAACTCAGCAAAGGAAGCAGCAGCGGGTACAACATCATCATCATCACACCGTACGTCTGTATGTGTGTAATGCTGCCTGACTGAGACGTATCCCTGTTATCTACATCCTCTGGCAATAATGGTTGCGCATCACTCATTTCTTCAAACGGATGTGTAAATAACTCCTCTGACAGATAAAGTGAAGCGGCTGTGGTGCTAGTGTTGGTGGTGGCAGCAGGTGGGTGAGTGGTATCTTGAGAGGTGCCCGAAGCTAAGCTGGAGGAGGATGGTGCGTCAAGGTTCCGAGCGGAAGCTGTAGAAGATTGGGTGTCCTGTGTTAGCCAGTCAACTATGTCCTCATAACTTTTCAAGTTCTGGGTACGTGGCCTCTGAAAATTGGGCATTATTCTAGGGCAAAAGGGAATCACAGCACACGACCACGACTGCCTCTGCCTGTCCTTTTTTTGGGGATTAGTGGTACTATGCGTGCAAGCTACTGTGAGACCAGATATGACAGGCAGACAACTAAGTGCTATTCAATCTATAACAGTGAAAAAAGTTTTTTGGCTTTAAATGCACGCTATTGTGACACCAGATATGAGTGGCAATGTGCACTTGAAGAGGTTGGCAGAGTACACGCTGTAGGCCTGACACACCCGCTTGAAGACAACTAACTGCTATTCAATCTATAACAGTGAAAAAAGTTTTATGGTTTTAAATGCACACTATTGTGACACCAGATATGAGTGGCAATGTGCACTTGCAGAGGTTGTCAGAGTACACGCTGTAGGCCTGACACCCGCTTGAAGACAACTAACTGCTATTCAATCTATAACAGTGAAAAAAAAGTTTTTGGGTTTTTAAATGCACGCTATTGTGACACCAGATATGAGTGGCACTGTGCACTGGCAGAGGTTGGCAGAGTACACGCTGTAGGCCTGACACACAGACGCTCGCCGACAACTAACTGCTATTCAGTCTATTACAGTGAAAAAATAATTTTTGTTTTTAAATGCAAGCTACTGTGACACCAGATACGAGTGGTGGCACTGGGCAAGTGGGCACAGTATCCACTGTGAGGCTGACACAGAAGCTGGCAGGCAGGCAGGCAACTGCAATTAGATTACACACAAAAAAAGCAGACTGATGTTCTAGCCCTAAAAAGGGCTTTTTGGGGTGCTGTCCTTACAGCAGAGATCAGATGAGTCCTTCAGGACTGTAGTAGACACTGAATACACTAGCCTAGCTATATATTTCCCTATCAAATGAGCAGCAGCTACACTTTCCCTCCTCTATCTAAGAATACAGCTTCAGAATGAATCTAAAATGGATGCTGTACAGGAGGTGGGAGGGTCTGGAAGGGAGGGTCTGCTGCTGATTGGCTGGAATGTGTCTGCTGACTGTGAGGCACAGGGTCAAAGTTTAGTCCATGATGACGAATAGGGGGCGTTTCGAACCGCGCATGTGTTCGCCCGCCGTGGCGAACGCGAACCCGCTATGTTCGCCGGGAACTATTCGCCAGCGAACAGCTCGGTACATCACTAAAAAGGACCATAACCAATGTAATAGATGTGAAGATTGGGGTCAGGTCATGGTCAGATCATGCACCGGTTGTCACTACCTTTAAAGCTTTATACCCAGTTAGAGGAAGAAGTACATGGCGTCTTAATGAATCTCTTATGAGCGATTCAGGTCTGGTGGAGACAATACGTAAAGCGATACAAGTATTTTACATTGACCATGTCAATGATACATCGCGTATAGATATACAATGGCTAGCATTAAAAGCTGTTATAAGGGGACTTTTCATTAAAGCCGGATCAATAGCTAAGAAAAAGACAGATGTGAACAAAGAACGAATCATAGCTGATCTCTGTGGAGCAGAAGCAAGCAATAAAATTTATCCCACAAAACATATAGCTAAAAAAATTATTAAAATTAAGAGGGAAATACAGGCACTTTCAGCATCGAAAATGGAATGGCAACTAAGGAAATTAAAATTATCTTATCATATGCAAGGGAATAGAGCAGGAAGAATGTTAGCGAATCAATTAAAAACTAAGTATTTACCGTCAAAATGACCCTATATGTCAATGTCAGATAATAACAATGTTAAATTATATAACCCTCAGGATACAGTCGAGGAGTTAGCTATACAACTTACACTCTGATATTAACACATATCAACCCTCTAGAGTAGAAATACAAAATTATCTGAAAGAAGTAAATCTTCCGTGCATTACGCCAGAGCAAGGTTTATCCCTGAATGCACAATTCTCAGAAGAGGAGGTTAGAGAAGCAATTCGAAAACTTTCTAACCATAAGGCACCGGGCCCAGATGGGTTTCCAAATAATTATTATATAGTTTTTGAAGCCAAACTGGTCCCGCACCTTACCAAACTTTTCAATTATTTTAAAAATTCAGGTGCAATACCCGAAGAGATGTTAGTAGCCCATATAATTACGATACCAAAACCAGGCAAATCACCAACACTATGTGCAAATTCAAGACCCATCTCATTATTAAACTCGGATACAAAATTATATGCTAAATTACTGGCAGCACGCCTAAAACCGTTAATAGTGGATCTGGTTTCACCAGAACAAGCGGGATTCGTCCCTAATAGACAACCAGGAGACAACACACGCCACTGTTTACATTTAATTACTTGGGCACATCTTAGTAACCAACAGGGGTTATTGCTGGCACTCAACGCTGAAAAAGTGTTTGATCGCTTGAATTGGCAATACATGGAAGACGTATTTTTGAGCATGGGTTTCCCTTTAGCATTTCTTCAAAGTATTTTAGTTCTTTACTCTCGACCAGCAGCGAAAATAAGCAATTCTGGTTTTCTTTCCCGTCTGTTTTATATTACTAATGGTTCCAGACAGGGCCGTTTTTAATATTGACTGGACCCTGGGCAAACATTTGCCTGGGCCCCCTGGACCCTGGAACCCCACCTCCAGGGCATGCAATCACAACCTCAACTCCCACTAAGCGGCAGAACTAATGTATAGAGTGCCCTGTTGCAAGAATATTTTTCAGGCCTACCATCCTTGCAGGGTTGTGTTTGTGAGCAGTGGTTGTGCATTTGAAGGTAAGCATGTTTTTGTATAGTGTATGTGTGCATGCAGGGGTGTATTTGTATTTACTGTTACCATTGGGATGCAGTGGTGTACTTGTGTGTAGTGTTTGCGTTTGAATGCAGGGGTGTGTGTTTGTCTGTAGTGTTGGCTTTTAAATGCAGGCGTGCTTTGGTCTGAGTTGATGTTTGTATATAATTTTAGCGTTTTAATACAGGGGTGTGTTTGTATGTAATGTTTGCATTTGCATGCATGGGTGTGTTTGGATGTAGTGTTGTCTTTTAAATGGATATGTACATTTGTGTGTAGTATTGGTATTTCAGCAAAGGGGTTTGTGTATATGTAATGTTTGTATTTGCATGGGTGTGTTTCCATGTTCTGTTTGATTTCTGGGATGGTTGTACATACATATTAACACATATAAACATACACATTAACGCGCAGATACACACATAAACACCTTGACACATACTTGCACATACACACATACACACCCTTTGGCACACAGATACATGCACTTTGATACACACACTGACATACACACACTGGCACAGCCACACAGATACACACACACATACACACACACACACACATCAACACAGATATGTACACACTCAGATACACACATACACAGGTACACATGCAGGGGTGTATTTGTGTACAGTGCTAGTGATGGAATGTAGGAGTGTATTTGTGTGCAGTGCTAGCGATGGAATGTAGGAGTGTATTTGTGTGCAGTGTTGGCATTAAAATGCTGGGATGTATGCATTACCACACACTCAGATAGACACTTACACACCAACACATACATACACACACACAGGTAAACATACACACTGACCCACACGTACACATACACACAGCCAGATACACACACACTGACACAAATGCAGCCAGATACACACAAAGCCAGATACACACACTGACATAAACACACACACACACACAGCGCGATACACACACTGACATTAACACAGCCAGATACACACACACATAGCCAGATACACACACTGACATAAACACAGCCAGATACACACACACACACACAGATACATACACTGACATAAACACATTCAGATACACACACACACAGATACATACACTGACATAAACACAGTCAGATACACACACACACACAACCAGATACACACACTTATGAGAACCATGTACACACACATATATAAGTGTCAATTTACATATTTTAATCTCTGCCCTCTAGCAGCTTCTGGATAGCAACTCCCAACAACCTTGGCCAATATAATGCCTCAACTCTTTTCTTACCTAGTTAAAATAAATATTTGTCAATGTTTTATTTATATTTAATAGGGCACTGTCAGGCTCATCTAGAAATTCTAACATGTAGTTATCCCCAGTGTGTTTCATTACAAACACCCACACATGGGTGTTTGTAATGTCTGATAAATAAAAGTGAAATCAGAAATTAGCAAAACAAACAGAAAAAAAAGCCACCCTCCTGTCTCCTTACCTTTTGGGTACAATGGGGTGGCTTCCCTGGGGTCCAGTGGGAGCTTGCTGGCCCTGGCTGATGGGAGTCTGCATTCAGCTGCCCCAGTCCCTCTCCCCCCCCCACAATGCTTGCATCCTCTGTGTGAAGTGTGCCTCATCCCCAGCGGCACTGAGAAGGAAGTGATCTGTTCTTACTGGGAGGAAGCAATCTGACCTCACTTCCTCCCAGCATGCCCAGGAAACAAAGAGACTCGCAGGGCAGTGTGTGAGGTAGGGTCTAGCTGTGAGTATGTAGTCAGCCAGCCCCATATTACAGGGCCCCGGTCCAGAGCAGTATTAAAGGGCCGGGGCCCCTGATTATCTCAGGTGCTGCAGGGGGCCCATGGGGCAGCTACCTTAGGCCCCCCAGGAGTAACTGGGCCCAGGTCAGCTGCCCCCTTTGCCCCTCCTTAAAGACGGCCCTGGTTCCAGACAGGGATGCCCTCTATCACCATTAATCTTTATTTTCTGTATGGAGCCCTTAATAAGACATGTTAAAAAAGTGGGATACAGGGACTGAATACCCCTGTGGGTGTCTCAAAAATAGTTCTTTATGCGGATGATGTTTTGCTTTTTTTAACTAATCCAGATTTATCAATTCCAATTTTTTTAAAGACACTACAAAGATTTGGAGAGATATCATACTATAAAAATAACCCAAAAAAATCTCAAGCATTGTCTATTGGTCTTCCACATCTGTGGTACATGCATTACAAAATATACATCCTTTTGACTGGTGGAAAAAGTCAATAACATACTTAGGAATTAAACTTCCTTCCGCACATAATTTAATTATAAAAGAGAATCATATACCACTTATAATTAAATTAGAACAACAATTGAGAAAATGGGAAGCCAAAAGCATATCTTGGTTGGGCCGAATACATCCTATAAAAATGATGGTTTTACCACATATTTTGTACCTCTTCCGTACTCTCCCAATTGCTATACCGAATGCAATATTAAGTAAATTTCAAATCTTAATAAATGCACACATTTGGAAAAGGAAACCTCCTCGAGTAAAGCAGAACTTACTGTGGCTTCCATATGAGAACGGTGGCCTTGGTATTCCGAATGTTAAAATGTATTCTAAAGCCTCAATATTAGCACTGGGCATATCAGTATTAGAACGGATACCTTCCCCTTTGTGGTTAGCATTAGAAAACGCTTGCATGCATCAAGGCACATTACCACAAGCCTTGTGGACAGGTAAAATAAAAATAGGGAAGAAAAATAATATGCTACCAGTTACCAAAACACTACTTCAAATTTGGAAACAAATTATCCCCAAAATTGTAGATGATAAGGTTTTGCTATATGCAGCCCCACTACAGATTATTACTACCTTTACATCAGACTTACGAGTGGACACCTGGTTAAATCATGGTGTCACACAGGTTTTTTTTTATTTTTATAATACTATAGGCATTAAGCAATTCCCTGAAATACTTAAAGATTATTCCATACCTCAGAGAGAGTTGTTTTCCTACCTACGCATTATGAATATACTTCATGGATTTAATATAAAAATAGAAGAAATAAAAACACTTCCGCCTTTGATATACAAATGTATGGGTAAATTACCGATTATTAAAACTTTATCATTATCTTATAATATGTAGCGGCACCCCGGTGTAGTAGGGGTTTACGCCGCTGAGAAGGTGTCCTTTCCCCCACGAATGAAGTCAGCTAAAGCATAACAGGTTCCCAATAATTACGAATCCAAGTAATAGCCATCCCCTCCAAGCACGAGACGAGACTCTGTGTTGAGGGACAAAATAGGAATAATGTTTATTCTGCAACTTGGGCTTTTATGCCGTACAACAACTCCTCCCCGTATCCGGAGGAGATAATGCATTTACAGTGGGAGTCACTCCCACTGTACCGGGCAGAATATTTCACAAATATTACAGGTTTAATAACACACACAATATATAACGAAAATGCAATGTGCTACGTGTATTAGGGAACGGAGATCTAAGGGAACAATATACATGAAAATCCCCTAGATCGGTTGGGCCGTTCGCTAGATACACGTTTGCACCATTTACTCAGGAACCATGTAACATAAACAAAAACTCTCTCTTGGATCCGATGTCTCTAGTTCGGTACTTTGGATCCGTCGACCAGTATGGGCGTACGTTACCGGTAAGGTTGAAATTCGTCGTGTGGAAAGTTCGTGAGTGTTCGGTCATTAGTCCATGCGGTCAAGATGGCCGCGACCCATTGTTCTTTCCACGTGGCGGTGTGTACCGTACGGATCCACAAGTACCCGAAATCCACAATAATCCAAATACAACGGCAATTCTCCGAGATGGTATCTGTCACTCCAAACAGGGGTCTGTCACATAATAACATTATGAATATAGGGAATGAAGCAAAACCTATATATATATGCAGAAATGGGAGTTAGATTTAGATTTAGGTTATCAATTTACTTTATCCAAATGGCATCAAGCATTAAAACTAACCAAAAAGGCATCATGTAATTTACAACACTGGGATATACAAAACACAAGCACACAGACAGGTATAAAAATACCTAATTAATTCTAGGCTGTAGAAGAAAACAGGACTCCTCCCAGTCCTCACAATATAATATGAAAAAAAGGATCTACAGAAAATAAAAAATAAAAAACTCATAGAGTAGTATAGCCAGTATACACAAATCACTGTATTATTAAGTTGCACTCACAGACAGTAATTGTAATAATTCCTACAGCACACTGCAGTGTATAGGCTCAGCTGCCCTCTGCCCACCATCTTCTTTAAAGTGTCATTCTGTCACTCCTAATCGAAAGTAATTCTACTTTCCCCCCTAGTTGTCATATCTGGCATAGTTCTCTGTTCCGTGCATCGCATCAGCCGCAAGCTCCATTCTAGACATTGTTTCGTTTATGTGAGACGGACGATGCCAGTTTGCGTAACCACATCATCTTTAGCTTAGTTCCTCTTTCCTGGACTATGTATCAGTGTTGATAGCAGTACTACAAAACATAGGATTGCATGAAAAGGATTGCTTTCAGTGAACGTTTTTACAACTAAGCTTTCAGTATTTAAATTATTCCTCGATTAGGAGTGACAGAATGACACTTTAAAGAAGATGGTGGGCAGAGGGCAGCTGAGCCTATACACTGCAGTGTGCTGTAGGAATTATTACAATTACTGTCTGTGAGTGCAACTTAATAATACAGTGATTTATGTATACTGGCTATACTACTCTATGAGTTTTTTATTTTTTCTGTTCTGTAGATCCTTTTTTTCATTTTTTTTTTCATATTTTTTTCATAACACTGGGAATCATACTGTGAATTGAATATGCGTTGGTACCTGATGCCAACTAGGATAGCTCATATATACGCAGGGGCATCAAATTTATGTTGGAGCTGCCGTAAACAGGAGGGCACTCTATATCATATTTTTTGGTTATGTCGAGGTATTGCTAAGCTTTGGAACGAATTGGCTGTTGTTCTATCCCCCATTCCCCACCCCTCCCTGTTACAATCCTTTATTAGAGCGTAAATTACTCTTTTGATTTGGACCGAGAGGAAGTGATAGTTTTCAGTGGTTTCTCTAAACTTTAAGCAAATGAATATTGATTGTTGATTGTTTGTGTGTAAGTGCAGGAGGTGTAGTGTGGATATAGGGCTATAGAGTGTGTGCCGTGTGTTAATGCAGGGGCTGTAGTGTGTATATAGGGGGATAGAGTGTGTTTAGTGTGTCTGTGTGTAAGTGCAGGGGGTGCTGTGTGTTTGTGTGTTAGTGCAGTTGAGCAGTATGTTTGTGTGAGTGCAGGGGGTACAGTGTGTGTAGTGTGTGTGCTAGTGGAGGGGGTGCAGTATGTTTGTGTGTTAGTGCAGGGGGCAGTATGTTTGTATGTTAGTGCAGTGTGTGTATTGTGTTTGTGTGTTAGTGCAGGGGGTGCAGTGTGTTTGCGTGTTAGTGCAGTGTGTAGTGTGTTTGTGTGTTAGTGCAGGGGGTGTAGTGTGTTTGTGTGTTAGTGCAGGGGCTGCAGTGTGTTTGTTAGTGTAGGGGTGCAGTGTGTTTGTTAGTGCAGGGGGTGCAGTGTGTTTGTGCAGTGTGTGTAGTGTGTTAGTTCAGTGTGTTAGTGCAGTTTGTGTAGTGTGTTTGTGTGTTAGTGCAGGTGGCTGCAGTGTGTTTGTTAGTGCAGGGGGTGCAGTGTGTTTGTTAGTGCAGGGGGTGCAGTGTGTTTGTGCAGTGTGTGTAGTGTGTTAGTGCAGTGTGTTAGTGCAGTTTGTGTAGTGTGTTTGTGTGTTAGTGCAGGTGGCGGCAGTGTGTTTGTTAGTGCAGGGGGTGCAGTGTGTTTGTGCAGTGTGTGTAGTGTGTTAGTGCAGTGTGTTAGTGCAGTTTGTGTAGTGTGTTTGTGTGTTAGTGCAGGGGGTTCAGTGTGTTTGTTAGTGCAGGGGGTGCAGTGTGTTTGTTAGTGCAGGGGGTGCAGTGTGTTTGTGCAGTGTGTGTAGTGTGTTAGTGCAGTTTGTGTAGTGTGATTGTGTGTTAGTGCAGGGGGTGTAGTGTGTTTGTGTGTTAGTGCAGGGGCTGCAGTGTGTTTGTTAGTGTAGGGGTGCAGTGTGTTTGTTAGTGCAGGGGGTGCAGTGTGTTTGTGCAGTGTGTGTAGTGTGTTAGTGCAGTTTGTGTAGTGTGTTTGTGTGTTAGTGCAGGTGGCTGCAGTGTGTTTGTTAGTGCAGGGGGTGCAGTGTGTTTGTTAGTGCAGGGGGTGCAGTGTGTTTGTGCAGTGTGTGTAGTGTGTTAGTGCAGTGTGTTAGTGCAGTTTGTGTAGTGTGTTTGTGTGTTAGTGCAGGTGGCGGCAGTGTGTTTGTTAGTGCAGGGGGTGCAGTGTGTTTGTGCAGTGTGTGTAGTGTGTTAGTGCAGTGTGTTAGTGCAGTTTGTGTAGTGTGTTTGTGTGTTAGTGCAGGGGGTTCAGTGTGTTTGTTAGTGCAGGGGGTGCAGTGTGTTTGTTAGTGCAGGGGGTGCAGTGTGTTTGTGCAGTGTGTGTAGTGTGTTAGTGCAGTTTGTGTAGTGTGATTGTGTGTTAGTGCAGGTGGCTGCAGTGTGTTTGTTAGTGCAGGGGGTGCAGTGTGTTTGTGCAGTGTGTGTAGTGTGTTAGTGCAGTTTGTGTAGTGTGTTTGTGTGTTAGTGCAGGTGGCTGCAGTGTGTTTGTTAGTGCAGGGGGTGCAGGGGGTGCAGTGTGTTTGTGCAGTGTGTGTAGTGTGTTAGTGCAGTTTGTGTAGTGTGTTTGTGTGTTAGTGCAGGTGGCTGCAGTGTGTTTGTTAGTGCAGGGGGTGCAGTGTTTGTGCAGTGTGTGTAGTGTGTTAGTGCAGTTTGTGTAGTGTGTTTGTGTGTTAGTGCAGGTGGCTGCAGTGTGTTTGTTAGTGCAGGGGGGTGCAGTGTGTTTGTGCAGTGTGTGTAGTGTGTTAGTGCAGTTTGTGTAGTGTGTTTGTGTGTTAGTGCACGTGGCTGCAGTGTGTTTGTTAGTGCAGGGGGTGCAGCGGCAGGTAATTCAGTCTGTACCCCGCAGGGTACAGACCATGTTTCTCTCCCTCTCGCGAGCGCTGGTTTTTCAGAGCGTTGCCACGGGTTACCATGGCAACGCTCTGATAATCTCGGAGCTCGCGAGAGGAAGAGAAGGAAGCTGCTCGGCGTTCTCCCCTCCGGCCCATGATGGGAGACAGGACTCCACCTTGGGGCCGGTGCTGCCCTGCATGGGCCGGCAGGAGAGATCTCTTGATCTTTCCTGCCGGCCTCGGCCCATGGCCATCGCGGCCCACCGGGCATTTGCCCGGTTTGCCCGATGGCCAGTCCGGGCCTGGGCCCCACTAACAAAAAAGTGTCACATATACACATTGATGCACAGTTTACCTGTGTATGTGCCTGAGAGTGTGTCTGACAGAGAGTATCCTTGTGTGTGAGAATGTATGTCTCTGTGAGCATGTTTGCTTTTTATGTCTGAGACTGAAGTGTGCTGTGTGTATGGCGGGTGATGGTGTGAGGGGGGTGATGGTGAGAGGGAAAGGGGGGTGATGGTGAGAGGGAGAGCCGGGTGATGGTGAGAGTGAGCGGGGGTGATGTGAGAAGGAGGGGGGGGGTGATGTGAGAAGGAGGGGGGTTGATGTGAGCGTGAGGGGGGGTTGATGTGAGAGTGAGGGGGGTTTGATGTGAGAGTGAGGGGGGTGATGTGAGAGTGAGGGGGGTGATGTGAGAGTGAGGGGGGTGATGTGAGAGTGAGGGGGGGTGATGTGAGAAGGAGGGGGTGATGTGAGAAGGAGGGGGGTTGATGGTGAGGGGGAGAGGCTGAGGGTGGTGAGGGGGTGAGGCTGAGGGTGGTGAGGCTGAGGGGGTGGAGGGTGATGCTGAGGGTGGTGAGGACAGTGAGGGCGGTTATGCTGAGGGTGGTGAGGGTGGTGATGCTGAGGGTGGTGAGGGAGGGTGATGCTGAGGGTGGTGATGCTGAGGGTGGTGGGGGTGGTGAGGCTGAGGGTGGTGGTGAGGCTGAGGGTGCTGAGGCTTAGGGTGGTGGGGGTGCTGAGGCTGGTGGGGGGTGCTGAGGCTGGTGGGGGTGGTGGGGCTGAGGGTTTTGGTGAGGCTGAGGGTGCTGAGGCTTAGGGTGGTGGGGGTGCTGAGGCTGGTGGGGGGTGCTGAGGCTGGTGGGGGTGGTGGGGAGGGTGGGGAGGCTGAGGGTGGTGGGGAGGCTGAGGGTGGTGAGGCTGAGGGTGGTGGGGAGGGTGGTGAGGCTGAGGGTGGTGGGGAGGGTGGGGAGGCTGAGGGTGGTAGGGAGGGTGATGAGGCTTAGGGTGGTAGGGAGGGTGATGAGGCTGAGGATGGTGGGGAGGGTGGTGAGGCTGAGGGTGGTGAGGCTGGCTGAGGGTGGTAGGGAGGGTGATGAGGCTGAGGGTGGTGGGGAGGGTGGTAGGGAGGCTGAGTGTGGTGGGGGGTGAGAGAGCCTACCTTTAGTCCCTGGTGGTCCAGTGGGCTCCCTGGTGGTCCGGTGGCCACTGCTCCTGGTCTGCAGCTCCGTAGAGCTGCAGACCATGGAATCTCGCGAGACCATCAGAGCGTTGCCGTGGTAACCCGCGGCAACGCTCTGATTGGCCGGTTTTCGCGAGACACATGGTCTGCAGCTCTGCTCACTGCGGAGCTGCAGACCGGTGTCTGCGGTGGCTGGCCGGGCAGCCAGGATGGGCCTTGCACCCGGCGGCATACCGGGCAAGCCGCCGGGCCCCCTCCTGGTGTCAGGTCCTCGGTCAGTGACCGAGGACCTGACACAGTCTGCCCACAGGCGGTTTAGGCTGCCGCGAGGCCCCAGCCAGCACAAGGCCTAAACCGCCTAATTACAGAGCCGCCTCTGACGTGCAAGCTACACCCTAAACATGACAGCCATCTTTCACAACAATGTACTGTTATATACTCATACCCTCAGTGCAACTAGCCATGATATACGCATGTTCAGCCTAGCACGCTCAAGTATAACATACTTCTGTCTAAAAAAAAAAAAAAAAAAAAGAATGCAGCTTCAGAAATAATCTAAATTGTATGCTGTCTAGGAGGTGGGAGGGTCTGCTGCTGATTGGCTGGAATGTGTCTGCTGACTGTGAGGTACAGGGTGAAAGTTTACTCAATGATGACGAATAGGGGCGGATCGAACATCGCATATGTTCGCCATCTGTGGTGAACGCGAACAAGCTATGTTCGCAGGGAACTATTCGCCAGCGGACCGTTCGGGACATAACTAATTATAAGGTTTGTTTGCTGTTTAAAATGTGCAGTGTCAAGTAGGTTTGAAATGTCTCGGAATTTAGAGCTGTCAGTTGGCAATCGCCGTGGGTTTTGAGAGAAGTTTAACTTCTGTATACCTTTCAGAACGCTATTTATGGGATAAGATGACAGGAAAGGTGAATTATTAGGGAATGTGATAAGCATTTGGTGTTGAATACCTGTGAGGTATAACTTGATGGTGTTGTGTGCTAGTTTTAAAGAAATGTGGCAAAAAGTAGCAAATGCGACCAATGATTCAATAGAAAAGCAGTTTATTATATGAAAGTCTGCCACAAATTTGGAAAATAATTTGAATGCTCTGTCATATGTTTTCCTAGTGTTATCTGACAAGTCAATTTGGGACAAACTTTTACTGTGCGCTAGGAGAGCTTCTAATCCAGGATTAGTTCTTCGAAAAGAGACGGCCTGGTCGCTTGTTTGTTGCAGGGTCATGCCAGGCAAACTCCTAAATTTGAAATGGGATAATGCATCAGCAGCTGCATATTGTACACCAGGAACATACGTGCAATTAATAAAAAACTGATGAGTAGCTGCAAGTCAGGTCAGCCTCCTCACAAGTTTCATAATAACCAAAGATTGAGAATGTGACAAGATGCCTGCTTATCGAGAAAACACCTGACAGCTTGACCTCTCCAGGATTCCCAACAAGTGAAGGCTGCAACTACCACTGGGAACATTTCAAACAGAGCTGAAGAGTCTGCAAAATTGTGTAAAATTGCTTGGTTGTCCGGGGGCCAGGGTGCCTGGACCCACTCATTCCTGAATATTGCAGCATAACCTGCAGTACTGGCAGCATGTGTCCAAATGACAGGGGATTTATCTGAGATGGGCGGGATGAACTTAGACTTGCCGTTCCATGATGACAGAAATAATTGCCACATAGAAATGTCAGCTTTTGCTTGGGAGTCTATGTCAATAATCATTGTCAGGTAAACTGTGCATCTGCCTTGGGGAATCTGCCTTGGGGAATTATCCTCATGGCAAAATTCAAGGTCCCTAAGAGTGATTGCAACTGTTTGCGAGTGCAAACCCCTCTATTTAAACAAGCAGATAAACCTTCCAGAATTCTGAGGACTTTCTCTTCAGGTAAGCTAGCTTCCAGGGATTGGGAATCGAGTACAATCCCCAGGAAGGTGATTTTGGTACCAGGCCCTTCAGTCCTGGCTTCAGAGAGCTTCGTAGCAAAATAGTACTGGTCTTACCCCATGCAGATGCCACACGGAGGGATGGATAGGGAAGATCTTGAAGGCATTAGCTATGTCACTTTTACATAACCATGCTCCCCTGCCAACATTGATGATGGTAGCAATAGCATCGTCCACTTTAGCATACTGAATAGAAAAATCCTCAGAAGGGATTAGTGAGTTTAGACTAGGTGTGGTGGAGGAATGAAGAGCCGAAAAGTCAATTATCAAGCGTAGTTTATTTGAAAACATTGCAGAAGCGATGCCCAGTGGGCTGGTTCTCCAGCTAGAGAGGGGAGGCAGCGTGAAAGGGCCAATCATGAAGGCAGCGTGAAAGGGCCAATCATGAACATTACCACTGCAAAGTGGTAATGTTAACCGGTGACAGTCATTGCCTAGGAAACAATCTATTTGGGCACATGGTTTTTGCATGTGCCCGGAAACACAGGGAGCAAACTGCAGGCGCTGTACCCGCAGCTGCCGGCGTTAAAGTTGTTGCAAATCTGGGTCTCCCCAACTTGTCTTCTAGGTCCCGTTGTATTGGCCTAGCATAATGGTGTACAGAGGCTTGGCTGGTGGATGGGAGCTCAGCGTCGTTGGGGCACAGATTTGTTGTGTGAGAAGATGACGAGCAAACTGCACAAGCTGGAACTTTTAGACCGGCAAAATGCCTACAAAATAGTTCCATATCAAGAGAACTCCAATCAGTTTTAATGCTGAACTGAGCAAGTGCGGTGGCTGCATTTGCGGAAAATAACTTATGATAGTCAAAAAATGCAAATCCGCCGTACTTATGCCCGAGGACGACCAGCTTGTGCACATACAAGTCGAACTCTTCACGTCTTTGGGGAAAAAGGCAACATCCCAAAACAACCCAAAAGCTAAAACAAACTCCAGGATAGAAAGGTTTTTTTAAGCCTAGGGTCTCGTGCCTTCATAACAACGGACAAGTCACCAAATGAGTAAGACTTGTTGTCGATGACATCCTGTGATTCTATGAGCAAGGACACCAGGTTTACATCTTTGCCCTCCGAGATGTCCTTTCTCAGCGTCAGAGGAACTAGATGGGCTGGTGTGATTATGGTACTGGTGGACGCTGAAGGCTGGTTAGCAACCATAAGAGTATTACCTAAACTACAACACTCACAATGGGGATAATAGGAGGAACAGCAACCGAGGAGGAAGTACCAGCAATCGTAGCGGTTTCCAAGACCCTGATCCTAGTAGCAATGGTGTTAACGGAGAAAGTCAAATTAGAAAATAATGAGTGCAGGTCAGCCAAACTGGGTTGAACTATCCCTTCATGACTCGGAGCAGGGAATTCAGAGTCATTCTGAGACCTTAACAATCTGAACAGCTCAGATTTCCTAGCCATGTATGGGTAGGCTATGTTTTTCTTCTTTAATTCGGCCATGATCTTCGGGATAGTTCATGATCTTAAAGAACTAGGACTTGCTGAATCCCCTTGCTTAGAGGGGGAATCGTTCCTATCTGGGGAACTAGGTAAAGATAGGTCGTCACCTTGAATGGACTCGTTTGACATTCTAGGTAGGAAGAATAGACAACGTGTAACATAGTGTTAATGATCAGTGAAGCAAAAAAATGGTGGACTGGCAGTAGCTAATGCCAAGTGGCGGAATTGTATTACCAGGAGGTGAATTTGGTGATCCCTAGCTAGGTGTTGAGCGGCGAGAGACGCTTTAACTAGGAATTGGCACGCTGGCTTGAATACCATCTAGCGCAATGCCGGAGAGAATGCCTCAGGTGACCGATATCCAATATACAACAAAGGTTGGGCGTGACATATGATTCCTTGACTATACTAATGAGCGAGGCACTAACTATGCGTTGGACCAATGGGCGAATGTACCTCAAGATTGAGGGTGGGAGTAGGCCTCGCTGGACCACTGATTATGGCAGAGAAGCCCAGAAAGATGTACCTAGTTGGGCCTAGTGTATAGCTAGAGAAAATGCCAGTCCAAGTTACTACATTACTATAGGGGTTTTTAATTTAGTAGATCATTCCGTACTTTAGTTGAGTATCTGGACTTGTATATACGAGTTTGGAGTGGGAACAGGAGTATCTACTCCTGAAACATGAATGACAGATGGGGTAGCGGGTAAATGAATACCTGGGAGAAGACCTATGAGCAAACCAGACCTAATTATAGCCATTAACAGATAACATGTATTCTATAAAATAAACTGTTGAAACAATAGCTACCTACTAACACATCTAGCAAAAAAGTGACCTATAGTGTTAGACCCCAGGAGTGGCCACTCTTGCAGGATTGGGTGGAATAGCGCCAGAACCTATGTAAAGACAAATGAAGCAGTGAGTAAACAAATAGGTGAGTAAGTGAGTAAAACTTAACCACATACCAATAGTTAAGATGAATAAACACTTGAAGCTTCTGATTTGGTTAACCAGTTCAGGAAATGTTGAACCTAATGAGGCTGAAGTAACAGAAACAAAATACATGATACCTTTGAATTTGACCGTAAAGTGCTAAGACAGACCCCTTGACACCAAATATTGCTGACTGCAGAAACCATACCTTAATCAGGATTCGAATGTCCGAATAGCTGAATTGCCGAAGTGCCGAATTGTCGAAGTCCCAAAGTGCCGAAATTACTGAATTTCTGAAGTGTAGTAGTGCCGAAGTGCCAAATTGATTAAGTGCCGAAGTTGCCGAAGTTCCGAGTTGTCAAAGTACCGAAGTTCCGAAGCACAGTATTGCCTAAGTACTAATATACTTACCCAGTGAAAGAAGAAGAATGTTACATTGTATACAATTTCAAATAAAAAGTATACAAACATAGCCAGGATTCAACTGTAAGCATTTGCAACACTTACAACAATCAAGTACACTCACAGTGAACCAGAGGGACTTTGAAGTTGATGGAGGCATAATATGCCTCCATCCACTCAGATCTGCTGTGCACGAGCATCCTGTGGTTCAGTATCTCCTCCCACTGCATGCAGACACTAAACTTTCCTCATAGAGATTTATTGATTCAATTCATCTCTATGAGGAGATGCTGATTGGCCAGGGCAGTGTTTGAATCATGCTGGCTCTGCCCCTGATCTGCCTCCTTGTCAGTCTCAGCCAATCCTATGGGGAAGCACTGTGATTGGATCAGGCTACAACTTCTGATGATGTCAGCTGACTGTTTTTTTTTTAGGCAAACAGCATGCAGAGTTACAGCTTCTGGCTTGAATACAGTAAGATTTTTACTATATTTATGGAGGCATGAGGGGCCCAGGGGGGGCTAGATGGTTGTGTTAACACTATAGGGTCAGGAATACATGTGGTTGCACTGGTGACTATAGTGTCCCTTTAAGATATATGAATTATAGACAGCAGCTTTTATGCGCTGGACGTATTATGTTTCTGTTTCTGTTGGTTCCGTACATTGTATGATAGCGTTAAGATAAAAAACATTTCACACTGCATAATTATGTCATCTATTGTCATGGCTTATGGATATCCTATACTTACTGTCATCTTAAGATGGATAGTGTTATCTCGAATGTTGAACAACTTGGTATTCTGTGAATATTCATGTATTATGATGAATTGTATTGTATTATAAATTGTATTTGATATTTGGACTGTATAATGTAACCTCCTATAAGAAAACAATGAGTTGATTGCTGGATTACATACAATTTGGCGCATGCGCATATTGGACAAGCAGTTCGTGGGACAATGAGTATTTCCAGGCAGCAAGATGGTGCGGATGCACTATAGCAGCCGCGGGTGCGCATGCGCGAATTTACTAGCGAGTACAGGTAAAGGGTTTTCTTTTTTAGTTGTGCATTATTGAAGTTTTTGTTTTTTTTATGTGTTTTTTTTGCTACTGCAACTATATGGGAGCTTACATGGATATTTAGGGCACTTATACTATTATATTATAGACTGATACCGGAAGTGATGATGTCACTCCCGGGCTCGGCTTGGTTTGATTGCTGATGGCCATCAGCTAATTTGGGGAGTTATACGTAGACACAGGTAAGCAGGAAAAACAAACACCCTGGAAACACTAGGGGTATTGGTGGCTTGTGGAAGTTAGGTCATTATTATTGTTTATTATTTTGCCTATTCTTTGTTGCTTTATTTATTTGCTTTATGTATGTAAGCATTTTTTGTTTAATAAAGGATTTTTATATTTTGAAGTGGTGGTTATAGTGTGCATTCTCTAATCTTGTGATCAATGTATATACAGCATTAAAATGCTAAGGACAAAAATGACCAGTCTCAAAACATTTCATTGTTTTAATTCTTTTTGTTATGGCGGCCGGTCACATGTGAGTGGAGCTCTGCAACCTACCAAGCCTAATGTCCTAAACTAATGACATCTGCAGCCTTATTCCGAGACTGAGGACTCAATGGAGGAGCTGTGGAGGACTCAATGGAGAAGCTGTGTGTAGCTCATTAGAAGGTTGTTATTATTATTATTATTATTATTATTTTATTATTTAGATAGCGCCAACAAATTCCGTAGCGCTGTACAATGGGTGGACTAACAGACACATAATTGAGATCAGACCACTGGACGTACAGGAACAGAGGGGGTTGAGGGCCCTGCTCAATGAGCTTACATGCTAGAGGGAGTGGGGTATAGTGACACAAGCGGGTTAAAGTAGGGGAATTAAATAGTTTGTTAGAGAAGGGTTTATTGAGTGCTTGGTAGGTCATTTTTGACAGTTGCAGGAAAGGAGTCATGGGGTGGGGGATGAGAAGCCTGCTGACAGTTTAATTGATACGCTTTAACGAAGAAGTGAGTTTTCAAAGATTTTTTGAAGGAGTGGAGGCTGGGTGAAAGTCTGATTGAGGAGGGAAGGGAGTTCCACAGAATAGGTGCAGCCCTAGAGAAGTCTTGAAGGCGAGCGTCAGAGGTGGGGATCCGGGCAGAGGATAGGCGTAGGTCTTGGGATGAGCGCAGGGGTCTCGACGGGACATACTTGTGTATGAGGGAGGATAGGTATGTTGGAGCAGCATTATGTAGGGATTTGTAAGCAAGTGCCAGAATTTTGAATTGAGCCCTATATCTAACTGGAAGCCAATGCAGGGACTGACAGAGCGTGGAGGCGTGGGAGGTGCGACCGGACAGGAAAATAAGCCTCGCAGCCGCGTTCATTACAGATTGCAGCGGTGCAAGCTGGGAACATGTAAGACCGGTCAGAAGGGGATTGCAGTAGTCGAGGCGAGAGAGAACAACAGCATGAACCAATATCTTAGCCGCGTCCGGCGTTAGATATGGGCGGATGCGCGCTATGTTCTTGAGTTGGAAGCGACAGGATTTGACTATCGATTGGACATGGGGAGTAAAAGAGAGGTCAGAATCGAAAAGAACCCCTAGGCAGCGAGCCTGCGAGGTAGAGGTGATAGTAGCGCCATTGACTTGGATGGAGACAACAGGAGTAGCAGCACTTGAGGGAGGAAAAACTAGAAGTTCTGTTTTGGACAGGTTGAGTTTAAGGAAGTGAGCAGCCATCCAGTTGGAAATAGCAGAGAGGCAGTCAGAAACACGAGTCAAGGTGGGCGGAGAGAGATCAGGGGAGGACAGGTAGATTTGCGTGTCATCTGCATATAAATGATATTGGAAACCAAAGGAGCTGATGAGTTTACCAAGGGAGGCAGTATAGATGGAGAACAATAGGGGGCCGAGGACAGATCCTTGGGGGACGCCGACAGAGAGGGGTTGGTGAGAAGAGGCAGAACCAGAGAAAGAAACACTGAAAGAGCGCTGGGAGAGGTAGGAGGAGCACCAGGAGAGAGCAGTATCCCGTAGACCAAAGTTACAAAGAATGTGAAGAAGCTGTTGATGATCAACAGTGTCAAATGCGGCAGAAAGATCAAGGAGGATTAGGATAGAGTATTAGCCGTGAGATTTAGCAGCAATTAAGTCGTTGGATACTTTGGTCACAGCAGTTTCGACAGAGTGACCAGCGCGGAATCCAGACTGAAGGGGGTCAAGCAGAGAGTTGGATTCGAGAAAGTCTGTCAATCTGGCGTACACAACTCTCTCGAGGATCTTGGAGGCAAATGGGAGTAGCGAGATAGGGCGGTAGTTGGATGGGGAGTTGGGATCAAGGTTGGGCTTTTTCAGAATCGGGGTTACGGTTGCATGTTTGAAGGGTGAGGGAAATGTGCCAGAGGAAAGGGAGAGATTGAAAATGCTAGCGAGAGGAAGAGCAAGAAAGGGAGACAAAGTGCGGATGAGATGCGAGGGAATAGGATCGAGAGAGCAGGTGGTGGGGCGGGAGGACAGGAGCAGTGCAGAAACCTCTTGTGCTGTAGCAGGTGCAAATGTGCATAGGATGGCAGGGGGAGTGGGGTTGGGTGATATAATGATAGGGGAAGGAGAGAGATTAGAGATCTCTTTCCTGATTGTAGAGATCTTCTCAGTGAAATGAGATGCAAAGTTTGTGGCGGACAAGGTGGTGGAAGGAGGGGTAGTCACAGGGTGAAGAAGAGCATCAAAAGTGTGAAACAGGTGTTTGGGTTGATGGGACAGTGTGCTTATGAGGGTTTTGAAGTAGTTTACTTTTGCAGAGGAAAGAGCCATGCTGTAGGAGCGCAGCATAAATTTATAGTGGACAAAGTCAGATGCCGAGTGAGACTTTCTCCAGCAGCGTTCAGCAGTTCTGGAACATTTTTGGAGGTAACGGGTCAGCTTAGTGTGCCAGGGTTGTAGTTGGGGGCGCTTGCTGCGTTTAACTGTAGGAGGTGCCACGATGTCAAGTTGAGAGGAGAGAGTGGAGTTGTAGAGTGAGGTTGCAGAGTTAGGGCAGTTGAGATTTGAGATGGGTAAAAGGAGTGTTTGGAGTGTGGTGGAGAAGTGCTGGAGATCGAGGGAGTTGAGGTTTCTGCGAGGTTGGAGAGTTGAAGGTGTTGAAATTTTGGTATGAGGTATGCAGATGTTAAATGTTAGCAGATGGTGGTCAGACAAAGGAAATGGATCAGTGGAGAGATCAGAGGTGGTACAGAGATTGGTGAAGATGAGGTCAAGAGTGTTTCCTGCGGTGTGAGTTGCGGAGGAGGAACCGGTTATCAACCGGTTATCAACCGGGTCACAGCTTTGGAGGAGGATCAGGCAAAGACTTGGCTGAAATTGGCTGACGTGGAGGACAGGGCTCACCGCAATAATGTTAGAATTTGGGGTATCTTTGACTCCATCACTACTGAGGGACTACCTATATATGTGACAGAAATGTTTTGGGCACCAGTGCCAGAGGTGACGATGTAGGAGTGGCGCATCGAAAGGGACCATAGACTTCCACGACCCATTGGCATACCTGAGGCGACTCCAATGGACACAATTGTCTGTTTACAATACCACCAAATAAAGGAGGTACTAATGGCAAAGACAAGGTAGCTAAAGTTGTTTCCTGAACCTTATGCTAAGCTTTCTATTTTTTATTTATTACTGGCATTTATAAAGTTCCAACATATTCTGCAGCGCTGTACAATTGGGAAAAAGACTAACAAAATAAAAACAGACCGATACAATAGGTAGATTACCCTGCCCATGAGCTTACAGTTTAAATGGTAAAATGGGAGCTACTACATTGGCTAAAAGCAGAAGCTTCTCTGAGGTTACTAACTGCCTCCATCAACACATAAAATATATTGGTCTGGCTTTTCAACTAAATTGTTGGTCTGGTGGCATGGGACTTTGCACTCCATAACCACACCAGTGGAGGGCCAAAAGATCCTGCACTCCTGGAAACCACATGGAAAGGATCCAGTGCAGTTCCAATTGGGACCCCCTCTAGAAAGGTGACACTGGAGTGTTTACCTTCTTCCTCATTATCCAAGTTGAGGTTAAAGATGAGAAAACATCATCCTCATGCAAACATCCCATGAATTGGATATCCTCTAAAACAGGGTTATGTCCTGGGTCCAATGGTCTTACGTTCGCCCTTCTGATGAAGTGATTGCTGTTCATGGAAGAACCAGAGGACGGTTATGTTCTCCATTAATCCCAGTTCATGTTTTCCAAAAGTTTTGGTATTAGTTCTATTTTCAATTAATGTGCAGTCATTATAGTACCTTTTATATTGAGCTACCAGTTTAAGGTAAGACCCCTGTATGGTTCGTCACTAAAAAATTACTATATCTTTCTTTTTAATTGATCCTGATCTTGTCATTTAAAAAAAAAAAAAATATATATATATATATATAACAAACAATATTTCTTACGAAAATATCTGTGGGTGGATTGGCGCTATTAATGCTAATACAAAGGTGGTAAAACAGCAACTACCCCCAAGTGCCAAAAAATCACCCAAAGGCACTATACAAATAGGTTAGAGAAAGGAAAAATATATATAGAGGGGGGTGCTATATAGACATAAAATACTTATATCTGTACATCAATAGATCCCTCGGCAGATTACCGAATCAATCTAGAAAAAACATAAACAGAATGCACATAGCATAATACTATATGAGGAAATAAGTATGAGTAATGGTGGTATTGGGTCACTCACGATAAACAGAGCCTATTTTAGCAGGCTCTGACTGTGTGGGCTCTTCAAAACTCCTGTAAGCTGTATACTCCAACAGGATCAGCTCCAGGATCAGCTCCAGCCTTCTCTTGATATTCCTCCGGTCACACCAAAACGACCAAGTGGTAAAGTATAAAAGAATTTATTGGAAATACTTTTAAGACAAATAGTATAAAAAATTACAAAGCACTACGCGTTTCGACTTCCGTCTTCTTCAAAGGTGCATAACATACAAGTCCATCTAGTCTCTTTAAATACGTCCGGAGCTGTCAGTTTTCACGGGTAAAAGTTTACATTACTTCCGTGTTGTGATGTCACTTCCGGGTCCGTCGCCTGATTTGCGTCAAATGACGTCATCTCGGTTCAGTCCGTGTGGTGTCCTTCAACCCGGACGTTAATGTATTCGTACGCCATCTTTATGCCTAGCATTTTACTTATAAAACATACTTGCAAATGAGGGAAAATAGATCAGATAGAAATAAACCATTCATTTTGTAGAAATCTGCTTAGCAGAGCTTATTAATACATTATATATTCTACAATATTAGGAGAAAAAATATTAAGAGAAAAAAATCAATTCTCTAAATTACTAATGAAAACGGAATAAGGCTTTTCCGTAAGGAAAAAAAGGGGTTAAGGGTGTGAAACCCCCTCTCAAGGAAAAAAACCTTGTTGGGAGAAAAAATAAAATTCTTAAAGGAGAAGATTGTCAATAAAAAATGAGTAAAAAATATATAATAAAATTGTGGTTTAAGAGTGGCCAAACAGGGGCAGATCTTCTAAATAAGGGCTGCCATTTCGAAGTCCACATTGAGCCCGCCCGGAGTCAGTGTTTCCAGATCAAAGATCCACCTCATCTCACAGCGGCTCAATGCGGACTCGAAATGACCTCCCCTCCAATGGGGTTTAATGGCCTGAATCCCAAAAAAATTGAGCCCTGCAGGGTTCCCGCCATGAGCGTTTAAAAAATGTGTAGAGACACTATGCTTTAAAAAACCTCTCCTTATATT
Organism: Pelobates fuscus; assembly: GCF_036172605.1. Classification (NCBI taxonomy): domain Eukaryota; kingdom Metazoa; phylum Chordata; class Amphibia; order Anura; family Pelobatidae; genus Pelobates; species Pelobates fuscus. The sequence continues at coordinate 85,159,186 of NC_086325.1, read as the reverse complement.
GTAGATATGCTCACGTATCCTTGTTTTTAAGTTCCTTGATGTTTTCCCCACATATTGGAGTCCACAAGGACACGTGAGCAGATACACCACATTCTTAGTGTGACAAGTAATAAATGAATTGATCTTAAAATTAACAGAGCCAATCTTAGAGTGGAAAGCTTCTATTTTCTTAGGTTTATTCTTGTAATTCCTACAGCCCATACAATCCCCACAATAATGGAAACCTTTCTGCAGGGATTTATTAATGGTTAAAAAAAATTCTTTCGATTTAGGAGCTTCTAAATAACTAGAGGTTAATTTCTGTCTTAAATTTTGGGCCCCTCTAAAGATTAACTTAGGTTTATCGTTAAGGTATGGTAGGATTTCTTCATCCTGTTGGAGGATATACCAATGTTTGTTGAATTTTTTTTTTTTTTTTTTTAAAGCTCTCTATGATCTTGACTATAATTACAGATAATAGGTATTTTGTCCTGTTTCTCCTCTGATACAGTTTTTAATTTATATTCTAATAGAGTGTTCCTTTCCACATCTCTAACCGATTTTATCTCCTGATCCAAGAGTTCACTACAGTATCCTTTATTTACAAATTGTTCTTTTAAAAATTGGGTTTGGGAATCAAAAGTTTCTATTCTTGTACAATTCCGTCTCATGCGTAGGAATTGGCCCTTCGGTGTATTCTCCAGCCATGGACGAAAATGGCAACTCTCTTTATGGATATATCCATTAACATCAACCGGCTTAAAGAAAGTGCATGTATCGATACTACTCCCTGTAGCAGAAATTTCTAGATCCAAGAAATGGATTTTATGCTGGCTGTATTCCTGAGTAAGCCTAACATTCCACTCATTAGAATTTAAAAAATTAAAAAATTCCAAAAAGGTAGAATGGTCTCCCCTCCAAATGATGAAAATGTTGTCTATGTACCTTCTATAGAGGACCAGATTCGCACTCCAGTCATGCTGGGAATAGACAAAAGAATTTTCCCAAAAAGCCATAAATAAATTAGCATAACTGGGTGCGAATCTGGTCCCCATAGCGGTCCCCCGACGTTGCAGATAGTACTCCCCCTCGAACCAAAAGAAATTGTTTCGAAGGATTAAGGAAATTCCCTCCATAACAAAATCTATTTGCTCCTTGGGGTACAACCCTGATGCTTCCAAAAAGGAATAGTTGGCTCGGCATCCAATATCGTGCTCTATACAAGTGTATAAGCTAGTGACATCACACGTAATAAATGCGAAGTCACTTTGCCATCTAAAATTCTTCAATATTTGTAGTAGGCTCATAGAATCCTTTAGGTATGAGGGATTCTCCTTCACTAGAGGTTGGAGAAGGGTGTCTATGTATTTGGACAGGTTCGAAAGAAGTGAGCCCACTCCGGAGACAATGGGTCTCCCCGGGGGGTTACTAACGTCCTTATGGAGTTTTGGTAATACATAGATTACTGGAATTTTTGGGGACTTAATATTTAGATAATCATACTCTTTTTTAGTTAAAATCTCTTTTAGAAGACCTTTGTCCAGATATTCTACAAAAATCTTTTGGATATCTTGTTGGGGATTTTTGTTTAATTTGACATAGGTGTCTTTATCCTCTAATTGCCGGTTGATTTCCATAATATATTTGTCCCTGTCCATAACTACCACTCCCCCCCCCTTATCCGCGGGTTTAATTACAATCTCAGAGTCTTTTCTTAAATCCTGTAATGCCACTAATTCTGATTTAGTGAGATTATTCTTTTTATTCACCTTTATCTTTTTTATGTCTTTGGTACATGCTTTTTCAAAGACCTTCATGGCATTGGATTTTAAGTGGATAGGGTAGAAGGTAGAAGGGGCTTTTAATTCTGTATGTACAATATTCCCTGTTTCTCCACTAGTTAAATTTTCTACATGTGGTTTTCTATCAAAGAATTTTTTGATGCACAATTTCCGCATAAAACGATTTATATCTGTGTAAGCATCAAATTGGTCAACATTACAGCTTGGAACGAACTTGAAGCCTTTTCCCAGAATTTTTCTTTGGTCACAATTTAGAACTTTTTTGGAAAGGTTGAAGATTTTTATCTCCTCATCGTTTTTCCTCTTGGGTCTCTCCAATCTTTTTCCTCCCCTATTTCCCCTTCTTCTACTTCTCGGTATCTCCTTTTTATAGGGAGTGGGGTTTTTTCTAGGGATTCGTCCCAACGCTCCTCTAAAAAAGGAACACTTCTTTGTTTCTCTTTTTGGTTCAGGGGTTCAAATCGATTTGATGTGGGGATTCCCCTTCTTTCTCTATTGGGAAATCGATAGCTCTGATCAGAATTTAAGGTATTATGATCATATTGATTCCTTTTTTTGTAGTCATAGTTTTGGGGGATCATTCGAGTATTAGGTTTTGAAGAATGGTCATAATGATTAGTTCTTTCTCTACGCTTCGTTCTTTTTACCTCCATCCATTCTGACCTAGAGTTATGTCTCTTTGGTGATCTAATTCTTGTCTGTTTAGGGACATAGTTATTGGAAAAATGTTCCCTCTCCTTTTGTTTATTTCTTTCTCCTGATCTAGACTCCCTTTGGCTAGGATAGTCTCTTGGTTTTTTCCTAACATTGTTGGTGGCATAATCATTAATATCTCGTTGATATTTTTTCTTTTTGTTAGTAATGATGATGGTCTCTAATCTGTCCAATTTCCCAATAATTGGATCGGAAATTAATTCAAAGTCCCTGGTTCCAATATAGGGTTCTAATTTAACATGAATTTCTTTGATAATTTTATCCAGGACCTCTAAATTATTTTTTCTTTGTTCTACTATGATTTGCATCATGGTTATTGAGAAAGACTCTAAGGCCTTTTCCCATATATCCATGAATCTTTTGTCATCCCGATCAAACGTAGGGTATTTAGTAAATCGGAGTCCCCTAGGGGTTATTTGGTCACTTAAGTATTTTTCCATCGTGAAGACCTCCCATTTGATTTTAAGTTCTTTAGTTAACAATTTTTCTAACAGTATACTCATATCTTTTAGATTATCAGTAATTTTATACTTTTCTGGGGTCTCAACTTCTATTTCTTGGAAAATCTCCTCTGACCATTTTTGCATCTTAGTTCTTTTTTCAAAGATGTCCATTTTTATTTAGCTGCCCACACCCTGGTGATTTGACTGATAACAAACTACAAACAATATTTCTTACGAAAATATCTGTGGGTGGATTGGCGCTATTAATGCTAATACAAAGGTGGTAAAACAGCAACTACCCCAAGTGCCAAAAAATCACCCAAAGGCACTATACAAATAGGTTAGAGAAAGGAAAAATATATATATAGGGGGGTGCTATATAGACATAAAATACTTATATCTGTACATCAATAGATCCCTCGGCAGATTACCGAATCAATCTAGAAAAAACATAAACAGAATGCACATAGCATAATACTATATGAGTAAAAAAGTATGAGTAATGGTGATATTGGGTCACTCACGATAAACAGAGCCTATTTTAGCAGGCTCTGACTGTGTGGGCTCTTCAAAACTCCTGTATGCTGTATACTCCAACAGGATCAGCTCCAGGATCAGCTCCAGCCTTCTCTTGATATTCCTCCGGTCACACCAAAACGACCAAGTGGTAAAGTATAAAATAATTTATTGGAAATACTTTTAAGACAAATAGTATAAAAAATTACAAAGCACTACGCGTTTCGACTTCCGTCTTCTTCAAAGGTGCATAACATACAAGTCCATCTAGTCTCTTTAAATACGTCCGGAGCTGTCAGTTTTCGCGGGTAAAAGTTCACATTACTTCCGTGTTGTGATGTCACTTCCGGGTCCGTCGGCCTGATTTGCGTCAAATGACGTCATCACGGTTCAGTCCGTGTGGTGTCCTTCAACCCGGACGTTAATGTATTCGGACGCCATCTTTATGCCTGGCATTTTACTTATAAAACATACTTGCAAATGAGGGAAAATAGATCAGATAGAAATAAACCATTCATTTTGTAGAAATCTGCTTAGCAGAGCTTATTAATACATTATATATTCTACAATATTAGGAGAAAAAATATTAAGAGAAAAAAATCAATTCTCTAAATTACTAATGAAAACGGAATAAGGCTTTTTTCTGTAAGGAAAAAAAGGGGTTAAGGGTGTGAAACCCCCTCTCAAGGAAAAAAACCTTGTTGGGAGAAAAAATAAAATTCTTAAAGGAGAAGATTGTCAATAAAAAATGAGTAAAAAATATATAATAAAATTGTGGTCTAAGAGTGGCCAAACAGGGGCAGATCTTCTAAATAAGGGCTGCCATTTCGAAGTCCACATTGAGCCCGCCCGGAGTCAGTGTTTCCAGATCAAAGATCCACCTCATCTCACAGCGGCTCAATGCGGTTATATATATAACTTTTCCACGTCTTAGCTGTGACAACTCCAGCTATACTGTGTAAACCGGAGTCTCACGTTTGCAGACCAAACCCACCTACGTTTATATCTCACAAATATCCTTTTATTTATAGTGCTTACACAGAATCCAAATCAAAAGGAGTGTCCATATTTTTCCATAAGGACTGGACATTCTCCCTTAAAAAGGAATGCGCTGACAGAGATGACAGATTTTCTTATAGTGGTGCATACACTAAACAATGAGCTAATCAAGATTGCCGACATCTATGTTACCAATTTACACCAAATTGCATTTATAGGGATATGCCTACGAAAATTGGAATCTTTTAAAGAGGGCCTCGCAGAGCGAAATGGTGACTTTAATTGTGTTCTTGACCCACAATAGGACAATAGATTACATCCACTTTTCGATCCCCCATCAACGATATTCCAGGATAGATAATGTGACGAACTGAACCTCGTCACGGGTACTTTGAGGGGTCTGCTGGCCAGCCTCTTGACGGGCCAAGTCAACGACTGTAAAGACCCATATTTTATTCCCCCTGATTCGGCACTTTCCATAAAATCGAATGCTACCTCCCTGGCGGCCGTTAGCATGGACCAATACTGCGAATAGACTTCAGGTGGACTTAGCTGCGAATGCCCTGGAACTATTTTCAGCATGAAGACTTCGCGTTTCCCGGTCGGATCCCTAGCGGCACTTAGCCGCGATTCAATGGAACCGTTTTGGGCATGGGACCATGCGTGTGGTCGGTAAAAAATATGACTTCCAGGAAATTCCTGAACTGATATGGGTGATTTTTGGATATGTTGGTCACCCAGATCAGGGCTATCAGGGGATGCAACTTCAGGGGGATTTTATGTGTTTTAAGGTATTTTGGGGATTTTGTAAAAATTAGTTTTTTTGGGTTTGGAGATAATTGAGTTTAGTATAATGCTTGACTCAATTATCTCCTAAATAAAGGGGAAGGCTTATTGTATTGTATATGGGAGTGTCATGCATTGTAAAACTGTTGTTATTGGACTGGCACTTTGTAACGGAGTCTACCATCAGCTCCATGTGGGCGTACCCCTTGCATGAATATTGTCATATAAGGCAAAGTGTGACACAATTAAAATCAGTTCCTCTTCACCCTCAAAATAGAGCTCATGTGTGAAGGGGACAGCTATATTCACGCTGGGGATTGCTATACTCCTTATACTCCCTGGAGTTATAATCACTAGCTTTTATAAGAGCTGTTCCTCCTATACTCTCTAGAGTAGGAGAGGTTCACCGACTTTAAGCTGGATCCTGGTCTTGGGTCCAGAGTGGACAGCGAGGACAGCGAGACCCCAACCAAACTGCTGCGGTTTGTGGGGTCTACAGTGCTTATGGTGTGTGGTGGAGTGCTTGGTGTCCTCGGTGAGCACTAGAAGTTTTGATTGACGGAGGCATCTGGTTGGGGTGCCAGGCGGTCCGTCACAGATATGTGCTGGATAGACTCATGCTTTTTGTGGAGAGCTACATGGGCCAATATTGGTCTGATAGACTGGTTTGACCATGCACCGAAAATGAGCAATTTTGTTGGAATATCTTCAAAAGGACGTGGCAATTGGTGATTGAATGATGCCTTACTATCAAATTCTCAGATTTTTCAGCAGCTGCAAGTAGTTTAACAATCCTATTTTTCTCAAAACAATAATTCCGCCTCCCGCTATTTAGTTAGCACATAGCCAGTTATAAGAGGCCTGCGAATACAGCAAGGGGCGATTCAAAAACACCTCTTGAGCAGTAAACTGCAAAAAAAGGTATCTCCAATTAAAACTATTACAAACATAAAATAAAGTCACACCTTCGAAACATCTTTCCTCCACATTTCTTGAATAAATGCAGATCTTCACACTGCCCAACTGTCAATAACAGAAAGACACTAATGAGAATTAAGAGACATCTACTATAACAAAGCAATGAAACGACTAGCTAACTGATCCTACAGATAAAAATTAAATAGTGATTATATAAAAAAAAATATACAATCTTCAATCTAAAAAATGGGTGGGTGTACCAGCGCTAATATGTAAAGCCAAAATATACCAAATGGTTAAAAATTAACACGAGAAGCTGCTAAAGCACCAAAATCTTATCTTAAAAACTAAGGAATGAAATACAGGGTGATGGTGAAGCGCTATATTTTACTCAAGATGTGGAAACAAGAGATAATTCTGAAGAAGTGTGAATATACCTGAATAAGATCGTTTCTTGAAACCTTAACCTTGGTATAATTTCCTTAAAAGTATAAACACAAAAAACATATCATAGCGTAAAACTGTAAAATATGCAATGCAATATCTATATGAGAAAATTCCCACTCACACTCTGAAGAGCCAAAAGATTTTAGCTCAGTTCTTGCGCATGCAGGGTCCGTAAAGGCGACCCTCTCCCTTCTTGGGAACCTTTATCCTTCTTATTTTCAATCTAGGATACAGAGCATATATAGTGCAGTACCTTTAATATATTTATAAAATCGATAAAATATTAGATGAGGTACTCACAAACCCAGAGCCTTCAGAATAGGCTCAATGGAACAGCATATGTGGTTCAGGACCACACACCTTCTTTCTTGTAGCAGGAAAAATTTGCCAAATAGTATTTAGTAAAAAAATATATTTATTACACTATCACTTTAAAACAGTATCTATACAAATATTCACTATATAGGCAAAAAATAAAAGAGTCCAATAATTGTAGTTTCCAGGACGCGTTTCGCCAGATAGGCTTCCTCAGCTGGATCAAAAAGTCTTTATGAAGATCCTTGGACTGGTTCCTGCTTTATATACCTTTCTCGTAGTTCAAATAATTGCTCTATGGGCTCTTTAATTTCGCGGGCTATCGTCATGGCAACGGCGATGCCCTGCGTGTCAAGCCTCTTTTGCATTTTTGCTTCCGTGTTCGTCACTTCCGGTATGACGTGTTTCCGTTGTTTTCATGCGTTCCACCTTGCGGTTCATTCGTAGGTGTTTCCGGATCGGCATGGTTACAGAGGGAGAGAGGATGAGAATACATTCCGAGAAAGTTCAATAGCATGTTCTTTTTTTTAAAAACTTATATCGGTATGATACACCGTAATCTTTGTTTTCATTCGTTCTCTTTATCAATAATACATATTGTAATGCTTTAAGTTTTATCAATGTTTATCTCACAGACTGTATATGTATGATTGCTTATTTAATTTTGAATAAAAGATATAAACACTCATTATGAATGGCTTTCTATACGTTTGTAAATCTTAAAGGTATCGATTGTATACACTTATATCTCTTAAAAATATTTCTTAAAAAATTAAAAATATCCATAAGAATAGACCACTTTAAGTGCAAATTTTGTACTTATAATAGTATCAAATGAGACATGAAGCATTCATAGACACAGGATGGATCAATAAATTGTGCAGATTAGGACAAACCACTATGGGGTTTAGGGTACAGTATGTTTAAAATTAAATACGTAACTGAAACTTTCTCTTTCTATATAACTATTTGCTTCTACGGTTTTAAAATGATTTTTAGTTTTGATGGTATTGTTCTCTATATATATTAAAAGGTCTAAAAATATAACTTCTGTTTTACTCCAATTGCTCGTAAGTTTTATTCCCCATGAGTTAAAATTCAAAAAATTCAAAAATTCTATAAGATCTTTTTCTTCTCCCTTCCAAATAAAGAGAATGTCATCGATATAGCGGCCATAGGTGACCAAGTTCTCCCTCCAGCTATGTGGGCCATAAATAAATGTGTCTTCCCAATGGGCCATAAATAAATTTGCATAGCTGGGGGCAAACTTGGTCCCCATGGCCGTACCATTAATTTGTAAGTAAAATTCCTCGCCATACCAGAAAAAATTGTATTTTTTATCCACTTTTTATATATTGTTTATATAAAAAATATGGTATTTATTTTTATAATAACAACGTATGTTGAGAGACACATCTTTTAGACCTACATAGTTTTATAGTGTTATACATTATGGTGACGACTGACTTTTATGAAGCATTTTAAGGGGAAAGTATTTCGTTTTTATATAAGACACTACGTTCATCACTTTTTAATATTATGTATTTTAAATCCATGCTAAGCACCTTAAGTGGTTTGTTTTAATCTGTGCACTTTCAGTTACGTATTTAATTTTAAACATACTGTACCCTAAACCCCATAGTGGTTTGTCCTAATCTGCACAATTTATTGATCCATCCTGTGTCTATGAATGCTTCATGTCTCATTTGATACTATTATAAGTACAAAATTTGCACTTAAAGTGGTCTATTCTTATGGATATTTTTAATTTTTTAAGAAATATTTTTAAGAGATATAAGTGTATACAATCGATACCTTTAAGATTTACAAACGTATAGAAAGCCATTCATAATGAGAGTTTATATCTTTTATTCAAAATTAAATAAGCAATCATACATATACAGTCTGTGAGATAAACATTGATAAAACTTAAAGCATTACAATATGTATTATTGATAAAGAGAACGAATGAAAACAAAGATTACGGTGTATCATACCGATATAAGTTTTTAAAAAAAAGAACATGCTATTGAACTTTCTCGGAATGTATTCTCATCCTCTCTCCCTCTGTAACCATGCCGATCCGGAAACACCTACGAATGAACCGCAAGGTGGAACGCATGAAAACAACGGAAACACGTCATACCGGAAGTGACGAACACGGAAGCAAAAATGCAAAAGAGGCTTGACACGCAGGGCATCGCCGTTGCCATGACGATAGCCCGCGAAATTAAAGAGCCCATAGAGCAATTATTTGAACTACGAGAAAGGTATATAAAGCAGGAACCAGTCCAAGGATCTTCATAAAGACTTTTTGATCCAGCTGAGGAAGCCTATCTGGCGAAACGCGTCCTGGAAACTACAATTATTGGACTCTTTTATTTTTTGCCTATATAGTGAATATTTGTATAGATACTGTTTTAAAGTGATAGTGTAATAAATATATTTTTTTACTAAATACTATTTGGCAAATTTTTCCTGCTACAAGAAAGAAGGTGTGTGGTCCTGAACCACATATGCTGTTCCATTGAGCCTATTCTGAAGGCTCTGGGTTTGTGAGTACCTCATCTAATATTTTATCGATTTTATAAATATATTAAAGGTACTGCACTATATATGCTCTGTATCCTAGATTGAAAATAAGAAGGATAAAGGTTCCCAAGAAGGGAGAGGGTCGCCTTTACGGACCCTGCATGCGCAAGAACTGAGCTAAAATCTTTTGGCTCTTCAGAGTGTGAGTGGGAATTTTCTCATATAGATATTGCATTGCATATTTTACAGTTTTACGCTATGATATGTTTTTTGTGTTTATACTTTTAAGGAAATTATACCAAGGTTAAGGTTTCAAGAAACGATCTTATTCAGGTATATTCACACTTCTTCAGAATTATCTCTTGTTTCCACATCTTGAGTAAAATATAGCGCTTCACCATCACCCTGTATTTCAATCTTCAATCTAACCCTAACATTATTAAACCTACAGCCCAATGGATACAGAGCTTACTGGCAGATCTTAATCGCCCACACTTAACGGTAGCCCAACAAGCAGTACTTGCTGCTCTCTTTACAGCAGAGGAAATTACTAAAGCTATTTATAAGCTTCCCAAACCTAAAGCACCTGGCCCAGACACTTGTACAAATTATTACAAGTTTAGCGCCACATTGACTCCACAGCTGGTTAATCTGTTCAATTTTCTTAAACATACAGGTATAATCCCCCAGAGATGTTTTAAGCAAACATAACTTTACCTAAACCTGGTAAGCCCCCATGCCTTAGTTTTAACTTCAGATGAAATTTGCTTCTTAATATAATTTAACAACTTTATGCCAAATAATTAGCCGATAGATTGAACCCTATGTGCCGGGAAAGCACGCATACAACAATACTAGATGATTTCTATTTATCATTAAATTAGCACAGTGTATCCAAATTCGAACCCTGATGTTAATGTTCCTCTACTCTGCCCCTCTGCAACAATAATCAACTCAGGTTTTCTATGAAAGGCTTTCCCCCTGTCCCCTTTAATTTTTATATAAGCTTTAGAACCATTGCATTATAAAATTAAAAAAGATGACCAAATCTCCAGCTACTCTACTGCCTAGATGACGACCAAAGTAGCTTAGGTCGCTGATATTATTTTCAGTCTACAAATCCAAGTTTTGTCCTTCCGCAGTTAATGTCACTTATAGGAGAATATGGTAAATTCTCATGCTACAAAAAATAACCTTAAGTAGATAAATTAAAAAGGACATATGATTTCGACTAGAAGGCTATCTTATTAACTTATCTAGGCATTCAATTAAAAAAAAAAAAACATACATACTTTGGCTACTGTGACAAGACCAATCTCGCCACTGTGCATTGAAGGAGCCTGGTTGCCCGCCAGCTGCCTTTAGACTACGGCCCCATGTTGAAACGCTTAATTTTCCCCTGCAAAGACACAAAAACTGGGTCATTCGGTACTTGCCCTATTTGAACAGTGATACCCCAGATAGCTATGCCATGGAGCCCATTCGTATAACGAAAGACTATGTGAAAGACTTTGGCTCCATGGCAATTGAACTGTATGTATGTGATCTGAGCGCCATTCATTAATAATGTGCGCTCAGATCTAAGCTATCTGGGGATATGTTGAATGTACCTGTTTTATGCAATAGCTGCACATTTATATATTTTTATGTATTTTATTGTCGTTTGCCTCTGTCCTTGGAGATAATTGGATTACTTCCCAATTATCTCCGGGATAGAAGACTCTGTGGAACTGGTTTTGGGCAGAAAAGCCATGCTTCATTTGGTCACAAAGGACTTCGATCTATCTTTTGAACCAGTGGACCAATTTGGATGATTTTGACATATGTTTGTATTTGGAGTAGATTCTGAAAATGTAAGTTTTATGTGAATGTGATGTATACTTTTAAAGTTATGAATAATGTGGAAAAACTGTATTTCTCGGCATGTGATAATTACATTAACCCATTGTGTAAGGTGATTGTATCACAGGCAGAGGGGAGGATTTTGTGTGGGAGTGTATTGTACGTGTTTATTGGTTGTTTTGTCATGTTCTACAGAGGGCGGGGGGCAGGGATTTATTGTATGCTGTTCCAGTTTGACTGCTAGGAGTGTAAACCTTTCGTATGTTTTTTCCTATTCGACTGTTTACAGCATTTGTATGTTTGAGAGCATTTGTATGCTTCTCCGGTTCGTTGGATTGGTGTCTACAGTAGCTGCCTGTGTAAGGAAGGGAATATCTCCTAAACGGCTGTTAACCCCTTTTATGCCTGGGGCTTCCGTTACAGCTACAGTCAACAACTAGCACCACATCAGGTAAATGAATTAATGCTTTGAAAATCTTCCGGTTTACGCTTTACTTATTTCATACAATACGTCTGGGTATAGCAACCTAGTATTAAACTATATCAGTCCTTGGTGAATAGCTGCATCTGGAGGAGGCGTCCACCCAGAGTGTCCCACAAAATATGTTGGCTGCCTACAAGTTTAGGGGGTTCTGAAAATGTACTATGTAGCTACTACTCTAGCCCTAATAATTTATTTGATGAGAGCTACCTCAGTTCTTCTGTGGGCCCAGATCGAAAACAATATTATACATCTCCTTACTATGACTCACATCTCACATATACAAACCCCACATTTATTGCCTTTCTACAACTAAACATTATTTGAGCATGTGGCAAAACTGGGCTGGGAAATTATTGGGTAAAACCTTAAATTTACTAGACCACCTCTAGTTTGCAGTTGCTTTCCACAGATCTGCCAACATCGGGCTGGTCAAAGGGAGGACTATGTTTAGTGAGCTATTTTCTGAACCATTTAGGAATCAAAGCAAGTGAAGAGGTTGACATGTCACATAATGTAAAGTAGTCAGGGACCATATAACATTTAATCTGGAGGAGAATGGGGGTGCAGCTCACAGGGACTTGCACTGGATGTTGCCAGATAACGGAGATGTTACATCAAGGGGAAGGTGATCTGCAGGACGGAGACAGCTGAGTGTGGGAAGTTGCACTCATAAATCCAGAATATGGATGCTATTTAACCCCTTAAGGACCAAACTTCTGGAATAAAAGGGAATCATGACATGTCACATGTCCTTAAGGGGTTAAAGAGACACAGAGATGGGTAGGGTTATTTTTAGTTTGTTTTTTTATTGTTATGGACCCGGAGGAAGTATATTCGATAGATGAAAAGTGTAGAACCGCACATATTTAAAAATATTTGTAAGATTTTAATAAAATTACCATATATTAAGTTCCTGTGTTCAAGTGGAGTGTCGTTTGGCTACAAACATGAAGATGGAGTGGAGACTAAAGGCCTCCCATCTGCACCTTGTGTGTGCCAAGTAAACCCGTCTGTATAAATAAAGCTTGATAAAAAAAAAAAAAAAAAAAAAAAAAAAAGGGCTATGCCAATTTCTTTAAGCAGTATATTTACGCATTGTTGTAACCAAACATCCTACAATTCAAAAGTTTGTATAGGTTTTCCCAAATGTGTCAAATTAGCAATTTATTGTTAAAACATAGTGAGTGATATTTTCGAACAGTAAAAAAAATACAGTTCTCCATTTTATTTTATTTCTGAGTCAGATACGGTTTAGGGTCACACCACAAAAGCTTCCAAAATAAAAACCTACTGCATAATGCAATCCACATTTGAAGAAATGTCCAAATACTTGTCGTAGAGAAGGTAACTATCCTTCCACTATTCTCCTCAGGAAGATTCCTAGACCACCCTTGGCTACTTGCAATGGAGTCTTTTCCTCTTTGTTTTCAATATAAATACTTGCGCCACGTTCCACCAAAAACTTAGCCTCATCAATCCTTTCTTCGTCACAGGCAAGATGGCTAACAAAACAAAATAAACACACTTAGTTGAATGTTTATTTAGACAAGATAAATCAATTAAATTTTGCATCAGTGATAGACTAAAATTTGTACGATTCAAAATTACAGATTAAAGGGACACTATAGTAACCAGAACAACTACAGCTTAATGTAGTTGTTCTGGTGATTATAATAGTTCCCTTCAGGTTTTATTCATGCAAATACTGCCTTTTCAGAAAGACAAAAAAAAAGACAGTGTTTACATTGCCTCTTGGGACACCTCCAAGTGGCCACTCCTAAGATGTCCACTGGAGGTGCTTCCTGGGTCAATGCTGCCAAAAATAAAGCAGCACAGATGTTCAGCATCCACACGCTCTGCATGGAGAAGCTGAATTTTCCTCATAGAGATGCATTGATTCAATTCATCTCTATGAGGAGGTCCTGATTGGCCAAAACTGTATTTGGCCCTGCCCCCTTGCCAATTGGCCATTTTGATGATATCACAAATGGGGTGGAGCCAGCGCTGGCAGACCCGTGCTGCGCTGGAAATAAAGTGAGCTTTAAACTTTTTTATAGGGGGGGGGGGGGGCTAAAGGAGGGCAAGCCACCAAAATGGTGGGTTAAACACTATAGGGTCAGGAATACAGGTTTGTGTTCCTGACCCTATAGTGTTCCTTTAAAAGGAACACTCCAGGCAAAAAGTACTTCAGCTTGCTTACATGCTTTATGTGCCTGGAGTATGTCATCTGCCATTGAGAAGCATATTTTTCCAGCACGGGAGCATCAGACAGGTTATTTCCCCAGCACAGACTGAAAGTGCCTGGGAAAGAGGGGAGGGTTTTCAAAGGCTACTGATGGCAAAAAACAAAAACCATAAAACATGCAAGAAAAATGCATGCTTTCTGTGGTTGTAAACCTACGAATATTAAAGGACCACTCTAGGCACCCAGACCACTTCAGCTTAATGAAGTGGTCTGGGTGCCAGGTCCCTCTAGGATTAACCCTTTTTATTATAAACATAGCAGTTTCGGAGGCGGAGAGGAGGAGGAGAGCTCCCCGCCCGGCACTGAAAAAAGAGGTAAGTTTAACCCCTTCCTCACACCAGAGCCCGGCGGGAGGGGGACCCTGAGGGTGGGGGCACCCTCAGGGCACTATAGTGCCAGGAAAACGAGTATGTTTTCCTGGCACTACAGTGGTCCTTTAAAGGAGGGGTTCTTTAAACTGAAAACAAAATGGTGCATAAAATTGATCCTGAAATGGGGGGGCGTGGCTTGACTGCACATGGAGTAGGTCGCACGCTGCACCTGCTCCCGGGCCCCGATCCGCCTAAACCCAGACCCTGAGCGAAATTTGCGGTCCACATGGGGAGAACCAAACGTATGACGACCCCGAGACCTCCTCCTACACCCCACACCACCCTTAGACCCGGTCCGATGGACGAATTTCTGTCCACACCTCAGCACCTCAGAGATACACGCGGCACGGACAAGATGGCGCCCACCTCCCCGAGCACCAGCAGCCTGGCGGGCTCCGCGAGTGACACACCCGGCGCAGCTGCGCTGTCCCAAATGTCGCTGGACATAGCGGCTATATCGGCCAACATGCTCACACGAAGTGACAAGACGGCCCTGGTCGCGGAGCTGCGTACCGTCATCCGGGAAGAGGTAGCCGCGGTGCGCAGGGACCTGACGGCCCTGGAGCAGAGGGTGGATGACCTGGAAGAGACTCGCCTCCAAACTGTGCAATACCAGCAGGCCACAGACCTAGCTACGGCGAGACAGGGGAATATACTTCTTGAGATGCGCAGACAGGTCGAGGACCTGGACAACAGAGGCCGCCGCAATAACATACGAGTACGGGGCCTCCCTGAAGCCGACAATGAGTCCCCACGGGAACTGCTGACGGGCCTTTTCTTGTACCTGCTAGGAGAAGACGCACCCCCTGATATTTCCATGGAACGCGCACATAGAGCGCTCCGAGGCCCTAGAAGAGATGGCCAGCCCAGGGACCTGATTTGCTGCCTCACTTCGTTCCAGCTCAAGGACGCCATAATGAGAGCAGCCAGGGCCCGACGCACGCTCACATATATGGACTCCCAGGTCATGCTCTTCCAAGACCTGTCGCCTCTCACGCTAGATGCCCGCAGAGCGCTGAAACCGCTCACGACCATGCTAACGGAGAAGCGGATTCCCTATAAATGGGGCTTCCCATTCAGCCTACAAGCCAAGATCGAGAACCGTTGGCACTCGCTGCGCTGGCCCAACGACGTCGCCAGATTCCTCCAGTCCGCTGGACTGCCACATGTCCACGTTCCTAACTGGATTCTTGAGTATCCGCCTGCACGTCCGACTGGACCCCACCCAGCGGCCGAGAACCTGTCGGGCGACCGTGTTGCCCCCCTTCCGCAACGACGTGGAGGCCCTGCCGGCCCAGAAGAATAACACCTGGTGACGCCACTACCGACCACCTTTGCCTAGAACCATGGACCTCACCCTACGCTACCTAGCCCTTACAAAGGTACCACACCTGTCCCTCTGACTTTGCTGATTGCCGACCTCATCCTGTACTAGGTGGACACTGTGAAGTTGACCGCAGGTTAGTGGGGCACTATCACTAGCTCATTGCAGGGCTTAAGACTTAGAGCTGCACTTTGGGTGGGGGGGGTTTTTTGGGGGGTCACGGACAGTACTGGGTGGGCTGTGATGCGTTGGACTGTTTGGGAGGCGGGTTTGGGCTGCCCAACCTCATGTAGTGCTGGCTCTTAGTCGTACCCGGGCCTGGCAGGTTGACACACCCAGGGGGCAAGGTATTGAGGTACGACTCCCCACGTGTAATGCTTCTTGCCTATATCCATTGTTTTCAACTTTGTTTTCCCATGACATGCTTAACTTGTTTTCAGACAACATCCCAGGCACATATCCCATAGCTAACGATAATTAACGTGCCACCTTACTGGTTCATATATCTTGTAATGCATTGCACTGTATTCCACATGTTGACCCGCCCCATTGATTCCCGTCTTAGAGATGTCGTGGTGTTTAGCCCGCGGCACTTAATGCCCCAGTACTTGCCGCCCACCTAGCGAGGATTAAACAGCTGACGTAGGTGCGGCACCACACTGCCCGATGTAGGTCGTGTTAAATTGTACTTATATTGTTGGCCACTTCCTTTGCCTCCATTCACACGTTCCCCAGAGAGGCTTCGATAACTGGACTGTTGTACTTGTATGTCTAACGGTTTGTGATGCTTTATTTCGCAAATGTTTAATTAATAACGTGTATTTCAAAGTTGACATGGGTGCCGTTGCGTTTTCCATGACATACGTTGTTCTTGAATACGCCTACTATGCTGTCACCCCCTGCTGCGCTACTGCACGGCCACTCCCTGTATAATAGGATAGCTCGCACATGGGCCGGGGTGACGGGTGCTGGTCTCCCTTGCGTAATGGGTACACCACCGCCATTCATATGCCCTTTCTATATAGCCGATACGCCTAAATTATACCACACGTGCCGCCTGCGGCATCATATGCTACTGGGGCCGGTACTGCACTGCTCTCGCTTCTTATCCAGCTACATGCTACATTGCTTGGTACCGCACGTGGCGACCCCCTCCCTCCCCTTACTGCCATAACCCACCTGAGCGCCCTATACACACGTGTCGCGCCCCATTTCCAGGTTCCCGCTATGCCTCAGGCACGCGCAGCAGGGCCCTAATGGGATGCAAGGCACGCCGCCTACCATAGGTACTGTGGGCCAACACTCATATTGTTATTCTCCGTAAAACTAGTACCATACGCACACCCAAGAGATCCATACCCTGTGCTTGTTATATTTGTGTAGAAAAATGTTTGTGGTTTCCCGAACCCTGTTATGGTTTTGCTGATGACTTGGGCTAAAAGGCCGATGTTGAGAATATAACGTTCTGTTCACATGTGTTGTCCTACATTGTATTGTGTTACACTGTGCTGTATTAACCGTATCTTTGAATGACACACGGCTCTGACTACCACTCCCCGCAGGCCTGCCCTGGGGGCCAGCCCCCTCCCCCCCCCCCCCCCCCACCCCCGCTCTGCCTTCCCCCTCCGCCCGCCCTCTGGACAGGGACGTAAACCCACGGTGCTGACAGATGCCCCTACGTTACCGACGGACTTGCAACCCCCCCCTTCTTCCCCCCCCCCCCACTCCCCTGGACACGCAAAGATCTAGACAGCCATCTCCCGCGGCGGATTGGGAGCCGAGGGACATGGGTGCCGATTATATCCCCTCACGTGACACAGACTCCGTGGGTGGCCTTCCCCGCACCTCACGCAACTGAACTTTTTTGTAAATAAGACCGTAGTTCTACGAGACTTTCCAGACCCACAGTCTCCCGAACGCTGTCAACCGGTCAAGGTTCACACGTTGCATTTACTCTCCCTCCCCCCCCCCCTCCCCCCCCCCCCCCTTACTGGATGGCGTACTCCCATCCCCCAGGCGTCCACCGTGCGGGGGCCGGAGCGGGATTCGGCCCGGCCCTGCTTAAATACTGGTCCAATAATACTGGGGGCCTCAACCAACCGGAGAAACGTTCGCACCTGCTCCGCCGTCTTTGGGCGGAGAGGGTGTCCGTAGCGTTCCTGCAGGAGACGCACTTTCGGGGTCCTAATGCTCCCAAACTGGAAAACAAACGTTTCCCCCTGGCTTACTATGCCAACCACCCTGATTCTAAGAGAGCAGGCGTAGCAATATTGTTCGCACACAACACACCCTTCTGCCACGTAGAGACCCAAAGAGATCCGGGAGGCAGGTACATTTTTATCAAGGGTACGATAGCTGACCACACGTACACATTCGCTTGCTTATACTCCCCTAACCGCGGCCAGCACACCTTTCTTTCCCGCACCTTAAACAGGCTGAACAGGTTCAGGGAGGGGCTTCTTTTGGTGGCTGGTGACCTGAACATGCCACTTGACCCACTCCTGGACACGTCACGGG
This sequence comes from Pelobates fuscus, assembly GCF_036172605.1. Lineage (NCBI taxonomy): Eukaryota > Metazoa > Chordata > Amphibia > Anura > Pelobatidae > Pelobates > Pelobates fuscus. Next base: position 85,140,952 of record NC_086325.1, on the reverse strand, counting down.
GAACATGCACGCTCCCGCCGCACTGCTTGCGGACAGCTACTAGGGCTCTGACTAACTTAGGACTAGTAGACTGCTGGAGAACCGCACACCCCGATGACAGAGACTACACACACTTCTCACACGTCCACCGCCATTATAGCCGTATTGACTATATTTTCATGTCCCAGGAATACCTCTCCCTCCTACGCGACGCGCACATTGGAATCACGACCCACTCGGACCACGCCCCGGTTACAGTCTGCACGAGCTCCCCACTTTACAAACCAAAGGACAGGCAATGGAAACTGAACGCATCCCTACTGACTGACCCTGTCACCCGCGCATCCACACATCAGACGCTCACACAATACTTCGACACTAACGAAAACCCGGACACACCACCCCTGACGGTCTGGGAGGCACACAAATGTGTTGTGAGGGGCCACTACATCGCCATTTGCACTCAACGTAAGAGAGATAGACTTAAGCATTTCACCAATCTCACCACCAGGGTTACTGACTTGGAGAACAAGCACAAACAGACATTAGATGACGACACCTACCTACAACTGACTGAGGCTAGGAGGGATCTTAGGGACCACCTTTCGCAGGGACTGCTGCACACCCTGTCGAAGTCGGCCAGATACTTTTATGAACACTCTAATAAGAGTGGTCGACTTTTAGCACGGATGCTCCAGACAAAAAGACGGACGCAACACATTCATAAAATAAACACACCCGGCCAACGTAGCACACGACTCCCGGGAGGCATTCTTGAAGCCTTTCAGACCTACTACGCTGACTTATACAACCAGACACAGACCGCTCACGGACAAACATCTCAGACACACCAACGTCAAATCACCGACTACCTCTCCCAGCACATAGCCAAAACGCTCACCCAGGAACAATCGGAGGACCTAGAACTACCCCTGACACTTGACGAACTTAAAGGCGCTCTAAAGTACATGAAGCCTCACAAAGCACCGGGCCCGGACGGATTACCGGTCTCATACCTTCGCACTTTTAGTGACACACTCTTGCCTAAACTTCTATCCGGTCTGAACTCGATTCGCGAAGGAGGGCAGTTCCCGACAGACACGCTAGCCGCCACCATCACAATAATCCCCAAGGAAGGTAAAGACCCATCTAATTGCTCGAGTTACCGCCCGATCTCGCTCCTAAACTCGGACCTTAAGCTCTTTGCTAAAGCGCTAGCACTGCGGATCTCCCCGCTCCTCCCGGATCTGATTCACCCAGACCAGGTCGGGTTTATCCCGGGTAGGGAAGCCCGTGACGACACGATCCGGGCCCTTAACGTCATCCATATCGCTAAATCCAAGAAACGCGAGGTTGTCCTGTTATCGACGGATGCCGAAAAGGCGTTCGACCGGGTAGATTGGTCATACCTCGCGTCCACTCTCCACCACTTCAGATTTGGCCCACAGCTGCGCAACTGGGTGGCGGCTTTGTACACGACCCCGACAGCACGCATTCGCGTCAACGGTGCACTGACGAAACCTTTCCCCATCAGCAATGGCACGCGGCAAGGTTGTCCCCTGTCCCCCCTCCTGTTTGCCCTCTCTCTAGAGCCTTTCCTGGAGGCGGTCAGACGGGACGGGGGTATTACGGGGGTGACTCTGGAAGCGGAAGAACACAAACTTGCCGCCTATGCTGATGACATGTTGTTCTTCCTGGAGCAACCCTTAATTTCCATCCCTAACCTCCTCAAAGCGTTCCGCGACTTTCATCGAGTTTCCAACTTGAAATTAAATATGTCCAAGTCAGAGGCCCTACCTCTCCTCGATAACACCGAGCTGGTTGATCGGTTGAGCTCAGAGTTCGCCTTCTCTTGGCGACCAGATAGACTACGGTACCTGGGCACTTGGCTGCCGAGGGATCTCGCACAACTCTACCCGATGAACTTTCCTCCCCTACTCGCTACTATCCAAAAGGACCTATTGCGTTGGTCCCCAATGTATCTCACCTGGTTCGGCCGCATACAAGCCCTGAAAATGAATGTCCTCCCCAGACTTTTATATCTTTTCACGACACTACCTGTCGCGATCCCACAAACGTTCTTCCGTGCACTGGCCAGAGACATCCGTAGCTTTGTATGGAACCGCTACGCTTCCCGCATTCGCAGAGCCACCCTGGAACGCCCAAAGTCAGCAGGGGGGGCCGGACTACCTTCCGTGCAACGATACTACCAGGCCACACATCTACAAAGGGTGGTGGACTGGCACGCGAACACGGGTGCCAGGAGATGGGTGTCTATGGAGGTACAGCAATCTCGCGGTACGATCCCTGCTAGACTCTGGCTTGGCTCCCTTACGTATTCCGAGCTCCGACTCCACAATCCCCTCATAGACGCCACCCTTAGGGTATGGTGCTCACTACGCTTCAAGCACAGGCTCACCACTTCACCTAACCCACTGACCCCGATCACACATAACCCGTCTCTCGCGGACGGTCTCACCCCAGCGGCAATGCGAAACTTTCACCAGACGGACTGGCTTTACCTGCATCAGTGGATCGCAGACAGGGCCCTTAAACCGTTACCCGATGTCGTATCGATTCAGCAGCCGACCCTGATAGACGCGTTCCACTATCACCAGGTGAAGACATACTACACAAACATTCAAGGCAAAGACCACATTCACAGACAACTGACCGACTTCGAACAATTGTGCACTGACAGAAAACACCTTGACCACGCTGTATCCCACCTCTACGTACGCCTACTGACACTGGACAATGAGGGCACACTGGGGTTCACGGACAGGTGGGAACGGGAGACGGGCGTGCACTTGACTGCCCAGGAGTGGGGCAAAGTCTTTCTCCTAACCCACAAATGCTCCATTAGCTCCAAATACCAGGAGATGAGCTACAAATTACTCACGCGCTGGTATAGAACCCCTGAGGTGCTCAGACACATGCATGGTACAACCTCTGGCGACTGCTGGAGATGTCACTCCGCTCTGGGCACCACCCTTCATATTTGGTGGTCTTGCACACGCATAGCTCCATACTGGCACATGATACACGACAAAATTAAAGAAATCACGGACACAGACCTCCCATTCTTGCCTCTGGCAATGCTCCTCCACCACACATCCATGCCCATTCAACAGTACAAAAAATCCCTCACAATACACCTGCTCTCTGCTGCGAAAAGCCTTATCCCGCTGCTTTGGAAAAGCCAGATGGCACCCACTTACAAGCAATGGGTAGACAAGGTTGAGGAGATCCGTGGGATGGAAATGCTAACTGCGTCCCTGCGGGAGCGCTCGGACAAGTGCGCCCTCCAATGGTACCCCTGGACGTCCTATACTGCACGGGGACGGGCCTGACCTCGTACTCCGGGCCCCCCAGGAGACGCCTGATACCCTCGCCTGCTACCCCGATACATGTCCCTATGACGGAGATTAGTCCCCAGACTTAGCCACCCCCCCCTCCTATACCCAACCTTTGACTCATCTGACAGCTATAGACACGCCTGTAATAAATTTTACTCCTGAGGAAGGTGCCCCATATTACTAACTATAACCCGCTTAGGCGGACACGCTGTACACTGATTGTGACTTTATCATTGCTGAAACATTATACTCGATTATGTATCCATGCCGGGCTCGATGTTCTGAGCCGATGTATGTCATCCTTTGCAATTTGATGTTTGTTTCCCCTGCCCCTCCCCTCCCTTTTCCTTTTTTTTTCTGTACCCCTTCCTTACTTGAAAAATCTCTCATAAATAAAGAATGTCTAAAAAAAAAAAAAAAAAAATTGATCCTGAAAACTTTCATTTTATGCTTGGAGTGCTCCTTTAAAATAGAAGCGGGATGGATATATAAATTAAGAGGTCAAGTTGACTTATTGAAAATGTGCTGTCTACCTGTATACACCTATTTTGATGGGTGAAGTGAAATTAAAGGTGCAGCTATCTACTGGTAAACCACAATAGGACCATACAAAAAAATACAAACAAATAATATCCAGGATTAGGTTGAGTGTATAAAGTAAAAGGATAAGTTAGCCAGAGAAAAGGTTTATCAAATACAACAGGTCTTTAACATTTTCTCCCAGTTATTCGCATTATCTATGGTTCACTCACAGTTAATAAACCCACTACATGCAGAATGACTTACAGGGGAGTGTTTCCTTCTGTGTCCTGAATATTTGTTGATGCTTTGTGTTCTAGAAGTAACTGAACTATCTTGAGGTTGCCTTTGGAAGCTGCACGGTGCAGTGGTGTTGACTCCAATTTGTCTTTTGCATCAGGTGAAGCACCATTTTCTAGTAGCATTACAGCAATCTGCAAGAGAAACATAGAACTGAGACTAGAAGGGCCAGAAACGGAATGTATGTCAGTGACTATACATTATTAGGGTTTATTAACTTAAAGGGCCACTAAAGTAACCCAGACCACATCATCATTTGCAGGTTTAAAATCCTCTTCTAGTATCGGTCATACTAACAGCCAATAGCATCACTCAAAGCATTGGATTAGACCATCGTAGAGGAGGTCACAGGAGGTGGAGAGATGAGCAGTGCCAAAGGAGCCTGAGTGCTGGAAAAAGGGGAGTAAATCCTTTAGTTAATTTTTAAAACATACACAGGAGACAAAGGCACCAAAACATTGGGAAAACAGATTTGTATTCCCATCATTATAGTGTTCCGTTAAAAGGACATACTACACACCATAACCACATTAGCTTACTGCAGTGGTTATGTTGCAGTGCCTTTCAGATTATCCAAACAAAGATTTTTTTTTTTTTTTACTTTGGACAGTAATGATGAGCTGTAAGCACTGTGCTAAGCTAGCCCCAGCACTCATATCCTTACACTTGCAAAATCTGTGCTTCCAAAGACAAAAAAATAAAATAAAATAAAAGAGACTGAAGGCAATTTGGGGTCTGAGCTTATTGGAAGCTTTAGGTTCAGGGATGTGAAAATGATATTCGCTGGCACAAGCAGTTGTTTTTTTAATTCTTTTAGTCCTGCTACGGGGTGGGGGGGTGGTTATTTATGCCAGGGACAGTTAGTGTTAGTTCTGCTCCTCCAGTGGGTACAGCCCTCAGTAATTGCTCACTTGCGGTCCATTGCTCTCTAGTGAGTCAGAGCGCAGCCTCTGGAGGCTTTTAGCTTGCACTCTGACTAACCGAATGCTGGGACCACTTAAGGATTACTAAGGTCTGCATAAGCTGCTCAACACCAAGCATCCACCAAAACTAAGCATTACCAAGACCACGAATCCCACTAGAGTTAAAGGGACACTCCAGGCACCCAGACCACTTCTGCCCATTGGAGTGGTCTGGGTGCCAACTCCCACTACTCTTAACCCTGCAAGTGTAATTATTGCAGTTTTTTTATAAACTGCAATAATTACCTTGCAGGGTTAACTCCACCTCTAGTGACTGCCTACTAGACAGCCACTAGAGGGAACTTCCTGACTCATAGCACAGATTATCTGTGCTAGAGCGTCCCTGGACGTCCTCACGCTGTGTGAGGACCTCCAGCGTCGCTCAATTCCCCATAGGAAAGCATTTAAAATCTTTTTCAATGCTTTCCTATGGGGAGACCTAATGCGCGGCATTGCCACGCATGCGCATTAGGTCTCCTCGGCCGGTGGGCGGGATCAGTCTCGCCCACCGGAGTCAGTAGGAGGAGCGGCTTGGAGGAGGAGGCAGCGACGAGGGACATCGCCACTGCCTCAGGTAAGTGACTGAAGGGGTTTTCACCCCTTCAGCAACTGGGGATTGGGGGGTAGGAGGTAAAGGGAACCTGCAGTGCCAGGAAAACGGATTGTTTTCCTGGCACTGGAGTTTTCCTTTAACCACTGCTAGACCACCATGGAGTATGACCCTCCCCCATTGGATTAGTATCCCCCTACCTGCAAAGAGCCAAGCTGTAGGGGGGCTATACAGAACACCACCACACACAGCCAGCATTCACCACACACTATAACAAAGGTAGAGAGTATGAGAGGGCAAACAGCAAAAAACTCTGGGTAATTCACAAAACTCAGCATGTTTGCTAAATAAATTCAAATGGCAAAACAAACCATGTTGATGCTGTAGCTGAGTTTGATAATTGTTCTAGATCAGTGATTTTTGCCTCTGTTTTTCCATTCAGATTTAATTTGAAAAAGCCAGGGCTCTCTTAGTAGAATTTTCTAATCTATGTAACTGAAATTACTTTGTGTCAGGACAAGTTGACTGGGCTACCACTATATTCCCTTGGACAAGAATATATTTTAACAACAAAAAAAATTAAATAAAAAAAAAACAAAGTCCACACCCCTGAGCTCCACCAGCACTAAAAATAATTTGGCTCTGACATATACAGTAAATATTGTTACACCAAACAGCAGGGAGCTATTGTTTCAGGTATAGTGGAAACGTCAGCTGTGCCCGGGGTACCTCATGTTTGTTCTTGGATGCTGCGTAATGTAGAGGGGTACAGCCATTCTGGTTTGTAGCATTTACTTGAGCACCTTTCTCAATCAGGGCTCTCACAATATCACTGCGGCCAGCAGAAGATGCAATATGTAGAGGAGTCCATCCTGCCTGCAAGGAATATAAAAATAACATTACATAACTCTGGAATGGGGAAAAATAAATGACTCACAGGCCAAATGTTAGTGAAAAATTTGTCTTCCCACAAGTTTCATGTCTTCATTAGTTGTCCAATATGTTTAGTGTTAAGTATTATTTGAATTGCTCTTAACGATCTCATCTCTACCAAGACACTGATATGGTTAGCAGTTTTTTAGTTTGGCAAATACTGCTTATCCATGCAAATACCGTTGTATGAAAATATATAACCATTATTCCTCACTGTGGAAAATTCAATGCATCAAATTCAATAATTGTAAGAGAATATAATAAATGTAAAAAAAACCCACAAAAAAAAACCCACAACACAATAAATACAGAGACATCATTTAAACAATAAACTAATAGTCCAGACCATTATAATCAAAGAGTTTGTATAAATGACTATATATATCTTCCATGCATTATTCTAATTTGCAAACAAAATGATGCATTATACTAAAAAGATCTAATTATACAAAACTAAACAAATATTCATTATTTATCCTTCATTAATAAAATACAAGATAAACTTATATTAAGATGAGCCTGTATTTTATGAAGAAAACAAAATAGAAGAATGTTAAAAACCAAAACGTGTTCCTGCATAAAAATCAGCTAATAGCTTATCACCAAAAAAATAAAAATAATTTAAAAAAATTATAAATATATATATATATATATATATATATACACACACACACATATACATACACACACACACACACACATAATTCCTTTTTTTATTTCTAGGTAGTGATGTCCCGAACAGTTCGCCGAGAAACGTTCGCCGGCGAACATAGCGTGTTCGCGGTCGCAAACACGCGCGATGTTCGGTCCGCCCCCTATTCGTCATGGAGGTGGGAGGGTCTGAGAGGGTCTGCTGCTGATTGGCTGGAATGTGTCTGCTGACTGAGGTACAGGGTCAAAGTTTAATCAATGATGACGAATAGGGGGCGGACCGAACATCGCACGTGTTCGCAACCGCGAACACGCTATGTTCGCCAGCGAACTGTTCGGGACATCACTATTTCTAGGTCATTACTGTGCATTTCTGCTAATTGTACCAATGAGATAAGGGTGTATCACATATTTTTGTAAACCTGTTTACACTTTTCTCAGTAAAGTAAACTGCACTTTTTCCATATACTGCACTTTATCATGAAAAAAATAATTGCACTTCATTTTACAGTATAGATTTATATTTAAAGGCACAGCGCAACTAATTTTTTTTGTAGTGGTTTTTATGAGTGTGCTTTTTACGTCTAAGCAATTATTGGGTTCCTGCTATTTTTGGATATTTAATATTGTATTTCCAAGTATTAATTAGCATCATAAATTCACTCATTGCACTTGGATCACAAAAAACTACAATAAATAAAAAAATAAAAAAAAAGCAACTTACATCATCTTTTTCGTCAACTGGAACACCAATTCGCAGTAAATAATCCACTATGCTTGTGTGTCCTGCAGAGCAAGCCCAGTGCAGCGGTGTCCGATCATCCTAAACAAAAAGGAGAGAAGGCATATTTTATTTATTATTAAACGCACATTTCTACATACATTTTGAATGAATATATTCAAGTATTGCACTTTTAGACTTTGAGCTTTATGCTAAAAATATTGCATGCACTTACAGAAGGAAAAAAAAGTGTAATAATTTAACTATAGAAAAAAAATGGATGAATTTTTATTTTTTTTATATTTAGTAAACTTGACTTGTTAATGCTTTCTAAATAATATATTGGAAAGTCAAGAAGCAATGTGGGTAGCATATGAAAAGCCAAACAGCACAGAAAGTTGTAGCCATTCATTCAGTGATGTGATGGCCTTATCTTATACCCAATTTAAAGTTACAGTGTGGCAAACGTGGAATTAAAATGCTAAAATGTCAGTTTACGAACTTTAGTAATATATAGTGCATATCTTAAAGGAAGAAAAAAAAAAAAGACAAAGGTTGTCAACACACATGTACTAGAGCTATATCATGACACAACGAACAGTAAAATAGCCATTTCAACAGTGAAGGATTAGGAAGGTATTTGGCTCCACCCCTATTGTTGTTAACCCCACTCAAAACATCGGTCAAACAAAAAATATATTTCTTTATGCCATTCATTTAATCTTTTGAGCGTAGGACGCACACATCCTTAAGGACCAAACTTCTGGAATAAAAGGGAATCATGACATGTCATGTGTCCTTAAGGGGTTAAAGACATAAAAAATGAAGTATTATTTAATACAAAATAAGCAGTTTTAAGTAGGAAGACTATCCATGCACTCATTTGATAAATTTAACAAAATATATCATAATTGTCAGAACTGAAGTCTACGTGCGATTCAAATTCCCTCAACTATAAGGAAAAGCTAGGATATGTATACAGAACCATCAAGCATATCCTACTGTTAAGTTTGCATTTCTGATTTTTCACCCAGGCAGCATAATTCCATTTCCAGCATGAAATTACTAGCTAATTTTCGTTGCAATCCAACCAAAATTTATCCTACGGTAAGGTGAAAGGTCATGCAGAATGGATATGGAAACTGGAAACAAAAAATTAGGGATGCACCGAAATGAAAATTCTGTGCCAAAACCAAAACTTCTGGATGCCCTTGGACGAAGACTACTGCCCCCCCCCCCCCCCCCAATGATTTTAAAGCAGTTTTTTTCCTATAATTTTATTCATGTTAGACTTTTTAATCTAATATGAAAAACTTCCCATCTCTTTTAGTGGTCCCCCTTGCTTAATGTTCCTCTCTCCCCCCTCTTTTTTAGTGTTCTTCTCCCCCCCCCACCTCCCCTGTCCCATAGTGTTCTTCTCCCCCCCCCACCTCCCCTGTCCCATAGTGTTCTCCCCCCCACCTCCCCTGTCCCATAGTGTTCTCCCCCCCACCTCCCCTGTCCCATAGTGTTCTCCCCCCCACCTCCCCTGTCCCATAGTGTTCTCCCCCCCACCTCCCCTGTCCCATAGTGTTCTCCCCCCCACCTCCCCTGTCCCATAGTGTTCTTCCCCCCCCACCTCCCCTGTCCCATAGTGTTCTTCCCCCCCCCACCTCCCCTGTCCCATAGTGTTCTCCCCCCCCCACCTCCCCTGTCCCATAGTGTTCTCCCCCCCCACCTCCCCTGTCCCAAAGTGTTCTCCCCCCCCACCTCCCCTGTCCCAAAGTGTTCTCCCCCCCACCTCCCCTGTCCCATAGTGTTCTTCCCCCCCACCTCCCCTGTCCCATAGTGTTCTTCCCCCCCACCTCCCCTGTCCCATAGTGTTCTTCCCCCCCACCTCCCCTGTCCCATAGTGTTCTTCCCCCCCACCTCCCCTGTCCCATAGTGTTCTTCCCCCCCACCTCCCCTGTCCCATAGTGTTCTTCCCCCCCACCTCCCCTGTCCCATAGTGTTCTTCCCCCCCCACCTCCCCTGTCCCATAGTGTTCTTCCCCCCCCACCTCCCCTGTCCCATAGTGTTCTTCCCCCCCCACCTCCCCTGTCCCATAGTGTTCTTCCCCCCCCACCTCCCCTGTCCCATAGTGTTCTTCCCCCCCCACCTCCCCTGTCCCATAGTGTTCTTCCCCCCCCACCTCCCCTGTCCCATAGTGTTCTTCCCCCCCCACCTCCCCTGTCCCATAGTGTTCTTCCCCCCCCACCTCCCCTGTCCCATAGTGTTCTTCCCCCCCCACCTCCCCTGTCCCATAGTGTTCTCCCCCCCCCCACCTCCCCTGTCCCATAGTGTTCTCCCCCCCCCACCTCCCCTGTCCCATAGTGTTCTTCCCCCCCCACCTCCCCTGTCCCATAGTGTTCTTCCCCCCCCACCTTCCCTGTCCCATAGTGTTCTTCCCCCCCACCTCCCCTGTCCCATAGTGTTCTCCCCCCCCCACCTCCCCTGTCCCATAGTGTTCTTCCCCCCCCCACCTCCCCTGTCCCATAGTGTTCTTCCCCCCCCACCTTCCCTGTCCCATAGTGTTCTTCCCCCCCACCTCCCCTGTCCCATAGTTTTCTTCCCCTCACCTCCCCGTCCCATAGTTTTCTTCCCCTCACCTCCCCTGTCCAATAGTGTTCTTCCCAAATTTTACCTGTTTTCGGCTGAAATGGGATAGGCCCATTTTCGGCAGATTTAGGTGCATCCCTAAATAAAATAAAATCTAAGGACCTACAGTCCTCTCTGGTTTCAGGTAAAGCGTTATAACACCCTAGCAGAAGCATGCTGAATAAGCATGAGATTCATAGCAGAGTAGTAGAGTGGAAATGCGACGGGCTGGTCTTCTGAGAGTGTCACTGCCACTAAAATCCTTCTCTATTCCACAGCCATGTGTCAAAAAGATTGCAGTGAGGCCAAACACAATAAAACTCCCCACAGTGTAATTAGAAAAATGACTGCTGTGCAGTACTTGCATCTCTCAAATTGGACTGTCAAAAGTTTTCCTTGGGCACAAAAACTCGAGAAATCAAGAAACCACCTTTTAGGTCTCATTGGCATGGCACTGGTTCTAATCTGGATGTGAAGTCTAAGACATTGTATAGTAATTTTTCTAATTACAATTACAGTTCTTTGTAGAAAGGCTAAACTTGATGGACGCATGTCTCTTTTCAGCTATATTTATTTATTTATTTATAAATTATAAAATATTTTACCAGGAAGCATATATTGAGATGTCCTATATAACTACCGTATGTAATATATAGCAGCAACATTCCATGGAGCTGTACAAAAGGAAACAAGACAAACTACCGGAACGGTAGATGTAGAGGACACTGCCCAAATTAGCTTACAATCTAAAAGGGATGAGGGACAAATACACAAAGGAAAGAAAGCTCTCCATAACTAGGGGCATGGTTATGGAGAGTTTTGCAAGTAAACACAAGAACTTTGAACCAAATCCTAAAGGAAGCAGGAAGCGAGTGTAGAAACTGAAAGAGGGGTGGATACACAAGATGGGCAGAGATGTATATTACAGACTATTGAGGGGGCAATCTTTTCAGGGTTGCAATAATCAAGGTGGGAAACAAGAGCATGGACAAGTGTCTTAGTTGAGTTTATGAGTGAGACAGGGGTGAACGTGAGAAATGTTTTTAAAGTGAAAGCGACAGGATTTGGTGATTGATTTTATGTAAGGGGTGAAGCTGTGTCACTATGTATATTTTGGGATATTGGAGGCTAGTCCTTGTTTTCAATATAGCATCTTGGGTATTCTTGCCACCTGAACATGAATGTTATCTCTGTTAAGGACCACTAAATGCGCACAGACCACTTCATCTCAATGTAGTGATCTAAATGCAGTTTCGGTTTAACCCTGCTATATAAAACATCTTAATTTTGTAGAAACGGCAATGATTTCACTAGTGGCTTTCTTCCTGACAACAATTACAGGCGCTTCCCTTTGAGAACAGAATCAACACTGTTCTGCGTTTGATATGCACACTAGTATCCCAATACTTCCCGATAAGTGTGCATTTGATTAGCAAAGTTATTAATCTTGGTCTCAGACAGGAAGCTGTTGTTCTCAATATTGACAATAGCTCCTTGATAATCATCAAGAGCACCCAAACAATGCTCTATGTAGAAGAGATAGATAGATATATATATATATATATATATATATATATATATTATTATTATTTTATTTTTTTAAACGTTATAGGCAATTTAAGCCTTAGTCACACCTACCAGGATTTGGGTTGCTTTGCTGCATCAGGACCTAAACAACTAGACATCACTGAATGAACCATGAATTTTGCTCAGAATCAGAGAACGCTTCTGCTGGAGCCCAAAAAGTAGGTGAGATTTCTCTGTCAATCAGGATACTCCCCAAAATATTCAATATACCTACCACAAACTCCTGCCCATATCAGACTTCAAATTCATACCTTTGGGAGTAGGTCCCCCCATTAATTACACAAAATTACTAAAAGAATCCACAACACTGGCACAGGTTTGCAGGTAGAATCAGGCCCACTTTAACATTTGGTTTTAAAGGGAGTACAGGTATGCTGTTCATTAGCATAAACTGACATTCCACCAATCTGTATTTTCTTTATGGCCAAATATTGCATTAATGGGTGAATTATTTATATGTTGGGTAAATGCCACTGTATCACAAGTAGCCATATACTGTGTGTAAATATATTGTTGTTAAGACCTTTTACAGGTCTATGCTGCAATACTGTCAGAAATATCTGGTGATCGCTGAGGTGAGGCTAACCTCTGGCACTCCATATGTAAAGGATCTGAACTCCAATCATGCTCAGACAGCCAGAGATGCAGTGTACAGGTGCTGGACTTCATATATAAAGGATTTGAACACCAATCATGCTCAGCCAGCCGGAGAGGCAGTGTACAGGTGCTGGACTTCATATCTGGTGATGGCTGATGTGAGGCTAACATCTGGCATTCTATATGGAAATTATCTGAAGTCCAATCATGCTCAGCCAGCATGAGAGGCAGTGTACAGGTGCTGGACTTCATTTGTAAAGGATCTGAACTCTAATGATGCTCAGCCAGCCAGAGATGCAGTGTACCGGTACTGGACTTCATATGTAAAGGATCTGAACTCTAATGATGCTCAGCCAGCCAGAGATACAGTGTACAGGTACTGGACTTCATATGTAAAGGATCTGAACTCTAATGATGCTCAGCCAGCCAGAGATGCAGTGTACAGGTGCTGGACTTCATATGTAAAGGATCTGAACTCTAATGATGCTCAGCCAGCCAGAGATGCAGTGTACAGGTGCTGGACTTCATATGTAAAGGATCTGAACTCTAATGATGCTCAGCCAGCCAGAGATGCAGTGTACAGGTGCTGGACTTCATATGTAAAGGATCTGAACTCTAATGATGCTCAGCCAGCCAGAGATACAGTGTACAGGTACTGGACTTCATTTGTAAAGGATCTGAACTCTAATGATGCTCAGCCAGCCAGAGATACAGTGTACAGGTGCTGGACTTCATATGTAAAGGATCTGAACTCTAATGATGCTCAGCCAGCCAGAGATACAGTGTACAGGTACTGGACTTCATATGTAAAGGATCTGAACTCTAATGATGCTCAGCCAGCCAGAGATGCAGTGTACAGGTACTGGACTGCCAGCAAAGTGTTCCCTAATGTTTGCCATTGTTTGCTTTTCATTTACCTGGTCCTTCACGCTGGCTAGACACTTGTCTGCGCTGATTCCGCTTTGCAGCCCCTCCAAGTCTCCTTTGTAAGCCAGGTTACACACCTCCACATTGGACACCCGCACATCCTCCATGCTGACTAAGGGAGAGCACAATAAAGCCGCCTGGCCAGCCCACCAATCAGGAGTTCGCATGAGTTTGACGTCAAACTGTCGGACGCACTTTGGAGTTCTGCATTCGGGGAGTTGTAGTTCTCTACCTTCTTTCTGTCAGGAAACTCTAGCGGCAGCTGGAGTCTGCGCAGAACTACGCCTCCCAGCGAGCAACGCGCCAACTATTGTTGTGGACGAGATTCCACCGGTCCCTGGGTGACAGGGCAGTGATGGAGGCCGGTAAGTGCCCTGCTTGCACTGGGTGTCGGGAATTATGCCAAGGGTGGCTCACAGAAACTTGGCAGCTATAGATTGCGAGCTCTTTAGGCCCAGGAAATGCCTACTAGTTGCGGGTTCTTGTGTGTCAGTGTTTTGTTACGCTGTCTGCTTTTCCTTGTTTGTGCTGAGCTGGTCTTCATCTTCTAGACTGGGCAAAATGTAGGCTGGCAAAGCATCATGGGAGTTGTAGTTCCACAATAACAGGGAGAGAGGTTCTCTCCCTGATCACATGTTTACTTGTTCCAGGGGCAGGGGGTCAGATGTTTTTTTTTTTAGGGGGGAGGGTACTGAAGTATATGAAGTTTGAGCCTGTAATATGTCAGCAATAAGGATATACAGGGGTATACTCCAAAATGTAAATTGTGGGGAATGTAGAAAAATAAATTGAAACCTTTGTTGAGTCATCAACTTCTAAACGAAGTGTTCTGAGTGCCATGTTCCTGTCTGTTTAACCCAAAAACTAAAAACATTGCCTTTTGCAGTGTTGTCATTCAGGTTTAACACCTTTTTAGTGGCTGTATAAGACATCCACTAGACACGCTTCCACGCATAAAACAGAGTTACATTCAGTTATAGCTTTAATGACTCTCATTGATTGGCGCAGCGCGTCTTTTCCCGCATACACACACTCGCCTTCCCGTACGTCTTCTAGGGGAGCACTGGATTGACCAAGCTCATCAGTCTTGGTGATTTCAGCCAGGTAGGCGGAGTGGACGTATAGAAACCAGCGTGCTGCATGATGTAAGGTAAGTACGGTAAATCTTATATTTTAACCCATGCAAGGGTGCTGGTCACCTACATAAGTAGGGGAGCACTATAGCATTCGGAATTCATGTTTGTATACCTAACACTATAGTTTTCCTTTAATTCTGGCTTTTTTCTTTTTAAATTAAAATTTACTATGTATTCTTCAAATTTCACACTTTAGTAAATGACCTTGTCTTAGATATAAAGTGTATGTCATCTAATGCAGAATGGGTAACTGTAAAAAAAAAATAAAAAAAGCTGGAAAATGTCATGGCAGAGCTTTTAAAGTGCCCCTTTAGCTTCTGAGTATTTCATAAATCTAACATTTTGAAATACTCATATTGACTGAGTTGGAATTTGCTTCCTCCATAAACCTTTGTCAATTCTAAGCATAACTGTGAGAAAATTAATTCTTCACGTGCATTCGCGAGAGCACTTGGGATGTTGTGGAATCTTGTTTGGATCTCTATATTGGTCTCCCCCATATATACAAATGTACTTCAGTGACGCGGAATCCTGATGGACGAAGTATGAAGAGTTGAAGACAAATCTCCAACAGAAAAATTATGATGATGACAGCGGAGTGCATCAGGTGAGTACAGTATATCTCCCATTTGCATGTTCCTATGGGATGCCATACAGTAAGTGGAGATGTCACGCAAAGACATCAAAAGTGACAGTATCACTTTAATTGCTCATCTGTTTTTACAAATGAGATATTTTCAAACTTATGTTTTCTTTTGTTTTATAGCCGAAAGCTAAGGTAATAGAAAATAATACTATACACGGCTAAAATAATACTTGAAGCACCATAACCACTACAGTCCACTATAGTGGTTGGTATACCAGGAGCAACCTTTGCATCCTCACAGAGTAATTTGATATGCTGTTTTAAAACAGTTTGACAACTTAACTGTGCCTGCGTCACATCTGTCTTCTCCTTCAAAAGAATCATTTAGCGTTATTAATTATTCTTTCGGACAAATGTCTCTTTTAAATGTCTCTCCTTACCAGGCCCCCAAGCCCTTTGGTTCAGAGAGCCAGGAATGACACTTCCTGGCTGTCATACTGACTCTTACTAAAGTCGCTTATGTCTGCATGCCAAGTGTGCTGACTTTGAAGGACTTGCGGGTGTTGCTTGTCATCAACAAACAATTGTAAGATGCCATGCATTCTCACGGTTCTAGCCACAAAGGACTGCTGTCAGTGCTGGAATTAGTCATTTTTTAAAGTAAGTGAGGCGCAATAATCTATTTTACATAGAGGAATTTGAAAAATAAAATTTTATATATTCAGTGCAGTGTTCCTTTATATTTTTACCAGCTGTCCAAATATTTAATATAATCAACATGGTTGGAGAGTCTTGTAATTTTTCCTTTTCATTTTAAGGTTTGTAAATAATCTCTATCTACTGTTATGTCGGGATCAGCTAGCTAAAAATAGCAATTTTAGAGGTCCCCAAAGGCAAGCGATCGCAGTGGCCTATGGTGTTATGGATTGCAGGAGTGCATGCCAGGATCAGCTCTCAGCTAGGTGTTGCTGGCTGTACTACGTGTTGGAGTGGTTATGGCGCCTACAGTGTTCTTTTATTCAGTACATTGCATTATGAGTTTCCCAACACTGAGTATAGGTTTAAATCTTTACCTATCTGACAAATCGTGCACATGATTTGTAAATGACAGGTTAAAGGGACACTGTAGGCACCCATACCACTTCAGCTCACTGAATTGGTTTGGGTGCCGTGTCCCGTTTGAACCTAGTGCTGCAATGTAAAACATTGCAGCTCTAAGTCTACCCTCGGTGGCTGTCTACCAGACAGCCACTGTGGGCGCTTCCGGAATTGTAACAGACTTTTGGTCCGTTATCTGACGCTGGACGTCCTCCCGCTCTGCATGAGGACCTCCAGCGTCAGATTTTTCCCCATAGGAAAGCATTGATTTAATGCTTTCCTATGGGGAGGTCTAATGCGCACACAGCATTTGCTGTGTATGCGCATTAAACCCTGCTCATCGAGGGACGGAGCTTCGACCCAGCGCCGAGGGACATCTGCGCCGGAATAAGATAAGTAAATTAAAGGTTTGTAACCCTTTTATTTACCGGGGGGTGGGGGACCGCAAGGGAAGGGGGAGGCAGAGGGATAGGTAGTGCCAGGAATATAGCTTTGTATTCCTGGCACTACAGTATCCCTTTAACTGTAAGAGGTTCATGGATCAACGAAGGCTAGACATGCAAGCTGTTTCAGATCCACACAGTTTTGAAAAGTAAGGAGTTTTCCAGCTTCATGTTATCAAGTCTAGTCAAGCAAGATGATTAGTGTCTCTGAAACCTCCTCTTAGCCTAGGAATGACAAGCTCCACAATAAATATGCAATTATGTGCAGCTAATTTTAGAATGCAAGAGCATGACTTTGTATCAATTTCATTTACAAGAGTTAGGACTCTGGAGTTTCATTGCCTGTAGCTTGATTTGGTTTAGTGAAGGCCTGAGTCATGTTGCCATTTAATCTGCTAGTGATAGTAAACAGATCGTGGCAAGTAATGTGCATTACGCTAGGAAGCCACAGCAGCAGTTCTTAAAAAGTAAAACAAGTTACAGAAGAGGCGGCCCAATTCCCATGTTGCTTATCCACCCTTAAATTAAACATTGATCTCCATAACCACTACAGGGTTTAAACGGTTTATGAATAGTTTTACATTTCACTGGATCTTGTTGGGCTTCCACCGTAGTGGCATACAAAAAGTGATCCACGTGCTGTGTGGCTATGGCGCTTAAAGTATAATTTTAAAGTTGCTTTGAATCCTGAGTTGCAATCCACAGCATCTTGAAGCCTTCTGCAACAACACGAAAACCCACAACCTTTACCTGTCCCCTAACAGTAATTTTGCTAGGTCTCTTAATTATAAGTGGAGTGGTATTAATGTTGCATTCCTTTGAATAGTGGACATTTCAATTTTGCTTTATTTAAAGCCTCTATGCACCATAACCACTGCAGTGAGTAGTCTGTCCTGGCACTGCTTTGCTGGTAAGTCTAATGGCTTTTTTTATTATTATTTTCAAAGGAAAGGACCCATAATTTAAACCTACTAAACAACGCACACAATGTTAAAAGAAATAAACAAAACTATATATTTTTAACATTGGTGTGTTCCTTTAAATTTTCTTACATAATGCTTTATGATTATTATTATTGCTTATGCCACTGCAAGGGTTAACGTATTTGCGTGTTTTGTTTGGTGTGCCTAGCAAAGGATATAAATCAAAATAAAATATATATATATATTTTTAAATTAGTGTAACAAGTAGCTACATTTCAGTAGCTGTTTAATTGTGCTAAAGTTTTAAAAGTAGCTCTTTAAAACTATTCCTATAAGCGAATGGAACATATTGCTTTGCTTGGATTTTAATTAGCAGCAGTGATCATGAGTTTCTGAGATAGGGACATCTGACCTGCTTTCTAATCAGGGTATCTCACTTCCTCTTACCGAGACTTGTGTAACAATGCTAGGCTGCTGCAATTTTTCATTTATTTTGCACATAGAAATTTGGACCTCATGTAAAGAAAAGCTCTAACATTATAAATAACTATATATATGTGTGTGTGTGTGTGTGTGTGTGTGTGTGTGTATATATATATATATATATATATATATATATAAACAAATTCGAGATCTGGCACTCTACCTTTAACGATTGACTCTTCAAAAAATGCCTCGGTGCTACAGAGCGTAGATATGCAGGAAATAATGAATGAGAGCACTCCAAAGGACTTGATGAAAATTTTTTTATCTGTGTACAAGAAGATCGACGTTTCGACCCGCAGGTCTTTATCAAGATAACATCAAATATAAAACAGTGTCTTTATATAGCAAGAGTGATTAACCGGTAATTACTTACCCTAACGTGACCGTGATGCCCCACCATCATGTGTAACCGCTATGTGATAATTGCGGTGTGACGTGTAGCATGCGTCGCAAAGTGATGACGTGAAAAGTGTGTGTCCAATGAAAGTTGTGGATGAGCGTCATGTAACTATGGCAACCGCCATTAGGTGCGCATGCGTGACAAAGTGAAATACGGAACATTTAAAAACATAGGAAGACAATCTAACAGCTATTATGAGTAAAGAGAGCTGATTATGTCCCAGCCTGGATTTCATCAAATGATGCATATTTGATTTGTTAACATAAAAAATGTGCAACTCATGGAGTTAGTGAAGGAGCGTCATATAGCCATGGAAACCTCCTTTACGTGCGCATGCGTAAAAAGATGTAAGGCTCTCAAAGGGACATACGAAGAAGATCTAACATATGTATAAGCAAAATATGCTAACTGTGTCCCGGCCTACGTTTAATCAATAGTACATACCTAAGTGATGATGGATTGAATGAATATAACTAATGTGACGTGATGAGAGTGACATACGAAGAAGATCTGGCATATGTATAAGCAAGATGTGCTAACTGTGTCCCGACCTGCATTTAATCAATAGTACATAGCTAAGTGATGGTAGATCGAATGAATAGAACTAATGTGACGTGATAAGAATATGTGAAAGTGGCAAGAGGTGGGATGAGAGTGAATGAAAAAAAAGTGTGTGGACTCCTGGCGATCCAGAGAGATAAAGAGTGAAACAAGTGTGCTAAAAGTGAGGAGAAAACAAACTAAGATATGTGTGGTGATGAACAAATACGTTGTGACACCAAAACGTGTATGTAAACAGAGTGGGGGAGAAAAGAGGAAAAGAAGAGAAGAAAGTGTGAGCTGTGAATGGGAGTGTATATACAACTAGTAAATCTATAAACATATGTACAAAACTGTAAGAACCTAAAAAGCCAGGCATGGGAAAAATGTATCGATGCTAAATATAACATATAGGTCTAGGCGATAAACTAAAGAATGACTATATATACCATATGTGTGAGCATTAGCATAAAAAAATAGCAAATAATTATTTCTAAAGATGGATATGAGAGACAATATTTAACGATTGTCCAAGAAAGAATGGAACGATATGTATTCGTTAAGGCCTCTAGGGTGCCCTGTGTCGAGTGTCCTTATCCAATACGCTTGACGTTGAAGCAGGCTTTTCGAGCGGTCACCTCCTCTGGACAGCGGGGGGATATGATCGATGGCTATAAATTTATAGCCATCGATCATATCCCCCGCTGTCCAGAGGAGGTGACCGCTCGAAAAGCCTGCTTCAACGTGAAGCGTATTGGATAAGGACACTCGACACAGGGCACCCTAGAGGCCTTAACGAATACATATCGTTCCATTCTTTCTTGGACAATCGTTAAATATTGTCTCTCATATCCATCTTTAGAAATAATTATTTGCTATTTTTTTATGCTAATGCTCACACATATGGTATATATAGTCATTCTTTAGTTTATCGCCTAGACCTATATGTTATATTTAGCATCGATACATTTTTCCCATGCCTGGCTTTTTAGGTTCTTACAGTTTTGTACATATGTTTATAGATTTACTAGTTGTATATACACTCCCATTCACAGCTCACACTTTCTTCTCTTCTTTTCCTCTTTTCTCCCCCACTCTGTTTACATACACGTTTTGGTGTCACAACGTATTTGTTCATCACCACACATATCTTAGTTTGTTTTCTCCTCACTTTTAGCACACTTGTTTCACTCTTTATCTCTCTGGATCGCCAGGAGTCCACACACTTTTTTTTCATTCACTCTCATCCCACCTCTTGCCACTTTCACATATTCTTATCACGTCACATTAGTTCTATTCATTCGATCTACCATCACTTAGCTATGTACTATTGATTAAATGCAGGTCGGGACACAGTTAGCACATCTTGCTTATACATATGCCAGATCTTCTTCGTATGTCACTCTCACACACTCTCATCACGTCACATTAGTTATATTCATTCGATCCATCATCACTTAGGTATGTACTATTGATTAAACGTAGGCCGGGACACAGTTAGCATATTTTGCTTATACATATGTTAGATCTTCTTCGTATGTCCCTTTGAGAGCCTTACATCTTTTTACGCATGCGCACGTAAAGGAGGTTTCCATGGCTACATGACGCTCCTTCACTAACTCCATGAGTTGCGCATTTTTTATGTTAACAAATCAAATATGCATCATTTGATGAAATCCAGGCTGGGACATAATCAGCTCTCTTTACTCATAATAGCTGTTAGATTGTCTTCCTATGTTTTTAAATGTTCCGTATTTCACTTTGTCACGCATGCGCACCTAATGGCGGTTGCCATAGTTACATGACGCTCATCCACAACTTTCATTGGACACACACTTTTCACGTCATCACTTTGCGACGCATGCTACACGTCACACCGCAATTATCACATAGCGGTTACACATGATGGTGGGGCATCACGGTCACGTTAGGGTAAGTAATTACCGGTTAATCACTCTTGCTATATAAAGACACTGTTTTATATTTGATGTTATCTTGATAAAGACCTGCGGGTCGAAACGTCGATCTTCTTGTACACAGATAAAAAATTTTTTCATCAAGTCCTTTGGAGTGCTCTCATTCATTATTTCTTATATATATATATATATATATATATATATATATATATATATATATATATATATATATATATATATAATTATATATAATTTTTTTTTTACATCTGATCTTTATTTGGTTACAATGAGCCCTCCTTTTTTAAATGGTAAATAAATAATAACTATATACTTGTAATCCAGTGCTGGGGAAGTCTCCTCTCTACAGTCTGATCTGCCCACAGTGAAACCATCAGTTATGATGACCTCCGGTCCAATCCAATGTTTCTCATAGCAGAATTGTAGACTTATGGCACATGCATGGCAATCACCACGATCTGCCAGTCCAATGTTTCTAATAGAAGCATTGTAGACTTATGGCAATCACCACGATCTGCCAATCCAATGTTTCTCAAAGCAGAATTGTAGACCTATGGCACATGCATGGCAATCACCACGATCTGCCAGTCCAATGTTTCTAATAGAAGCAAGCATTGTAGACCTATGGCACATGCATGGCAATCACCATAATCTACCAGTCCAATGTTTCTAATAGAAGCAAGCATTGTAGACCTATGGCACATGCATGGCAATCACCATGATCTGCCAGTCCAATGTTTCTAATAGAAGCAAGCATTGTAGACCTATGGCACATGCATGGCAATCACCATAATCTACCAGTCCAATGTTTCTAATAGAAGCAAGCATTGTAGACCTATGGCACATGCATGGCAATCACCACGATCTGCCAGTCCAATGTTTCTAATAGAAGCAAGCATTGTAGACCTATGGCACATGCATGGCAATCACCATGATCTGCCAGTCCAATGCTTCTCATAAAAGTCACTGCTGAATCCAGAATTTCTGAATTAGCTGCATTTGGCGTGACGTCTTTCGAAAATTAAAGGTCTTGAAAGAGGAAGCACTTCTAGTGACTGTCTAACAGCCATGAGAGTTGTGTTTTTTGCCAAATGAAAACATTGCCTTTTCTTGGAAATGGAAATGTTTTACAGAGATAAAGGTAAGTGACTTTGTGACAAACTTGTCCAGATTCCTGGAGTATACTTTTAAGTCCCTGAATTAACATATTATACTTCGTGATTTCTGTTTGTTTTAATTTTTACCTGTCGGAGTTAGAAATATTGGTAATACATACTAATAATAAATTAAGATACAGTTCTATTTAAGCACTGTTGTGTGTCAAGAACAGGAAAGTGGTTTGTCTCATTGAGATGAGATGGTTATTTAATCTACTGGGAATTGTGGAGAGTTGACAAGATGAATTCAATTATTAGGCCAAAGCAATTGATTTGGAAGAAAGTCAAACTGCTATTTTTCCTGCTTTGTTGTGTTGGTTTTACAATTTGCAGTTGCTCATTCTCCTGTATTCTCTTATTTCAGCTTTATTGAAGTATGAATATCAAGCTGCCTTTCCAGACTGCCTAGATTTGGAGGAACTGCCTGATACAGATGAGCCAGTTTTCATTCTAGGAAAGCAATATGACATTAAAACAGGTTTGTTTTCTCAATGCAGACGTAACACGGATATAGGAAGTTGGAACAGGCAAATTGTGCTTGGCTGGGGATAATGGGAGTTGCAGTAAAATTCTGTTGGGAAGTTATTCCTGTAATACTCTATAATTTTTAGCTTGATTTGACAAATACAACATTGCTTGCTTTTCTCCTGTAGCAGCAGACGGGGGGAAGGCTAGTAGTGGAAGAAGGGGAAGAGAATGAGAGGGCTTTAGTTAAATTATTTTGGTCACTTTATCCATTTGCATCACTACTCACAAAGGTAAGATATGATGGATGAAGCAGAGAGTTTTTCTACCTTGAAAATGGAGAGTCACATGTATGCATAAAAAGCTTGACGCAATCAGAGACTTTGTGTGAAGTGTCCTTGTACCAATGAAGTCCAATAAACCGTGTTAGTTTGTTTTGTTTTTTTGTCATTCCTGTGTCATTTGAACCCATCCTTTGTGATGGATTGCTGAGCGAATTAACTGAACTGGGGCTTGTCCTGTCCTACTATATTTATTTCATCCTACTTGAATGCTATGGTGAGAAGCAACTAAGCTTGTAATGCATAGGCGTGCGCAGCCTATTGCATTAGGGTGTGCACCCTAAAGCACAAACACACGCCGCATGTGTATGTGTGTCTGTGTGTATATATATATATATATATATATATATACACACACTGCTGTGTGTGTGTGTGTGCTGTGTGTGAGGGTGCTGTTAGTGTGATGTGTGTGTGTGAGGGTGCTGGTAGTGTGCTATGTGGGTGAGGGTGTTTGTGTGTGTGTGTTTCTGAGGGTGCTGTTTGGGTGTGTGTGTTTGTTGGGGTCCTGTTAGTGTGCTGTGTGTGTGTGTGAGGGTGATGTGTGTGTGTGTGATGGTGCGGTTTGTGTGATGTGTGTGGGTGTCGTGTATTTGTGAGGGTGCTGTTAGTGTGCTGTGTGTGAGGGTGTTGTGTGTTTGTGAGAGTGTGGTTAGTGTACTGTGTGTGTGGGTGCTGTATGTGTACTGTATGTGTGTGTGCTGTTTGTGTGAGGGTGCTGTTTGTGTGTGGGTGCTGTATGTGTGTGTGTTCTGTATGTTTGGAGGGTTTGTGGAGGTGGGGGCAGATTAGTAAATATCCCCCCTCCCTTTGTACCTTATGTAGGGAGGGGGGAATCCTTGCTGCCATGTGCCATCCCTGGTGGTCCAGTGGAGAGTTAACTCTAGCCTGCGGGGCTAGAGTTAACTCTCGCGAGATCTGAGCGTTGTCATGGCAACGCTAAGATATCGCGAGAGGAACCTGGCGGAGCTGCTGTCTGGAGTTCCCCGGGTCCTCTCCTGCCTCCCTCCATGCTGCTGTGGGCCGGTGAGGTAGATCTTTGATCTCCCCGCCGGCCCATGGAGGCTTAGAGCAGAGCCGGCACTCAGATAGCGCCGGTTCTGTGTGAGCCGACAGGGGAGAATAAAGTCCTGGGGAATAAAGTGTGGGAACTCTCCCAAGATTCCCCCCACCAAAAAAAATAATATACACTCCAATGTGTGTGTGTGTGTGTGTGTGTGTGTGTGTGTGTATATATATATATATATATATATATATATATGCACACACACACACTGACACGCATACTCAGACACACACATATTCAGACACACACACTCATACATTCACAAACAAACATACACACACACATTCACATACTCAGACACACACACACATTCAGACACACACACACACTCATACATTCACAGACAAACATACACACACACACATTCACATACACTGACACACACTCATACATTCACATACAGACATATACACACACATTCAGACACACACATACACACACATTCACAGACAAACAAATTATTATTTTTTTATTAAAAAATGTCCACCCAGCCTCCCTACCTGGAGTGCTGGCGTGGACTTGTCCCTGGGGTCCAGTGGGTCGGGCGCCAGTCTTCATCTCAGCCGCGGCGAGGGAGCTGTGTGCCCTCTGCTCCCTCTCACCGCGCGGGCTGTCTGCTGTAGCTGGGAGACGGAATATGACGTCATATTCCGGCTCCGGCATCAGCAAACGGCGCGCGGCGAGAGGAAGCAGAGAGCACACAGCTCCCTCGCCGCGGCTGAGATGAAGACTGGCGCCCGACCGGGGGAGGAGGGGGGTTTGGGGTCCATCACCTCTTACCCCCCCCCCCATGACAGGGGGAGGAAAGGGGGCATTTGGGGGCGCTGCACTCATAAAAAGTGCAGGAACTCCGTTCCTGCAGGACTTAATCCATAGGCGTGCCGCGGGGATTAGGGTGTGCCCAGGCACACCCGGCACACCCCGTGCGCACGCTTATGTTGTAATGACTTGTGGTATGACATCCATAACCTGGTGCAATTATATTTATATACATGTTTGTGGATATCCCTTACTGATTGCTAGTTTACAGCCAAGACTTGTTACAAACAGCTGCACTATTTTCTGTTTTGAACGCAGCACGGGGGAAGGGATACACAGCAGTGATTGTTAAAGCTTCCTAAATAAACATTAGAATGTGCTGAGGTAGCAATGGCTTATATGTACACAGAATGATAAACTTTGTATTCTGGTCTAATCAAAACTAATCTATGATTACAGTAAGGAAAATATATTGCACAAACTTAATCTCCTATTTCAGTGTTTCAGGCTCAGACTACCTTCTGATCTGCACGTTTTAGTGCATCTCCATTTTAATTTCTTAGCCATAGGTGTCCATCACCGTTATTTAGTTTGAAGGAAATATATCCTAGCATTTAATTGCTAAATATCATGGCAGGTTTTTTATCCTCAATCACTGATCCTAAACAATGGTGCCAGGATGTTGAAATCTTTTTTTCAGACGTTAATTTGACTCCACGTAACATTTATACTCATTTAACTATCACCCGATATCATTGCTCCCAGTATTGTCAGAAATTTTAGAAAAATGCGTCTATACGCAACTATGTGAGTATTACCAACAATCAAACTATCTGACCCCTGATCAATTAGGCTTTCGCCCAAATCACTCAACTACAACTGCCCTCTTAAAAGACATCCAAACTGGCATGGAACAAGGAGACCTAACTGGAGCTGTTTTCCTTGATTTTGCAAAGGCCTTTGACACAGTAGACATTCTACTGCACAAACTAAAAAACTTGGGTATTGGTGATTGTCCCCTAACCTGGTTTCCATCATATGTATCGGATCGATTACAATATGTGTCCATTTCTGACAGCGACTCCCTCCCTCTCCCAGTCATGTTTGGTGTTCCCCAAGGTTCCATTATCGGCCCCCTACTATTCACATTATTTATAAATGATATGCCTAATGTCTGAAAATCCTCAACTGTACACATGAACGCAGACCACACAGTAATCTATGCAAGCAAATCCGATCTACCGCAGCTCGAGGCTGTGCTCCAAGACCAGAGGTAGAAAAGTGGATCACAAAAAACAAACTCTTCCTAAACACTGACAAAACTGTCACAATGCTCTTTGGAACAGTACCTAAATTACAAAATTCCCATATATACATCAAAGCAAAATCAAATAGTACACTGACCGCAGTCTACTCTTTCTAATACATGGGTCATGCCCTGACCACACGCAGAGGTCTTCCCATCTGCGCATGTATATATTGGCATAACTGGGGGGCGAACCTGGTACCCATGGCGCTCCCCACCAGTTGTAGAAAAAACGATTTGTCAAAGAAGAAATAATTATGTTCCAATATGAACTGAATACCAAAAAGTATGAAGGTTTTAAGGCCTAGAGAAATGTCTCCATCCCTATCCAAATAATAGGCAACTGCCTCCAACCCGAGATCATGGCTAATGACCGTGTACAGCGAGGTCACATCCAGTGTGGCCCAGCTGTAACCCTCCTGCCACTACAGATTTTCAATCTCTTGTAAAAACGATTTTGTGTCTTTGGTGTATGACCGTGCCTTTTGCGCATGTTTCTGTAAATGAAAATCCAAAAAAGCAGATAAATTGGCTGTAATTGACTCAATGCCACTGATTATTGGGCGTCCTGGCAGATTTTTCTAATTTTTATGAATTTTCGGGATAAAGTAAAAAATCAGAATGACTGACTGGATGAGGATTCCAAAGATACTCAAAATTCCTATCAGAAATAATATTTTCAGTTCTGGCTTCTTCCAGAAGGGTTTTAAGTTCTTTATTGAAGGCTAAAGTGGGATCACTCCCAAGCTTTATATATGTCTTGCCATCTGCCAAAATATTAAAGGCTTCTTGTCGGTAGTATTGTTCCGACATAATCACTATTGCTCCGCCTTTGTCTGCCTACTTGATGATAATATCCTCCCTTGAGGTTAAATTATTTAATGCTAGTTGTTCCCCCTTGGTCAAATTTTGTGCTCTTTCCTCCCTTTCGTTTGTTCATTCCTGCCCATTTTTCAAAGTCCTTCTCAACTAGACTCTCAAAAGTCTCCAAATAGGACCCTTTACTCTGCACTGGAAAGAACCTAGACCTTTGTTTAAATTTCTTTTGAGCACTATTTAGCTCATCTCCAACATCTTCCCCAGTTGGAATGGGAAACTTTAAAAAATGTCTCGTCACCGTCATAGATCTAATACATTTTTTAAAATTAATATACAATTGGAAATCGTCCGCCTCCTGATTAGGGGCAAATTTCATTCCCTTCTCTAGCAACTGAATCTCCTGTTCTGTCAAACTTACTCCAGATAAATTCACAATACCCCTTCTTAATTCTTCCCCTGATACTTCTAATCCCTCCCTTGGTATCTCTCCTGATCCTCTGCTCGTTTTCTTTTTTGTGGGGATTCCGTGTATAGGTGAGAGAACCGGTTGGGATGTTCCCACCTTTTCTCTTGAGGGCGGAAATAATTAGTGATCATTTTCTCTTTGGGGGCTCTTGCTCTCCCTTGAAAATTTTCCTCTTCTCTTAAGTCAGAGGTGTTCCCTTTTCTATTCTCATCTTTGTTTTTCATGGCCTGTGCATAAGATCCAAAACGGTTTATTCCTCCACCAGGGGATCGTTCCATATCATTTACATTTCTATTTACATTTTCATCTGCCATTCTCCTATAAGATGGCCTCCCCTCTCTTTCTGGGTTTTTTTTTTTTTGTATGATACTCCCCTTCCTCTCTCTGGAGTCCCCTTTCTGGGGTCATTTGATAACATCCTTTCTCTCATTTGAGGTTCTTTTTCTAGAATTAATTGATGGAATTCTTTTCCCAAAATTATATGGTGATTTCCTTTCCTCTCTGGGGTTCTCTTTCTAAAATTCATTGATGGGGTTCTAGTAAATTTTCTTTTGGCGTTAGATCTTCCTAATCTCCTACGAGCAACCTTATTCTTAGTGGAGAAGATATTATGTGTCATATCCTCTTTATCCCTTAAATATTTATTAGTTTTAGTGTCTGAGATTTTTTCATCTAAATCTTTTAGTGTTTTGAACATGATTTCCTCTTTCTCTTTGTATTCTGGGTCCTCCCTGTTTCCAACCTCTGTCTTGTCTAAAATTTCCAAGTCCTCTTCAGCCTTTATCTTACTTGCTTTGGAAAGATTCAATAGTAATGTCATTAATTGACAAGAACAATTAAACAAAATATCGTCCCACTTATTCAAAAATTCTTCATTATCTAAACCAAAAGCTGGAGTTTTATCTATACGGAGTCCCCTTGGAATGAGATTTTCCTTTAGATAACTCTCCAGGAAAGCAATTTCCCACCATTTTTTCGTTTCCAAATTCAGCAGTTTCTCTTTCTGTTTGAACAATTCCTCTAGTCCCTCCACATATTTTGGTTTAGCTACATTTTTAAACATTGACTCAAACTTTTGTGATCTTGCTTTCTGTATCCTTTGTAAATAGCTACTGCTATCTGCCATTATACGTAATTTAAAACACAATATGGATATGTATTACAATACTGGGAATACAACAAAGATTCGAAAAAATTCAAATACACACAATCACCCGTGAACAAAGTGATTTGTGTAAACAAAAATAAAAACTTAACCTTGGGAAGCTGTGTACCTATAAGTTATTTCCCAGCTGATAACCATATAACAACTGTATGAATGATAGGATGTTTTAGGGATTCTGCTGGTGTACCTAAAATAGAGGATAAGACAGTGCAAATATTGTTTGATACTCAAAATAATATACTGGTTTATATGCACTCACAAGTTCCAAATTGTTAAAGCGTTTTATGGGTGCCTCCCCACGATGTAAATGGGGGGTGTTATTAGGTGTCCCTCCTCGAGTGGTAGCCAGTGGGGTATCAGGGTCAGCGAGATGATCCAAAAGACTCCAACCAGATGAATACTTCAAAGGCAATTTATTCACTCATAAAATCAGGAGGTGTACAAAATAAAAATAAAAACAAATATAAAAAGGTCACCGGTACTACGCGTTTCGTCCTTATACAAAAGGACTTCCTCAGGGACCTCTTTCAATAAAAACAACAGTTACATGTACAATAGCTAACAAGGCATCCTAAAAACACTACCAAAAAAAAGGTCTTATATAGGGCTAACCCCTTCAAGTCATTGGTGGAATAGTGGGTTTCTTCCCTCTTCTGAATTTCCATTCGTTACCCGGCATCTTCCTCTAGGTGTAGCTCATTCACCGAAGATTTTAAATCCTTCCCGCATTCAGCTGGGAAATAACCTTGGGAAGCTGTGTACCTATAAGTTAAGTTTTTATTTTTGTTTACACAAATCACTTTGTTCACGGGTGATTGTGTGTATTTGTATTTTTTCGAATCTACATATCTCAAAACAGAATGCACCTGTCATGGTTGATTATCTATTTTCTACCTGTTCTATGTGAAATTTTGTATATATTGTTTTTGTATTTTATTATATCCTATTGTATCAATGCAATGTTTTGTGAACCCAGGACATACTTGAAAACGAGAGAAATCTCAATGTAACCTTCCTGGTAAAATATCTTATACATAATTAAATTTAATAGCTTTACCAAACATTATAAACAACACATCAAGATCTGTTGGGAGGGGCGTGGCTTAGCGAGCAACGCGGATGGCCGCACTGTTCTGAGCTCCGCTCAACGCTAGCCCAGAAAGCTAAGAAAAAAGCATATCCAACGGGACAAAACCGGTATCTACGACCAGTAACAATATGTCTCAACCCAAGCAGAAGAAACAGGCGGACAAACCCGACAGATCGGGGTTTTTTACTACCCGATCGTCGACGCCAAAAGCTGCAGGCCTGACAGACCAGGACCATGATGGCGACGGCGGGAATGATACACTGCCGCTGCAGATCTCCCCTGGCTCACATAACCTGCCAGTTACACAAGACTTCCTTCAGAACTGCCTGGAGGATATGTCCAGCAAAATCCTGACGTCCATCCATGGCACTCTGAGGGAGATCCAGAAGGACATGCAGGAGCTGGGAGACAGGACCGCGCGAGTGGAACAGCGCGTGGAGGAGCAAGCATCCGCTCACAACGAAATGGCAGATCAAGTGCAAAACCTGCAGCAACAACTGGACCAAACACAACGCAAAGTCATGGATCTGGAAGACCGTTCAAGGAGACAGAACTTGAGACTCCGGGGCATTCCGGAGGAGGTGAAACAACCTGATATACATGCCTTCCTAATTGAATATTTCCAGGCGCTGGTCCCAGATCTCCCGGCGGAGGTTCTGATCCTGGACAGGTACCACAGGGTCCAAAAACAATCGTTCCTGCCACAGGACACACCTAGGGACATACTCACCCACCTACACTATTTTCACGTGAAGGAGGCGATCCTTCAGGCAACAAGGGCGGGCAGAGAATTGCCTCAGAAATTCCGGCAAATAAAAATTTTCACTGATCTGTCGGCAGCCACACTACAAAAAAGAAAAGAATTTAAAGACACCACGGAAACCCTGCGCAAAAACAGCATCCAGTACCGCTGGGGATACCCAATACGTCTGTTGGTCAGTAGGAATGGCACGATCACGGTAGTCAACACCCCGGAGGAAGGCCGCAAACTGCTACGCAACTGGGGCATCCAAAATACACAGGAGGGAAAGACGGCGACGGCCCAATACAGACTGTCTCCGGAATGGAAAAGAACCAAAAATTGAACTGTGCTGAGGACTTAATGTATGGGTTGTGAAAGGCAGAGATCCCAACGGAGTGGAGCGAGCTCGAGCTGCAAGTATACCAGACACATACACTGCACCTGCACGCAGACACACAAGCAGACAACAACACGCACAATAATCATACAAATGGCATATGATCATGCCTTGCAATCCCAGACCCACATGCAGGGAGACAAACGCACCATAAGGGAACTACTAATATATATATATATAAAAAAAAAAAAAAAAAGGGGCAACCACAACAAAATGCTCACTTCACACGGGTTCGCATCATCATTCACCTCAGCCGTTACACTCCGGCATATAGACGCACACAAAATCATCCACAACGAGACATGGGCTTAGCGTGCTCACTTAGTTATGCTATACATAATAAAAGAGTTTACCACGCACCCAATGGCACCGAGTAATAGGTGCCTTACCCTTCAGTGGGGAATGTTCAATTGTATTGCTGATATCATAGTTGTCATATTTGTTATGTTGTCGGCTCTTCAAGTTGTATACCTTGAAGGCGCAAATGTTTTTTGTTTACCCTTACACCCCCCTCCCCCACCCTACCACCCGAAGCAGGTACAGTCTAGTGAGGGAAACCTCATAGATGGGGTCTCTGGGTATCAGGACAGGCTGGCACATCGCCAGGAGAAACCAAGCGACGTGAGTCGAGAAAAAACAGGGCACGCAAGCAGAAAACCGAGATTCACAGATTGTGAGACAGACATGTTCGTCTCCCCAAAAGCAAAATCCAGATATAATGCTATAGAATATGAAAATATATTGTCATAATGTAAAGGGTCTAAACACTCCGGTAAAGCGATATTGCCTCACAAGAGACCTGCGCAGGGAGCATCCTGATGTAGTGTGTCTGCAGGAAACCCACTTCAAAAAGGCGACTACTCTAGCGCAGGCGCAATACACCACGCAATTCCATAGCACCTCTGCATCCAAAACCAAAGGGGTCTCTATTCTCATTAGCAAGGATGTGTCCTTCAACCTGATATACGAATCCGTAGACATAGAGGGAAGATATATAATATTAGTATGCGAAATCAATAATGTGGAACACACGATAGTCAACATCTACGCACCAAACACAAACCAGAGGAATTTCTTGCACAAAATAATCACACTGCTTCAACCAGTCCAGAGGGGCGTCACACTCATGTGCGGGGACCTAAACCACATACTAGACCCCCAGTGGGACACTACGGTACAACCAAACACTCCCAGATCAGCTACTCTAAAGAGGGAATGCAAACCCCTAACGCGACTACTTGGGGAATATAACTTCTACGACGCTTGGAGAGTGCTGCACCCGGGGGAGAGGGATTATACCTTCTTCTCTCAGGTGCACAACTCATACTCGCGGATAGACGGGTTCTACTTAAACGGGACATCCCTAAACCAACTCCTAACATGCACCATCGGTAACATAACGTGGTCGGACCACGCACCGACCACACTAGAACTACGGGATGCGTACGACTACAAACACCGTAGCCCGTGGAGACTTAACGAGTCTTTGCTCTCAGACCCCCTATTTACTACTAAACTTAAAGATGACATGAACCACTATTTCACCGCAAACCAAACTCCTGACATCTCTCCGGAAACACTATGGCAGGCCCATAAACCGGTAATCAGGGGAATAATTATAGGGAAAGCCAGCGCTCAGAAACGGGCAACCCAAACTAAGATGAAAGATTGCCTAACAACTCTGTACAATCTAAATAGACAGAACCAACTGAAACCAACCCCACAACTTAAGGAACAAATTAGAGCAGTAATGGAAGAAATTAAAAAGCACGACTTAGTGAAGGTGGGATTTGCTATGCGGAAGCTTAACGCAACGCAATACGCCCAAGGGAATAGAGCAAGCAAATTACTACCAAGGAGACTATCTCATAGGAACGCACAATCAAAAATCCCATTCATTATAAATTCAAAAGGAGAAAAAAAAGTCACGCCCAAGGACATCAGCGACGTCTTCGCTGAGTACTACGAGACGTTGTATAACTTAGGTAAAGACCCGGCCACCCCCCAACCGTCACGATTATCTATAGAACAATACCTAGAGGGTGTAACTTTGCCTTGCCTAGACGAGACACAGATAGGGAGCCTACAAGCCCCCATCACGAAAGAAGAAGCCCTACAAGCCATTGCGCACCTCCCGAACGGGAAGGCGCCAGGACCTGACGGGTTCACCAACATATACTACAAACAATTTGCGGCTATACTCGCACCACACCTAGCAAATCTATTTAACTCCATAACCCACACAGCAGAAGCACCGGCAGACATGCTGGGGGCCCACATAATAACGCTTCCCAAACCAGGGAAACCTCCCACATGCAGTCCAAATTTCAGGCCAATATCGCTGCTCAACACTGAAACGAAACTATATGCTAAGATTCAGGCGACTAGGCTAAAACATATCATTCCCACATTGATACATGATGACCAGGTGGGCTTCACCACAGGTAGACAGGGATCGGACAACACAAGGAAGGTGTTAGACCTCATGCATAGTCTACGCAGGGGACGGGTAGAGGGGGTCCTGCTGTCTTTGGACGCGGAAAAGGCCTTTGATCGTCTCAACTGGCCTTTTCTAGAAACAGTACTCCAGAAATACAAATTCCCCTGGCAATTCTCAAATGCAGTGAGAGCATTATACTCCCGCCCAACGGCGAAAGTACTTAACGTGGGGTTCGTATCCGAACAGATCACGATAACAAACGGTTCTAGGCAGGGATGCCCCTTATCCCCACTACTGTATATTCTGGCACTGGAGCCATTAGCGGCATCCATCCGAGCAGAACCATCTATTCATGGCATCACCATAGGCGGTAGAGAGTATAAGCTTAACCTCTTCGCCGATGATATTCTGATCACATTAACACAACCCATGATATCCTTGCCAAACCTGATGGCGCACGTGCACGCATATGGAGCGGTCTCCTACTACAAGCTAAATGTAACTAAGACGCAAGCGTTGGGGATGCACATTGAGGGAAACTTGATGACGAGACTAACCACAGCGTTCCCTCTGGACTGGAGACACGACTACCTGACATTCTTGGGCCTTAAACTTACAAAAAACCAATCTCAACTATTTCACCATAATTACGCACGTCTACACAGGGAATTCACGGACTCCATGCAGGCATGGAAGGGGAAGTTCCTATCGTGGACTGGCCTAATAGCAGAGGTGAAAATGTCTCTTATCCCCAAAATCCAATACCTTTTCCGTACACTACAAATACCCATCCCGAAACAATTTCTTAAAAACATGCAACATGCCATTAACACCTTCATATGGGAAGGTAAAAAAGCTAGAGTGGCAATGGGAACCCTACAACAGAAAGTACAGAAGGGAGGGCTGGGCCTCCCGAACCTGACAGCCTACTACAGGGCAGCGTATCTCCACAATATAGCACAAATAAACCACCCCACTACAGCACCACAGTGGGTAGCTATTGAATCTCATTGGGCCCCAAAAACAGACCTGAGAGCAGTCCTATGGCAAGGGAAATGCCCTAGAAGTACACACGACAAACTACTGCCTAGCACTCAGACCCTACTACAAGCATGGAATAAAATGAGGAATGAGATGGTGTCGAAACAATCACTCCCCCTAGCCACACCATTACAGACAATAGGGTTGGAAATACCAACCTTCCCATGGGAGACGTGGGTAAGGGGGGGGATACGCCATATATACCAGGTTATAGATAGGGGGCGCTTGAAAACACTCCCGGAAATACGGATGGAGTACACATTACCTAGCAATACCACGTTTTCGTACCTACAACTAAAGTCATACGTAGCAGACAAATTGGGGGAAAGAAAAAATATAGAGGACACAGGGACAATGACCAAGTTTGAGCAACATTGTGTGGGCACTACAAACCTCAAGAAAACACTATCCTGGGGCTACCAGGAGCTAATCAGGGCACAATCACATTCATTACACAGGATAAAAAAAGCATGGCACTTAGAGTTGGGAGTGACAATCCCGGACGACACATGGGAGGCCGCATATACAGCACATAAGGGGCTGACAGCATGTAATTCACATTTGGAGCTACAACGCAAAATAATGTACCGCTGGTATCTAGTGCCAGATAAACTCCACAATATATGGCCAAACTCAAGTAACAAATGTTGGAGATGTGGGAGTGCGGTGGGAACGATGTTACACATGTGGTGGTCGTGCACGATACTTGATCAATTCTGGAAGGGGGTAGCCCAACTAATAAGTAAGGTTTTACCAACACCAAGACTGGACAACCCACAAACTTGTGTCCTATTCATGATACCGAGTGGCGCACCGAAACACATTAAAACGATAATATACCACACCATTGTATCAGCAAATTTACTGATATCTAGAATGTGGAAAAAAACAACACCTCCCTCGGTGGAGGGTTTAGTTAAACAGATAGACCAAAACTGGGAGTACGAACTTATGGCGGTGCAGCAATTCGGAGTACGCACACATATTCACAAGGCACACGAAACGTGGATTACATGTGTCAAACCCAGAGTTTAGGAACAAATAAACGCTAGGATGAATGTAAGATAGCGGATACGCCACCAGAAAAAGGATACCGTGAGTGGTATCGACAGTAACACCCAGGTGTGAGGGTAAATACACCAGTTAGGAAGGTATACAAAATGAAAAGAGACGAGGTAATAGAAGTGTATAACCCTAGAGAAAAGCAAGGGAAACCACGAAAACCACATGGCCATAAATGTACACCCAACGCAGCCAGACAAAAGGGACTTATGTGTTAATCTGTACAGAGTTGTAATCATATGAGTTCTGAACGTTGTAGACCTTGAGTCAGCAGAAAAACGTGTAAACTAATGGAAAGAGTACCTTGTTGCATACGTACAACTGTGTTCGCCTGTAATTTGTCCTTTCCCCTCCCACCCCACCCCTTTTTATTTCTGTACCCCAATTCCAAAATGTTAATTCTACCTGATTTTGGAAAAAACAAATAAACTTTGAATTACAAAAAAAAAAAAGATCTGTTGGGAGATCTATACACTACAAAATTATCCACAGGGAAATCTTATCCATGGGGCCTACGTGTGCCTTACTGAAATCTAGGTAAGCAATGTATACTGCACCACCCTGATCTATTATTTTAGTTACCCAATCAAAAAAAAAATAAGATTAGTTTGGCATGATCTACCTGAAGTAAACCCATGCTGTCTCTGAACTATGCATGCAAAGCATCATTGGAGTTGTAATTCTACAACATCTGGGAATCTACCTATTGGGTGGCCCTGTGGTAGAGTCTACAGGAGATTTAAGAAGGTAAATAGATTGGATTTTGATCATTTTCCAACTTCGGAATATAAATCCGCAGACCCAGAACTAGTGTCCACTCAGGATACACAATCTTCCACCAGTGCGCTTAGAGGAATTCTGAAAAAGATTGTTGATCTTTTTAGGCTTGAGACAGGCCAAGGAGCTTCATGGACCAAGGACTTGTTAAAGGTCCGGGCGGGAAGGTAAGGCAGACTCAGAAGGTATTCGCTCCACAGGATTCTCAACTCAGAGTGATTAATCTATTGAGGGTTCAGTTAAATAACCATCAAATGAGGGTTATGTCAAAGGGTCTATCATTTGTCTCTGTTACTTCCTTTGATAAGTTTGCTTGGACTAAAGTCATAATCTCTCTACCCCAATACTAACACTCTTTAAATATCATCATGTAAAACAACAATCAAAAGCTAAATCTATTGGTCTCTCTCTGGAAGATACCATTAGACATTTTTGGATCTGATGGACTTAAGCGATCAAACTTTACCATTGAATATCCCATATACCAGTCTGCATCAGAAGATTACCTTTACACCACCATTAAAAGGCTAACGTAACATCGACGTGTTCATATAAATGGTATGTAGGGAAATGTATCTACTTGATGAGACTTCTTGTGACTCAATATCCGACAGTAATCTTTCCAGCAGAGAGCCCTTAATGATCTTACGCAAAATAGAGACGTAATCATTAAGCCATGTGATTAGGGAGGCAATATTATACTAGTGGATTGTTTAAAGTACATTGCAATGGCTGAAAAACTCTTAAACTATTCAAATACATAAAGTGTGGTTCCTGGTGACCCTACAAAAGGTTTTCTCTCTCTGAACTTAAAAGCTTATTGTCTCTAGTATTTGAGAAACAACTGATAACAAAAGAGAAATTCAATTTTATGTGGTCACCAAAGCCAGCTAGATTGACCTTCTATTGCCTGCCCAGAGACCATTAGAGTATCTCAGATCCAACTGGTAGACCCATTGTTTCGTGCAATTTTATACAAAATTCAACTATCTATATTGATAAGATGGATGCCAAGACCTTTTCTTTTGAAAAAATTCCCTTGTATCTAAAAGACACCAAAAACATATTATTTGAGCTAAATAACATTCAGGTCCTCCATGGGGCCTTGCTTTGCTGTCTGGATGTGGACTCCAGGTGTAGTTTATACCATATGAACTTGGACTCCAACATACCAAAAATATGCTATGTAACCTAACTGTGTACTATTTAGTCGATCTCCTCAAATTTGTACTCCCCAGGGATTTTTTTATTTTTTATTCAGTGGTCCGTTTTACCTACAGATTAGAAGGATTGCCATTTCTTCTGGCCCTCCTGTGCCACACATAGGCAGAATAGTACCCAAGTGTGATTAAATACTTGCCATTGATGCACCAATAATTAGAGTATGCCTACAAGGATTGAACAACCAGGACAGGAGTTTTTTAGGTGTTTGTACACATATACTTTTCAGCACTTTTGTACTTTCTTTGTTTCCTGTATTCATTTTTTTTTTTTTTTTTTTTAAGTAGCTAATATTTAAAAGATTTTAATGTTGGTGCCCATACATGGCAAGTTATTCATTGCATTTCAATGGATGATCTATAAACTCTACTATTTATTTCATGAACCGATTTAGATCGCTTTGCACTACCGGGTCACAGTAGCTTTCAAATAGGCAAAAGTGGGATTTTATTCACATTTACAGAGTCAGGTGCATAACTATTCCATCTAGATCCTGATGAGCCACTAAGCACTGTCTCTTACTTTAATAACAGATGAATTTATCTCCCTCCTTCAGCATGTCAATGCTCCGTATTGGAGAGCAGCACTAGTCATGTCATGACCATGTGCCTGAATTAGTGATGTGAGTCCCGAAAATGTGGTTAATGTCGCAACTGTAGATATAGTTCGCCTGAATGCCTGACTAGAAAATGCACAAAGAAGTGTAAATGAGTGGAAGCTTTTGTCTGCTATAAATTGTATTTTCTCACTGAGCAATAACAGTAAAAATATCCAAGTTGGTGTGTGTGTGTGTGTATGTATATGTGTGTGTATATATATATATATAATATTCACTCCCACCTTATTTGATTGCTATCTCCTGTCCTAATGTGTTTTATACCCCACCTCCTATAGACTGTAAGCTCATTTGAGCAGGGTCCTCTTCAACCTATCGTTCCTGTAGGTTTTCTTGTAATTGTCCCATTTATAGTTAAATCCCCCCTCTCATAATATTGTAAAGCGCTACGGAATCTGTTGGCGCTATATAAATGGCGATAATAATAATATCTCAATGTGCTCTTTTATAGATCAACTAATGTATTTATACGTACAAGTACTGTTCTTTTAGAGGGAGCATGTGATTCGAACATTTTTTCATTTTATCATTAGGGCAATCTGCTTGGTTAGGCATACATTCACAGGCATTACTACTGATTTCTTTAAAAAAATTAGATAACAATGTAATGTTCCGTCTGTCCTTACAGAGAAATGTAACCTGTTATGTGATATATCTTCCCGTCTGTGGTTTACATACAGAAAGAAATTCTCTCCTATCGGTAAGTATTGAGTTGAACTGTCTGATACCCTGTCATTTCTCTGTTTATCATCACTCTGTTAATAGAGTTGTCTTGCACACTGATGATTTGTGTAAGTTAAGTAACTTCTCAGAAACAAAGATTTAGAAGACCGTTGGGAATAACAACAAAACCTGGGCCAGTTTTTGTTTGAATGAATGAATTACAGCTGTCATTGCACTTTGCCAATTATTTATTTATAGCTTTATATGGTATATCTGCTTTTTGCTTTCTTTGATTTTTGACTGTGTTTTCCAAGAAGTGTCTGCCTCACTGTGAATGTTTGTATCACATTAGTGGTTTCTATAAAGGCACTTTCAAGCAAGCACCATTAAACCTTATCTTTCCTGCATAGATTTTGATGCAAGATGGTCCCCTGCCTTGCCTCTTTTTCTTCAATTTCTTATAACTCTGGCAATTTGCAACTGATGCATTTTGCAGTTGTTACAAATATAAGCTCTCGCTCATGTTGCACAAGTCCCACTTCCCCTTGCACATGACATAACGTCCCTACCTCCTCTAACTAGCTATTTCATATACCGGTAGTTGTTATTACTCCAGTTAGAGCAATAGAAGACTTGCATGCCATTCAGGTCCCTTTGGGCACATGCCATAAAAAAGTATAGCTCACATCTGTGACATTTAAAATCCAGTTGGGGTTTTATGAATATGGAGTTCAGCACTGACAGCAGTTTCATTCATGAAATACCTGTATGAAACGGACTGCCAAGCTGATAAATACTGCAGCTTCCTTCTAATGAATTGATTTAAAATTATTGCGCTATCAGTAAGCTATGAGATGAAAGCAATTTAATCTGTCAACTTGGAGCAAAAAGTTTGATTCATGTATTTACAATAATTAATCTGCTGCCATTCCTGTGCTTCATCTCATGAATCCCTGCTGAAAAACCAGCTTCACTTTCCATTGAACATAACAAGCTAGCCATGATTGATTGAAATAAGTTCATATGATTACTGATCTAGACAGAGCTCACTTCACCAGCTGCAAAGGAATTGCAGCAAACACATGACCTTGTCAGATGGTTATCGCTCTCTTTTTACATTTTTTTATTTAGTTTTATGCATATTTTTCTAATCATTTATCTATATAAAGCTATAAAAAGAGAAGTCATCTTCTATCTGCAGTGTTCCTTTAAGGGACCGACCGATATTGATTTTTGAGAGCTGATAGCTGATACCTTACTGATATTCTGTACATTTACCCCGCCCCCCCCCCCTTACCCCGCCCCCCCCCCCCCTCTTAGTGTTATCTCCCTCCCTGTCCTTTGTGCCCCCCTTTGTGGTCCTCTGCCCTCCCTGGTGTGCCTCATAACCTCTCTTGTCACGTCGCCGAGCGAAACAGACCATGGTACCGGAGCTTCAGTTTCCTGTACCAGGCCGGACTGACAGGAAATACTCTCTCAGTGAGCACTTCCTGTCAGTCCGGCCTAGTACAAGAAACTGAAGCTCTTGTACCGTGGTCCGTACGGCCACACTACACTGAGTGACTGGTAGGGGGGAGTGCTGTGCGCTTCTTTTTTGCCAGTCACTCGATTGTTGCAACCCCCGGGCCGGTGCGCCCTAAAGTGGCTTCCTGTGCCTCCTTATGGATATATTGTGCGCTGGGTCACCGCCACCTCGCACAATATAGGCAAAATTGGTATCAATAGTGGCAAATAACAATATTTGCCAAAATCTGAAATATCAGCCGATAATATCAGTCAAATTGATAATCCGTCGACCCCCACCTTATTCCTTTTAGTATGAAAATGCTGTCTACGTCTCTTTAATTTTTTTTAAAGGTGATAACTGATGAAACAAAAACAGTACTGGATATAATTGTTATATGCGTATAAATACTTCATATTACTTTCATGATCCGTGGGTCTTGCGTGTACGTTAGAAAATGATTATTGTAGTAAGAATGCAGTAGCAGTGCAAATATTCTTTTAGTAAACCCGCATTGAAACCACATCTTCACAGAACTTACACAAGCGAATAATTCCAACACTTTTGTTAAATGTGTGATATCATGCAGGAAGTATTCTAGCAACAGTCTAAATATTAAAGTAAGTTTGCAACCCATTAATACCATTGTCTTCATTTGCTCAACCCAAGGCTATTGGTGTGTAGGAAAGCTATGTCAAACTCGCGGGCCGCATGCGGCCCACAACTAATGTTTATGCGGCCAGTGGTGAGGGAGCGCTGCCTGCTCAGCTCCCCGCAGTGATGCCCGGAGCCGGAATATGACGTCACTCCGGCTGCCGACATCAGCGCTCCCTCACTGCCTGCCTGCCCGCCCAGCAGCCCTACTAGACCCCAGGTTAGAAACCAACCCAGTCTGTATGTGTGTATGGCTGTCTGTATGTATGGTTGTCTGTGTGTGTATAGGTGTACGGCTGTGTATGTATGTCTGTCTGTGTGTATAGATTTATGGATGGCTGTGTGTGTGTGTGTGTATTGCTGTCTGTGTATAGGTGTATGACTCTCTGTATGTATGGCTGTCTATGTGTATAGGTGTATGGCTCTCTGTATGTATGGTTGTCTGTGTGTATAGGTGTATGGCTGTGTATGTATGTCTGTCTGTATAGGTGTATGGCTGTTTGTGTGTTTGTATGGATGTCTGTGTGTATAGATTTATGGCTGTGTGTGTGTGTATGGCTGTCTGTGTGTGTATAGGTGTTTGGCTGTGTGTGTTTGTGTGTGTGTGTATGGCTCTGTGTATAGGTGTCTGGCTGTGTGTATGGCTGTGTATGTGTGTGTGTCTGTCAGTGAATGTGTGTGTCGGAGTGATTCTGTGTGTCTGCCTGTGTGTGTGTGTGTGTGTGTGTGTGAGGGTTAGAAGGAGTAACGGGAGGATCCGCTATTTTGAGGTGCAGATGGGGCTATGGGGGTATGCCAGAGGCTGCACTCCGGACACTGATTGTTGGGTGTTTTTTTTTTTTTTTTTGGTTTGTTTGTTTGTTTGTTTGTTTTTAGTTTTTTTTTTTATTAATGTATTTTTTAAACAGGGGCAGGGGTTTAGTAGATGGGGGGACTAGGATATAGTTGACAGGGGGGGGGGCTAGGATTTAGTAGACATGGGGAGGACTGGGATTTAGTAGACAAGGGGGGGCTGGAGTTTAGTAGACAAAGTGAACATTTATGTTTGTTTTTTTGTGGCCCACATAAACTTAAACCTTGGTTATTTGGCCCTTGCTAGCCTTTCAGTTTGACATGCTTGGTGTAGGACATGTGTCTATGCTTTTGATGCAGATTCAGTTCTCCCTATGCTGTAAACATTTAACTAAACTACAGTGAGAATACATGCATGCCTTACTATCAAAAAATATTAAATAATTAAAAATTCTTATCCAAAAGTATTAGAGCGAGACCTGATTATTTCCTAACGTCTGTCTATTTGTTCCTTATGAAAACATAATCTGTTTCCTTACATCTTCAAACAGGAGGAACAGGTCCATCCTCAGATGCAGGTTGGGGGTGTATGCTGAGATGTGGACAAATGATGCTAGCACAAGCTTTAATATGCCAACATCTAGGCAGAGGTAAGTTTATTGTTCTTTTGTTTATTGCCCATTATTATAATTTTTATTTTTGTAAATCTATTTTTTTTTATTGAAGCGTTTGCTGTGTGGAATAGAAGTACAGAATGGGACTCTTTGGTACCAGGACCCATAAATCCAAATTTGACAAGTATTACTAATATTATATAATATAATGAAAAGTTTTAAGTCTCGCACATGCTCAAGGAAACAGTATAAAATTTATAAACAAGTTTAAGGTAAGGTTAAAAATCCCTAATCTCCACAGAGAGAAGGGTCGGGAAGCTAAACGTGTATTCCAGCACTACGTTTTGTATTCCTGACACTATAGTGTTCCTTTAATATGGGAGTATGACTTCTGGGCTCTCCTGGCACAAACACTGCAGCATGCTTTAAAGAGACACTATAGTCACCAGAACGACTACAGCTTATTGTATTTGTCATTCCCTTCAGGCTTTTTGTAGTAAAC
Organism: Pelobates fuscus; assembly: GCF_036172605.1. Classification (NCBI taxonomy): domain Eukaryota; kingdom Metazoa; phylum Chordata; class Amphibia; order Anura; family Pelobatidae; genus Pelobates; species Pelobates fuscus. Next base: position 85,098,049 of record NC_086325.1, on the reverse strand, counting down.
ACTGTTTTTTTCAGAGAAAAGGCAGTGTTTACATTACAGTCTAGGGATACCTCCATTGGGCACTCTTCAGATGGCCACTAGAGGTGCTTCCTTGGGCAGTGCTGCACAGTGTGCAGTACTGTCATTCGGTGTCACCACCCTCTGAATGAAGACACTGAACTTTCCTCATAGAGATGCATTGATTCAATGGATCACTATGAGGAGATGCTGATTGGCCAGGGCTGATCTGCCTCCTTGACAAGCTCAGCCAAGCATTGTGATTGGCTCAGATCATAACTTCTGATGATGACAGCCAAGCAGGCAGATCAGGGGCAGAGCCAGCAGCAGCAGACTGGAATAAAAGTGAGATTTTACTATATTTATGGGGCAAGGGAGCTAGATGGTGTTTTAAACTAAATACATGTTTGTGTTCCTGACCCTATAGTGTTCCTTTAACCCCTTAAGGACCAAACTTCTGGAATAAAAGGGAATCATGACATGTCACACATGTCATGTGTCCTTAAGGGGTTAACTTGATTAGTATTTGTGGAAATGGCCCCACTTTTCATGTATTACATCTTATCAAAAGCCACTCTGGAAGTGCCTGGTGTGAAGCACTCTCAGGTAATTATGGTAATTTCATTTATGTGACAATTATTTTATGTTTTAATTTGTTTTTTCTTAGATTGGCGATGGGAGAAACACAAAGAACAGCCAGAAGCATACCGACGAATTCTACATTTTTTTCTTGATCGAAAAGACTGCTGCTATTCTATTCATCAGATGGGTAAGATGTAATCAATAATCAAGCTTGCTTGTTCTTGAATTACTTTCCAGAGAAGCTTTCCTTTTGTATGGATGTTAATATGAATGTGTACGAAGAGATGAGGGGGAACAATGGTCTACCTTTATTCTCGAACACAATTATTTATATAGCGCCAACATATTCCACAATGCAGTACTATAGGTAAATCAAGGCTAGCAAAGCATATTCGGCATACATGAACAGTAGTAGCTGAAGCGAACCCTGACAAAATTAGCTTACAATCTAAAAAGGGACAAAGTTACAGAGGGAAGTGAGGGAATCAAATTATCTGTATATACCTGAAAGGATGGGAGAAGGGAGCATACTAGATGAAAGATGGCAGGGGAAGGTTGCGAAAGATGAGTAAAATGGACATTCCACTGCCCAAATTCTAAATATACTGTATAAAAGATATACCCCAATGAAAACATGCATGCATTTAATTATGCATTTTGTTAATTCGGGTATATATAAAAACAGTTTGCAAAAGTTGCTGCAATCTCTTGTCTGCAACCTTTGCAAGCCCTCCCCTTGTTCCCCAACCCAGAATTTCTGTGGCTGTCCAATCACAAACTTGCCAATGCAGCTGAAAAGTATTTGCAAGGCAGATGCTCTGGGCCATTGTCTGCCTCTTTGCAGCTATGGAGAGCTTGGTAGGGAAGCACGAGAACTTTGAACCAAAACCTAAATGAAACAGGAAGCCAGACTGACAGAAGGATAAGGTGTGAGAGCAGTAGGACATTATTATTTTTATTATTATTATTTAAAAAGCGCCAGCAACTTCCATAAGGTAGGTGAATATGGTATAGATGTTCATTATTGTAAAGTGCTGCGGAATGAACTGGCGCTATATAAATACCAATAATAATTATTTACTACAGAGAAACAGTCTGGGCCCTTTCAGTCCTATAAGCAGAAGGTTACAATAAGCAAGGTGGGAAACAATGAGAACATCGACAAGCATTGGTCGCAATCTGAATAAGAAAGATGAGAATGCGAGAAATATTTTTAAGGTGAAAGTGACAGGATTTGGTGATTGATTTTGTCTGAAGGGAGAAAGAAAGGTCAGAGTCAAAGAGCACACCAAGGTACTTTGCCTAAGTTTTACATTTTATGATTGCTTTGTTGACCTGAAGGAAAACAGACACTGGTATAGCCTTAAAGGACCCCTATAGGCACCCAGAGCACTTCAGCTTAATGAAGTGGTCTGGGTGCCAGGTCCAGCTAGGATTAACCTTTTCTTCTATAAACATAGCAGTTTCAGAGAAACTGCTATGTTTACATTAGGGTTAATCCAGCCTCTAGTGGCTCTCTCATTGACAGCCGCTAGAGGCACTTCCGGGCTTCTCACTGTGGACTGGCTGAATGCGCATTCAGCCGATGACTAGGAGAGGAGGAGGAGAGTCCCCTGCCCGGCGCTAGAAAAGGAGGTAAATTCCACCCCCTAGACCGGCGGGACAGGGGCCCTGAGGGTAGGGGGGGACCTAGAGACCCTATAGTGCCAGGAAAACGAGTATGTTTTCCTGGCACTATAGTGGTCCTTTAAGGGGGTGTTTTGAGTTTTAGGAATCATAAAGTCATCTAGTAGATGCTTGTTTGAAGTACCAGGAGAAAATGCCAGAATGGGAAAGTTTGGACAGCTTCAGATGGGAGAGAGTATTAAAGGGACACTATAGTCACCTGAACAACTTCAGCTTAATGAGGTTGTTCGGGTGAGAACTATAGCTCCCTGCAGCCTTTCTCATGTAAACACTGTATTTTCTGAGAAAATACAGTGTTTACATTGAAAGCTAGGAACACCTCCAGTTGTAGTCACTGAGAGTGAATCATAATATGCCTCCATCCACTCAGATCTGCTGTCAGCAGAGCACAGGGCAGCACTGTGCACAGCATCCTGTGATTCAGTATCTCCTCCCTCTGCATGCAGACACTGAACTTTCCTCATAGAGATTCATCTCTATGAGGAGATGCTGATTGGCCAGGGCTGTGTTTGAATCATGCTGGCTCTGCCTCTGATCTGCCTCTTTGTCAGTCTCAGCCAATCCTTTGGGGAAGCATTGTGATTGGATCAGGCTACCACATGTCAGCAGACTGCTTGTTTTTCTGAGTCTAACAGCATGCAGATTTACAGCTTCAGGCTTGAATACAGTAAGATTTGTACTATATTTATGGAGGCATGAGGGGCCCAGGGGGCTAGATGGTGGTGTTAACACTATTGGGTCAGGAATACATGTTTGTGTTCCTGACCCTATAGTGATCCTTTAAGAGGGTATCTGGTAGGGCAGGAGGAAATGAAAAGTGCAGAAACCTCTTCAGAAATAGGAGAGAAGATGCTAGGTCTACAGGAGGCGGTCAGGCAAAGAGTCAGACAGTTGTGGGAGAAGTGAGGGAGACAATTACTTTTTGAATGTTTTCGATCTTTTCTGTGAAATAGGATTCACAATCCTATGTGGTGTGCATTAGTGAATTAAATGTTTTAAAGAGACGTTTAGGGTCATGTGAGAAGATGGAGGGAGGTGAGGTATGTTTAGTAGAAGAGAAAGTACAGCTGTACTAACAAAACATAAATTTGTGTGCAGGAAGTTGGTCATACTACGAAACTTCCTTGAGTAATATTCTGCTGTGCGTGATCATATTTGGAATTATTGGATAGATTTCCTATGCCAGGGTTGGTGTTTAATTTGATGGGCGAGCCAAGCAGTAATTAGACATAGCATATCTACGGTGCTTGAGGGGTCAGTTATATAAGGTAGTTGTCATAGGAGGATATGAAGTAGTTGAGATTGGTAAGAGGAGATTTTTGGTATCCATGGAATGCTGCTGCAGTTCAAGGGATTTCATGTTTCTGCAAAGTCGAGGTGTGACACATGAGGATAATTTGGTGGAGGGCATGATAATATTGCAGCTGAGGAGGTGGTGATCAGAGAGAAGGAGGGAATGTGTTCGTGAAGTTAGTGATAGAACAAAGGCTGGAGAAGATAACTCCTAAAGTGTTCCTGGCTTGGTTGCTTGATGGGTTGGAGAATTAAACCACTGTGTAAATCCCATGGAAGTGGTCATAGAGATACATTTTGAGGCCCTGAAACTAGTAGGTGCATCTATAACAATGTTAAAGTCTCCCAGTATATGGTGCGAATGTCAGAGGACAGGAAATGACTGAGTCAGGCTGAGAAATCTTCCAGAGTGACAAGGAGATCGGTAGATAACTTTGAAAAAGGTGTATAGTATGAAGAGAAGGAGACCCGCACAGCGGTCCTTGGAGTCACCAGGTCTGGTAGTATCTGAAAGTTTGAGGCCACCATAAGATAGGGATGCCATGGTTGCACAGTCAAAGGTGGAGAGACAAAATGATTATCTGTATCAGGGGAATAGGTTCAACCAAATAAAGACAATTGGACTTTTTTTGATCAGAAAAATCAGGCCGGTAATATGAAAATTCAGCAACTGAACTGCAGCTGATGAAAAGTACAAATATCATTTAAATTATCAAATCAACCTTTTATGAATTTCAAAGCAGTCATACGTAGTTAAAAATTGATAACTGAATGGCATTCGGCTATTTTATAAACTCATGTCTTCAATTTAAGTGAGACACTGAGTTTAAATAGTATAAATATTATTTATATATTTTATACAGTAAGAGTGAATGGTTGTGTGCAGAAATATACCTATCCTCATTCATAATATCTGGCAATTGTTTCTCTTTTTGTATTGACAAACCAGCACAGATGGGTGTAGGAGAAGGGAAGTCAATAGGTGAATGGTTTGGACCAAACACGGTGGCTCAAGTTTTAAAGTAAGTAAAACACCCATTGTGATATTTTCCCTTGCTCAAACCAAGCTTGGGTTATTTTTCACGTCACAGTCCGGTGAAAGTTGCATTTCTCAATGTCCATGTGGATCCTGATTGTTCTTCTTTCCCTTTTTTTTTCTTCTTTTTTTAGAAAATGGCATAACAGGGTAATTCACTAAAGTAAGAATTCAAAGTAAATTTCAAATTGAAGGCTAAAATTAATTAAAACGAGAGCATAGCTGATTTTTACATTTCTTCCAGTTTGGCTATTTTGGTTTTAAATTTGACATTCACTTTCAGCCATCACATTGATGAATAAGTCTGTTAGGTTATTAACAACTGCATATTACTTGTATTTTGTTCATTTAAAAACCCTGTTATTTTAAAGTTATTATCTGGCAAATATAGTTTTTTCGTGAATTCAAAATGACCTTTAAGAGGAAAATGTTTTCTGATATAACCGTCTCACTACGCTATTTTAATAATCGTGTATAAATGATGTGATTTGCTTTATTTACAGGAAACTTGCTTTATTTGATGAGTGGAATTCATTTGCAGTCTACGTTTCAATGGATAACACTGTGGTCATTGAGGATATTAGTAAGTACTGGAAATCCGTTTAATTACTGCAGTTGCAAAATAAGTCATTTTATTACAGTTGGTGTGTACTAAGGGATAAGGAGAGATAAAGAATGTGCATAATCTGTTGTGTACACAAGGATAAAGAAGAAACTACACAGTGTTTTGCCACAAAACATTTAATAGAGTTTAAAGAGCACCTATCATGTCAGGTTTCATTTTGAGCCCTAACATTTCATTAGGCAAATAGTGATCAGTGATAGAACTCAATGATATAACCTAATGAGATATTAGGTTAAAACCACCCTCCTGTTCAGTGGAGAGCACACCACCACCATGCTGCTGTTGTGGTAGTTACACTGTTGTATTACCCACATCTTCTTTGCTCTGCCCTACACTATTGGACCTTCTTGGGTGTAGTTGTTTAGGGGTAATCACATTAGAGATGTTTGGGTTGTAGGCTAGGCAGAGGGTGGCTGTGAGCGACGGCTGGAGAGCTGCCTGTAGCAGGGTTCTCTTGCATCCTTCTTGTCAATTATTTTTTTGTCAGAGGTCTGTGCCAAGAATTGAGGGACATTACAAACATTGATACATTCTGCAAACACAGTGTGTGCATAACATTGTATGCACTTTAAAAGGACACTTTAGGCACTATAACAACTTCATCTAAATTGTTATAGTGCCTAATCATCTAAATTGTTATAGTACCTGGAAATCCCTTGGAATCATCCCTGCGTTCACTATTAATTGATTCCCGACAACCCATTCCCTCTTAGCCATATCAATTGTGATTGGCTGAGAGCTGTCAGCTATTGTTCTCAGCTAATCACTGTCACCCATCAGGGCGACCCAGAGGGGACGGACTGTTGGTCTATTTGAAAACAGTTTAACACTGAACGAAGAAACAGTGCCAGGGGTCTCCAGACACCATAAACATTTTATTTAAAAGGAGTATATCATTACAATACACTCTAATAATGTTGTACCAATTCAGACACACACTTTAAAAAATAGGTCTTAACAGTTAAGTGACCAACACATATTCAGTTTTATATTTTCATATATCTTTGATCATTGACTGTCTAGGCTGGAGAACGTGTGCAAACCTTTGGATCAGTCTGTTTTATCATTTCCTTTACCAGCAGTGTTTTCATCCAGAGGTTTCCTGCATCTATTCTCCAATTACACACACACACACACACAAACACACACTAATATGTTCAATAAAGATATAGAAATTATCTTTGTATTGTTTTATTAATTAGTCTAAAAAGTAGTCCAGGTTACATTCTTGATCATATTGGAGCAGAAACAGAATTATCAAAAGTTTACACTGGTTTTTTTTTTTGTTATGACTGTGAGAAATGGCATACTATGCAAACAGGAGTGAAACAGAATGTAAGAATACAGTGAGCTTTGGGGGGCGGAGCTTGACCGCAGAGGCAAGCAGACGCAAGATTCAGGAGCTCCGAGAAAAAACTGAGAAAATAAACTTAAAAACGGCTGATAATACCCCCAATAACCACTGACTGAAAGCGGGAACCCCTTAAGCCCTCATGGGACGCAAACACAAAAAACAGTTGCCGGACAAACGAGCTCCAGGACTCACAATAGGGGATATGTGGCGGCAAGCGTGCGGCCCGAGCGGATCCAATATGGCGGCGCTCCACGTAGGCTGCTTGGATTTCTCAGACGACTGCTCAGAGGGAGCTGAAGATTAGCCCCAGACCCAATGCCGAGGGCAAATCCCAACAAACCAAGGAAGGACGCAGACGCCGACCTGGTAACCACCGGGGTGTTAAAGACCCTACTAGCGGAGCTACAAACAAACATCCTCGCGGATGTCACCGCACTAAGGGGAGAGCTGAAGGGCCTGACAGGCCGCATTACTGTATTGGAGGAATCAACCCAAGAACAGCAGCGCACTATCGCCCCACTGCAAAACGACGGGACCTGCGCAACCAAAATATGCTGTATGAACGGCGCTTCGCAGCCCAGGAAAACTCAAAACGGACACTCAATATAAAGGTCAGGGGAATCCCAGAGGGGTTGCCGGAGGCTGACCTACCGCACACGATCAAACGCCTGCTTACCACCATACTGCCCACAGACCAAGCTAAGGCCGTCATGCCCACGGATCTCTTCCGGATCCCAAAGCCCGCTGGGGCCCCAGACGTGGCCACAAGGGACACTATACTTACCTTTAAAAACGGGACTGACAAATCGACGGTCCTCACAGCCGTCCGGGGAAAAGCCCCCATCCAGTTTGAAAATGCTAAATTAACCTTCTACGCCGACCTGTCCAGCGGCACTCTGGCGTGGCGCAGGTCACTGCGGCCTCTCACCTCCACACTCCAGCGCAACAACATACCGTATCGCTGGCGGTCCTCACACTTGCTACTGGTACAACATGGTGAAACAACACACCAAATATACAGCATACAAGACGCAGCGGCCCTTCTGCGAACCCTAGGTCTATCTCAGGATTCACTCCCACAAGCGGGACCCGGTGTCCCCACCACCTCGACCCACAGCTGGGATCCAGCTCAGACAGTGCCCCATTCAGACCGCGGAGCACCACACCGGTCACCTATGCCTCAGTGACCACATAAATGGAGCCTAAAGGCGCACTCTCCAAGCTCAGCAACATCACAACCTGCCTACATGGAACTACCGAGAAAGAGAGCACCGCGCTGGGGCGCCACCAATGCCCCGCAAGGCATCGGCTGATGATATCAATCATCAGGACCTTGAGGACTATTCTTATTTCATCTTCTTTTTATCTCTCATTATGTACACCAACACTTGAAACAGGACTCTTGCCTGGAGAACCCCGGGGGACCTTGACGCTCTGTTTAGCATGTTTGGGTTTGCTCACCTGCAGTATTACGCACATAGCCACTGTTTGTTTAATGATCATTTAATCTACCAATACTTAATGCTTATAAGGCACATAACTGTTTTTTTTTTTTTTCCTTTCTTTCTTTCTCCTCCTCCCCCCCCCTCCCCCCTTTTTATTTATTATATTTTTTTCCTTTTGCAGTTGGGAAAAGCTTCAGCAGGGGCTTAGATAGACCCCAGATACTCTAATACCTATCCAACAGTAAAGCACAGCAGCTTTATACACTCTTTAACCTGCGCTGTGATTGCATTATAAAAGTCACACACAGCACTCAGAAAGTTTGGGTACCATTAATGTGTTACCAACCTGTGTTTCCACCGCCCCCTAGCCTACACACACACAGCACAAAGTATCTGTGCTCTGCCTTGTGGTCGGCTATCGATACACTATGAAGCGTACTAACGCAGTATACCTATACTAGCAAAGCCGATCTAGCGGGGTTAGGCACAGAGCATCTTTATTTTATTTTATTTTATCTAAACCCCACTCTGACAAACTATCTGCTTAGCTACACTCGTGAACTATAAAAACTGGGAGAAGCATCATGCCACTGTTTAATGCTGGTGAAAACCCTGCTTACGTATTGAATACTCACCTTGGCTAATCATTATATGCTGTCAGTCAGAGTACTTATAGCTTAGCCTGTTGTCTCATTGTTGTTTAAAAGCCATCTGACACATGCATCCCTGCGGACTCCCACTGCAGGGCATCGGCTGAGCAGCCTACAGGGTAACCACATAATATGGTGGTGCCCTGTGGATATTCAGGGACAATCACCACTATCTACTTTCTTAAGCATAATGTTAGGCACACAGCTTGTTTATTCAATGCCAAAACGTGATATCTAATGTGTTCCTTTATTATATTTGCCCTCTAAAGAAAGTGCGCTTAGATAACCAGCTGATTTTATTAACCCTTGTTAGCCATACATGTTTCCTAGCATCATTTTTATTCTACCCCCTAATCACAACTCAGCGAGCACAGTATTTCTTGGTTCAGTCTGTAGTTAACTTAGCTGTCCCAGCACTTCAAACGCTGCAGCAGTGTACAGCAAAGCAACTTAACTTACACACAAGCAAAACTACATTGCAGTAACATTTCACCATGGTTAAGACTGTTATATTGATCTTGCTTATTTGTTTTTCAAAAAAATAAAATAAAATGTGCACATACTCTTGCCACTGTTATGCTTGTATAGAAATACGTAAGTACGCTGTTGTGGCGTTGGATACTGTTTTGTACCTACCTGCACAATGAAAATAAAGAATTACAAAAAAAGAATACAGTGAGCTTTATAGTGTACATTGTAATAAACAGTTTGGTTTTTTTTCAGAGAAAATGTGCAGTTACCATCCTCAAACCTGTAGCATGTCACAGTGCAGCTCTTATACTCACCAAAGTGCTTGGAGCAGAAGTGGAGACACATCAACACAGTCCTCAGGGTGGAGGCCCCTCCTGCTCATCGTACCTCTGCGACTTGGGATAAACCACATCAATCCGGTTTATATTGAAGCTTTTAAAGTAAGTAAACTTCTAGTGTGTTCATTCAACTTGATATGTTTGAGTTTTTAATCCCGTATAGACGGCCAGAGATGGAGTTACACCCTTAACAGCAGATGGGTTAAATTCTGAATGTGCAGTGTTTCTTTACAAAATGCTGCACATACAGGCACCATGACCACTTCAAATTCAGTGGTTATGGTGCTTGGATTAACCTTTTAATAAATGTTCATATTTTTTTTTTTTTTTTTAACATTTAACACCAATTTTAAATAGGAATGTTGGTTCACATTTATGCAGTACGCGTGTATGAGAATATAGAGGTCTTTTACATAGAGATAATTCATTTTTGTCTTACAATACCTATTACAATGCTTGAAGCAAGAATGCGGGCATTACTCTGTAAAATGTTAATGGACTTAACAACAAATAAAAAACTGATTTGGCAAATGGTACTTTAACCTACAAATGATAACACGCATTTTTCTCTCTTGTTTGTCTAGGAGTGTTTTAAAATGTCACAATCATTAGGAGCTTTAGGAGGAAAACCAAATAACGCTTATTACTTCATAGGCTTTTCAGGTAAGTCATTCAAAATATCAACCATTTGAACTGTAACAAGAGACCAGACAGTGTGCAATCAGTGAACTCTCACATATACCGTAGTGATGCCTCACTTAGCTATTCAGATGCTCATGGTCTACATTTGGTGTGATACTCATCCTGCTATTATTTCAGTTGAAGTGGTTAATTTGTTTTGTTACCTTGTGCAGGAGATGAACTAATCTACCTGGATCCTCATACCACACAGACATTTGTGGACACAGAAGAAGCTGGCACAGTGCAAGACCAGACATATCACTGCCAAAAAAACCCTAACAGGATGAAAATCTTGAATTTAGACCCTTCAGTTGCACTAGTATGTTTGTAATCCAGTTGTACATCCCTTAACTTGTAATATACTGTGTAATGAATTAGAGACTCCAGATTACCATTTTACCCTGTTACTCTGTGATGGAGATTGTCAGTGAATAATTCAGAGCTTGAAAAAGGCCAATACGTATCACACAGATGTATAGAGTAAAATAAATCTCTACACTCCTGTTGAGGGTTGTTATGAGAGAGACCATTGGCCTACCTTTAAAAACGGTCTTGAATGGCTACTGAGGAAGCGTACGTCTAGATGCACTTGACTGCATGTACCTGTGCCTGCTACTCAATGAGCATTTTGCCAAGCGTGCTTCATCATGAGTGAATCTTATTTTATTTTGTTCATTGTTTTACCGTGTATGTGTGTGTGTGTTAATTGTAGTACTGCCACTCATACTTATTAACTTTGGATTTCGCAAATCACTCTATTGACTTGGCCAACAATACATTAGGATGTTCTGTGTATGATAGAACTTCTCGTGGAAGTGTTTGTACACAAGAAACGGTGTAAATAAGTGTATTGGTGTAAATAATTGTAAGCTGTGTAAAACAATATTAAGTCTGATAGGGAGTATCCTGTTTTTAATAAACTCCTTTACTGTCAAAGTGTGTGTATATTTTTTTGCTCTCATTTCCTTTGTGTAGCGAAACCTATAGTCCTGAAAATATAAAAACAAAAAAATTGGGGACTATAGGTTTCCTTCTGTACAGCCACATTTGCTTGTAAAAAGGAAGACAGCCACTAGAGGTGTATTTACCCTTCCATGTTATTATTGCTTTCTCTACAAACCAGCAATCTATTATATGTAAGGGCTAAAGTGTCAGGACCACTTTACCCAAACTATTTCATTGAGAAGACGTAGTCTACATGACTTTAATGATCCTTTAATAGAGAGGTAATTAGATGTTATATTTAATCTGTTGAAGCTACATGTTTTAGCCAATATAACCACATTATCACTAAACTCCCTCCTCCAGTGTTTTTTTATGGGTTCAACTCATACTGCATGTGTCTCCCCGTTAGGCATCTTTAAATGATAATCAAGATGGTAAAACATACATAATGGAGTAAAACCAGTAACTGGAGTACCTGCACATTTCTAATCATATGATTGCCTTTCTTCTTTAGGGATTCTTTTGTAAAGAAGAAAAGGATTTTGATGACTGGTGCAGTGTTGTAGAAAAGGTAAAGAATAATTACTATTGAGTATAAACATGTCTGCATATTATATTTTGTGCTGTTCTGAGAACTTCAGGGAGTACCTTCCATTTATTTTACAATCATTTTATATGCCTATATTTTTAGGAATCTGATCTGCCTTTTCTATTTCTCAGAAATGTCGATCTGTATGTCAGTCCATGTTAAGTGTGTTCCAGCACATTAACAGTTGCACACAGACCATGCATCTGTGACCAATCCCCTTTCATATTACTTTTCTTCCAGTCTGCCGGTGCTGACTCTGCCCCTGATCTGCCTGCTTGGCTGACCTCATCAGAAGTGATGATCTGAGCCAATCACAATGCTTTCCCATAGGAAAGCATTGGATTGGCTGAGATTGTTACGAAGGCAGATCAGGAGCAGAGTCAGCACAAGCCAAACACAGCCCTGGCCAATCAGCATCTCCTTATAGAAATGCAATAAATCAATGCATCTCTATGAAGAAAGTTCAGTGGAGATACTGAATGGCCAGGGAGCACCTCTAGTAACCATCTGAGGAGTGGCCAGTGGAGGCATCCCTCGGCTGTAATGTAAACACTACCTTTTCTCTAAAAAGACATTGTCCACTCCAAAAAGCCTGAAGAGAATGATTATATTCATCAAAACAAATACAATAAGCTGTAGTTGCTCTGGTGACTAACATTAGGTGAGATCTAACATTAGGAATATCTCAGGTGAGCAATTGTAAGAGGAGAGACATGTCTCTCTCTTCCTAGCCCCATGCCCATCATATGAGTAACAAAAGAGGGACAAAATTAATGGCGACAGTCCTCCCATCACTGTCATTAAACCTTTGCGATTAGGAAAAACAAATTCACTTTTTCGCTTCACTGAATTATGGGAATACAATATCTGACCTTTAAAATAACAGATTAATATATATCATGCTTCTTTAATTAAATAATTCAGTTTTTGTTTTAATTGACTGTGCTTGAAAGAGACCAATATCTTTGCACTCACTTGTATTAACGTTTAATGTGTAATCTCTATTATCAGGAAATTTTAAAGAAGCAAAGTTTACGGATGTTTGAATTGGCACCAAAGCACCCACCACACTGGCCTCCTTTTATACCACCAACAAAACCAGACGTTTCCACCACAGGTGCAGGTATGTATAAATAACATAATAAATATTAGAATTGTGCACCAAATGTCCTCCACGTGATAACTGGGGTTAGGATCAGCTCCCTGCACTAATGGTCAGGATTCTCCCCGTTTACAGCATATAAATTATCTTGTATAATTTGTTGCAAACAAGTGCTTGCTAATTGACTAGCCCTTCTGATTAGCTTCACTGTGTTTAATATAAATAGTGCTAAGAGAGCAGATCTACATTTTTGTGTTTCTTCACTTAAATTCTTCAAAAACTGGAGTCCCTGGGTAATGGAGTGTCCCTTTCAAATAATTCAATGGAACGCACAAAATGATTTATTTTTAAACAGCCCATGCATACCATGAAAATTAATTTAACCCTGACATTGCTGTGATGAATGTAAGGACATGTGCTTGTTCTGTATTTTCCTGCAGATGAACAAGTGGGGTGGTGATACCCTTGATCTTACTCATTGGTAATTTTGACATTAAGCCTAAACGAAGCATATCGCTAGAATTTGAGCTTTTCCTGAATGTTGATTAGCACATTAGGTGGTGACTAGTGATGATTATACACTATAGCTGTAGGTTAAGGATATGTAAAGTGTTTACACTCCGCTCGTTGTTGTAACAAACATGTTTTGCATATTTTTTTTCGCAGAACTAATTGAATCTACTGATAAACTGTTTGATATGGAAGAAGAGTTTGAGATCCTGACTGTGTGAATGGTCTCTTATTTTGTGCTGTGATGTGGGACAATACCTAAGCAAGCTTTGATAACCAGAAAGTGCCTCAAACACAAAAGGAACAGCGCACTAGAGCAGAATAAAGTGGGCTTTGGACCGGATTTCCAGGAATGGGTTGTAAATACCATAGTTGAGACTTACCTTCCTATTTAGTGTGTGTTTCTGTCTCTTTAAAGACCACACACAGTACAAAATGTTTACAGTTAAACTCCTCGCATCCTGGTAAGGTTAACCGAGATCGTTGAAGAAATGTGTATTACACAAATTAAGGAATGAAGACTACAGGTCAATGCGCTCAGCAAAAAGGGGACTATTCATGCAGTACATAGTAGCAGAAAAAAGTAACTGTTTTCTTATTGCAATACTCTAAAACAAACATATATAAATTTATTTTCTTTGTAATACTTTTACTGCTGGGAATATTAGACATACTTTCACTCTATGAAATATATAACTACAGTATGCAATTTTGAGCAGTAGGCCACTATAAAAAAAAATCTAATTAGTAAAGTAAATACAGGCATTACAGTGCAAGGTAACACAAATTATGATACGAGGACCGAATTTGATGAGGATCTTCTCACATGTCAGTATAGTTTAAAAAATTTATAAAAATATATATCTATATATATTTTTTTTTTATTTTTTTTTTATTCTAATATTCTGGCAAGAATAATGCAGATTTTCTCTGAAATGCCACTCTAGTCACAGTTTGCCTATTTTAGCCTGTTGGCAAATTCAGTTTATTTCACAACAGTTCGGTGTTAAGTGAATGAATGGTTCAGAATCTAAAATAATAAAACAATTTGTCACACTCCTGTAACATTGTTTAACTATTCTTTGCATACTTACACGGGATTCTTTCAAGCAGTGATTTTTTAAAAAAGAAAATTTTTTATCACTGTCTAGCATAAAAACCAGGTGGTAAATAGATTTACCAGTCCCTGTTAATCTCTAGTGTAGATATTAACATTTTTGGCAGTTGCTACTTACCAGTTGCTAAACATTTTTTCATTTTGCATCATGAAAACTGCCAGTAGTTGATGTCTTTTAGTGATGAGTAACTTGTTGAATTTGGGGATGGTTCCCTACAGTTCACCATCAGCTGTTCACAATCAAATTAACCTTTAAAGTTATAAAATTATATAAGAAATATATAACACAAGTACTAAGTGTGAGTGAAAATATAATAATATATGCAAGTAAAAAGATCTACAGAAATGCAGTATGAATAAATAGTGTTTTTAAAGAAACAATGAGCAACAGAAAATATCCAGTCAAGCAATGAGTTTCAAATTAGCCTTCTCATCCCTTTCTAATTCTCACTACTTTTCCACGGGAATGTTTTCTCCAATGCGACACAAACTATAAAAAAAATTTTGTAGAATTTGTTTTCATGGTTGAATTGTGTACTTTGGCATCACATGACTCTGAGAAAGACTGAGGGACAATAGGTAATATTTGGCAAAGTACAGTCACGTACAATGCTCAGTCTATGGATCTTCTACTTTGTATTTTTATTTGTTACTGACTTGCCCAGTTTCTTCAGATTTTATAAAGAGGTAAATTTTAAGGTAAGGGTCAAACAATATATTAGCTTCGTTTATAAAAGAAATGTATTTTTTGTTACTTTTCATGGAAATGTTTCGTGTGTTTACCGTAATGTTTTACTTTTTTTTTATTTTTCTGGTCCACAACACTGGTCCAATTTAATCAATATAATTTAAATTTGAGTAAACTACAATTTTTACACAATGCTGCATATGTAATCTACACGTTGATGGCAGATAAAGCCCAGTGGCCCATCTAGAATGCACATATGCACTCTTCACAGTCCTCTTCAGGAGAGACATGTTAAATGTGTCTTACCCTCTCTTTCAATTATATGCTTGTCACTCTTTCTATGTTTTATTTGAATGTGGCAATTTTACATAAATCGTTCATAAGTATTGTTCTTTTTAATGTTACACCAATTTCTCAGTGCTTCAGCCCTGGCAATATATATATATATATATATATGTTAATTATGCTTTTTTTTTCCTCTGCTTCTTTTTTCCATGACAAAATTTTAAAACACACAATTATGTGTTGCCTGATCACGGGGACAGAAGTATAGGCCAGTTTCTTATATGTGTGTTTTTTCACTAACTTCTGAAGTGGGTAGATGGAGCATGTAGTCACACTTACTGGCCAAATAAAACACAGTAAAATGTTTACACAGACCCCATTTTCTTTACTCTGATTACTACACACAAAATGCTATTTTTTGTAGCCACTAGGGTTTCTAACATGACGAGGAGCAGAGTGAAGCTCTCTATGTTCAATCAATTATTTTCTGGTTAAAACACTTGAACTTCCAAACGGATTTTGTAAGTAAGTTTTCGTAAACTATAACATATTCCAAGTATAAAACACTTAAAAGCAGGTCTTTAGTCAATTTGGCAACTTTATGAATTCAAAATAAACAGGAGTACTTATAGGACCACCCCAGGCCGTTATGGGGCATTGAAGGTTTTTGTACAGTCTTGTCTTATGGGGTTCAACTATTTTTGAACAGTATAACCTCAAAGCTCCCAACCTATCACTAGCACCCAAGGAAAATGTTTCTGCATTAGGACCTGAGTCAGAGGAGGAGGTAGATGGGTCGATCAGAAAGACGCTGTGGAGAATTTGGTGAGTTAAACCGTTCAAAAATGCTTTAACCAGACAAAGACCTCCAGACTCCATAATGACTTTATTGAGCTTAAGTCGTTATGGATCTTGGAGTGGCCCTTTAAACAGTTTTTTTTGTTTGTTTGTTTGTTTGTTTGTTTTTTAAATGTCTGCATAATATAAGAACTTGCATGTTTGTATTTCTGTTCCTTTAATAACATGAACATTGTCATCTGTCACGATAACTTCTAAAACTGTGAGGTGTGAAATTAAACCCAATGTATGAAAATAAGTTTTTCGCCTGCAGAGTTTCAATAGAATCCGTGTTTATACCTTTTTTTTTATTTTCTTTTTTTTTTTTTTTTTTTTTTTTAATAGAAGAAGTGTGATTTTATGTACTGATGCACAGCCCCTGGTAATTACAAGGCATTGACAAGGTTATGAATTGAGTGTCGTGTGATTTTAATTTTTACTTCTTCCAGGCTTACAGATGTTATCTAACATATTCGTAATGTGTTCTGTTTAATATTGTATCTATTTTAATGTTCTTGCTGAACTCTTTTATATATTTCATGATTCAGTAATTTGCATTAAAAGAAAACTTGAAATCAAAAAAATGTATTTAATTTTTTTTTTTTGTCAATATCACACTTCAAATGTTGATCTCTATATACTGCAAGCTTTGAAAGAACTCTGTGACCTCTATGTAAATCAGATAAGCACATTAAGCAATTGCCAATGATGCAATTAGTCTGGTATCTGTTTATGTGACACTAAAGGGGAGTCCTTATCCTGTTTGACTCTAAAGTGAGAGTTTTCCTCCTAACTGAAACAAAGGTGATAATTAATTTACTGTATAAGCGATACATTCTTTTCTTTTCTTGTCTGTAAAAAAAAAAAAAAATATATATATATATATATATATATATATGTGTGTGTGTGTGTAGTTAAAACCTCTTAGGAGTTCAGCTCTATGTAAACATACAAGGGATAAATAAAATAAACTATACAATCACATATAGTGACATCCACACTCCTTCTAAATCTGCCCCCTGATGTAGTGTACTCACAAACAGTCATGGGTGGGAGATAGTGGTCAATAAAGATGCTGATGTACACATCAGTAATTTATTCCAGGTCCAAAAGTATAACCCTTCATGAATTGGTCCTGCTGGTTGTGCGCCCTCACCTTAACGGCAACCGATGCTTTTCATGGAGTCTCACATGGGAAAAAAAGGAAAATGATTCAGCGATCGTTTGCTCCTATGTGCTTCGTGAGTATGCAACCTCTTCGTCAAGGAGCATGAACAATCACCAGTTTTGCCATTTGTGTGTGTGTGTGTGTATATATATACCTATATGTGCAAAGAGGGTTCTAATACATAAAATATGTGTCCACAAAATAAAAATCTTAGAAGTAAGCCCACCTGACCTCCCTAAATATAGTAAAATGTTACATTTATTCCAGTCTGCAAGTGCTGGCTCTGCCCCGATCTACCTCCTTGGCGGGCTGAGATTGTCAATTCTGATGATATCAGTCAAGGAGGCGGGATGGGGAGCAGAGCCAAGTAACGTCCTGGCCAATCAGCATCTCCTCGTAGAGATGAATTGAATCAATGCATCTCTATGAGGAAAGTTCAGTGTCTCCATGTAGAGGGTGGAGACACTGAATGTCAGTACTGTCCTAGGAAGCACATCTAGTAGCCATCTGAGGAGTGGTCACTGGAGGTGTCCCTAGGCCATAATGTAATGTAAACATTGCCTTTTCACTGAAAAGACAGTGTTTACTGCAAAACTCCTACAGGCAATGATTATACTCACCAAAACAAATACAATAAGCTGTAGTTCTGATGACTATAGTGTCCCTTTAATTGTAAAATATATATATTCGCTCGCTCTCTCTCTCTCTCCACAAAGCTTACAAAAGTCAAGGCAAAAATTAACTAATGCTTTTAAGTATTGCAAGATAATAAAGGGAACGCAAAAATAACACATCCTAGAATGAATTAAATATTCTTCTAAAATACTTTGTTCTTTACATAGTTGAATGTGCTCACAACAAAATCACACAAAAATAAAAAAATTGAAATCAAAATTTTCAACCCATGGAGGTCTGAATTTGGAGTCACTCAAAATGAAAGTGGAAAAACATACTACAGGCTGATCCAACTTTGATGTAATGTCCTTAAAACAAGTTAAAATGAGGCTCAGTGTTGTGTTTGTGGCCTCCACGTGCCTGAATGACCTCCCTACAATGCCTGTGCATGCTCCTGATGAGGTGGCGGATGGTCTCCTGAGGGATCTCCTCCCAGACCTGGACTAAAGCATCTGCCAATTCCTGGACAGTCTGTGGTGCAACGTGACGTTGGTGGATGGAGCGAGACATGATGTCCCAGATGTGCTCAATGGAGAGAGACAGGGACAGGAAGCTGCATCTATCCCTGCTTCTCTCTGCTGATTGAAACCGCAGGGGAGCAACACATGCAGCCAGAGACAGCCTATAGATCAGGTAAGTGAGGGATGGGGTAGAGGGGTTTAAAATAGTCTATAGATTAGGGGAGTGAGGGAAGGGGGGGCAGCCTATATATTAGGGGAGTGAGGGATGGGGGGCAGCCTAAATATTAGGGGAGGGAGGGATGGGGGGGCAGCCTATATATTAGGGGCGTGAGGGATGGGGGGGGCAGCATATATATTAGGGGCGTGAGGGATGGGGGGCAGCCTAAATATTAGGGGAGCAGCCTATATATTAGGGGAGTAAGGGATGGTGGGGAGTGATGGATGTGGGGGGGCAGCCTATATATTAGGGGAGTGAGGGATGGGAGGGGCAGCCTATATATTAGGGGAGTGAGGGGTGGGGGGGGCAGCCTATATATTAGGGGAGTGAGGGATGGGGGGCAGCCTATATATTAGGGGAGTGAGGGATGGGGGGGGCAGCCTATACATTAGGGGAGTGAGGGATGGGGGGCAGCCTATATATTAGGGGAGTGAGGGATGGGGGGCAGCCTATATATTAGGGGAGTGAGGGATGGGGGGGCAGCCTATATATTAGGGGAGTGAGGGATGGGGGGCAGCCTATATATTAGGGGAGTAAGGCATGGGGGCAGCCTATATATTAGGGGAGTAAGGCATGGGGGCAGCCTATATATTAGGGGAGTAAGGCATGGGGGGCAGCCTATATATTAGGGGAGTAAGGCATGGGGGCAGCCTATATATTAGGGGAGTAAGGCATGGGGGCAGCCTATATATTAGGGGAGTAAGGCATGGGGGGGCAGCCTATATATTAGGGGAGTGAGGGATGGGAGGGGCAGCCTATATATTAGGGGAGTGAGGGATGGGGGGCAGCCTATACATTAGGGGAGTGAGGGATGGGGGGGCAGCCTATATATTAGGGGAGTGAGGGATGGGGGGCAGCCTATATATTAGGGGAGTGAGGGATGGGGGGCAGTTTATATATTAGGGGAGTAAGGCATGGGGGCAGCCTATATATTAGGGGAGTAAGGCATGGGGGGCAGCCTATATATTAGGGGAGTAAGGCATGGGGGCAGCCTATATATTAGGGGAGTAAGGCATGGGGGCAGCCTATATATTAGGGGAGTAAGGCATGGGGGGGCAGCCTATATATTAGGGGAGTGAGGGATGGGAGGGGCAGACTATATATTAGGGGAGTGAGGGATGGGGGGAGCCTATATATTAGGGGAGTGAGGGATGGGGGGGCAGCCTATATATTAGGGGAGTGAGGCATGGGGGGGCAGCCTATAGATTAGGGGAGTGAGGCATGGGGGGGCAGCCTATAGATTTGGCAAGTGAGGCATGGGGGGGGCAGCCTAAAGATTAGGCAAGTGAGGCATGGGGGGGCAGCCTATAGATTAGGCAAGTGAGGCATGGGGGGGCTAAATGAAGAGTCAGCAAGGAGCAGGGGCAGCAAGGAGCAGGAAGAGTATGCAAGGAGCAAGGGCAGCAAGGGGCAGGAAGGGTCTGCAAGGAGCAGAAAGGGACAGAAGGAGAACAAAGGTAAAGGAGCAGAAAGAATCAGAAGGAGCACAAAGGTAACGTTGAAGAAGGAGCAGAAAGGGTCTGCAAGGAGCAGAAAGGAATCTGAATGAGAAAGGAGCAGAAGGGCGCAAAATAAGCAGAAAGGAGCAGAAAGGTAAAGGAGCAGAAGGAGCCAAATATAGAAGACAGTGTCAGAAGAAAAAGAAGACTGTCAAATGAAGGAGAAGAAAAGGAGATTGGAGCAGGAAGGACAAATGAACTGAACCCTCCACTTTATTCTGGACACCCCATCATAAGGCTTTGGTACCTGGGCCTGGCAGGGAAACTCTGGACTTTCTCATCTCCCCAGGTAAAAAAAAATATCAGTGTTAATATGTTCACTTTTATTTACTGAGTGTCAGGAAGCACAGAGTGCCGCTGGGTAGGGGTGTTGCTGATTGGGTAGAGCGGTCAGCTGGCACTCTAAGCCAATCAGTAGCTCCCCATTCATAAAAAAGTTTAAAAAAATTATGAACCGGGAACTAGCGATTGGCTTAGAGCGTCAACTGTCAACTCTAGCCAATCAGCGGCACCCATGCCTGACGTCAATCTGCACTTCCTGACACTCCGTTTCAGATGCCGAATACCACTGAGGGACCTGAAACTGGAGGAAGCCTTTGGGGTTAAACCATTTGAGAGCGGTTTAACCCCTTAAAGGAAAGAGCACCCAGGGGCTTCCTGGCATCATAGCATTTTCATTTAGATGAAGTTGTTATGGTGACCAGAATGTTCCTTTAATTTGCTTAAAGGAACACTATAGTGTCAGGAATACAAACATGTATTCCTGACACCATAGTTGTGAAAACGCTATTCACCCTGGCTTTATGTGATAATCACTATGCTCCTCCCCTTCATGACACTGTCAAAAAGGGGCCAAGCATAGATGTCATTACAATTATGCCCCCCCCTGGAAAAATTCCTGCGGACGCCCATGCACACACACAGACATTACTAAAATGAAATCACACATATAAAATCTCAATTAGTAAATGTCAAATATTGACAATCATTGTGGTATTTATCCGTGCTTTCTTCTGTTGACTGTAATGCTTTTATGGAATATTTAGAAACATATCATGAAAGCTAAAGAGAGAACAAGGGTGCAGCTTTATAGTTCAAATAACTTCAATATTTACATCATGGAGTCAGGACTATTTACAGTGTTTTTCGTTTTTTAATGAAATTGTAATTAAATTTACTCATTTATTGTCCATAAAAAAATATTTTGACTCAAAATTCCTTTATTTTCTAATTTTTACATAATGACCATAAAAACAGACGGAATATCAAAGCAATAATTATATTATTATAGCAAGTATTAGTATTCGTATCCAGCTGTCCTTCTTCACAACCTTTTCTGCTTTACCATTCTTTTTTAAATTATAATTCTATTGTTCCTCTTTTCAATGAACAAATATATTTTGCTGTATATTCACTGAGCTACAAATCTCTTATGCAGCCTACTGGTGGCCACAAGGGGGCATTAAACTCAGATTAATGGTTCTGTGCTTCTTATACCATCCGTTTCATCTCAAGTGTCCCATTTAAATGATCTTAAGCAAGTACCGAAATAGAGGATTTTATCATTATTGGTCTAAATGTTAAAGCCAGGCATACAAGAGGCTTGGAAATTACTTTCTCCCCATACTGTGGAATGGAACATTCTGTTGTCATGGTTATGACAGCATTCCATTGTCACTGTACAGGTACACAGACAGCAGAGTGCATCCTACTACAATGACTGTATTTCTTCTTCTGGTTAATTCTTCTAGGGCACGCGTGAGGCATTGCTAGGGTTTCTCCAGTGTCTTAGAGGATTTGGCTTCATTTGGATTTGGCTATTGGCTCATTGATTAGCTTGTGATTAGCAATAATACTAAGCTCTGGTACATCATAAAAGTATTTTCACCTTTCAAGAGGTAATCTACAGTAATGGTTTATTCACTAAATGCTAAAATAATTAGGAAACTTCAATGTTTAGAACAAATAAGAAAAACTAAAAATTAGGAACCATTTCGGAAAAAAAACTAAATTACAAAATGTTAAGTGAATAGTTTATTTTATAATAACAATCATGCTTTTATTCTCCAATACTTCCATGATCTAATGATATAGGTCCGCACACAACATTGTATAAAGTTTACATTTACAAAAATCATTTCATTAGGACATTTATTCTTAAAGGGACACTATAGTCACCTGAACAACTTTAGCTTAATGAAGCAGTTTTGGTGTATAGAACATGCCCCTGCAGCCTCACTGCTCAATCCTCTGCCATTTAGGAGTTAAATCCCTTTGTTTATGAACCCTAGTCACACCTCCCTGCATGTGACTTGCACAGCCTTCCATAAACACTTCCTGTAAAGAGAGCCCTATTTAGGCTCTCTTTATTGCAAGTTCTGTTTAATTAAGATTTTCTTATCCCCTGCTATGTTAATAGCTTGCTAGACCCTGCAAGAGCCTCCTGTATGTGATTAAAGTTCAATTTAGAGATTGAGATACAATTATTTAAGGTAAATTACATCTGTTTAAAAGTGAAACCAGTTTTTTTTTCATGCAGGCTCTGTCAATCATAGCCAGGGGAGGTGTGGCTAGGGCTGCATAAACAGAAACAAAGTGATTTAACTCCTAAATGACAGAGAATTGAGCAGTGAAATTACAGGGGAATGATCTATACACTAAAACTGCTTTATTTATCTAAAGTAATTTAGGTAACTATAGTGTTCCTTTAACCCCTTAAGGACACATGACATGTGTGACATGTCATGATTCCCTTTTATTCCAGAAGTTTGGTCCTTAAGGGGTTAAAGAAATCTAGATCATAACTGAACTTGGATCAGGCATGTACAGAGTCTGACAATTTTATTGAGCGTTATACCCAATGACTTAACTTAAATTAATATAAAAGTGCTGGATGCAAATCATTACAGGGAGCAATGAATTCAATGTGATCTTCTTGCCTTAAGGTAATGAATAACAGAACAAGCACTATCCAGAATATTATATGCACCTCAGTGCTACCATTTTAATGAATGACCACAAAAGTAGTGGTTTGTGTATATTCACCCTTTCTCAGTGTGCAGCGCCCTTGATATTACCTTAATGGGACACTGTTGGCACTCAGACCATTTCAGCTGATTGAAGTTGTCTGGGTGCAGTGTCCTAGGTCCCTTAACCCTGCAAAGGTAATTATTGCAGTTTTTAATAAACCTTTGAGGGTTAACTCTACCTTTACTTGAGGGACTCCCGGGTCGTTAGGCAACTTTTGGCCGCCTAGTTGACACAGGATGATATATAACCTCTAATAATTAATTTTAATTATAAAAGCCTTCCTCGCAATATGTATAAAGTTTAATTGTCTTTACTATAATCTACTTTTTTTCCTTTCTTTTATTAGGTGTTTAAACGGCAAAGAATGGAGGGAGCGTTTCTTAATGACTCTGTCACACTCTTCATTGGTGAAGATGGGCGATATGTCGATGTGCAATCTGTCATCGATGCTGCAGTAAGCCAGGGCATCTACTTTCAGTATTACGAGGCATCAAATGAGGACTGTGAATTTTTTACATTTGTTGGTGGAAAGAAAAAGAGAAAGTGCAGCCCTTACACCTCTCGAACCAAGAGAACTTCAACCAAAAAAGTAAACATCGGACTATTTGGCAATTATTCTATTCTGCCAAGGCGTTCACAGAGAATCCAAAATGCCAAACAAAAGCGCTCCACCACTAAATAATTTGGGTGTGAACTGTAATTAACTTATTTGATTTGTTTGCATTAAATATATTCTTTCATATTTTAACAGAAGGTGAAAGACTGTTGTTTACAAAGTACTTCACTATATACATATATCTATAGGGTTTGTGTGTCAAAGAGTCAAATATAAGGATTGAATTTCAGTTTTTTCACATTGAAATTCGCCAGATTGGTTACGTTGCCAGGAATGAAAATTACCCCCATGATGGCATACCGTTTTCAAAAGTAGACAACCCAAGGTATTGCAAATGGGGCATGTCCAGTCTTTTTTAGCAGCCACTTAGTCACAAACACTGGCCAAAGTTAGACTTCATATTTGTTGTGTGTGAAAAATGCAAAAAACTAATTTGAACACTAATTCTCATTCTTGGGCTGCCATACGGTCTCAAAGGCAACATAACCAATCTGGCAAATTTCAATGTGAAAAAACTGAATTGCAAGCTTTATATTTGACTCTATGACTGTTGAAAACACCATAAAACCTGGAAAAAGGAAAGAGAATGAGCCCAATCAAGAGGAACACTTGTAATGGGGGTAACCCCAAGATTAAATAAATTGAAATGAAGAAAAATAGTGTACCTATGTGGGAACTAGGAGAATATTATGGTATATATAAGGTAAAGTATAATTCAATGGGTAACTAGTGCACGGTCAGAAACAATAATACCAGAAAAAAAAATATATATTTATTTGGTTAATAATTAAGAACTAACAATAAGCTACAAATACTGCCGCAAAAGAAAAAGTGTTACAAGTAACAGTAATATGACTGCAAGTATATGGGGTAATGGAGATCATAGACACAGTAATTACCACCAGTGTTAGCAAAATATAGTCAGCAGCTAAATACCGCTGCTGCACACTAGGTGGTGCCATACACTAAAGGTAGAACGTAAATCTATCCCCATAACTAGCTAGGGACCTAAAGTATATTCTATTATCGGTTAACACATCTGTTTACTGTTAATATACACAGGTCACTGGTACACTAAATAGTCAAAATAATAAGGTGCTAGATGCTATATAGGTAAAGCCGTTACTAAGATTAACTAAATATCGTGCTAAATGTCAAATTAAGTGTAAGCCCAGCAATCTATAACAATTTGCTGTAATGGGGAAATAATCCTGCTACAGAGATACTTATAGCAAAATGGGAAAGTTGTCTGTATGAAATAGATTAGATAGTGAATTCGGCTATATGGCTGAGGGAGATAGGAGTGATCATCACTTTCTGGAAATAACCCTCTTGTGCCTTAATGGGCTCTAAGCTGGGGCGCCGACCTGCAGGGGACGCCTACCGGAAGGTTTTCTGGTGGGCTGCCCTGCTGCTGTCTGGGGCTGGTGTGCTGGGTGAGCCGCTTCTTAGCCATCCCCCAGCGCAGCCCTTCAGCTCTGCATTACCTGCTCAGGGAGCGGGATTTACTGTAACCCCAGCACCCAAGCAGAGCACTCTGCTTGCTGCAGGCAGGGGAAGACGGGGCATGACTTGGTATCCCCTGGTTTTTAACCCCTTCTGCACCACGAGGTAGGGATGCTTGACAGAAGGGGAAGCTATAGTGCCAGGAAAACTAGTTGGTTTTCCTGGCACTATAGTTTCCCTTTAATGTCTACTCAGTGTTTCTTTCCCATTATGTCTCTTTTGAACTTTTTATTACGTTCTCCTGATTAGCTTGGACCTCATATATCCCATGAGTGTACTATATGCTATTGGCCACCCATGTTTACCTTGGACCCAGGGCTGGCCCGTCCATAGGCCCCGGTGGAGCCTGCTGTTAAAGCGGGGCAGGTGCCACCTAAATTATTCCCTACCTCCCTGCGTGTCCCCCATCCAGTGGGTAATTAACCCACAGCTTGCATTTCACTTAGATCGAGGGGCACTCTCAGCACCTTTACTGGCTGTCTGGAACACAAATGCCGGCGGGGATGGAGCACAAAGCGCACTGCCGTTTGACGCAGTAATTACTACGGCCTGCCCGGCATCGAGACAGGATGTGGACAGAGGGTGCATGACTCCTGAAGATCAGGGTACCATGAGGGCACGGCATCCAGGAGCTGCCGCCCCCTGCACTGTGCCTAGAAGAGATACTGTTCTATGTGTAATGGGCTGCTTGGATTTCCCCCAACCCTCACCCGGGCCCTTGTATGTAAGGGAGGGCTGCTTGCTGTAAATGTGTTTGTGTGTGTTAGGCTGTGTGTGAGTATTAGGCAGAGTGTCTGTGCTAGGTAGGGTGTGTATGTATGTATTAGCAATGGTGTGTATTAGGCAGAGTGTTTGTTTTAAGCAGGGTGTGTATTAGGCAGTGTATGTGTCCGTGAAACAGTGTGCAAAAATGCATTAGGCAGTGTGTGTATAAAGCAGTCTGTATGTGTGATGGATGTATTAGGGCCTAGGCAGTGTCTATGTGTGTGTGTACCTATTTATCAGAAGGTTTGTGTGTGCACGTATGAGCGAATGTGTTTGTCTATGTGTTAGTCAGTGTGTGTGTATGAATTTATTAGGAAGTGTGTGTGTGTGTATATATATATATATATATATATATATATATATATATATATGATTAGGCAGTTTATGTTAATGTGTGTATATATTATTTTCTGAAACTTGAGGCCATTGCATTTCAGACAGCAGCAGGCCTGATATCGTGGTCACACAGGCGTTGCCCCAAAACCTCTCTCACAGCCAGGTCTGACAGCAGCTGGTACCCACCGGGATGGTCATGGGGAGCCTGATACTCATGTAACAGTGGGGTTATTGGGCACAGTCAGGGCTAACACTGATACCGGAGAAACTGACGGAAGCCAAGCACAGAGAGATGGACACAGGTTTCTTCAGGAAGGAAGAGATCTTTATTCGATTCACCGACCGGGACTCAGAGGGACTAATGTCACCAAAAACAGCTAACATCTGAGTCCTGATTGTACAGTGTAGGTCCCTTATATAGACATATAGCTCCTCCTATAATCAGTTCCACCTACATGTATTCTAACCCAATCAACAGAATAAAGACTAACTTTCCTGTTTGATCACTTGGCTTGCCCAGCACAGGAGGGGAATACTCGTATATCCTGTATTTCTGCACATGCTCCTTATACTACTGATTGTATCGTTACCACGTGCAACCAACTGACCGATACATCAGCATATGCACGTGCACACACCACGTGGCAATCTCGGCTTACTAAATTTATTTTTACCGAGATTCCACCACATTCCCCCTTTTGATGCTTCTGATATTTCATAATCCCAGATGCATCACTTAATCAGGGTTTGCTTACACCTCAAGTTGCCATAAACCAGACTAGACTTTGCGACTCTCTAGAGATACGAACCCCTCAGCATTCCTCTTCCTGTACGTGTTCTCCTTGATTTAAAGCCTCGTACCTGTAAACAGCCATTATCTGTGCAGCGGCCTTTCTCTCTGCTATATTCTCTATAATGCTCTGCACAGACCTAACTACCAAAGGAATCAGACACGGCAGGAGGAGGCACAGCATCAAGATTAGCATGACTCCACCTACCAGTGCCTTGAGTCCTCCAAACTGCTCGTACCAATTACCAAACCAACTACTCGGATTATACCCTTTCCATACTTGAGTAGGCACATGTGCTAGATTAACCATATGGCTAGTAAGCTCAGCTATTGCTTGCCCTTCATCATCTATTTGAAGACAACAATTTCTTAGATTAAACTTCCCACATACACCTCCCTCTACTGCCAATAGGTAATCCAAGGCTAATCTATTCTGGTAGACGGCTGTCCTCATCCTAGTGTTATGCTTTGCTAGGAGATTAAGCGCTTGTGATGTTTCATTGGTAATTATCTCAACCACTGCCTGTAATCTTATGATACGGTTAAGAATGTATATTGGGGTTCTGTATCCATAAGTACCATCCTCTGCCCACGTAGCTGGCCCATAATAATCTATAATACGCTGGGGAGGCCACTCATTATCTTCCCAGGTACCTATCTCTAGGGGTCCCCTTTTCTTTCTATGATTTACATCATACACTTTAACTCCCAAAGTCTCTCCTGTTTCAATTGGCAACAAGAAGAAGGATGGTTTGAGCATACCTAATACACATGCCCCTTCCCAGCCCTGTGGTAACTCCGAATAGGCTTTCTTACCACAGATCCAGTACAAATTTGCTGGGGCTTTCCAACTAGATGTAGCAGATAGGTCAAACCACACATCCTTTAAACTGGTATAAATTGCAAACGGATTAGGTGGTTCTGAGACATTTGAAGCTGACCACCAAGTTGTATCTTTTGTATCATCATTATAAGCTTTTTGCCCTAGACAAGTCAATTCTCCTACAGATGTATTAAACATTATTCCTTTCCTTGCTATGCAAACATAACCTATAATGGAGGTCTTTAATCGCCACTCAGATTTACCTCTAACACTCACTTGATAATCAGTTTGAGAAGATATTAACTGTTCAACTGTCTCAGAACCGGAATACCTCCTTTGCTTCCCATGGCCATTGGTCTCCCATATTAGTACCTCCACACACATAGCAGTTGGTTACATTAAGACTACCAGCAATGCTTTCGGCTAGATCTATAAATAAGTTTTTCGCATTATGCTGGATCTTATTTTCCACACTCATCTCCTCATAGAAGGAATGAAAGACCTGATGGGTCTGGGTTGCCACAGTATCGGTCTCTATTCCTATAAATAATATTGTCCCAGGATCCAAACCTGTTCCATATATCTGGAACCCAAATAAGTTCCCAAACCTATCTATGAATAGTTCTGGGTCATTGATAAGTGTGGCGAAACCGACCTCGCCACGTGTCCTTGGAGGGGGCTGCTTGCCCGCCTCTTGCCTTTGGACTATGGCCCTGGGAGATTGGGCCCTTTTAAAAAACATATTCGGCCCTAACAGAGTGCATGTCACTCATTCTGGCCCTTTAAACACAGTGGGGCCATTCGGTACTTGCCCTGTGTGAGCAGTGATACCCCCAGATAGCTATGCCATGGAGCCTATTCATATAATGAAAGACTATGGGAAAGACTTTGGCTCCATGGCAATTAAACTGTATTTGTGTGGTCTGCGTGCCATTCACCTAATAATGTGCACGCAGACCTGAGCTATCTGGGGATATGTTACATGTCTGTGTTTAATGTATAAAAATTGACTTTATATATTTTAAAACATAATCCTTTATTTAGGTCCCCACATGTGTAATGGAGTTTTGTCTTTGACCTGGGAGATAATTGGATTACTTCTCCAATTATCTCCAGGGCAGAAGGGAGGAAGCCAGGATGCATTGTGGGGGATGTTTTACTTCAGTTTGAGCCAGATTTTGCCATGCTGCAAGCCAGGGCCCAAAAGATACTTTTACTAACTTTTTAACCCCTGGTCTGATTCATGCAATTTTTTAATATGTTGTTCCCCTGAATGGATTGAGTGTGGATATGTATTTTTATGTGAATGTGCTGTATGGTTTTAGAGTTATGAAAGTTGTGTAAAAAGTATATTTTAACTGTATGTATAATGGGATGATGTGTCACACTAAGGGGAGGGGATGTGTGGGTGGCACCTATGATACTATTGGTTATTTTATGCCTCCCCCTGGCTGTGGCCTGTATGTGTACACTTGTAATAAAAACCAGGCTGGGTGTGCCAGACCTGAGATTCTGCTTGACCCTCAAACCGATGTGTCGTCTCGTTTTTTTGGGGAATTGGATTGTATGCTGACTGCCAGGAGTGTAAGCGGATTATATTCTTTTCCTGTTCAGCTGATTCCAGGGTTCGTGTGTTTCCAGTTCGGGAGTTGGAAGATTTGTACAGTTTGCAGTCCGGGAGATTGGTGCTTGCAGTAGCTGCTGGTCTATGGAAAAGGGGATTATCGCCTAAACTGGGTTTTATCCTCTTGTAAGTGAAACGGTCCGTTACAATTGGTGGCAAGCGGCGGGATCGTTCCTACAGCCAGAAGGACAGCAACAGACAACACCAATTCCTTGGAGTTACAAATTGAGGGCAACGTTAGCACTCGTGCAGCGCCCCTGGCAGCAGAGGTATCCAGCGACTTGAAGCAGACAAGTATGGAAGGCTCTGACGCTGAAGATTATGGGCTGGCCGAGGTGAGGCAGCGAGTGGCCCAGTATGGGGGTTATGTATCCATGGAGATATTCCAGGGGATCTGGAACCAGGTCATGGCTAAGCGAAAATCAAGGATGGACGGAGAGTATACTCAGCGGAAAGAGTGTTACAGCAGCAGAGTAGAGGCTGCATCCGAGGAGGTTAGCCGTCTTCCCCTGAGGCGGCAGTGTGTAACACAGGGAGCTAAAGGTGCCGTCCTTCCTCCCCAGCGGCAGAGTAAGTCCCAGGGAGCTAAAGGTGCCGTCCTTCCTCCCCAGCGGCAGATTGTATCACAGGGAGCTAAAGGTTCCGTCCTTCCTCCCCAGCGGCAGATTGTATCACAGGGAGCTGAAGGTGTCGTCCTTCCTCCCCAGCGGCAGTGTGTGTCCCAGGGAGCCGAAGGTGCAATCCTTCCTCCCCAGCGGCAGTGTGTATCCCAGGGAGCTGAAGGTGTCGTCCTTCCTCCCCAGCGGCAGTGTGTACCCCAGGGAGCTGAAGGTGTCGTCCTTCCTCCCCAGCGGCAGTGTGTACCCCAGGGAGCTGAAGGTGCAATCCTTCCTCCCCAGCGGCAGTGTGTATCCCAGGGAGCTGAAGGTGCCATCCTTCCTCCCCAGCGGCAGTGTGTACCCCAGGGAGCTGAAAGTGCCGTCCTTCCTCCCCAGCGGCAGTGTGTGTCCCAGGGAGCTGAAGGTGCAATCCTTCCTCCCCAGCGGCAGTGTGTATCCCAGGGAGCTGAAGGTGTCGTCCTTCCTCCCCAGCGGCACTGTGTACCCCAGGGAGCTGAAGGTGTCGTCCTTCCTCCCCAGCGGCAGTGTGTACCCCAGGGAGCTGAAGGTGCCGTCCTTCCTCCCCAACGGCAGTGTGTACCCCAGGGAGCTGAAGGTGCAATCCTTCCTCCCAGCGGCAGTGTGTATCCCAGGGAGCTGAAGGTGCCGTCCTTCCTCCCCAGCGGCAGTGTGTACCCCAGGGAGCTGAAGGTGCCGTCCTTCCTCCCCAACGGCAGTGTGTACCCCAGGGAGCTGAAGGTGCAATCCTTCCTCCCCAGCGGCAGTGTGTACCCCAGGGAGCTGAAGGTGTCGTCCTTCCTCCCCAGCGGCAGTGTGTACCCCAGGGAGCTGAAGGTGCAATCCTTCCTCCCCAGCGGCAGTGTGCACCCCAGGGAGCTGAGGGTGCAATCCTTCCTCCCCGGCAGCAGTATGTACCCCAGGGAGCTGAGGGTGCAATCCTTCCTCCCCAGCGACAGTGTGTACCCCAGGGAGCTGAAGGTGTCGTCCTTCCTCCCCAGCGGCAGTGTGTCCTGCAGGGAGCAGAGACCGTCAGTCTCACACCCAAGCAGCAGGACAAAATAATGAAAGGGGAGACAGCTGGTCCCCCTCTCCACCAGCAGAGAGAGTGTCAGGGAGAGGAGCCTGTTAACCCCTATCCCCAGCGGCAGTTGACAGTCCAGAGAGAGGAGCTTGTTACACCCTCTCTCCAGCGGCAGCCTAACCCACCAAGGGGAGATGTTGAGCCCCGCAACTGTGCAGATGGGACCGTAGTCTCTGCACTTACAGCCCAAGGGGTAGGGACGGTCGGTCCTGTCCCCCAGCCACAGAGCAGTGTAGCCAGAGGGGAGACAGTCGGTCTCTCCCTCCCACAACCAGGCTC
Organism: Pelobates fuscus; assembly: GCF_036172605.1. Classification (NCBI taxonomy): domain Eukaryota; kingdom Metazoa; phylum Chordata; class Amphibia; order Anura; family Pelobatidae; genus Pelobates; species Pelobates fuscus. The sequence continues at coordinate 85,066,328 of NC_086325.1, read as the reverse complement.
CAACCAGGCTACTTCCGCGGTAGTACTGGCACCAGGGCAGAGTACCGCTGGTCTCTGCCCACTCAGCAACCCACCAAGGCAGACTACCAGTCCCCCACACAGCCGTGGTGAGACACCTGGACCTGGACAAAATTCTCCTCTACCCAGGTGTAGTAACCAGTTATTGTGGGTGGGCTGTACTGCTGTTTCTGTTTTGTGGGTGGGTTGCTGGACTAACCAGTGCACTGACCGGCAGGAGGTCAGATACCCTGTTAGTCTGGGGGGTAAAGGGGAGAAGTGTGGCGAAACCGACCTCGCCACGTGTCCTTGGAGGGGGCTGCTTGCCCGCCTCTTGCCTTTGGACTATGGCCCTGGGAGATTGGGCCCTTTTACAAAACATATTCGGCCCTAACAGAGTGCATGTCACTCATTCTGGCCCTTTAAACACAGTGGGGCCATTCGGTACTTGCCCTGTGTGAGCAGTGATACCCCCAGATAGCTATGCCATGGAGCCAATTCATATAATGAAAGACTTTGGGAAAGACTTTGGCTCCATGGCAATTAAACTGTATTTGTGTGGTCTGCGTGCCATTCACCTAATAATGTGCACGCAGACCTGAGCTATCTGGGGATATGTTACATGTCTGTGTTTAATGTATAAAAATGGACTTTATATATTTTAAAACATAATCCTGTATTTAGGTCCCCACATGTGTAATGGAGTTTTGTCTTTGACCTGGGAGATAATTGGATTACTTCTCCAATTATCTCCAGGGCAGAAGGGAGGAAGCCAGGATGCATTGTGGGGGATGTTTTACTTCTGTTTGAGCCAGATTTTGCCATGCTGCAAGCCAGGGCCCAAAAGATACTTTTACTAACTTTTTAACCCCTGGTCTGATTCATGCAATTTTTTAATATGTTGTTCCCCTGAATGGATTGAGTGTGGATATGTATTTTTATGTGAATGTGCTGTATGGTTTTAGAGTTATGAAAGTTGTGTAAAAAGTATATTTTAACTGTATGTATAATGGGATGATGTGTCACACTAAGGGGAGGGGATGTGTGGGTGGCACCTATGATACTATTGGTTATTTTATGCCTCCCCCTGGCTGTGGCCTGTATGTGTACACTTGTAATAAAAACCAGGCTGGGTGTGCCAGACCTGAGATTCTGCTTGACCCTCAAACCGATGTGTCGTCTCGTTTTTTGGGGGAATTGGATTGTATGCTGACTGCCAGGAGTGTAAGCGGATTATATGCTTTTCCTGTTCAGCTGATTCCAGGGTTCGTGTGTTTCCAGTTCGGGAGTTGGAAGATTTGTACAGTTTGCAGTCCGGGAGATTGGTGCTTGCAGTAGCTGCTGGTCTATGGAAAAGGGGATTATCGCCTAAACTGGGTTTTATCCTCTTGTAAGTGAAACGGTCCGTTACAATTGGTGGCAAGCGGCGGGATCGTTCCTACAGCCAGAAGGACAGCTACAGACAACACCAATTCCTTGGAGTTACAAATTGAGGGCAACGTTAGCACTCGTGCAGCGCCCCTGGCAGCAGAGGTATCCAGCGACTTGAAGCAGACAAGTATGGAAGGCTCTGACGCTGAAGATTATGGGCTGGCCGAGGTGAGGCAGCGAGTGGCCCAGTATGGGGGTTATGTATCCATGGAGATATTCCAGGGGATCTGGAACCAGGTCATGGCTAAGCGAAAATCAAGGATGGACGGAGAGCATACTCAGCGGAAAGAGTGTTACAGCAGCAGAGTAGAGGCTGCATCCGAGGAGGTTAGCCGTCTTCCCCTGAGGCGGCAGTGTGTAACCCAGGGAGCTAAAGGTGCGTCCTTCCTCCCCAGCGGCAGATTGTATCACAGGGAGCTAAAGGTTCCGTCCTTCCTCCCCAGCGGCAGATTGTATCACAGGGAGCTGAAGGTGTCGTCCTTCCTCCCCAGCGGCAGTGTGTGTCCCAGGGAGCCGAAGGTGCAATCCTTCCTCCCCAGCGGCAGTGTGTATCCCAGGGAGCTGAAGGTGTCGTCCTTCCTCCCCAGCGGCAGTGTGTACCCCAGGGAGCTGAAGGTGTCGTCCTTCCTCCCCAGCGGCAGTGTGTACCCCAGGGAGCTGAAGGTGCAATCCTTCCTCCCCAGCGGCAGTGTGTATCCCAGGGAGCTGAAGGTGCCATCCTTCCTCCCCAGCGGCAGTGTGTACCCCAGGGAGCTGAAAGTGCCGTCCTTCCTCCCCAGCGGCAGTGTGTGTCCCAGGGAGCTGAAGGTGCAATCCTTCCTCCCCAGCGGCAGTGTGTATCCCAGGGAGCTGAAGGTGCCATCCTTCCTCCCCAGCGGCAGTGTGTACCCCAGGGAGCTGAAAGTGCCGTCCTTCCTCCCCAGCGGCAGTGTGTGTCCCAGGGAGCTGAAGGTGCAATCCTTCCTCCCCAGCGGCAGTGTGTATCCCAGGGAGCTGAAGGTGTCGTCCTTCCTCCCCAGCGGCACTGTGTACCCCAGGGAGCTGAAGGTGTCGTCCTTCCTCCCCAGCGGCAGTGTGTACCCCAGGGAGCTGAAGGTGCCGTCCTTCCTCCCCAACGGCAGTGTGTACCCCAGGGAGCTGAAGGTGCAATCCTTCCTCCCAGCGGCAGTGTGTATCCCAGGGAGCTGAAGGTGCCGTCCTTCCTCCCCAGTGGCAGTGTGTACCCCAGGGAGCTGAAGGTGCCGTCCTTCCTCCCCAACGGCAGTGTGTACCCCAGGGAGCTAAAGGTGCAATCCTTCCTCCCCAGCGGCAGTGTGTACCCCAGGGAGCTGAAGGTGTCGTCCTTCCTCCCCAGCGGCAGTGTGTACCCCAGGGAGCTGAAGGTGCAATCCTTCCTCCCCAGCGGCAGTGTGCACCCCTGGGAGCTGAGGGTGCAATCCTTCCTCCCCGGCAGCAGTATGTACCCCAGGGAGCTGAGAGTGCAATCCTTCCTCCCCAGCGACAGTGTGTACCCCAGGGAGCTGAAGGTGTCGTCCTTCCTCCCCAGCGGCAGTGTGTCCTGCAGGGAGCAGAGACCGTCAGTCTCACACCCCAGCAGCAGGACAAAATAATGAAAGGGGAGACAGCTGGTCCCCCTCTCCACCAGCAGAGAGAGTGTCAGGGAGAGGAGCCTGTTAACCCCTATCCCCAGCGGCAGTTGACAGTCCAGAGAGAGGAGCTTGTTACACCCTCTCTCCAGCGGCAGCCTAACCCACCAAGGGGAGATGTTGAGCCCCGCAACTGTGCAGATGGGACCGTAGTCTCTGCACTTACAGCCCAAGGGGTAGGGACGGTCGGTCCTGTCCCCCAGCCACAGAGCAGTGTAGCCAGAGGGGAGACAGTCGGTCTCTCCCTCCCACAACCAGGCTCCAACCAGGCTACTTCCGCGGTAGTACTGGCACCAGGGCAGAGTACCGCTGGTCTCTGCCCACTCAGCAACCCACCAAGGCAGACTACCAGTCCCCCACACAGCCGTGGTGAGACACCTGGACCTGGACAAAATTCTCCTCTACCCAGGTGTAGTAACCAGTTATTGTGGGTGGGCTGTACTGCTGTTTCTGTTTTGTGGGTGGGTTGCTGGACTAACCAGGGCACTGACCGGCAGGAGGTCAGATACCCTGTTAGTCTGGGGGGTAAAGGGGAGAAGTGTGGCGAAACCGACCTCGCCACGTGTCCTTGGAGGGGGCTGCTTGCCCGCCTCTTGCCTTTGGACTATGGCCCTGGGAGATTGGGCCCTTTTACAAAACATATTCGGCCCTAACAGAGTGCATGTCACTCATTCTGGCCCTTTAAACACAGTGGGGCCATTCGGTACTTGCCCTGTGTGAGCAGTGATACCCCCAGATAGCTATGCCATGGAGCCTATTCATATAATGAAAGACTATGGGAAAGACTTTGGCTCCATGGCAATTAAACTGTATTTGTGTGGTCTGCGTGCCATTCACCTAATAATGTGCACGCAGACCTGAGCTATCTGGGGATATGTTACATGTCTGTGTTTAATGTATAAAAATGGACTTTATATATTTTAAAACATAATCCTGTATTTAGGTCCCCACATGTGTAATGGAGTTTTGTCTTTGACCTGTGAGATAATTGGATTACTTCTCCAATTATCTCCAGGGCAGAAGGGAGGAAGCCAGGATGCATTGTGGGGGATGTTTTACTTCTGTTTGAGCCAGATTTTGCCATGCTGCAAGCCAGGGCCCAAAAGATACTTTTACTAACTTTTGAACCCCTGGTCTGATTCATGCAATTTTTTAATATGTTGTTCCCCTGAATGGATTGAGTGTGGATATGTATTTTTATGTGAATGTGCTGTATGGTTTTAGAGTTATGAAAGTTGCGTAAAAAGTATATTTTAACTGTATGTATAATGGGATTATGTGTCACACTAAGGGGAGGGGATGTGTGGGTGGCACCTATGATACTATTGGTTATTTTATGCCTCCCCCTGGGTGTGGCCTGTATGTGTACACTTGTAATAAAAACCAGGCTGGGTGTGCCAGACCTGAGATTCTGCTTGACCCTCAAACCGATGTGTCGTCTCGTTTTTTGGGGGAATTGGATTGTATGCTGACTGCCAGGAGTGTAAGCGGATTATATGCTTTTCCTGTTCAGCTGATTCCAGGGTTCGTGTGTTTCCAGTTCGGGAGTTGGAAGATTTGTACAGTTTGCAGTCCGGGAGATTGGTGCTTGCAGTAGCTGCTGGTCTATGGAAAAGGGGATTATCGCCTAAACTGGGTTTTATCCTCTTGTAAGTGAAACGGTCCGTTACAATTGGTGGCAAGCGGCGGGATCGTTCCTACAGCCAGAAGGACAGCTACAGACAACACCAATTCCTTGGAGTTACAAATTGAGGGCAACGTTAGCACTCGTGCAGCGCCCCTGGCAGCAGAGGTATCCAGCGACTTGAAGCAGACAAGTATGGAAGGCTCTGACGCTGAAGATTATGGGCTGGCCGAGGTGAGGCAGCGAGTGGCCCAGTATGGGGGTTATGTATCCATGGAGATATTCCAGGGGATCTGGAACCAGGTCATGGCTAAGCGAAAATCAAGGATGGACGGAGAGTATACTCAGCGGAAAGAGTGTTACAGCAGCAGAGTAGAGGCTGCATCCGAGGAGGTTAGCCGTCTTCCCCTGAGGCGGCAGTGTGTAACCCAGGGAGCTAAAGGTGCGTCCTTCCTCCCCAGCGGCAGATTGTATCACAGGGAGCTAAAGGTTCCGTCCTTCCTCCCCAGCGGCAGATTGTATCACAGGGAGCTGAAGGTGTCGTCCTTCCTCCCCAGCGGCAGTGTGTGTCCCAGGGAGCCGAAGGTGCAATCCTTCCTCCCCAGCGGCAGTGTGTATCCCAGGGAGCTGAAGGTGTCGTCCTTCCTCCCCAGCGGCAGTGTGTACCCCAGGGAGCTGAAGGTGTCGTCCTTCCTCCCCAGCGGCAGTGTGTACCCCAGGGAGCTGAAGGTGCAATCCTTCCTCCCCAGCGGCAGTGTGTATCCCAGGGAGCTGAAGGTGCCATCCTTCCTCCCCAGCGGCAGTGTGTACCCCAGGGAGCTGAAAGTGCCGTCCTTCCTCCCCAGCGGCAGTGTGTGTCCCAGGGAGCTGAAGGTGCAATCCTTCCTCCCCAGCGGCAGTGTGTATCCCAGGGAGCTGAAGGTTCCATCCTTCCTCCCCAGCGGCAGTGTGTACCCCAGGGAGCTGAAAGTGCCGTCCTTCCTCCCCAGCGGCAGTGTGTGTCCCAGGGAGCTGAAGGTGCAATCCTTCCTCCCCAGCGGCAGTGTGTATCCCAGGGAGCTGAAGGTGTCGTCCTTCCTCCCCAGCGGCACTGTGTACCCCAGGGAGCTGAAGGTGTCGTCCTTCCTCCCCAGCGGCAGTGTGTACCCCAGGGAGCTGAAGGTGCCGTCCTTCCTCCCCAACGGCAGTGTGTACCCCAGGGAGCTGAAGGTGCAATCCTTCCTCCCAGCGGCAGTGTGTATCCCAGGGAGCTGAAGGTGCCGTCCTTCCTCCCCAGTGGCAGTGTGTACCCCAGGGAGCTGAAGGTGCCGTCCTTCCTCCCCAACGGCAGTGTGTACCCCAGGGAGCTAAAGGTGCAATCCTTCCTCCCCAGCGGCAGTGTGTACCCCAGGGAGCTGAAGGTGTCGTCCTTCCTCCCCAGCGGCAGTGTGTACCCCAGGGAGCTGAAGGTGCAATCCTTCCTCCCCAGCGGCAGTGTGCACCCCTGGGAGCTGAGGGTGCAATCCTTCCTCCCCGGCAGCAGTATGTACCCCAGGGAGCTGAGAGTGCAATCCTTCCTCCCCAGCGACAGTGTGTACCCCAGGGAGCTGAAGGTGTCGTCCTTCCTCCCCAGCGGCAGTGTGTCCTGCAGGGAGCAGAGACCGTCAGTCTCACACCCCAGCAGCAGGACAAAATAATGAAAGGGGAGACAGCTGGTCCCCCTCTCCACCAGCAGAGAGAGTGTCAGGGAGAGGAGCCTGTTAACCCTTATCCCCAGCGGCAGTTGACAGTCCAGAGAGAGGAGCTTGTTACACCCTCTCTCCAGCGGCAGCCTAACCCACCAAGGGGAGATGTTGAGCCCCGCAACTGTGCAGATGGGACCGTAGTCTCTGCACTTACAGCCCAAGGGGTAGGGACGGTCGGTCCTGTCCCCCAGCCACAGAGCAGTGTAGCCAGAGGGGAGACAGTCGGTCTCTCCCTCCCACAACCAGGCTCCAACCAGGCTACTTCCGCGGTAGTACTGGCACCAGGGCAGAGTACCGCTGGTCTCTGCCCACTCAGCAACCCACCAAGGCAGACTACCAGTCCCCCACACAGCCGTGGTGAGACACCTGGACCTGGACAAAATTCTCCTCTACCCAGGTGTAGTAACCAGTTATTGTGGGTGGGCTGTACTGCTGTTTCTGTTTTGTGGGTGGGTTGCTGGACTAACCAGGGCACTGACCGGCAGGAGGTCAGATACCCTGTTAGTCTGGGGGGTAAAGGGGAGAAGTGTGGCGAAACCGACCTCGCCACGTGTCCTTGGAGGGGGCTGCTTGCCCGCCTCTTGCCTTTGGACTATGGCCCTGGGAGATTGGGCCCTTTTACAAAACATATTCGGCCCTAACAGAGTGCATGTCACTCATTCTGGCCCTTTAAACACAGTGGGGCCATTCGGTACTTGCCCTGTGTGAGCAGTGATACCCCCAGATAGCTATGCCATGGAGCCTATTCATATAATGAAAGACTATGGGAAAGACTTTGGCTCCATGGCAATTAAACTGTATTTGTGTGGTCTGCGTGCCATTCACCTAATAATGTGCACGCAGACCTGAGCTATCTGGGGATATGTTACATGTCTGTGTTTAATGTATAAAAATGGACTTTATATATTTGAAAACATAATCCTGTATTTAGGTCCCCACATGTGTAATGGAGTTTTGTCTTTGACCTGGGAGATAATTGGATTACTTCTCCAATTATCTCCAGGGCAGAAGGGAGGAAGCCAGGATGCATTGTGGGGGATGTTTTACTTCTGTTTGAGCCAGATTTTGCCATGCTGCAAGCCAGGGCCCAAAAGATACTTTTACTAACTTTTGAACCCCTGGTCTGATTCATGCAATTTTTTAATATGTTGTTCCCCTGAATGGATTGAGTGTGGATATGTATTTTTATGTGAATGTGCTGTATGGTTTTAGAGTTATGAAAGTTGCGTAAAAAGTATATTTTAACTGTATGTATAATGGGATTATGTGTCACACTAAGGGGAGGGGATGTGTGGGTGGCACCTATGATACTATTGGTTATTTTATGCCTCCCCCTGGGTGTGGCCTGTATGTGTACACTTGTAATAAAAACCAGGCTGGGTGTGCCAGACCTGAGATTCTGCTTGACCCTCAAACCGATGTGTCGTCTCGTTTTTTGGGGGAATTGGATTGTATGCTGACTGCCAGGAGTGTAAGCGGATTATATGTTTTTCCTGTTCAGCTGATTCCAGGGTTCGTGTGTTTACAGTTCGGGAGTTGGAAGATTTGTACAGTTTGCAGTCCGGGAGATTGGTGCTTGCAGTAGCTGCTGGTCTATGGAAAAGGGGATTATCGCCTAAACTGGGTTTTATCCTCTTGTAAGTGAAACGGTCCGTTACAATAAGTATATGGACTGGGTTACACTCCCTAGACTTACAATATGGCTTGGTAGACAACTTAGTGACGATCATATCCTTATCTACTGTCTGTCCCCAAGTTGCCCACCCCACACAGGACCAATACGGACAATAATTGTATTCTTTATTTGGGCATTTTGGATCTCTATATTTATACTTACTACTGAGGCAAATATACTTATCATTAGACCCATACGTTCTTTCCCATTTAAAATCGCCACATACATTCCATGGTTTTCTACCACCTGATATCGCCTTACATGCATCAAATAGCAAAACACCTGGAGAATGTACGGTTTCTAGTATGGTCTTATTTATCAGGGTCCCCTGTGAGTCTCCATTCCGAATAGTCAACTAAATAGTACGGGGTTGATACTCAGGGCTAAAACACTTAGGTTCTCTTGCTCCTAAATGGCATACACTATAATCTATGCCTAAGTATCTACACTTAGATACATGTCCTTTACACTCATACTGGGAATGCCAAATAAGGGTCTGGGAAATGCGATTGACGGTTTTCGTAGTCTTAATGGAGGTAATCCGAGGTATTCAGGAGGATAAATAAAAAGTTAAGGTTTGTTTGATTTAAATTATTCACCTCATTGGAATGGCAGACTTAGTTCAGTGTAATAGTTGCTTTGCATTTGTTTCACGTTCCACTTTTTGGAGGTTTGGTTGTTGTCTAATCTGTAGACAGTTCTCTATTTTGCGGCAGGAGATTGTATTTTTGAAGTCTGAGATTTGTAAATTATCTGGTAAACAAACTCAAGCTGGAACTGCTGCAAAGCCACTGCCGCAGAGACATACTAGGAATGGCAGATGGATTACTGTAGGATCTGGTAGACTTGGAGTTGTGGATAAAAGGCATATTGCACAGTCTGTTGCTCTACATAACTCATTTTCTGCACTTTCAGAGTGTAGTGGTGTTGTGCAGAGAGGCACTGAGGCTAGTGGTGTTGTGCAGAGAGGCACTGAGGCTAATGGTGTTGTGCAGAGAGGCACTGAGGCTAGTGGTGTTGTGCAGAGAGGCACTGAGGCTAGTGGTGTTGTGCAGAGAGGCACTGAGGCTAGTGGTGTTGTGCAGAGAGGCACTGAGGCTAGTGGTGTTGTGCAGAGAGGCACTGAGGCTAGTGGTGTTGTGCAGAGAGGCACTGAGGCTAGTGGTGTTGTGCAGAGAGGCACTGAGGCTAGTGGTGTTGTGCAGAGAGGCACTGAGGCTAGTGGTGTTGTGCAGAGAGGCACTGAGGCTAGCGGTGTTGTGCAGAGAGGCACTGAGGCTAGCGGTGTTGTGCAGAGAGGCACTGAGGCTAGTGGTGTTGTGCAGAGAGGCACTGAGGCTAGTGGTGTTGTGCAGAGAGGCACTGAGGCTAGTGGTGTTGTGCAGAGAGGCACTGAGGCTAGTGGTGTTGTGCAGAGAGGCACTGAGGCTAGTGGTGTTGTGCAGAGAGGCACTGAGGCTAGTGGTGTTGTGCAGAGAGGCACTGAGGCTAGTGGTGTTGTGCAGAGAGGCACTGAGGCTAGTGGTGTTGTGCAGAGAGGCACTGAGGCTAGTGGTGTTGTGCAGAGAGGCACTGAGGCTAGTGGTGTTGTGCAGAGAGGCACTGAGGCTAGTGGTGTTGTGCAGAGAGGCACTGAGGCTAGTGGTGTTGTGAAGAGAGGCACTGAGGCTAGTGGTGTTGTGAAGAGAGGCACTGAGGCTAGTGGTGTTGTGAAGAGAGGCACTGAGGCTAGTGGTGTTGTGCAGAGAGGCTTGGTGAGGCCTAATAGAAAGCAGTTGTTGGTGGGGGATTCCATCATAAGAGGTGTGGAGATGGACAATGGTGGTCTTGTGAGGTGTCTTCCCGGAGCTACTGCTCACAGAGACAGGAGACGTATCGGTAATATTGTTAAGCAAGCAAAGCAGGAAGGGGAATTGGATGTACTTGTCCATTTAGGGACAAATGACTTGGCTTGCAATGAGGTTTCAGAGGTTAAGGAAGTTTTTAGTGTTTTTGCCAATGATATACGGCAGGTTGCTCCCACATTGTCATTCTCTGAAGTTCTGCCTGTGCATAACACTCAGAATGACAGGCGGATGCGTATTAGGGACTTTAACTTGTGGCTTGGTGAATGGTGTCGGGAGCAAGGATTTGGCTTTATTGCTCATGGTAGCTCTGTTTGGAATGGAAATAAACTGTACAAAAAAGATGGTTTGCATCTTTCTCAAAAGGGAACAAATGTTCTCAGTGAGCAGTTTAGAGGTTTTGCTAGGATGTATTTAAACTAGGAGGGGGGGGCAAAAGGGTGATAAAACATCAATCCAATTGTCCCCCAAAACAAGGACAGAAGGTGCCTGTAGCAAGTGTGTTAAAAAATGATAAGCTTAGAGTCATGTCTACAAATGCTCGCAGTTTAGGGAATAAGATCCATGAACTTGTGGCAATAATGGCAACTGATAGTGTAGATTTAGTCGCTGTTACTGAGACATGGTATAATGAGAAAAATGACTGGGACATAGCAATACCAGGGTATTCTTTATATAGAAAAGACAGGGAAGGCAAGAAAGGGGGAGGGGTGGCCCTGTATGTAAAGAATAGCATAAAATCCAGCCTAATAAAGGTTAGTGAGGCGAACATAGAGTCAGTTTGGGCTACGTTAGAATTTGGTAATCACACAGTAACTCGTGTAGGTGTGATTTATAGGCCCCCAGGACAAATTGAAGAGTTAGATAATCTACTAGTTGAAGAAATAGCTAAAATGACAATGAAGGGGGAAGTTATCATCATGGGTGACTTTAATCTTCCTGATATAAATTGGAAAACAAAAATAGCTACTTGTGCCAGGAGCACACATATTCTAAACTCCCTACTGGGATTGTCTCTAAAACAAGTCGTTGAGGAGCCAACTCGTAAAGAGGCCATACTAGATTTAGTGTTAACAAATGGAGATTTGGTATCAGATATTACTGTAGGTGAAAGTTTAGGATCCAGTGATCATCAGTCAGTGTGGTTTAATATAAGAACAGTGTCTGAGTCACACCACACAAAAACAAAAGTTTTAGACTTTAGAAAAACAGACTTTTCCAAAATTAGAATATGTGTAAAGGAGTCATTATCAGACTGGAGCAATTTAAATGGAGTCCAAAAGAAATGGGATTTTTTAAAAGTTGCACTACTGAAGGCAACAGAAAATTGCATTAGGCTTGTCAGTAAAAGCAAAAAATTCAAGAAGCCACTGTGGTACTCCACAGATGTAGCCAAAATAGTAAAAAACAAAAAGTTAGCATTTAGTAATTATAAAAAAACCCAGAGTGAGGAAGACAGAATGACCTATAAGATTAGGCAGAAAGAGGCTAAGCAAGTTATAAGAGCTTCCAAATCACACACAGAAGAGAAAATAGCACAGTCAGTAAAAAAGGGGGACAAAACCTTTTTTAGATACATAAATGAGAAAAGAAAAGTAAAACAAGGATTAGTTAGATTAAAAACAAAAGAAGGAAGGTATGTAGATGAGGATAAAGGTCTAGCTGACTGCCTCAATGAATAGTTTTGTTCGGTATTTACAGATGAAAATGAAGGAAAGGGACCTCAGTTAAGAAAAAGGATAAATGAGTCATTTATTACACGTGAGTTTACAGAGGAAGAGGTTCTATTTCAACTGTCAAAAGTAAAGACAAATAAGTCAATGGGACCTGATGGAATACACCCAAAGCTATTAAAAGAGCTTAGTGGTGTACTAGCAAAACCATTAACAGATTTATTTAACCAATCATTGATAACAGGAGTAGTCCCAGAAGATTGGAAGTTAGCGAATGTTGTGCCCATTCACAAGAAAGGTAATAGGGAGGAGTCGGGCAACTATAGGCCAGTAAGCCTAACTTCAGTAGTGGGGAAAGTGATGGAAACCATGTTAAAGGATAGGATTGTTGAACATCTAAAAACACATGGATTTCAAGATCAGAGACAACATGGGTTTACTTCAGGGAGATCATGCCAAACTAATCTTATTGATTTTTTTGATTGGGTAACTAAAATTATAGATCAGGGTGGTGCAGTAGACATTGCTTACCTCGATTTCAGTAAGGCTTTTGACACTGTTGCACATAGAAGGCTTATCAACAAACTACAATCTTTGAGTTTGGATTCCAATATTGTTGAATGGGTAAGGCAGTGGCTGAGTGACAGGCAACAGAGGGTTGTAGTCAATGGAGTATATTCGAAGCTTGGGCTTGTCACCAGTGGGGTACCTCAGGGATCTGTACTTGGACCCATTCTCTTTAATATTTTTATTAGTGATATTGCAGAAGGTCTTGATGGTAAGGTGTGTCTTTTTGCGGATGATACTAAGATATGTAACAGGGTTGATGTTCCAGGAGGGATAAGCCAAATGGAAAATGATTTAGGTAGACTAGAAAAATGGTCAGCGTTGTGGCAACTGACATTTAATGTGGATAAGTGCAAGATAATGCATCTTGGACGTAAAAACCCAAGGGCAGAGTACAGAATATTTGATAGAGTCCTAACCTCAACATCTGAGGAAAGGGATTTAGGGGTGATTATTTCTGATGACTTAAAGGTAGGCAGACAATGTAATAGAGCAGCAGGAAATGCTAGCAGAATGCTTGGTTGTATAGGGAGAGGTATTAGCAGTAGAAAGAGGGAAGTGCTCATGCCATTGTACAGAACACTGGTGAGACCTCACTTGGAGTACTGTACACAGTACTGGAGACCCTATCTTCAGAAGGATATTGATACCTTAGAGAGAGTTCAAAGAAGGGCTACTAAACTGGTTCATGGATTGCAGGATAAAACTTACCAGGAAAGGTTAAAGGATCTTAACATGTATAGCATGGAGGAAAGACGAGACAGGGGGGATATGATAGAAACATTTAAATACATAAAGGGAATCAACACAGTAAAGGAGGAGACTATATTTAAAAGAAGAAAAACTACCACAACAAGAGGACATAGTCTTAAATTAGAGGGACAAAGGTTTAAAAATAATATCAGGAAGTATTACTTTACTGAGAGGGTAGTGGATGCATGGAATAGCCTTCCAGCTGAAGTGGTAGAGGTTAACACAGTAAAGGAGTTTAAGCATGCATGGGATAGGCATAAGGCTATCCTAACTATAAGATAAGGCCAGGGACTAATGAAAGTATTTAGAAAACTGGGCAGACTAGATGGGCCGAATGGTTCTTATCTGCCGTCACATTCTATGTTTCTATGTTTCTATGTTTCTATGTTTCTCACAGCCTCACAACCTTCCTGAAAAATTAAAAAGACACATAAATACATTATCAAACACATCACTCCTGACATCTTCTTCCTAACTCACTTTCCTTCACAGAGATCCCTTCAAGACACTCTGGCTATGAAACGTAGGCAGGTGGTCAGGCTTTATTGTGGCCGTCAAAACACCTACTTGTAGATTCTTGTTGATGTTCCCTTGTAACAGAACTCTTCGCAAAGATCACTTTCAATCCAACTGGGTCTCTCTTTTCAACCGGATCTTGCAGGGATTCTCAGGATCTGGTGTAACTTGCCAAGAATCTGCTGCTGCTGGTTTAACCCTGGAGTGATGAATCCACAGAATCACTTCGGCCACCTTTATAGCTGTTGGGGTAGAAAAAAGGACAACATAAGGACCCCTCCACTTTGGCCCCAACGGTACACCTGGGGAGATGAGAAAGTCCAGAGTTTCCCTGCCAGGCCCAGGTACCAAAGCCTTATGATGGGGTGTCCAGAATAAAGTGGAGGGTTCAGTTCATTTGTCCTTCCTGCTCCAATCTCCCATTTAAAAGTGAAACCAGTTTTTTTTTCATGCAGGCTCTGTCAATCATAGCCAGGGGAGGTGTGGCTAGGGCTGCATAAACAGAAACAAAGTGATTTAACTCCTAAATGACAGAGAATTGAGCAGTGAAATTACAGGGGAATGATCTATACACTAAAACTGCTTTATTTATCTAAAGTAATTTAGGTAACTATAGTGTTCCTTTAACCCCTTAAGGACACATGACATGTGTGACATGTCATGATTCCCTTTTATTCCAGAAGTTTGGTCCTTAAGGGGTTAAAGAAATCTAGATCATAACTGAACTTGGATCAGGCATGTACAGAGTCTGACAATTTTATTGAGCGTTATACCCAATGACTTAACTTAAATTAATATAAAAGTGCTGGATGCAAATCATTACAGGGAGCAATGAATTCAATGTGATCTTCTTGCCTTAAGGTAATGAATAACAGAACAAGCACTATCCAGAATATTATATGCACCTCAGTGCTACCATTTTAATGAATGACCACAAAAGTAGTGGTTTGTGTATATTCACCCTTTCTCAGTGTGCAGCGCCCTTGATATTACCTTAATGGGACACTGTTGGCACTCAGACCATTTCAGCTGATTGAAGTTGTCTGGGTGCAGTGTCCTAGGTCCCTTAACCCTGCAAAGGTAATTATTGCAGTTTTTAATAAACCTTTGAGGGTTAACTCTACCTTTACTTGAGGGACTCCCGGGTCGTTAGGCAACTTTTGGCCGCCTAGTTGACACAGGATGATATATAACCTCTAATAATTAATTTTAATTATAAAAGCCTTCCTCGCAATATGTATAAAGTTTAATTGTCTTTACTATAATCTACTTTTTTTCCTTTCTTTTATTAGGTGTTTAAACGGCAAAGAATGGAGGGAGCGTTTCTTAATGACTCTGTCACACTCTTCATTGGTGAAGATGGGCGATATGTCGATGTGCAATCTGTCATCGATGCTGCAGTAAGCCAGGGCATCTACTTTCAGTATTACGAGGCATCAAATGAGGACTGCGAATTTTTTACATTTGTTGGTGGAAAGAAAAAGAGAAAGTGCAGCCCTTACACCTCTCGAACCAAGAGAACTTCAACCAAAAAAGTAAACATCGGACTATTTGGCAATTATTCTATTCTGCCAAGGCGTTCACAGAGAATCCAAAATGCCAAACAAAAGCGCTCCACCACTAAATAATTTGGGTGTGAACTGTAATTAACTTATTTGATTTGTTTGCATTAAATATATTCTTTCATATTTTAACAGAAGGTGAAAGACTGTTGTTTACAAAGTACTTCACTATATACATATATCTATAGGGTTTGTGTGTCAAAGAGTCAAATATAAGGATTGAATTTCAGTTTTTTCACATTGAAATTCGCCAGATTGGTTACGTT
Organism: Pelobates fuscus; assembly: GCF_036172605.1. Taxonomy (NCBI): domain Eukaryota; kingdom Metazoa; phylum Chordata; class Amphibia; order Anura; family Pelobatidae; genus Pelobates; species Pelobates fuscus. The sequence goes on along the minus strand of NC_086325.1, from coordinate 85,051,050 downwards.
GCCAGGAATGAAAATTACCCCCATGATGGCATACCGTTTTCAAAAGTAGACAACCCAAGGTATTGCAAATGGGGCATGTCCAGTCTTTTTTAGCAGCCACTTAGTCACAAACACTGGCCAAAGTTAGACTTCATATTTGTTGTGTGTGAAAAATGCAAAAAACTAATTTGAACACTAATTCTCATTCTTGGGCTGCCATACGGTCTCAAAGGCAACATAACCAATCTGGCAAATTTCAATGTGAAAAAACTGAATTGCAAGCTTTATATTTGACTCTATGACTGTTGAAAACACCATAAAACCTGGAAAAAGGAAAGAGAATGAGCCCAATCAAGAGGAACACTTGTAATGGGGGTAACTCCAAGATTAAATAAATTGAAATGAAGAAAAATAGTGTACCTATGTGGGAACTAGGAGAATATTATGGTATATATAAGGTAAAGTATAATTCAATGGGTAACTAGTGCACGGTCAGAAACAATAATACCAGAAAAAAAAAAATATATTTATTTGGTTAATAATTAAGAACTAACAATAAGCTCCAAATACTGCCGCAAAAGAAAAAGTGTTACAAGTAACAGTAATATGACTGCAAGTATATGGGGTAATGGAGATCATAGACACAGTAATTACCACCAGTGTTAGCAAAATATAGTCAGCAGCTAAATACCGCTGCTGCACACTAGGTGGTGCCATACACTAAAGGTAGAACGTAAATCTATCCCCATAACTAGCTAGGGACCTAAAGTATATTCTATTATCGGTTAACACATCTGTTTACTGTTAATATACACAGGTCACTGGTACACTAAATAGTCAAAATAATAAGGTGCTAGATGCTATATAGGTAAAGCCGTTACTAAGATTAACTAAATATCGTGCTAAATGTCAAATTAAGTGTAAGCCCAGCAATCTATAACAATTTGCTGTAATGGGGAAATAATCCTGCTACAGAGATACTTATAGCAAAATGGGAAAGTTGTCTGTATGAAATAGATTAGATAGTGAATTCGGCTATATGGCTGAGGGAGATAGGAGTGATCATCACTTTCTGGAAATAACCCTCTTGTGCCTTAATGGGCTCTAAGCTGGGGCGCCGACCTGCAGGGGACGCCTACCGGAAGGTTTTCTGGTGGGCTGCCCTGCTGCTGTCTGGGGCTGGTGTGCTGGGTGAGCCGCTTCTTAGCCATCCCCCAGCGCAGCCATTCAGCTCTGCATTACCTGCTCAGGGAGCGGGATTTACTGTAACCCCAGCACCCAAGCAGAGCACTCTGCTTGCTGCAGGCAGGGGAAGACGGGGCATGACTTGGTATCCCCTGGTTTTTAACCCCTTCTGCACCACGAGGTAGGGATGCTTGACAGAAGGGGAAGCTATAGTGCCAGGAAAACTAGTTGGTTTTCCTGGCACTATAGTTTCCCTTTAATGTCTACTCAGTGTTTCTTTCCCATTATGTCTCTTTTGAACTTTTTATTACGTTCTCCTGATTAGCTTGGACCTCATATATCCCATGAGTGTACTATATGCTATTGGCCACCCATGTTTACCTTGGACCCAGGGCTGGCCCGTCCATAGGCCCCGGTGGAGCCTGCTGTTAAAGCGGGGCAGGTGCCACCTAAATTATTCCCTACCTCCCTGCGTGTCCCCCATCCAGTGGGTAATTAACCCACAGCTTGCATTTCACTTAGATCGAGGGGCACTCTCAGCACCTTTACTGGCTGTCTGGAACACAAATGCCGGCGGGGATGGAGCACAAAGCGCACTGCCGTTTGACGCAGTAATTACTACGGCCTGCCCGGCATCGAGACAGGATGTGGACAGAGGGTGCATGACTCCTGAAGATCAGGGTACCATGAGGGCACGGCATCCAGGAGCTGCCGCCCCCTGCACTGTGCCTAGAAGAGATACTGTTCTATGTGTAATGGGCTGCTTGGATTTCCCCCAACCCTCACCCGGGCCCTTGTATGTAAGGGAGGGCTGCTTGCTGTAAATGTGTTTGTGTGTGTTAGGCTGTGTGTGAGTATTAGGCAGAGTGTCTGTGCTAGGTAGGGTGTGTATGTATGTATTAGCAATGGTGTGTATTAGGCAGAGTGTTTGTTTTAAGCAGGGTGTGTATTAGGCAGTGTATGTGTCCGTGAAACAGTGTGCAAAAATGCATTAGGCAGTGTGTGTATAAAGCAGTCTGTATGTGTGATGGATGTATTAGGGCCTAGGCAGTGTCTATGTGTGTGTGTACCTATTTATCAGAAGGTTTGTGTGTGCACGTATGAGCGAATGTGTTTGTCTATGTGTTAGTCAGTGTGTGTGTATGAATTTATTAGGAAGTGTGTGTGTGTGTATATATATATATATATATATATATATATATATATATATATGATTAGGCAGTTTATGTTAATGTGTGTATATATTATTTTCTGAAACTTGAGGCCATTGCATTTCAGACAGCAGCAGGCCTGATATCGTGGTCACACAGGCGTTGCCCCAAAACCTCTCTCACAGCCAGGTCTGACAGCAGCTGGTACCCACCGGGATGGTCATGGGGAGCCTGATACTCATGTAACAGTGGGGTTATTGGGCACAGTCAGGGCTAACACTGATACCGGAGAAACTGACGGAAGCCAAGCACAGAGAGATGGACACAGGTTTCTTCAGGAAGGAAGAGATCTTTATTCGATTCACCGACCGGGACTCAGAGGGACTAATGTCACCAAAAACAGCTAACATCTGAGTCCTGATTGTACAGTGTAGGTCCCTTATATAGACATATAGCTCCTCCTATAATCAGTTCCACCTACATGTATTCTAACCCAATCAACAGAATAAAGACTAACTTTCCTGTTTGATCACTTGGCTTGCCCAGCACAGGAGGGGAATACTCGTATATCCTGTATTTCTGCACATGCTCCTTATACTACTGATTGTATCGTTACCACGTGCAACCAACTGACCGATACATCAGCATATGCACGTGCACACACCACGTGGCAATCTCGGCTTACTAAATTTATTTTTACCGAGATTCCACCACATTCCCCCTTTTGATGCTTCTGATATTTCATAATCCCAGATGCATCACTTAATCAGGGTTTGCTTACACCTCAAGTTGCCATAAACCAGACTAGACTTTGCGACTCTCTAGAGATACGAACCCCTCAGCATTCCTCTTCCTGTACGTGTTCTCCTTGATTTAAAGCCTCGTACCTGTAAACAGCCATTATCTGTGCAGCGGCCTTTCTCTCTGCTATATTCTCTATAATGCTCTGCACAGACCTAACTACCAAAGGAATCAGACACGGCAGGAGGAGGCACAGCATCAAGATTAGCATGACTCCACCTACCAGTGCCTTGAGTCCTCCAAACTGCTCGTACCAATTACCAAACCAACTACTCGGATTATACCCTTTCCATACTTGAGTAGGCACATGTGCTAGATTAACCATATGGCTAGTAAGCTCAGCTATTGCTTGCCCTTCATCATCTATTTGAAGACAACAATTTCTTAGATTAAACTTCCCACATACACCTCCCTCTACTGCCAATAGGTAATCCAAGGCTAATCTATTCTGGTAGACGGCTGTCCTCATCCTAGTGTTATGCTTTGCTAGGAGATTAAGCGCTTGTGATGTTTCATTGGTAATTATCTCAACCACTGCCTGTAATCTTATGATACGGTTAAGAATGTATATTGGGGTTCTGTATCCATAAGTACCAACCTCTGCCCACGTAGCTGGCCCATAATAATCTATAATACGCTGGGGAGGCCACTCATTATCTTCCCAGGTACCTATCTCTAGGGGTCCCCTTTTCTTTCTATGATTTACATCATACACTTTAACTCCCAAAGTCTCTCCTGTTTCAATTGGCAACAAGAAGAAGGATGGTTTGAGCATACCTAATACACATGCCCCTTCCCAGCCCTGTGGTAACTCCGAATAGGCTTTCTTACCACAGATCCAGTACAAATTTGCTGGGGCTTTCCAACTAGATGTAGCAGATAGGTCAAACCACACATCCTTTAAACTGGTATAAATTGCAAACGGATTAGGTGGTTCTGAGACATTTGAAGCTGACCACCAAGTTGTATCTTTTGTATCATCATTATAAGCTTTTTGCCCTAGACAAGTCAATTCTCCTACAGATGTATTAAACATTATTCCTTTCCTTGCTATGCAAACATAACCTATAATGGAGGTCTTTAATCGCCACTCAGATTTACCTCTAACACTCACTTGATAATCAGTTTGAGAAGATATTAACTGTTCAACTGTCTCAGAACCGGAATACCTCCTTTGCTTCCCATGGCCATTGGTCTCCCATATTAGTACCTCCACACACATAGCAGTTGGTTACATTAAGACTACCAGCAATGCTTTCGGCTAGATCTATAAATAAGTTTTTCGCATTATGCTGGATCTTATTTTCCACACTCATCTCCTCATAGAAGGAATGAAAGACCTGATGGGTCTGGGTTGCCACAGTATCGGTCTCTATTCCTATAAATAATATTGTCCCAGGATCCAAACCTGTTCCATATATCTGGAACCCAAATAAGTTCCCAAACCTATCTATGAATAGTTCTGGGTCATTGATAAGTGTGGCGAAACCGACCTCGCCACGTGTCCTTGGAGGGGGCTGCTTGCCCGCCTCTTGCCTTTGGACTATGGCCCTGGGAGATTGGGCCCTTTTACAAAACATATTCGGCCCTAACAGAGTGCATGTCACTCATTCTGGCCCTTTAAACACAGTGGGGCCATTCGGTACTTGCCCTGTGTGAGCAGTGATACCCCCAGATAGCTATGCCATGGAGCCTATTCATATAATGAAAGACTATGGGAAAGACTTTGGCTCCATGGCAATTAAACTGTATTTGTGTGGTCTGCGTGCCATTCACCTAATAATGTGCACGCAGACCTGAGCTATCTGGGGATATGTTACATGTCTGTGTTTAATGTATAAAAATTGACTTTATATATTTTAAAACATAATCCTTTATTTAGGTCCCCACATGTGTAATGGAGTTTTGTCTTTGACCTGGGAGATAATTGGATTACTTCTCCAATTATCTCCAGGGCAGAAGGGAGGAAGCCAGGATGCATTGTGGGGGATGTTTTACTTCTGTTTGAGCCAGATTTTGCCATGCTGCAAGCCAGGGCCCAAAAGATACTTTTACTAACTTTTTAACCCCTGGTCTGATTCATGCAATTTTTTAATATGTTGTTCCCCTGAATGGATTGAGTGTGGATATGTATTTTTATGTGAATGTGCTGTATGGTTTTAGAGTTATGAAAGTTGTGTAAAAAGTATATTTTAACTGTATGTATAATGGGATGATGTGTCACACTAAGGGGAGGGGATGTGTGGGTGGCACCTATGATACTATTGGTTATTTTATGCCTCCCCCTGGCTGTGGCCTGTATGTGTACACTTGTAATAAAAACCAGGCTGGGTGTGCCAGACCTGAGATTCTGCTTGATCCTCAAACCGATGTGTCGTCTCGGTTTTTTGGGGAATTGGATTGTATGCTGACTGCCAGGAGTGTAAGCGGATTATATTCTTTTCCTGTTCAGCTGATTCCAGGGTTCGTGTGTTTCCAGTTCGGGAGTTGGAAGATTTGTACAGTTTGCAGTCCGGGAGATTGGTGCTTGCAGTAGCTGCTGGTCTATGGAAAAGGGGATTATCGCCTAAACTGGGTTTTATCCTCTTGTAAGTGAAACGGTCCGTTACAATTGGTGGCAAGCGGCGGGATCGTTCCTACAGCCAGAAGGACAGCAACAGACAACACCAATTCCTTGGAGTTACAAATTGAGGGCAACGTTAGCACTCGTGCAGCGCCCCTGGCAGCAGAGGTATCCAGCGACTTGAAGCAGACAAGTATGGAAGGCTCTGACGCTGAAGATTATGGGCTGGCCGAGGTGAGGCAGCGAGTGGCCCAGTATGGGGGTTATGTATCCATGGAGATATTCCAGGGGATCTGGAACCAGGTCATGGCTAAGCGAAAATCAAGGATGGACGGAGAGTATACTCAGCGGAAAGAGTGTTACAGCAGCAGAGTAGAGGCTGCATCCGAGGAGGTTAGCCGTCTTCCCCTGAGGCGGCAGTGTGTAACACAGGGAGCTAAAGGTGCCGTCCTTCCTCCCCAGCGGTAGAGTAAGTCCCAGGGAGCTAAAGGTGCCGTCCTTCCTCCCCAGCGGCAGATTGTATCACAGGGAGCTAAAGGTTCCGTCCTTCCTCCCCAGCGGCAGATTGTATCACAGGGAGCTGAAGGTGTCGTCCTTCCTCCCCAGCGGCAGTGTGTGTCCCAGGGAGCCGAAGGTGCAATCCTTCCTCCCCAGCGGCAGTGTGTATCCCAGGGAGCTGAAGGTGTCGTCCTTCCTCCCCAGCGGCAGTGTGTACCCCAGGGAGCTGAAGGTGTCGTCCTTCCTCCCCAGCGGCAGTGTGTACCCCAGGGAGCTGAAGGTGCAATCCTTCCTCCCCAGCGGCAGTGTGTATCCCAGGGAGCTGAAGGTGCCATCCTTCCTCCCCAGCGGCAGTGTGTACCCCAGGGAGCTGAAAGTGCCGTCCTTCCTCCCCAGCGGCAGTGTGTGTCCCAGGGAGCTGAAGGTGCAATCCTTCCTCCCCAGCGGCAGTGTGTATCCCAGGGAGCTGAAGGTGTCGTCCTTCCTCCCCAGCGGCACTGTGTACCCCAGGGAGCTGAAGGTGTCGTCCTTCCTCTCCAGCGACAGTGTGTACCCCAGGGAGCTGAACGTGCCGTCCTTCCTCCCCAACGGCAGTGTGTACCCCAGGGAGCTGAAGGTGCAATCCTTCCTCCCAGCGGCAGTGTGTATCCCAGGGAGCTGAAGGTGCCGTCCTTCCTCCCCAGCGGCAGTGTGTACCCCAGGGAGCTGAAGGTGCCGTCCTTCCTCCCCAACGGCAGTGTGTACCCCAGGGAGCTGAAGGTGCAATCCTTCCTCCCCAGCGGCAGTGTGTACCCCAGGGAGCTGAAGGTGTCGTCCTTCCTCCCCAGCGGCAGTGTGTACCCCAGGGAGCTGAAGGTGCAATCCTTCCTCCCCAGCGGCAGTGTGCACCCCAGGGAGCTGAGGGTGCAATCCTTCCTCCCCGGCAGCAGTATGTACCCCAGGGAGCTGAGGGTGCGATCCTTCCTCCCCAGCGACAGTGTGTACCCCAGGGAGCTGAAGGTGTCGTCCTTCCTCCCCAGCGGCAGTGTGTCCTGCAGGGAGCAGAGACCGTCAGTCTCACACCCAAGCAGCAGGACAAAATAATGAAAGGGGAGACAGCTGGTCCCCCTCTCCACCAGCAGACAGAGTGTCAGGGAGAGGAGCCTGTTAACCCCTATCCCCAGCGGCAGTTGACAGTCCAGAGAGAGGAGCTTGTTACACCCTCTCTCCAGCGGCAGCCTAACCCACCAAGGGGAGATGTTGAGCCCCGCAACTGTGCAGATGGGACCGTAGTCTCTGCACTTACAGCCCAAGGGGTAGGGACGGTCGGTCCTGTCCCCCAGCCACAGAGCAGTGTAGCCAGAGGGGAGACAGTCGGTCTCTCCCTCCCACAACCAGGCTCCAACCAGGCTACTTCCGCGGTAGTACTGGCACCAGGGCAGAGTACCGCTGGTCTCTGCCCACTCAGCAACCCACCAAGGCAGACTACCAGTCCCCCACACAGCCGTGGTGAGACACCTGGACCTGGACAAAATTCTCCTCTACCCAGGTGTAGTAACCAGTTATTGTGGGTGGGCTGTACTGCTGTTTCTGTTTTGTGGGTGGGTTGCTGGACTAACCAGGGCACTGACCGGCAGGAGGTCAGATACCCTGTTAGTCTGGGGGGTAAAGGGGAGAAGTGTGGCGAAACCGACCTCGCCACGTGTCCTTGGAGGGGCTGCTTGCCCGCCTCTTGCCTTTGGACTATGGCCCTGGGAGATTGGGCCCTTTTACAAAACATATTCGGCCCTAACAGAGTGCATGTCACTCATTCTGGCCCTTTAAACACAGTGGGGCCATTCGGTACTTGCCCTGTGTGAGCAGTGATACCCCCAGATACCTATGCCATGGAGCCAATTCATATAATGAAAGACTTTGGGAAAGACTTTGGCTCCATGGCAATTAAACTGTATTTGTGTGGTCTGCGTGCCATTCACCTAATAATGTGCACGCAGACCTGAGCTATCTGGGGATATGTTACATGTCTGTGTTTAATGTATAAAAATGGACTTTATATATTTTAAAACATAATCCTGTATTTAGGTCCCCACATGTGTAATGGAGTTTTGTCTTTGACCTGGGAGATAATTGGATTACTTCTCCAATTATCTCCAGGGCAGAAGGGAGGAAGCCAGGATGCATTGTGGGGGATGTTTTACTTCTGTTTGAGCCAGATTTTGCCATGCTGCAAGCCAGGGCCCAAAAGATACTTTTACTAACTTTTGAACCCCTGGTCTGATTCATGCAATTTTTTAATATGTTGTTCCCCTGAATGGATTGAGTGTGGATATGTATTTTTATGTGAATGTGCTGTATGGTTTTAGAGTTATGAAAGTTGTGTAAAAAGTATATTTTAACTGTATGTATAATGGGATGATGTGTCACACTAAGGGGAGGGGATGTGTGGGTGGCACCTATGATACTATTGGTTATTTTATGCCTCCCCCTGGCTGTGGCCTGTATGTGTACACTTGTAATAAAAACCAGGCTGGGTGTGCCAGACCTGAGATTCTGCTTGACCCTCAAACCGATGTGTCGTCTCGTTTTTTGGGGGAATTGGATTGTATGCTGACTGCCAGGAGTGTAAGCGGATTATATGCTTTTCCTGTTCAGCTGATTCCAGGGTTCGTGTGTTTCCAGTTCGGGAGTTGGAAGATTTGTACAGTTTGCAGTCCGGGAGATTGGTGCTTGCAGTAGCTGCTGGTCTATGGAAAAGGGGATTATCGCCTAAACTGGGTTTTATCCTCTTGTAAGTGAAACGGTCCGTTACAATTGGTGGCAAGCGGCGGGATCGTTCCTACAGCCAGAAGGACAGCTACAGACAACACCAATTCCTTGGAGTTACAAATTGAGGGCAACGTTAGCACTCGTGCAGCGCCCCTGGCAGCAGAGGTATCCAGCGACTTGAAGCAGACAAGTATGGAAGGCTCTGACGCTGAAGATTATGGGCTGGCCGAGGTGAGGCAGCGAGTGGCCCAGTATGGGGGTTATGTATCCATGGAGATATTCCAGGGGATCTGGAACCAGGTCATGGCTAAGCGAAAATCAAGGATGGACGGAGAGTATACTCAGCGGAAAGAGTGTTACAGCAGCAGAGTAGAGGCTGCATCCGAGGAGGTTAGCCGTCTTCCCCTGAGGCGGCAGTGTGTAACCCAGGGAGCTAAAGGTGCGTCCTTCCTCCCCAGCGGCAGATTGTATCACAGGGAGCTAAAGGTTCCGTCCTTCCTCCCCAGCGGCAGATTGTATCACAGGGAGCTGAAGGTGTCGTCCTTCCTCCCCAGCGGCAGTGTGTGTCCCAGGGAGCCGAAGGTGCAATCCTTCCTCCCCAGCGGCAGTGTGTATCCCAGGGAGCTGAAGGTGTCGTCCTTCCTCCCCAGCGGCAGTGTGTACCCCAGGGAGCTGAAGGTGTCGTCCTTCCTCCCCAGCGGCAGTGTGTACCCCAGGGAGCTGAAGGTGCAATCCTTCCTCCCCAGCGGCAGTGTGTATCCCAGGGAGCTGAAGGTGCCATCCTTCCTCCCCAGCGGCAGTGTGTACCCCAGGGAGCTGAAAGTGCCGTCCTTCCTCCCCAGCGGCAGTGTGTGTCCCAGGGAGCTGAAGGTGCAATCCTTCCTCCCCAGCGGCAGTGTGTATCCCAGGGAGCTGAAGGTGCCATCCTTCCTCCCCAGCGGCAGTGTGTACCCCAGGGAGCTGAAAGTGCCGTCCTTCCTCCCCAGCGGCAGTGTGTGTCCCAGGGAGCTGAAGGTGCAATCCTTCCTCCCCAGCGGCAGTGTGTATCCCAGGGAGCTGAAGGTGTCGTCCTTCCTCCCCAGCGGCACTGTGTACCCCAGGGAGCTGAAGGTGTCGTCCTTCCTCCCCAGCGGCAGTGTGTACCCCAGGGAGCTGAAGGTACCGTCCTTCCTCCCCAACGGCAGTGTGTACCCCAGGGAGCTGAAGGTGCAATCCTTCCTCCCAGCGGCAGTGTGTATCCCAGGGAGCTGAAGGTGCCGTCCTTCCTCCCCAGTGGCAGTGTGTACCCCAGGGAGCTGAAGGTGCCGTCCTTCCTCCCCAACGGCAGTGTGTACCCCAGGGAGCTAAAGGTGCAATCCTTCCTCCCCAGCGGCAGTGTGTACCCCAGGGAGCTGAAGGTGTCGTCCTTCCTCCCCAGCGGCAGTGTGTACCCCAGGGAGCTGAAGGTGCAATCCTTCCTCCCCAGCGGCAGTGTGCACCACTGGGAGCTGAGGGTGCAATCCTTCCTCCCCGGCAGCAGTATGTACCCCAGGGAGCTGAGAGTGCAATCCTTCCTCCCCAGCGACAGTGTGTACCCCAGGGAGCTGAAGGTGTCGTCCTTCCTCCCCAGCGGCAGTGTGTCCTGCAGGGAGCAGAGACCGTCAGTCTCACACCCCAGCAGCAGGACAAAATAATGAAAGGGGAGACAGCTGGTCCCCCTCTCCACCAGCAGAGAGAGTGTCAGGGAGAGGAGCCTCTTAACCCCTATCCCCAGCGGCAGTTGACAGTCCAGAGAGAGGAGCTTGTTACACCCTCTCTCCAGCGGCAGCCTAACCCACCAAGGGGAGATGTTGAGCCCCGCAACTGTGCAGATGGGACCGTAGTCTCTGCACTTACAGCCCAAGGGGTAGGGACGGTCGGTCCTGTCCCCCAGCCACAGAGCAGTGTAGCCAGAGGGGAGACAGTCGGTCTCTCCCTCCCACAACCAGGCTCCAACCAGGCTACTTCCGCGGTAGTACTGGCACCAGGGCAGAGTACCGCTGGTCTCTGCCCACTCAGCAACCCACCAAGGCAGACTACCAGTCCCCCACACAGCCGTGGTGAGACACCTGGACCTGGACAAAATTCTCCTCTACCCAGGTGTAGTAACCAGTTATTGTGGGTGGGCTGTACTGCTGTTTCTGTTTTGTGGGTGGGTTGCTGGACTAACCAGGGCACTGACCGGCAGGAGGTCAGATACCCTGTTAGTCTGGGGGGTAAAGGGGAGAAGTGTGGCGAAACCGACCTCGCCACGTGTCCTTGGAGGGGGCTGCTTGCCCGCCTCTTGCCTTTGGACTATGGCCCTGGGAGATTGGGCCCTTTTACAAAACATATTCGGCCCTAACAGAGTGCATGTCACTCATTCTGGCCCTTTAAACACAGTGGGGCCATTCGGTACTTGCCCTGTGTGAGCAGTGATACCCCCAGATAGCTATGCCATGGAGCCTATTCATATAATGAAAGACTATGGGAAAGACTTTGGCTCCATGGCAATTAAACTGTATTTGTGTGGTCTGCGTGCCATTCACCTAATAATGTGCACGCAGACCTGAGCTATCTGGGGATATGTTACATGTCTGTGTTTAATGTATAAAAATGGACTTTATATATTTTAAAACATAATCCTGTATTTAGGTCCCCACATGTGTAATGGAGTTTTGTCTTTGACCTGGGAGATAATTGGATTACTTCTCCAATTATCTCCAGGGCAGAAGGGAGGAAGCCAGGATGCATTGTGGGGGATGTTTTACTTCTGTTTGAGCCAGATTTTGCCATGCTGCAAGCCAGGGCCCAAAAGATACTTTTACTAACTTTTGAACCCCTGGTCTGATTCATGCAATTTTTTAATATGTTGTTCCCCTGAATGGATTGAGTGTGGATATGTATTTTTATGTGAATGTGCTGTATGGTTTTAGAGTTATGAAAGTTGCGTAAAAAGTATATTTTAACTGTATGTATAATGGGATTATGTGTCACACTAAGGGGAGGGGATGTGTGGGTGGCACCTATGATACTATTGGTTATTTTATGCCTCCCCCTGGGTGTGGCCTGTATGTGTACACTTGTAATAAAAACCAGGCTGGGTGTGCCAGACCTGAGATTCTGCTTGACCCTCAAACCGATGTGTCGTCTCGTTTTTTGGGGGAATTGGATTGTATGCTGACTGCCAGGAGTGTAAGCGGATTATATGTTTTTCCTGTTCAGCTGATTCCAGGGTTCGTGTGTTTCCAGTTCGGGAGTTGGAAGATTTGTACAGTTTGCAGTCCGGGAGATTGGTGCTTGCAGTAGCTGCTGGTCTATGGAAAAGGGGATTATCGCCTAAACTGGGTTTTATCCTCTTGTAAGTGAAACGGTCCGTTACAATAAGTATATGGACTGGGTTACACTCCCTAGACTTACAATATGGCTTGGTAGACAACTTAGTGACGATCATATCCTTATCTACTGTCTGTCCCCAGGTTGCCCACCCCACACAGGACCAATACGGACAATAATTGTATTTTTTATTTGGGCATTTTGGATCTCTATATTTATACTTACTACTGGGGCAAATATACTTATCATTAGACCCATACGTTCTTTCCCATTTAAAATCGCCACATACATTCCATGGTTTTCTACCACCTGATATCGCCTTACATGCATCAAATAGCAAAACACCTGGAGAATGTACGGTTTCTAGTATGGTCTTATTTATCAGGGTCCCCTGTGAGTCTCCATTCCGAATAGTCAACTAAATAGTACGGGGTTGATACTCAGGGCTAAAACACTTAGGTTCTCTTGCTCCTAAATGGCATACACTATAATCTATGCCTAAGTATCTACACTTAGATACATGTCCTTTACACTCATACTGGGAATGCCAAATAAGGGTCTGGGAAATGCGATTGACGGTTTTCGTAGTCTTAATGCAAACCTCACAGCCTCACAACCTTCCTGAAAAATTAAAAAGACACATAAATACATTATCAAACACATCACTCCTGACATCTTCTTCCTAACTCACTTTCCTTCACAGAGATCCCTTCAAGACACTCTGGCTATGAAACGTAGGCAGGTGGTCAGGCTTTATTGTGGCCGTCAAAACACCTACTTGTAGATTCTTGTTGATGTTCCCTTGTAACAGAACTCTTCGCAAAGATCACTTTCAATCCAACTGGGTCTCTCTTTTCAACCGGATCTTGCAGGGATTCTCAGGATCTGGTGTAACTTGCCAAGAATCTGCTGCTGCTGGTTTAACCCTGGAGTGATGAATCCACAGAATCACTTCGGCCACCTTTATAGCTGTTGGGGTAGACAAAAGGACAACATAAGGACCCCTCCACTTTGGCCCCAACGGTACACTGTTCCACTCCTTTATCCAAACTTGGTCTCCTGGATGATAAGAATGGATAGGTGGAAAATATTCACAGGTAACCTATCTTGTACCCATTTGTGTACCTCCTCCATAGTCTTACCCAACTCTACAACCTGCTGCCGGGTAATTCCTTCTCCCAACTGACTCAAATCCCCCCTTAAGTTACTAAGTACGGGAGGTGGACGCCCATACATAATTTCAAAAGGTGAGAGACCCATCCTTCTGGTAGGTGTACTGCGAATGCGCAACAGAGCTATTGGCAAAAGAACATTCCACTTGAGTTGGGTTTCTTGACACATTTTTGCCAATTGGCTCTTAATAGTTCTGTTCATCCTTTCCACTTTCCCAGAACTCTGAGGCCTATATGCCGTATGAAGTTTCCACTTAATACCAAGCATATGAGTCAGTTGTTGTAGGCACTGGTGAACAAAGGCTGGACCATTATCTGATCCTATAGAACATGGTAGTCCATATCGGGGTATTATTTCCCGCAACAGAAATCGCACAACTTCTCCTGCTTTCTCTGTACGAGTGGGACATGCTTCTACCCATCCTGAGTATGTGCACACAGCTACTAGTAGGTAACGATGTCCGCCGGATTTAGGCATTACCGTGTAGTCTATTTGGAGATCGGACATAGGGAGCCCTCCCATGTACTGGACTCCCGGTGGTTTCACTGGACCTTGCCTTGCGTTGTTTTTGGCACATAACACACATCTTCGTACAATGGCTTGAGTCATGTTGGACAATCTTGGTATGTAGAAATGCTTCCTAAGAGATTCTTCCATACTATCTCTCCCGGAATGTTTCCCATTGTGATAGTTCTGGACAATTTCTACAGCTAGCGATGCTGGAATAACTATCCTTCCATCTTCTAACTGATACCAATTATTCTCCAAATATTTTCCAGCTTCAGTCTTTAACCACTCTTCTTCTTGAGCTGTATAAACTGGAGTCCACTGAGACAGAGGGGTTGGTATGAGAGCAGCTATACACTCCACATATTCCTGTTGTCCCGATTCAGCGGCACGCTTGGCTGCATTATCTGCCATCCGATTTCCTTTCACCACATCACCATCACCTTTCAGATGCGCTCGACAATGTATAATACCAACTTCCTTCGGCTTCCATACGGCTTCCAATAGTTGTAATATCTCAGCTGCGTACTTGATTTCTTTACCCTCTGAGTTCAGTAGTCCTCTTTCTTTATACAAGGCTCCATGGGCATGAGTGGTTAAAAACACATACTTTGAGTCCGTATAGATGTTTACCCTCAATCCTTCAGCCAATTGTAACGCTCGTGTGAGTGCGATTAATTCTGCCTTCTGTGCCGATGTTCCTTTTGACAATGGCCGAGCTTCTATCACCTTGTCTATGGTTGTCACTGCGTATCCTGCGTAGCGAATCCCTTCTTTCACGTAACTACTGCCGTCCGTATAGTACTGGACATCGGGGTTCTGGATGGAAAAATCACGAAGGTCCGGTCTGCTTGAGAACACTTCATCCATCACCTCCAGGCAATCCTGTTGACTCTCAGTAGGTTGTGGCAAAAGGGTAGCTGGGTTCAAAGTATTGACAGTTTCAAGATGCACTCTCGGGTTCTCACATAACATGGCTTGATACTTAGTCATACGGCTATTGCTAAACCAATGATTGCCTTTATAGTCTAGCAACGTCTGTACTGCATGCGGGACTCGCACGTAGAGTTCCTGACCCAGAGTGAGCTTGTCAGCTTCGGCTACCAGCAGGGCGGCGGCAGCTACGGCTCTTAGACAAGGTGGAAGACCACTGGCCACTGCATCCAGTTGTTTAGACATATATGCAACAGGTCGTTGCCATGATCCCAAGTACTGTGTCAGTACTCCCACAGCCATCCTTCTTTGCTCGTGTACATATAAGTAGAATGGACGTGTATGATCAGGTAGACCTAATGCTGGGGCGCTCATCAATGCCTTCTTAACATCCTCAAATGCCTTCTGCTGTTCGATGGTCCACAGGAAGGGATCGTGTTCTGTGCCTTTTATAGCTGCATAAAGGGGTTTCGCCAATATCGCATAACTGGGAATCCATATCCTGCAGAAGCCTGCTGCCCCCAAGAACTCTTGCACTTGTCTTCTATTCTTGGGTGTTGGTATTTGGCATACAGCTTCTTTTCTCTCAGGCCCCATTATCCTTTGACCTTCAGAGATATGGAATCCCAGATACTTGACAGTTAGCTGACACAACTGAGCTTTCTTCCTGGACACCTTGTATCCTGCCTTCCAAAGAATGTGCAGTAGATCATATGTTGCTTGCTGACATATCTCTTTTGTAACTGCCGCTATCAACAAATCATCTACGTATTGTAGTAGTACACATTCTCCTGGGATGGACTTGAAGTCTAGTAAGTCCTGACTTAATGCTGATCCAAATTGGGTAGGTGAATTTTTAAACCCTTGGGGCAATCTTGTCCAAGTCATCTGGCGTTTCGAGCCCGTTACAGCATTTTCCCATTGGAATGCAAAGATACACTGGCTTTCTGTAGCAATTCGTAGGCAAAAGAAGGCATCTTTAAGGTCCAAAACTGTAAAATAAGTATCCCCACCCGGAATTAAGGCAAGCAGGTTATATGGATTGGGCACAACTGGATGTATACTTACTACCGCATCATTGACTGCTCTCAAGTCCTGCACAGGGCGATACTCATCTGTCCCAGGCTTTTGAACAGGCAACAATGGGGTGTTCCAGGGGGAAGTACAGAATTTTAGGATACCATACCTTATGAACTTATCCAAATAAGACTGTATGTTCTTCTTTGCCTTTTGGGGAATATGGTATTGTCTTAGGCTCACTGGATAAACCCCAAGTTTTAGTTCAATCCGTATAGGTGGGATATTGCGAGCAAGTCCTGGTGGGTTACTCTCTGCCCACACTCCTGGTATATTAAACAAGGATTCATCACTCCTAGGGTTTTGGCTGGTCAACACTGTATAAAGTCGCCACTCTTCTTCTTTCGGTATTGATATTGACATTATACCTGAGGGTCCATTAAACTTCAAGGATATCGTTCCGTTAGGCAGAAATGTTATCTGTGCTTGTAACTTCGATAAAAAATCTCGTCCTAGAAGTTGGACTGGACATTCAGGCATGTAAAGGAACTGATGTTTTACTACGTGGCCTCCCAGTGTACAGAGTCGACTTTTAAGAACCGGTTTAGCAGCACTCCTCACAGTTGCTCCTATTACAGTGATAGTTCTTCCTGAAGGAGGAGCGACTAGGTTAGTCACCACAGAATGTTCAGCACCAGTGTTGATCATGAAAGAACTCCTTTTTCCCCCTATTGCTACATTGACCATAGGCTCCGCTCGGCCAAGGGGGATGGAGCCCGGTCGGTATCAATAGTCCTCCATGACAGTGTCAGCCAAACCCACAAAGTCTCTATCTTCTCTTTCTTGGGGTCTCTGCGCTGCTGGGTAATACCTATCCCCATGAGGGTGATGTATACACTCGTGAATGTATACTTGCCCAATAAACACCCAACCAGAAAATTAATTAAGATTTTGAGACTGGTTGAACAGGTAAAAAAAAGGAAAAGTAATAGTGGCTGGGGATTTCAATTGTATACTTGACCCCACTATGGATAAACAACTGAGTGTAAATCAAAAAATTAATCAAAACTTGGTAAAGCAGGCTAAAGAAATTAATAAAACAGTTAATAAATTTGATTTCATTGACTGCTGGAGATTGATGCATCCCAACGATAAAAATTATACTCACAGATCTGCCCCCCACGGCTCAGCGGCAAGAATTGATTTGATACTTGGAAATATAAACTTTTCTAAATGTTTGACCTCAGTTAAGATAATAGGTAATACATGGTCGGATCATGATCTAATACTAGCTGAAGTTGCGGAAGATATAAAAAAAAATTCCTCTATTATGGAGACTACATGATTGTCTCTTAGAAGAAAAGAAAAATATAGAATATATGACTAATTTGATTGAATTATTTTTTAAAGAAAATATAACTGAAGAGATTACTAAAGAATGTCTTTGGTGTACATTTAAAACAGTAATAAGAGGGTACTGAATCAAGTTGGCAAGTCAACAAAAAATAAAAAGAGAGGTTAATATATCAGACATGTATATGGAATATTATAATTTATCAACTTTGAATAAAAGCAATTTCTCAATAGAAAGACTGAAAAAGATCAAGACATGTGAAACAAATATAAATAAGTTAATTGAGGCCAGAATTCAACGAAATCTTAAAAAATTTAAAATAAAATTTTATTATAAAAACAATAAAGTAGATTCTATGTTAACAAATAGACTAAAAAAACAAAATTTAGAAAGAAAAATGTATAAGATAATTGTAGGAGGTGAGAATATTATAAAATCGGAGGATATAGCCGAGGCCTTTAAGAAATTCTATGGCAAATTATATAATTTACACTTAAACCCTCCAATAACAGTTATGGAAAGATACTTATCAAAGATAAAAATGCCAAAAATCTCAATAGATCAAAAAAGGAATTTGAATAAACCTTTTACTACAGAAGAACTAGAATGGGCAATTAAGAACTTAGCGAAAAATAAGGCTCCGGGCCCTGACGGGTACACTAATCAATTTTATAAGAACTTTAAATCTCAAATTATTCCAGTGTTAACAGACACATTTAATGAAATATCAAACATAGGCCATGCTTCTATAGACTTTTTAAGAGCACACATTACTCCAATACTAAAACCGGGTAAATCCCCGACAGAATTTTCAAATTATCGTCCAATATCACTAATAAATGCCAACGTAAAACTCTATTCAGCAATTTTGGCAAATAGACTTCAACTAGTAATGCCAGAAATTATACACAAAGACCAGATAGGTTTTGTGGCTGGGAGACAATCTAATAACAACACTAGAAGAATGATAGAGATTTTGGATTGGGCCCAAAAAAGTGGGATACCCCAGCTGACCCTGTCCATTGATGCCGAAAAGGCGTTCAACAGGGTCAGCTGGGATTTCCTAAAACAAACTATGCTAAAAATGGGTTTTGAAGGTTGGTTTACGGGGGCAATGGAGGCCCTTTATTCAGTACCGTCAGCCAGAATTGTAGGCAGAGACTTAAGATCTGAATGGTTTAAAATTCTTAACGGCACGAGACAGGGCTGTCCACTCTCTCCGCTGTTATATGTTATTTCAGTGGAACCCTTGGCATGCAGTATTAGACAAAATATAGGTATAAAAGGAATTAATATTCCAAATGAGCAACTTAAAATCTGTCTCTATGCAGATGACGTTATATTGACCATTACAGACCCAGAAAACTCGCTAACACTGTTATTACAAGAGATAGCACAATATGGTGAGGTCTCCAACTTTAAAATGAATATCAATAAAACTTTAGCCCTAACTACAAATATAGACAAACTACAGTTACATAGGTTAAGACAAAATTACCAATTTAACTGGTCAATTACACAGCTACCATACTTAGGCATTTTGTTAACATCTGATGTTGACCGTTTAATGGAAATTAATTTTTTGAATCAACTAAAAGAAATGAATAGACTGCTTAAGGAATGGAGGCTCTATGAAATTTCATGGTGGGGCCGAATAAATACGATTAGGGCCTATATAGTCCCAAAATGGATCTATCTGTTCCGCATGATCCCTCTTAAGATCTCAATTAATTGGTTAAATTTAATACAGAAAGGTTTTACAGATTTTATATGGAGGTGCAAGAAACCCAGAATCAATTCATTAACATTAGCGAATAAAACTCACCGGGGAGGCTTGGGATACCCATTAATAATAAATACCTATCAAGCAATTATGATGTCACATGCCCTAAATATACAAGCTATAGATTGCAAAGAACAAGCCTGGTATAAATTAGAACTATATAGAGAGGAGTTGCCAAATTTAGAAACATTACTCTGGGCCAAAATAGATAAAAGGGCTCGCTTACCAGAACCCAAAAGTAAGATTATTTCACAAACAATAAATGAATGGTATATTATAAAAAAAAACTTGGGAATAGCGGATTTAATCCCAGACACTATATCTTTGAAATTGGTAGAAAATATTATGGATGATATTAACATGGAAAACTGGTATAACAAATTCGATACCTGTATTAAAGATTTATATAGAAACGATCAGATAGAAGACTACCCGACCTTAAGAACAAAATTAGCCCTACCCCCTAGAGAAATTTTTAGTTATTTAAGCATTAAAAGCTTCCTAAAGGGGGGGGCGGGGCCTGACCGCTGAGCCGACCGGTCGCACTATGCAGGAGCTCCGTGTTAAATCCTGAATACAAGCACTGTCCTATCTCTATCGCACACCGAGCCCCTTAATCTGATACAGCAGAGCAGCGGTGGCACCCGGGGACTTACCGGGCCGATCCACCGGACTCCGAGAGGCACTCTGTAGCGGACATTGTACTGCGGCCTACACGGGCGTTCTGGCGTGGGAGAGGCGGCCGACCTCCCCGCCGACGGACCAGCGGGAACTTACTGCAGCGCTCCAGACCCCGACCACCCCCCCCCTGCCGGTGAGGGATATCCCGGTAAAAGCGGCAGACCAAGCAACTGGCAAGTTGGCAAACCCCACATGGGGATGAACAAGCAGTCGACCAAACGGGATCTGCTAGGCCCAGCCAAAATGGCGGCAGAGACGCAGCCCAGGCCCAAACACACAATTCTCACACCGCCTAAGCACGCGATGGAGTATATTCAGAGTCTGAGCAACTACTTGTGGGCAAGACTTAAGACCCAGAGACAGCGGTACAAGATGGCCTTGAGAGAGGCGACAGCATGGCTTCGACCGGCCACTCGGCGCAGCTTACAGGGAAACCCTCTCCGCGACTCCAGAGCGGCCTTCCGGATGCAGCGAGGCCGACACCCAAAGCAACCCTACACTCTACCACGGGTGAGTCGCCTAAATCCCCCACAGGGACGCATCCCAGGGTTACTTCCACACCAACCCTCCCACACGCACACAGCCCCGTGTATGAGACACCTCGCCGGAGGGCTCGACCAGAGCTACTCCCCTCCAACACAAAGTGGGACAGGGGGATCAGGTTGGACACTATACCACTGCTGCAACACTCCAAGCTACCCGATGGGATCTGACCCACATCGGAAGCCTGCACCTTTAGGAAGACTCGACACCCCCCCACGAGACTCCGGAGCTCTACGCTTCCTAGCACTGAGGAATATACCTGAGCAGCAAAGGCCGACGCAAGCACCATGGCAGCAGGACACTGCACACCCACAGGCAGGCATCGGGTAAAGTGTCTGAACCGCATAAATTTAATGGACACCCACGATGATAACGGACTTTGGCATACATTCACATGAAAACTAATGTTATATTTGTTTCCTCCCTGAGTTAGAAACTGCTAATACTGCTAACAATGCTTAAACTTATAGCCTTACTAATATATATATGCCCCATTTATACTTATTACGCCCTAGCTAACATGTGGACCCAATAGCGAAATGCATAGAAACATAGGACCTGGGACCTAACCCCATGTTGTTTTTGTGGTTAATATTACTGCACCCTGTTTACTGCATATTTTAAATGTGTATAATTGAAAAACGCTGTGTTCGACACTATAAGCTCCCTATCTTACTGCTTATTCTATACACAAAATTTAAGCCTGTCGCTCTGCTGCCCCCTAGTAGATAAACTTACGCCTACAGAAATCTTTTATTACTAGTGACCTTAACACGCGTCTCCATGTCCACACGAGGATTTTTGTTACGTTATTTACAATGGCCCTGCAAGTATGCCGACTTAGATGTGTTAAACGACAGGTATCCAGAGGCATGTCTATTAGTCTACTAGACCAATCTTAAATCTGCCAAGCCTAGCGTGTTTCAACTACCTTATTACTGTTTTAAAGCCTGAAATTTCTATGTATTCCCACGACGAAATTTGACAAAACACCTGTGCTCACATGGTTTAAAAATGTTGTAACTTGTGCATAGCTTAACTTGCCTGACCAGTACCACTAACGCTAAACTAGCCAGACCTGCGCGCATACTGAAGATAGCATGTACTTAGCACAAGTAACTAATGTTTTGTTTTTCTTTTTGTTATATATGTGTAACCTGCCTCCTGGCTAGCATGACCTAGCGAGATACTAATCAGGATCCTACGATCCCTAGCTTGTATTTCCAAATTGGAGCTTAACTACGTTATAAAAATAAAAAATTAGACATTGATAATCTGGATATGTACGTTAACTTTGTGTATTGTTGTACCAACCCTATAATGTAACTCGCTTTAACGTTACCTCCGTCTTCTCTTTTGTACCCCATACTATATGCCTTAATAAAAATCAGATTGACAAAAAAAAAAAAAAAAAAAAAAAAAGCTTCCTAAAGATGCATCTTATAAAATATAATGGGGATAAAGGAAAGCTACTTAGAAAGATCCTATCCAAAGAAACTATGAATAGAAAATACTCCATAATACTAGATCTATTTAACCTTACAAACCAACCAAATATTCCCGTAATTTTTAAAAAATGGGAAAGAGATTTGGATAGCAAAGTCGACTTTAACTCTTGGTGCCTTGCTTTTCTAAAAATTAAAAAACATCTCCATTCCCTAAATATATTGGAAAACTTTATTAAAGTCAGTTACAGATGGTACATGGTTCCAAAGAGACTAAATAAAATTTGTCAAACTAACCCTCCAAACTGTTGGAGATGTTTTAACCTAGACGGCTCCATGTTACATATATGGTGGAGCTGCCCAAGAATTCAACCAATATGGGAACTTATATATAAAATAATAGCTGAGATAAGTAATATCCAGTTAAACTTTTCACCAGAAACTGCTTTATTGCATATTTATAATAATAAATTAAACAAAAAAAACGAAATATTAGTTATTCATTGTTTTATGGCCATAAAGATGTTGATAGCAAGATTATGGGAAAAAACAGATATTCCTAATATACATCACTTAACCCCTTAACACCGCAGCCAAATGTACAAGTTGTGAACGAAACAAAACGTAAACAAAACCTGGCATTTGCGCTATATGTCTGTCCAACCGTAATTCACCTCTTTCATATTAAATGCACCCCCCCTTATTATATATCATTTTATTCAGGGGAAACAGGGCTTTCATTTAATATCAAATATTTAGCTATGAAACATAATTTAATATGAAAAAAATGGGACAAAATAAGATTTTTTTTGATTTTTTTCGTTCTACATGACATTTTAACTGTCAATGTCATAATACTGTTTGCTTTTACTGCAATAAAATACACATATTTGTATTCAGCAAAGTCTCACGTGTAAAACAGTACCCCCTATGTACAGGTTTTATGGTGTTTTGGGAAGTTACAGGGTCAAATATAGCGTGTTACATTTGAAATTGAAATTCGCCAGATTGGTTACGTTGCCTTTGAGACTGTATAGTAGCCCAGGAAATAAATTTACACCCATAATGGCATACCATTTGCAATAGTAGACGACCCAAGGTATTGCAAATAAGCGATGTCCAGTCTTTTTTAGTAGCCATTTGGTCACAAACACTGGCCAAAGTTAGCGTTCGTATTTGTTTGTGTGTGAAAAATGCAAAAAACGCCAATTTTGGCCAGTGTTTGTGACTAAGTGGCTACTAAAAAAGACTGGACATACCCCATTTGCAATACCTTTGGTTGTCTACTATTGCAAATGGTATGCCATCATAGGGGTAATTTTCATTCTTGGGCTACCATAGGGTCATAAAGGCAACGTAAGCAATCTGGCGAATTTTAATGTGAAAAAAATTAAACACAAGCCTTATATTTGACGCTGTAATTTTTGAAAACACCATAAAACCTGTACATGAGGGGTACTGTTGTACTCAGGAGACTTCGCTGAACACAAATATTTGTGTTTCAAAACAGTAAAAAGTATTGCAGCAATAATATCGTCCCTGTAAGTGCTGTTTGTGCGTGAAAAATGCAAAAAACGTCACTTTTACTGGCGATATCATGGTTGTAATACATTTTACTGTTTTGAAACACTAATATTTGTGTTCAGCGAAGTCTCCCGAGTAAAACAGTACCCCCCATGTACACGTTTTATGGTGTCTTGGAAAGTTATAGGGTTAAATATAGTGCTAGCAAATTAAATTCCCTATACTTTCGGCATGGGTGGTCAGGCAGGTCCCGCTAATTGTAATTAATTAGGATACCTAATTATGTAAAATTATTACATAAATATATGTGTAGAATTAATATATGTATATATATACATATGTGTATATATACGTATATATATATATATTTTTTAATATTTTTATTTATATATAGGTATATATATAGTGATATATACGTATATATTTATGTATATAGATATATATATTATTTCGTTCTACGTGTATTTTGATATAAATATATATATATTAATATCACAATACAGTTAGAACGAAATAAAACACATCTATATATTTTTTAATATTTTATTTTTAATTATTTATTTTATTTTATTTTTTTACGTATTTACATATTTTTTTTATATTATTTATAAATATATATATAACAATAATTATATATATATTTAATCAGTATCAGTCTACGTGTAATTTGATATTAATATATATATATAATTCTATATATATTAATATTAAAATACACCTAGACTGTGTATGTGTGTGTATGTATATGTGTATATATATACTTAGATCATATATATATAATATATATATATATATGATCTAAGTATAAATTTTTTTTTTTACACTTTTAACATTATTTTTATTTTATTTTCAGCCAGCAGGGGGACCAACTGTCATTACAGTTGGTCCCCCTGCTGGCAATGCCTGAGCCAGCTATCCCGGCCATGTGATTGTGAGGTCCTCGCAAGGACCTCACTCTCACATGACCGGGAGGCACCGGAGGAGGAAGATGTGCCGCGGGGGACCGCCGGCGACCGGGTAAGTTACTAAAAACCGGAGGGCGTACTATTACGTCCGGCGGCGTTTAGAGCCGCTTTTAAAAGGACGTAATAGTACGCCCTCCGGACTTAAGGGGTTAAAAGAACAAATCCTGAATCAATTAGAGATGGAAAAAGGAATAACCTGGTATAACGATAATAAAAAACAAAACTTACTAAGAGAGATATACAACTCTCTTATAATAGACATAAACCATACAGAATAGAAATTGTTTAACAAATACAACGATTAAGAGATAACCCAATATATTTTGTCTGTTTTATCGCATGTTGGAAAGTATGAATGTATATAAACTAATCATAGATAAGGGAAAATATATGTAATTAATAATTTTCTTTTTTATTGTTAAGAGGAATAATAACACTCTATGGTTTGGATATAAATGTATGCTACTGTTTTGTATGTTTGATTCATAACAGAATCATGTTTTATGGATTAAGTATAAGTGAAGAAATATAATGTTTTGAAAAAAATTTAATAAAAAGGATAAAAAAAAAATAAAAAATACCTATCCCCATGAACGCTTCCTCTATTATTCCCACCATTTCCTCCAGGGCCTCCTCTTCCTCTCGCTCTGCTTCTATAATTATTACTATATCCTGCCCTTGTTCTATCTCTCTCATATTGTTCCCTCAGTGGGCACTCACTTCTCCAATGCCCTTCTTCCTTACAGTATGCGCATTGGTTCCTACTTAAAGGGTTCCAATTCCACTTATTCTCGCTTTTCTCAGTTCCCCTATACACTTCCTTTTCCCTTCTATCTACACCCGCGATAGCTACTGCTAACATGTCTGCTTTCCTTCTCATCTTTCGCTCTTCTTCCTTTTTCGTCTCTGTCTCCCTATTCATATAAACCTTATTTGCTATCTCCATTAGTTGAGTTATAGACATCCCTACAAACCCTTCTAACTTTTGTAATTTTCTCTTTATATCTCCATAGGCCTGGCTGACAAAGGCAGAGTTAACCATCCGGGAATTCTCAGGAGCCTCTGGATTAAAGGGGGTATACAACCGGTATGCCTCCAATAATCGATCATAAAAGGCACTGGGCGACTCATCACATTTCTGCAATACCTCAGCCTTCCTTGACATATTGATCGCCCTTTTTCCTCCGGCTTTCATGCCAGCAATAATGGCGTCCCTGTAAGCTCTTAAACGGGCCATATCTGCGCCATTAACATTCCAATTCGGATCTGTGTTTGGATAATGGGCGGCGGCCCATGCTGCTAGGTTGGCCTGATTTTGAGTACGGGCCACTTCTTCAAGCGCTTTAATTGCTGCCTGATTTATCCAAGTTCTTTCCTCGTTATTAAACAATGTCATAAGTAATTGCTGGCAATCAGCCCAAGTAGGATTATGCGTCTGGATTACAGAGGTAATCAAATCTGTCATGGCTTTATGTTTATCTGTGTAGGAGGAGTTATGGGTCTTCCAGTTGAATAAGTCAGTGGTGGTAAAGGGAACATAGACAAATACGGGATCAGCATGTTGTAACTGGCCCTCACCGTTAATATGTGTCGGGCCCGGTGTCAGTCGGAGAGGCATTTGATAATGTCGGGGTTGGAGGGTACCGGTCAGTTGTCGGGTTAGTATGGGGCTTCGTTGAGGAAGGTCAGTTATGGGTTCCGGTCGAGGGGTAGTAAGACGAGGGGAAGGGGACGCTTTTTCTTTACTGAAGGGAAGATCATTGAGTAGAATATTCCGGGCCGGGCTGGGAGGAGCCTGACCAGGAATCAGAAATGACGCCAAATCTGGATAGGTGGGGTTAATAGGGGTAGGTACCGGAAGGGGAGGGTTTAAAGCAAGTGGGCTAGACTCTGACTCAGGGGGCGTGGGGATCTCTGACTCAGGGGGTGTGTCCAGAATGGGCGTAATCACGGCCTTGGTGGACAAACGAGTTCTGGCCAATAGGAGGCGACATTGCTCCTCGTTGCATACCCTGATCCATTTTGGCAAGTCATCTACGGCCCGCTTCCAACAATCAATATACGGAAAGTGGCCGTAAATTTCAGGCCTACCCGATACAGCCACGTGTACGTGCTGCACCAGATTAGGATCAAGACTACCACGTGGAGGCCATGCAGTCACCAGGGTAGGCCATTCCCTACTACATAAAGTAGTCAGGCGTGTTGGAGACATCTTTACTCCAAAATCATGTACATTGTATCCCTTTTTAAAGTTCTTTAACATGCATTCTAAGGGATCAATGATCTCTGAATCCGACGCACCCATACTTAGCAACGGAGCGTCGTCTCCAATGGAAGCAAAACAATCACACTTCCAACGATCACACCCGTTCCCCTTGGCAAAAGCACCACGTGGTACGGTTTCTAGGCCAAACGTACACAACAAAACATACAGGGAATTCCCGTACACACACAGCTGTTACACCAGTCACTAAATAACTATTACTGTACCTTTTGGTGAAACTATACAATCACCCATGTTATAATTCTCAGTATTTAAATTACCCGTCTATAACATGCCCTAGTAACATCGTCTTTACAAATAGTAGTTATAGTACGGTTAGCATTGGTTAAAGTACAATTTTTAAAGTCACAGTTCAGTTAGTAGTGGTTATGATGTTAAACATACAACATGAACGACAGTTATTAGTGGTTATTTACAGTATCAGTAATTATAATACATGGTTATGGTACCGTGCGCTATGATACAGTTACACACTATTCACACTCTCGCTAGACGGCAGAGCTCACGCTATCTAGCAAGATAGACACTCTACTACAATAAGTTTTAACACATTTACAGTTTCCCAACTAATCTATTGGCCAGTACCTCGAGGGACTACCTAAAACTATTTACATCCGTTTTGGTTAGCCGTCGCTGCCCAAGCACCACATATAGCGAACTAGAGGGCGGAATTTACACAAAACCCTCTTAGTCTATCTACTCTATCAATAATCTAGTGGGTTCCAGATTTACACGCCTTCCCACTTAGCCAAGATAGTATGAGATCTAGCGGACAGAATATACAACAGGCTCCGCTTAGTCTCCCAGTCCCTCCGACCTAGCGAACGAAATATACACCCTAGATACGCTAGTCTAGACAAGACACCGGTGTCCGGCTTGGGCTATTTACACAGGACCCAGCCTGACTCCAAACCAGGATTAAACGAGCTGACTACAGGGCGTTTAATTACGAGCAGTGCGCCTTCGCTCCTTCCCTCAACTTGAGGGGGCCAATTCCATACACAATTCCAGATACAAACCCCTTATGGGCCTACCACACAATCGGTATCCAATACCCCTAGTGGGTCCACCGTCTAAAACAGTAGTCATCTTACCTCCTCTTTCCTGAACCTGAGTTCACACTCATTGACGGGGGCACCCCGGCACTTACTACGTAGAGGCCGATGATCTCCTGGACAACAGACCACTGGCGCCGAGACGAAGGGAGGTCCACGCAAAAGTTCAGGGGTGCAGCCGTAGAGAGCATGGGCAAAGATAGACCGTCTCACGCCTCTGTTTCTCAGCTACCGTTGAACGATGAGATTCCCGGCCAATGCACCAAATGATACCGGAGAAACTGCCGGAAGCCAAGCACAGAGAGATGGACACAGGTTTCTTCAGGAAGGAAGAGATCTTTATTCGATTCACCGACCGGGACTCAGAGGGACTAATGTCACCAAAAACAGCTAAAATCTGAGTCCTGATCGTACAGTGTAGGTCCCTTATATAGACATATAGCTCCTCCTATAATCAGTTCCACCTACATGTATTCTAACCCAATCAACAGAATAAAGACTAACTTTCCTGTTTGACCACTTGGCTTGCCCAGAACAATGGAGGAGGGGAATACTCGGATATCCTGTATTTCTGCACATGCTCCTTATACTACTGATTGTATCGTTGCCACGTGCAACCAACCGACCGATACATCAGCATATGCACGTACACATACCACGTGGCAATCTCGGCTTACTAAATTTATCTTTACCGAGATTCCACCACAACACTACCACAAGGCAATACAGGTGGAAGCCGTGGGGCACCAAGGGGGACAATATCTGGGCTCTGGGTAACTGGCAGACGGAGAGCGCACAGTGCTCTGCCTCCTGTCGGTCACTTCATGTAGTGTGGCTAAGTGGACTGCGCAGCAGTAGAGGATATTTATCTTCTACCTGGTGTGATAGGAAGTGCTCAGTGAGAGAACTGAAAAGCTTCCTGTCAGTCTGGGCAGAAGAAGCAGAAGCTCCTCTACCTTGTCCACTCGGCCACACTACATCTAGGGAGGTAAGTACGTTGCACAATGGGGAAAGAGAGAAAGGCATATAAAAGGGCCTAACATAATGGATTTAGGCATGTTTTGGTGGGCGTGGTTTTGGTAAGGGGGGCACTAAGAGGGGCAACAAACTATTATGTTATTAGCTTGTCTAATGGTTTATTCACAATTGTTCATGCCTCAGTTATTCTATTTTGTCAGGACTGTTGACTATCCTGTTATTAGTTTTTTGGATGTTTGCCTATGATGTTCCGTTTTCCACCCCCTCCTTCACCTCCCCCTCTTATTACCTTCAATGTCCGCTGCATAAACATCTATGCCTGATAGTGGATTGCGGATGGTCCTGGTGCTTCCTATGCTCAGGGCAGAATCAGATTTTGAATGCATTTTACCAGATTACGCACTCTAGTCCATGATCTTCCCTGCTTCACTCCCTGCACAGAAGCAAGGAGGACCACTGTCAGTTTTTAATCACTGACAGACCCTATGTGCATGTATATTGTTGACGAATCCTGCCACAGATATATTCCCTTTCAAAATGTGATGAAAGGATTATTATATTAAAAAATAATTTTTACTTTCTTTTATTTCAGCTAGCAAGTGACATAGAAACACAGAATGTGGCGGTAGATAGGAACCATTCGGCCCATCTAGTCTTCCCAATATTCTAAATACTTTCATTAGTCTCTGGCCTTATCTTATAGTTAGAATAGCCTTATGCCTGTCCTACGCATGCTTAAACTCATTCACTGTGTTAACCTCTACCACTTCAGCTGGAAGGCTATTCCACTACCCTCTCAGTAAAGTAATACTTCCGGATATTATTTTAAAACCTTTTCCTCTCTAATTTAAGACTATGTTGTTCTTCTTTGAAATATACTCTCCTCCATTACTGTGTTGATTCCCTTTATGTATTTAACTGTTTCTATCATATCCCCCCTGTCTCGTCTTTCCTCCAAGCTATACATGTTAAGATCCTTTAACCTTTCCTGGTAAGTTTTATCCTGCAATCCCTGGACAAGTGTAGTAGCCTTTCTGTGAACCCTCTCTAAAGTATCAATATCCTTCTGTAGATACGGTCTCCAGTACTGCGTACACTACTCCAAGTGAGGTCTCACCAGTGTTCTGTACAATGGCATGAGCACTCCCCTCTTTCTACTGCTAATATATTTCCCTAACATTACCTGCTGCTCTGTTACATTGTCTGCCTACGTTTAAGTAATCGGAAATAATTACCCCTAAATCCCTTTCCTTAGGTTAGAACTGTATCAAATATTGTGTACTCTGCCCTTGGGTTTTTACATCCAAGATGCATTATCTTGCACTTATCCACATTAAATGTTAGCTGCCACAACTCTTACCATTTTTCTAATTTACTTAAATCATTTGTGATTTGGTTTATCCCTCCTGGAACATCAACCCTGTTACATATCTTAGTATCATCAGCAAAAAGACATTACTTACCATCAAGACCTTCTGCAATATCACTAATAAAAATGTCATTTAGCCACTGCCTTACCCAGGGCCGTCTTTAATTTTGATTGGACCCTGGGCAAGCATTTACTTGGGCCCCCCTGACTACATATAGATACGCACAAATACACTACCTGACACACACACGCAGATACACACTGACCGCATATAGATACACACAAGAACATACAGATACACACAGACTACATATAGATACACTGACACACACAGATACAAACACTGGCATACATGCAGATACAAAGGTACACACACTGACTTCATATAGATACACCGACATACACACTGACACACATAGACAATCAGATACACAACCTGACACACATGCAGATATACAGATACAAACACTGACACATACAGATACACACACAAACACAAATGGACAACATACAGATACAGAGACACATTCTGACAGACGTACTGACACAGACAGCCATACTAAAACACACATACACAAAGACATACTGAACCACACAGACACTAACGGACTCACACACACAGACATAGAGATACACTGACAGACATACTGGCACATATACACACAGACAGATGGACATACTGAAACACACATACACTGACAGACATATTGACAAACACAGACATACAGAACCACACGGACACTGACAGGCTCACACATAGACATACAGACATTCTGGCACACATACACACAGACAGACAGACATACTGAAACACACATACAGACATACTGACACACTGACAGACTCACACACACACAGACATACTGACACACTGACAGACATACACACATACACACATACATACATACATACATACTGAACCACACAGACACTGACAGACACACACACAGACATACAGATACACTGACAGACATACTGGCACACTAACACATACACACATACATATATACATATTTACTGACACACACACACACACATTCAGACACTCATGCAAAATTTGATAACCACCCTCACATTTCTTACCTTTTCCTGGAGGGTGGCTTTCCTGGGGTCCAGTGGGCTGGCTTGGAGTTAAGCTCTCCCGGCCTGGTCCCCTCCGGAACAGCTTCTTCCTCCCGCGCGGCTCCTGTTTCTGTGGGAGGAAGTGACACGCGGCTGTCACTTCCTCCCAGTGCTGCCGAAAAGCAAGGGCCCGGTTGCACTGTTAAAGAGCCACAGCCCCTGACCGGGCCCTTGCTGACACAGGCCCACCGGGTGGCCCTAAGTGCGTGGGCCACCCGATGGGCCCCCATAGTTTGCAGGCAGAGGGCAAACGGAGCAGCTATCTTGGGCCCCCCAGCAGGGACAGGGCCCGGGGCAGCTGCCCCGTTTGCCCCGCGTTAAAAACGGCCCTGGCCTTACCCATTCAACAATTGGAATCCAAACTTAAAGATTGCAGTTTATTGATAAGCCTTCTATGTGCAACAGTGTCAAAAGCCTAACTGAAATCTACGTAAGCAATGTCTACTGCACCACCCTGATCTATAATTTTAGTTACCCAATCAAAAAAATCAATAAGATTAGTTTGGCACGATCTCCCTGTTTTGGTCAAAAGAAAAAAACAGAGCCCCGAAACAAGTTACAATCAATAAACCTTAAGGATGTTTTACTTGCTAGGTATCTATAATATTATTATTATTATTTTATTATTTATATAGCGCCAACAAATTCCGTAGCGCTGTACAATGGGTGGACTAACAGACACATAATTGAGATCAGACCACTGGACGTACAGGAACAGAGGGAGTTGAGGGCCCTGCTCGATGAGCTTACATAGCAATGGACGACCGCCCACTTTAGAGCTGCTTACCCGATTTCATAATTCTTGCTGTACTTATTTTATTTTATTTACAACTATATTAAAAGTTACGTTTTAAGACTCTATTTCGATACCAATTACCTATCTCTTTGGCGACACCTACTGGTAGTGCCCATTTTTGTTTTTGCATTTTTTATTTTACTTTACGATTTCTTTGTTCCACTGATATTGAATTATTAGGGGTTACCCCCCTTTTTCCCCTCACTACCACTAGATTGCCCACCCTAATAACTTTGGCTCTATTCTAGTTCAAGAGCCTTGATAATGTCAACTCTCGGCCAAGGAGACTTTATCTAAACCTGAGAACATGTGCCCATAGCATCCCAGGAGACTTAAAGACAGCAAAAGTAAATTCTCCAACGTAAACTAATTCTGCAATATGACTGTTTTTGTGAAATGGGCACAGCATTGTTCATGAAAGTGTAAATGTTCATGAATTAAAAATGGAATTATAATATAGGCCCAAAATAGTTAAACCAAGAAAGTCAGCTGTTTTCAGTTTTGGCAGAACATCTACAATTCACTTTCAATTTCTTCTGAGCTATTTCCTCTGAGGATAGAGAGTTATGACCTGACTCCAAGGCATTTCTCTCCATTTTTTCCAGATTGCTGGCAGTCTCTGAAAATTTAGACAGTCAAGAGAGTTGCAAGAATCAAACTGTTATTTATGTTTTAAAACCCTTGTGTATTTCTATACTTCAGTAAAAAAAACTTGAAAGGATTATTATACTTAAAAATGTGTTTAGAGGTGAAAGTTGTTTGTCAAAAACTACTAGTGGAGTGTGAGGCAAACCAAAGCGTACTATGGTTTATTGGAACACACACGGCTTTTATGCACAGACCCCTACATGGGGTCTCCCAGACATTAATACATGGCTTTTCCTCCCAGGATCCTCTACAGATAAATATACAATATTCTAAAACACTCTAAAATACATTTTCAAATTAGGCTAATTTGATTACATGGGAGGTCAGAGCTTACAATCCAAATTCCTCTTTGAAGCTGGGACCCCAACTGAGTCACTCTGCAAGGTGTGAGGAGTCACACTCTAGTGGCCTGGGAGTCTGGCTTTAGTATAAACTAACTCTCTCACGTGCCATATGTCCTGATTTCCTCCTAGATAAGGTGTCCTTTGATATGGATAGTCATCAGCCTCAAGAAAAACCCCCGTGCTTCAGTATCATATTAAAGAGACACTAACACTTACTCACAGATTAATAACTAAGCCTCGTTTCTATTAAATTCAGAATGGGACAAGCACAATCTTCTAATCAAGCCCAAACATGATTTGCAAACAAGGGGAAAAAGCATACAAATGAGTAGTAGTTCTGCCACAGTCCTTATGCCTGGTCCTTTCATTGGAGTGTTGTGGATGGGATTGGAGCATGACACACTGTTATATCCCATCCCTTACCCTCTCATACAGCACCTGGCACTGGAACTACATTAGAAACTGGACAGAGGGAAATCCATGTCTGTTCTACGTCACAGTCAGGTATGGATAGGAGAGAGGACTGAAGAGACATATGAGGAGATTGAGTGACACATAAAGGCATTTAAGGAACATGGGGGGGGCAGACACACATGGCATATGTGGGGTGAAATGGTACATGAGAACACATGGGAGTAAAGTGACAAATGGGTTCATGGCGGTTCAAGAGACATATGAGGGACATGGGGGTTAAAGAGGTATATATGAAACAGTGGGCATATGAAGAGGCTACAAGTAAGATAAATGTTTGGGGGCCCACAGTTAAAAGAGAGATACAAATGAGGAGAGGAGGTTACTACAACTGGGGAAAGATGGGGCAGATAACAAACCAAGATAGGGGTGAGGAAGGGATTTTTCTGTACCACAAAGAATGCGGCAGTTCTGCTGAGTAAATATTTTGGACAGATAATCAGGAAGGGATTCTTTCTCGTTATGCCATACCAAGCAGTAGGTTGGCTTTGGGTGCCATGGGAAACTAATGGTGTAACAGATGCCCTGTTTGTTGGATTTATAATCTTGTTCCTGTTGAACTTTTGCTTGCAATGCCATTCACCTAAAACGGTATACGAATTGATACGAACAAACTTTACCCAGTTAGTTCGTATACTGAATGTTGTACCGAACATTTCGACCACCCAAGACGGTCGTGTGCCGTCAATTGACTTATTTGACACTATTCCAAACCGCAACTCTAAACGTTCTAAGTGGTTCATGGAGTGGCCGTCGATTCGTATGCATGAACACGTGGCGGTGGCCATCTTGTTTTGTTGAACGTGTCCAGATGGGTTTGGTGGTCAAGTGTCTGGAACTATTTCCGCACACTCAATGGCTCGAACACTGCTGAGACTTCCAGGACCACTTAGATTTGTGCTAATTCATCCGAAGGAGGCGGCTTTCATTAAAAACAACGTACGAATAAAGAGGCACACGACTACCTCATGCACTTGAACTATTGTTCGACATTTTACACTGCACGAAAGTGACCGGCCGCACCAGCTGAATTCATGGAACTATTCTGGCCAAAAGCCTTGTGTGCGGCCGGGCAGATATGGGACTTCCACCTAACTTATGAACCCCTGAACCGATTTGGATGATTTTAAAATCTGTTGTTCCCCCAAACCGGGGCTATCATGAAATGTATGTTTTATGGGGTTCTGATGTGATTTCGGGGTGTTTATAGAAATGTCTAAAATTGTCCCTTTTTTTCGTTTGGAGGTAATTGAGTTGATAATAATGACAGTAATTAACTCAATTATCTCCCAAGCAGAGGGGAGGGATTGTGTGTAATGTATGGGAGTTTCTCAATGTATGACTCTATGTTTCTTGCTTATTCACTGTGTGTCCCTGTGCCAACAAGGTCCACCTGGATGTCACCCTTGTTGGAAAAACTTGCATATAAGGCCAGTGTGGTGCCATCAAAAAAAGTTCTGCTTAACCCTCAACACATAGCCTTGTCTCATGCTTGTAGGGAACCTGCTTCACAATTAATCACTAGCTCTTGTAAGAGCTCTACTACCTATTCGGATACTTGGTCGGCTGAGATGACATCTGGAGAATACTGCAGCACAGCTCCTTCCAAGGGAAAAGGACGTGCCTACACCCCTTTGCTAGTCAGGGTGGCTGTTACAAATGGTTTTTATACAACCACCTTAAATTTGTTTGGCAAAAAACAGAAGAACTGCATTCAACGCCTCCTTGCCATCTAACCTCTAGATGTAGCAAAAATACTTTGAATTTCACCTTTAAATGAAAAAAGGGGTGAAAAGGGAAACAAATGGGGTAGCAAAGGACACATTCTAATCCTGTGTCAATAAGTGCAGTATGCAAGAAAATTATTTGTAATAGTATAGAATTGCAAATATGCAATTTGTCACGATTCTGTTTTCTCATCAGTTTGGTGCAGTACCTCACAATGTCACTACCTGTCTGTGGTGCTGCTGTTGGCTGCTGTCACAGACTAAAGACATCTGACTCTGTTCCCAGCTGACCCAACCTTCCAATTATCTCCTCCATATTTAGTGAAGACATGCCCTTCGTCTTTTTCAGTTCATTAATAGTGTTTTAGGGCTGATCCCTGTATCCTGTACTACCCTCAGTATTCCAGAGCCAGCTGCTTTCATCTGCAAACTCTGTGTTCCAGAGGCCCTGCTCTCTGTAACTAGGCAATATGAAATTAAGAAGAAACATATAGTGCAGACAGTTTATAACATTACATGTATAGAACAAAAAAAAATATATTTTTTTTTAAATACCTCTAAAAACATAAGAGTGGTTACGAAGCCACTTAACACTAGATTGATCCAGGAGCATCAGGCCCATAGTGTACGCTGGATCCAGATTCACATTACTCTCATCCACGGAGAAGAATGCTCCACTGGCCATCAAATAGAGGTAAATATTTATTTTGGCAATTATGCCATATAGTAAAAACTAGGGAATTCAGATAGCAGGCCTTTACAACTCAAAACTAGTGAGTCCCAGTACTTTTCAGGCCTCTTTGTCTTGGCTTTAGCAAGTTTTGAAGCCGCAGTAATTACCGCTTGTCTCTTTGCTCCTGCCAGTCTGACATTACACACCATGCATTTCACCCCTCCTCATGAGGCTTTCTCCATTGTCTACCTACATACTAAGTAGACATATGCATCTAGGCAGAGGTATTACTCGAAGGCAAAAAGTTAAGGGGCTTCAGCTCACGTGTAAATATTATGGCACTTCCCATATAAATTGACTGAAATTTCTCCTAAAACCAGCCCTATACTACACCCTGAGTCCAACATTAAACCTTAACATGGATTATAAATCACATTATGATAGCAAATCTTTGAATGAATTCAGAGCATTACCTATATTTATAGACTGCATATCTGCTATTTTTTGTAGCTATTTTCAGTTATGCCCCATTATCACAAATTATGTTATTGGTGGAGATATGTTTGTAACAAAAATAGCTTGGGACTCAAGGCTTACAAAATAGGACCAAAATTAGACCCTGGGCACTGGCCCCTATTAGCTGCCCCCCAGCAATGCCGCTGCCTCTGAATCGAAGCCCAGTTTTTAAAAACCTCTTTAATGGGATGTACAATAAAGTACTGTCTTGCTTCGGCAAGGATTAAATAAGCAGTGTTTAAATATAGCGCAAGATTGATGGAAAATAAATTCATGGCATGAAGGAACTTGAACAGAAGGTAATGTTAGCTTCTTTATTCACTAAGCAATACATAAATATCACCCATTTCCTGCCTACTTGGGTAGTACACATTTTAAGTAGAATTTGCTATGTGATTGGATGCCTGAAAAGACAAATAGATAGTTAGTTAGTTTTATAAAAGTGCTACTCTGGTCAACTGTAGATTATTGTGAAAGCCAAAACAATAGACTTGTCTAACTTCTTTTTTTTATTTATTTTTCTAGTTCATATAGTGACTAAGTGCAGTGTTTTAAAGGAAAACCAACCCTCGGAATAATGTCTCTTTTCCAGTAGCCTGGATTTGTCTGGCATCTTATCTTTTTCACACCTTTGTTAGCACAGTAGCATGAGAAGTTTCAGCTACGAAGGCTTTCTGCTTGCTGAGTCACACGGTTCCTGGTACAGACCATGTCCAAACATTTGGATAACAATTAATACTGAGTTCCACTATATTACAGACTGACTCATTCTTGAAATCTCACTTCCTGTCAGTGCCAGGAGTATTTTGTAGCGTAACGATGCAACAAAGTGAATTAAGTACATTTCTGTATATATCTGCAAGCCTAAAAAATTATTTCTGGACAAAACTAAAATTCTTTCATTAACACAAATAATCAACTTTTCTGCCATTATCTGCATTTTGTGATCTAACTTAATTTCAGTAAGCCAATGTGAACTAATCTTTCAAGATGTCATATGTATGTGTCTGTATGAGAGTGTGTGTATGAATACTTTCTAGTGTATCAATTATCAACCCCTGTATCCAAGACTATGCAGGGACACCAAAGTGCTTTAAACCCAGGTACTACGGGATTTAAGGAGTGTGTCTGCTGGGCATCCAGTCAAGTTCTTAATTTCTTATAATTTTTCTGAATTTCAACTTGGTATGTTCCTTTAAATACATTCAAAATAAAAGCAATGCGACACAATTGTATTTGGTGTTTTATTGTTATTAGTTTCTAATCATTTATGTTCTCTGAAGATCATTGAGTAGGATTAAATGTGTTGGACTAAAATACTTTTTCTTTTCTTTTAATTGTGAAATATAGTTCTTGGACAATAAAATATTTTTACCACCCTGCTGCATCCTGCTGGAGTTTCTAGGAGTGATTGCAGAGGTTATACCCTTGGACAAATCTATCATTTTGGATCCATCTAGCTCCCCAGAAACTAGAGGCAAAATAAAATTAAAAGCAGGTACCCAAGTGGGCACATGGTAACAGGAGAGTTGTTGGTGAGCTTGCTCTTGTGCTCCGCCCAGACAGTATGAAGAACCCGTTGCGGTAGATATAAAGCAAACGTGACTAGATAAGAAAGCACTTAATTAAAGTTAATGCAAGTAGAGGCCAGGGCCTGATGGTATTCACCCATGAGTTATTATGGGTTAAGTGTGATCATATTAAAACAACTCTTTTTAATCTTTCAGGATTTTTTCTTTCAGGAATCATATGAAATTATTAAATAATAGCACAAGTGATGTCGCGAACATCAAATTTTCCGTTCGCGAACGGCGAACGCGAACTTCCGCAAATGTTCGCGAACCTGGCGAAGCGCCATAGACTTCAATAGGCAGGCAAATTTTAAAACTCACAGGGACTCTTTCTGGCCACAATAGTGATGGAAAAGTTGTTTCAAGGGGATTAACACATGGACTGTGGCATGCCGGAGGGGGAACCATGGCAAAACGCCCAAGGAAAATTACATAGTTGATGCAGAGTCTGGTTTTAATCCATAAAGGGCATAAATCACCTAACATTCCTAAATTGTTTGGAATAACGTGCTTTAAAACATCAGGTATGATGTTGTATCGATCAGGTATTGTAAGGGTTACGCCCGCTTCACAGTGACAGACCAAACTCCCCGTTTAACGCACTGCAAACAACCGCAAACAGTCCATTTGCACAACCGCAAACTCCCCATTTGCACAAGGTTGGACACTAAGCTAGCCATGTCCTGTTCCTTGTCCTCACTGATGTCATTGAAGGTCTCTTCCTCCACCCAGCCACCATAGGCGTGCGCACGGGGTGTGCCGGGTGTGCCTGGGCACACCCTAATCCCCGCGGCACGCCTGTGAGTCCTGCAGGAACGCTGTTCCCGCAGGTACTCTGCCGCCCCCAAATGCTTTCCTCCTCCTCCCCCCGTCATGGGGGGAGAGCAAGAGGTGATGAACACCCGGACACCCCCCCCACCCGCCTCCCCCGGTCGGGCGGCTCTCTCCATACAACAAGCGGCGAGGGAGCTGTGTGTTCTCTGCTCCCTTTCGCCACGCGCCGTTTGCTGATAATGGGAGCCGGAATATGACGTCATATTCCGGCTCCCAGCTACAACAGACAGCCCGCGCGGCGAGAGGGAGCAGAGAGCACACCGCTCCCTCGCCGCTTGTTGTATGGAGAGAGCCGCCCGACCCACTGGACCCCAGGGACAAGTCCACGCCAGCTCTCCAGGTAGGGAGGCTGGGTGGACAATTTTTGTAAAAAAATTAAAATAATTTGTCAATGTGTGTGAGTGTGTGTGTCTGTGTCTGTGAATGTATGTATGTGTGAGTGTCTGTAAGTGTGTGTGTGTGTGTGTGTCTGTGAGTGTATGTGTTTGTAAGTGTGTATGTGTGTGTCTGTGTGCCTGTAAGTGTGTATGCGAATGTATGTGTGTGTGTCTGTGAGTGTTTGTGTGTGTGTCTGTGAGTGTGTGTGTCTGTGAGTGTATGTGTCTGTAAGTGAGTGTGTGTCTGTGAATGTGTGTGTGTGTGTGTGTGTCTGTAAGTGTGTGTGTCTGTGAATGTATGTGTGTGTCTGTGAGTGTATGTGTCTGTAAGTGAGTGTGTGTCTGTGAATGTATGTGTGTGTGCCTGTAAGTGTGTGTGTGTGTGTGTGTCTGTGAATGTATGTTGTGTGTCTGTGAATATATGTGTGTGTGTCTGAGTATGTGTGTGTGAGTGTGTGTACGCGTGTATATATATAAATATATATATATATATATATATACACATATATACACACACACACACACACACACAAGTGTATATTTTTTTTGGGGGGGTGGGAATCTTGGGAGAGATCCCACACTTTATTCCCCGGGACTTGACCCCTGCCGGCAGGGGAGATCTCCGGATCTCCCCTGTCGGCTCATGCAGAGCTGGCGCTATCTAAGTGCCGGCTCTGCTCTTAGCCTCCATGGGCCGGCGGGGAGATCAAAGATCTACCTCACCAGCAGCATGGAGGGAGGCAGGAGAGGACCCGGGGAGCTCTAGACAGAAGCTCCGCCAGGTTCCTCTCGCGAGATCTGAGCGTTGCCGCGGCAATGCTCAGATCTCGCGAGAGTGAACTCTAGCCCCGCAGGCTAGAGTTCACTCTCCCTTGGACAGCAAGGATCCCCCCTCCCTACATAAGGTAAGAAGGGAGGGGGTTATTTACTAATCTGCCCCCACCTTCACAATCCCTCCAAGCATACAGCACACACACACACAGCACCTACACACATACAGCACCCTAACACAAACAGCGCGCACACACGGCACCCTCACATACACAGCACACAAACAGCACCCTCACACACACAGCACACTAACAGCACCCTCACAAACACACACAGCTCCCTCACACAAACAGCACACTCACACACAGCACAATAACAGCACCCTCACAAATACACAACACAAACAGCACCCTCACACACACATATCACACAAACGGCACCGTCACACACACAGCACACTAACAGGCCCCAAACACACATACACAAACACCCTCACACACAGCACACTACCAGCACCCTCACACACAGCACACAAACAGCACCCTCACACACATAGCACACTACGAACACCCCCACACACACAGCGCACCAGCAGCACACACAAACAGCAGTATATGTATGTGTGTGTATGTATGTATATATATATATATATATATATATACATGCGGCGTGTGTTTGTGCTTTAGGGTGCACACCCTAATGCAATAGGCTGCGCACGCCTATGCCAGCCACATACAACACCAAGGGTCCCCGAAAGGTGACAACAAGCCCCCTGTTTTTTTTTTTTTTAAATGTACACTACTGTTACACCAGATATGAGTTGCACTGGTGTGACACTATGCCCTGGCAGGCCCTGAAACGCACACGTGTGAAGGAAACTGACTGCTATTATATTGCAGTCAAAAAAGTTTTGTTTTTTTTAAATGCAAGCTATTGTGACACCAGATATGAGTGGTGGCACTGGGCAAGTGGGCACAGTATACGCTGTGAGCCTGAAACACACGCTGGCAGGCAGGCAACTGCAATTAGATTACACAGAAAAAAAAAGCAGACTGATGTTCTAGCCCTAAAAAGGGCTTTTTGGGGTGCTGTCCTTACAGCAGAGATCAGATGAGTCCTTCAGGACTGTAGTGGACACTGAATACACTAGCCTAGCTATCGATTTCCCTATTAAATCAGCAGCAGCTACACTGTCCCTCCTCTCACTAAGAATGCAGCTTCCCGGGGGCGGGGCCTAGCTGTCATGGAGGAAAGAAGCACTTCGTGTGAGCTCCCTCAATATCTCACTTTAAGCAGCTATCAACAAGCGAATTTCACCCCAGAAGGGGATGACCCAGCAATGTTGCTCCTACCTGACCGACCCGACATGCTTAATAGCGGTCAGGTAGATGGTAATCAGTCACACGGGCAAACAAGACAGGAAAGGGTTAAAGATAAATTCAGAGTCAAGAACAAAGCCATGGTCAATACCAAATTAAACAAAATAGATCAAGGAACGCACTAAAGGGTACTGACACAGAAACCACGATAGGACAAAGTGGATAGGGCTAGGGAAGTTTTAAATATCCTTTAACATTTGATTGGCCCACGTCATGCCTATGCCCCCAAAACGTTCGTGTGTGGGGGTGCTGGAATGATGTGGGCCAATGGGAGCCTGAATCAACTTTTGGCTCCCACTGCCCCGTTAAGAGCGAGCTTGTGACTCGAGCTGTGCTCCTAGTGCCAGACGGGCCACGTGACCGATCACTGCAGTCAGTGCATGCGGCTAAGTCAGAAGAGGAGATCAAGCCGCATGCGGCTCGTGTGGAGGCAGGAGTGATTCAGCCATGCGCGGCTCAAGCTTAGGAGCCAGGTCGGTCCAAGGATATGGTAAATACAGCCACAACCACTTATCCCAATCACACACCTTTCCTAACGTCCTATCCCATTAACTCAGGTTACTGGCTATGGGGGGGGGGGGGGGATAATGTATAATAAACACAGGTTACTGGCTATGGGAGGATAATGTATACTAAACACAGGTTACTGGCTATGGAGGATAATGTATAATAAACAAAAAAAATAATACAAAAAAAATGAATGCAGCTTCAGAATTAATCTGTCTAGGAGGTGGGAGGGTCTGGGAGGGAGGGTCTGCTGCTGATTGGCTGGAATGTGTCTGCTGACTGTGAGGTACAGGGTCAAAGTTTACTCAATGATGACGAATAGGGGCGGACCGAACATTGCATATGTTCGTCGTCCGTGGCGAACGCGAACAAGCTATGTTCGCCAGGAACTATTCGCTAGCGAACCGTTCGGGACATCACTAAATAGCACATGTAGTATCGATATTTTAAAAGGGATACAAATATCTGCTTGGGTATTACAGACTTGTGAGCGTAGCATCTGTGATTGGAAAATTATTTAAAGTTTTATTAAAATATCATATTGTGGAATTTATTGTGAACAACAATATCATAAGGAATAAACAACATGGTTTTATGAGATAGCAGTCATGTCAAGCTAACTTAAATGCTTTCTATGAAGAATCAGTAGAATATTAGATCTGAGATTCACTGTGATGTGAGTTGTAACTAAAGGGTAAAACTATCCAGGAGACATGTCACTTGGGGAGGATATTTGCATTACATGCAGAGATCCTACAAATGACAGCTCTACTTTAAAGGGACACTATAGTCACCAAAACAACTTTAGCTTAATGAAGCCATGTTGGTGTATAAATCATGCCCCTGCAGTCACACTTATCAACCCTCTGCCACTTAGGAGTAAAATCCCTTTGATTATGCAGCCCTAGTCACACCTCCCTGCATGTAACTTGCACAGCATTCCTAAACACTTCCTATAAAGAGTTATCTAATGTTTACACTTCCTATATTGCAAATTCTGGTTAATTTAGAATTTCTTATCTCCTGCTCTGTTAATAGCTTGGTGGACCCTGCAGGAGCCTCCTGTGTGCAATTAAAGTTCAATGTAAAGAGCAGGAGATCAAAACTTTCAAAAAAGTAAGTTACATCTGATTGAAAATGAAACAATTTATTTTCATGCAGGCTGTGTCAGTCACAGCCAGGAGAGGTGTGGCTAGGGCAGCATGGACAGAAACAAAAGTGATCTAACTCCTAGATGGCATAGAATTGAGCAATGCAACTTCAGAGGCATGAACTATACACAAAAACTGCTTCATTAAACTAATTGTTTTGGTGATTATAGTGTCTCTTAAAATTATCAAAATTAATTATTAAATAACTGATTGTGACAGTTTATTGTTAATGATGATAGCAAACACTGCTTGTTTAGCTGCGTTGTCGATAAAATCAGTTGTCTGGTAACATATTAATATTATTTACATTTATTTTTATACAGCTTTATGTGCAAGAAATAAAATCTATCGTGTTTTTAAAAAATAAGTGTTTGAGGGCATAGCTTGGACATTGACTCGGATGGTCGTGTGAGTCCTGAACTCCGACATCAGCGCATTGCAAAATGCTTTATAATCTGCACTAACACAGCCCAAGTGAGCTCCTAAGGAGACATCATCCCTTTCGGATCATAAAGCCTTCCAAAAAACGACACTCTAAAAAAGAGGTAACAGCAGCAACAATCAAAATGGTATCACTAAATGTAAAAGGGCTTAATTTGCCCAGAAAGAGGCATTTAATTACTAAGAGAATTTAAAACATTCAAAACAGTAATTGTCTTCATCCAGGTTTCACTCTTTCATTACCCTTAAGGATCACAATGAATATAGAACGTACACCTCTTGATCTTTCCACAAGCACAATGATGTTGAAAGTATAACTCACAGGAAGTGTGGACTACAGATCATGCAGGTACAAAACTACTCAGATGGGAGATACGTTTGCATTACAGTTACTACTGACGCACAGGTATTCCACTTTTTAAATGTATACTCCCCCAACACAGCTGATAAGTGTCTAGTAAGATATCTAAGTGATAGGGTTTTTTTGGTCATGGGGGAGATTAAACGTACTACTGTGTCCTGTAGCTGACAGAAGTTCTATTCCTGGAGTCATCAGATCTCAGGGGGCAGAAAGCCACAATAGGTTACTGAGGAGATTTATGGATGCATGCAGTCTTGTTGACGTCTGGAGAGCTGAATATCCAGACACGACAAATTACACATTTTTTCCACTCCTCATGGGACCTATTCATTGACATGTTGCTAATTTTCCATAGAATTATTACACTAGTGACCAGCTCTGATATTAACAATATTTCATGGTGTGATCACACAGAGATAGCTATTTACCTTAGGAACCTGCTCCCCCAGGCTCATTCGTCCTGGAGACTCAATTTGTCAATGCTGCAAGAACAAGCATTGGTGGAGGAATTTAACCATGCATTCCAGGAATATTTCACTACCAATGCCACTACTGGGGTTCTACCATCCATGGTGTGATCAACCAATAAGGCTGTAGTGAGAGGATATCTGATTAGGCTTGCTACACATAAGAAGAAGGTTAAGACACAAGCCATTTTTCACCTTCAAAAAGTCTTGCATAAAGCAGAGGGAAGACACAAGATGAAACCATTTCCAGAACTGAAAAAGACTAAATCACAAGCGCATCCACCAAGATGATGTAGCATGTAGGATTACTTGGTCCCATAGGTTCTTTTATAAAAAAAGTGAATACGCTGTAAGTATCTGTTTACTTGAGATAGCATGTACCCATTTTTCTCTTGCCTTGCACACCTAATGAACTGCAAATAAAAATGTAAATTTAAAAAAAAAAAAGGACACTTATTTTGCTAGAACATTACACCCCTGTACAAGACCTAAGCTGATAACAGCAGTAGGGGACCTAGAGAAGAAAATGCAAGCCTCTATAGAGACTATTCACACAGCGCTCATGACTTTTTCCCAATCCTTGTTTAATCCCCCAACCACTCTATCAATGATCTGAAAAATAAAGACACCCTGCGGAGGTTCTTAGTCTCTTTGTAGCTTATGGCTATCCCTATGGGTGTCAAGGTCAGACACAGAATGGGTTCAGTCGCTCAATAACCTCCAAATAGGCTCATCCGTAAAGTATCTAGGTATCCATGTTTTGTATCGAATTTACAAAGGAATATAAATCATTATATAATGCCAACAACTCCATCCTATCCAAAGAATTAG
Source organism: Pelobates fuscus (assembly GCF_036172605.1). NCBI lineage: Eukaryota > Metazoa > Chordata > Amphibia > Anura > Pelobatidae > Pelobates > Pelobates fuscus. The sequence goes on along the minus strand of NC_086325.1, from coordinate 85,006,197 downwards.
GAAGGACTTAAAACATGGGGTAACAAATCTATCTCCTGGATGTGGGTTACATAGTATAAAAATGTATTTACTTCCAATGCTACTCTTCTTATTCCAAGCCCTCTCAGCACTGTTAACTAATAGAGACCTGGAAACCACACAGAGAGCCATAGACAATTTTATTTAGAACAACGAAAGGCATAGATTAGAGAGGAACATGTCAGTCTGTGGAACTTTGGTATATATATATATATATATATCTTTGAGGCAGGAATTGGAGGGAGAGATTGATAGCAAGGAATAGGAAGATATGTGGCAGGCGACTGCCGAGGTGTTGATTTGTGTAACATCTCAAGATCAAATGTACAAAATATATTTTTTAGATGGCATACCACTTCAGTTACACAGAATGGAGAGGACCCCCTTAGATGAGTGTTGGAGATTATGTGGTCAAAGAGGCTCCTACATTAATATGTGATTGTCCTGCCCAGTAATAGTGGCCTTCTGGGAGGAAGTGGTGGAACATTTGATGTAGATCTTCCACAGAGTATTTGTACTGGACCCTGGTTATTCCTCCTGTCTCATGGAAAAGTACAGAGGTTGGCTTCATGAAAGACCATTGCAGCGGATTGGCTACAAGTTTCCTCCCCACCTATAAGAGATCAGAGATCTCCCTCACCGGTCCGCAGGCACTTTGCTGGAAGCCAGCACAGAGGGAGAGAGGACCCGAGAACTCAGCCTGCCGCTCCTCCGGGTCCTCCTCTCGCGAGCACAGAGGATTGTCGCGGTTCCCGTGGCAACGCTCCGGATCTCGCGAGAGTGAACTCTAGCCCCGAAGGCTAGAGTTCACTCTAACCACTGGGACCACCAGGGATTCTCCACCGGACCACCAGGGATTGAGAAAGATCCCTCCTCCCCGTCAAAGGTAAGAAGGGAGGGGGGATTGAAAGAGTATTTATTTTAATTTAAAAAAAAACCAAAGTCTATAAAAGTCAACGTTTCAGTCCCCACATGGAGCTTTCATCAGGACACGAAAGAATTCCTGATGAAAGCTCCATGTGGGGACTGAAACGTTGACTTTTATATGGATTAAATAAAAATAAAATGTTATTTGAAAATTATCACAAAGACATTGGAGTGCGGTCCTTTCTACTATATTTATATGAGTTTGCCAGATCTGCACTGGGCAATAAGAATTTAACCAGGAGTGCAAGCCCTTGTTACATATATATATATATATATATATATATATATATATATATAAATATTTTAATCTGCCCCCCTGCCCTACACACAATAAGTTTCCTATTACCACACTGCCCCCCACATATTTCCACCCCCACACACACTGTACCCCCAGACACACTGTACCCCACACACACTGTACCACCCCCCCACACACACACACACACACACTGTACCCCATAGACACAAAGAACCCCTCACACACACACACTGTACCCCTCACACACACATTGTACCCCTCACACAAACTGTATTTATTATACCAGTACTCTCTCATGCCCACCATTACCATACTCCTACTACCTTATCACTTATGCCATTTCACATCTTAATTGATATATGTCTTTATGTTATTTTTTTATTATCTACAGCATAGGATTAGTTTTGTGGAAAGTTAAAAATTGTTGACTAAAAAACTGGCACACTAGAGCAGATTTAATGTAAGTATAACAGACTTTAAAACCTAACCTTACCACAACTCCTCCGAAGCCTTAACCATACTGAGTCTGCAGACATTGCCAGACTCACTTGGAGCCAATAGAAGTTCACCACGTTGCCATCCCCAGCGCTACACATTTTAAACTGCAAAACCTGTTCAATGATGAATAATAATACTGAATGAATTATTTATCAATGAAAAGCTATATATATATATATATATATATATACACAGCATTCTCACCTCTATGTGCAGTATGAAGAATAAATAATTTTATTTTAATTCACTTTCCTTGTAAATGAAAGACATTGATCCGACTGTTTATCCCTAAACTGCAAATCTCCTTTTTTTTACACTGTTATACTACTTCAGTGTAATATTACATTATTTCTGCACTATAGTAAATACACAGTGAAGATCATACATAATTTCACTCAAGAAAGAGGTCAAGAAGTGTGTAAAAAGGCATACGTAGGAATCATGCTACAATAGGGTTAACAAAGTGTACAAATATATCAGGTGCACACACCCTGAAATCTAGTTCAACTGAAAACATAAAAAAGCCACAGCGCCATATTGGGAGAAAGGTGGGGAGTGTATTTGATAAAGCCTTTCAATGAGAAAACCCTTGTTGACTTGCTGATGCTCAGCGATAAGAGCAACCACTTTGTGGAAGTCACATTAGACTCAAACCCAACCAACGAAGCACCTGGATCCTTCTGCCTCCCAATCGCTTGAGAAAAGCTACAATTCATCATGAAGGTTTTTGTATTAATATGGAGCTTTACTGGTAAGTCAAACTAAAGTAACTGAATAGCCAGTGTCACAATAGAGAATGGGGTTTAAATGCCAGCGATTTTGATGTTGATGGCACAGACTGAGAGTGCCTACAATACATTTTGAAGGAGTTCTGGATTGAAGGTCTTCAAAGTCAAAGGAAAACCATATGGTCAAAGAATTAAGGCCAAGAATGATTAATTAACAATATTCATTTTTTTTTTAAAGTATTCATAGACTATTTTATAGCTATTTCAGTGTAAAAAAAATGCAACATAACTTTATAATCATCGTTGCGTAGAAAGAACAAAGATGGCATATAAACGTATGTAATGATTCAAACCATGACCTATAAAATAGTAGCAATAGTCATAAATTATGGAGGTAGTCATTGATAGTCTATGCCTTTTAGTCTATGTCTATGCCTAAAGCCTTTTATGGGTTATTCACTAAAGAACACATTTTATGAGAATTCATTCTGAAAGCCAAAACTGAGGTAAAAATAGCTTCTTCAGACAGATTCTCCAACTCTGCTACAGTCACAGTTCTGAAATTTTTGCCTCAGGTATGCCAATCGGAATTAGTTTGAGAGAATTTGGAATGCAGTAAATAATCATGTTTGTACTTAAAATAAAAAATGCACTTATCTAACAGGTACTTTCTTCAGTTGTAGGTTTGGTGTCCTCTGTGACAGTGACCATTCAAAACCCCGCAATAAATGTAACTGTGGGAGAAAATGTTACCCTGTACTGTACTTATACACCTGCTGGGACCATTACACCCAATTTGTTTATACAATGGAGTGTCACTGAGGCTGCTTCTCAGGAAACAAACTACGTAAGTATATTTGCCATAATCTTCTCAAGATTCTTAAGAGTATTCAATATTATTAGTAAGTTCACATCTCTTACTTGTAGTATAGGTTTTGCCTTGAGATTTTAAGTTTTTGTTTCCTACACTACACAGAGTTGCTTAAAATCATGTTACATAGTTCCCTGCCCTTGGGCAAAGCATCTGACTTGGGGTATTTTATATTAAACCAGGAACTTCCCTCAGTTTCCTTTAATTGATCCTCAGATACAGCATCTCCTCTCATCTGCAACATTAAGCATACTTTTTGTAATGTCTTGGTAGATGGATTTTTAAAAATAATTTTTAGTTTAAATCATTTTTGTTGACGATTAGTCCTAAGATCATATTTACTATATTAGACCAGCTATTCCATGCATTTAGAAAGAAGTGTAAAAATCCAATTTCCATGAGTACAATTAAGCGATTGGCTGTGGTTTACTGTAAATCCTCATTTTTCTTTCTATGGTATTTTGCTACCATTCTAGGGATATAGTTTTTTTATAAAGTCGGTATATAACAAATGGTCACAATGAGTTAATTTTTATTTAACATGTAGTACCCTTTTTAGGGACCCATTTACATTTATAGTTTTTTACTGTTTTTTTTTTTTTTTTAATACAAGTTCAGTGAGGTAATATTTTTTGTTGATTTACCAGGTGCAGTGATACTGCCTCCATTTTGCAAAGGGTGTGTCTGATCAGTGTGTGTGGAATAGGGATGAAAATATACGTTCATGGGATCAATAAGTGCAATTTGGTCATTTACACAGGATTTTTAAGAGTTAGTTGGAGGCTTTTTTTCCAGCATGAGATATTTTTTCCCAGATTTTCAGATTAGTCATACATAAAGTTTTATGTGTGTTATTGAAGCTCTCCCAATACTTAAGATGTTTTATTTTTTTCATATTAAAAAAAAAAAAAAACTAGCTTCGAGGGGAGATAACACAAAAGTACTTTAAAGAAAACGTACATAAAAAAAATAAATGTTACATCTGCTTGGATATATTTTACTGTGTGATCTTCTTGTTGTCATTACTACAAGCGGTCCCTTTTGTTACTAAAATTACTTTTCCGTTGTAAATCCTTTAGAGGGCCGCGTAGTAGCTTTATTTGTCCACTATTTGAATTTTTTTACAACCAAAATGTAGTGTCACTGCCCAAAAGGCACATTGACAAAACAACTTACTTTTTTATTTTGGGTCCCTTATGAAGGTGCTCCTGGTATGCACCGAAACGTGAGTCAGACCATATTCTTTTAAATCATCAATGGTTAGCACTTGAACACATTTTTTATTCATATTTCTTTAACTTATTCTTGTGGGGTTGCTGTGTGAGGGTAGTCTGACAGTATTGTAGGCTTGTTCACGCTGAGGTAAACATGTTTAGCAAGGTACAGTACCTTATGCTTTTATTTTCTCAGCTGGAGACTTCTTGCTAAGTCCCTATCATCTTGATTAGGTAGTTGTTACAAGATTGGAATTCTAGCCCAACCTGTTTACATTCAGAGGTTTTACAGAATTAAGAAGCATACTGATATGTTGGGCTACCCAGGACATTATTGTCATAGATAATTGACGCAATTCTTTAACATTGGGCAGGATTAGCCATTTAATGAGGGGTAGTACTTCCTGGCCCTGGTTGAATGCTATTTAATAACTTACTAATAATTTTGCTCTCAATATTTCTTATTCTATCTGCCTTGTAACTGTGGTACTATATAATAAGCACACTTACCTTGTTGTACCCCTTTTTGTGTATCACTAAATGTGTTTCGGGTAGTAGGCAGAAAAAAAATATACACCACATCACCTAACTAATTAACTTTGTTTTGTATGCCTCCTTTTTTATACATGTGTTGTGCTTTTGATTGATCAATGTTTTTGTGTTCATGCTCCATGAAGTACTAAGGATATTATTCCAGAATTACTTGTATAAGGTTCCCTTTTATTTATTTATTTTTTTATGAAATATGGCCAGGACATCTACAAAACAAATTTTAAAATAATCTTTTACATATACAAAATCTTTTTTTTTTAGCTAACCAAAAAAAAAAAACATTTACTTAATTAAAAATATACAATAAAATACAATGCATTTATAAAAAAAATATGTTACTAATATTTATTCAATTGCATGTCAAATTTTTTTGTTCTTATTAAAAAAAAATCAAAAAAAAAATCGCCTTTTGTGCACAACATAATTTTACCGACAAAACACTCTGTGATTATTAAAAGTAAATCATTCTGGGAGGTAATACAATGTCACCTATTCTTTATTATACACTGACTTTATGACACTTGTTTCTCCCAATTGATGTTTTTCTCTCTATAAAAATAAAACAAATACCCTGAAAGTTTTATTCATTAAAGAGTGATTTCACAAATAAAAATTTCCTACTCAGGTCACTCAGATAAATTTTATAATTTAGCTATTTTCCCTTCAATTGGAAACGTAATATCTTAATGTTTCACAGTTCACAGTTATTAAGGCATATTATTCTTAACTCTATCAACATTTCCTGGGCACTGTTATTACTTCTCTATATGTAACAAATAATACAATTATATATATATATATATATATATATATATATATATATATATATATATATATATATATATATATTATAACACTGAAAAATGTTATAAAAGAAAAAAACCTGGCGTGTATATTTTCTTTTATATCTGACCATATGACTTCTTTATGTAAAATTGCCTGTACACAATAGAGGAGTATTAGAGATTGCACTGATTAAATCATTATATATCTCTACTTAAATGTGTTTATAGAAAACATAAATGCATTTTATAAAGATAGCCACCAGTGAGAAATTAAACCAATGCCTACAATAGCACATTTATTTCCATATGGTTTGCGTTTCGCTCTCTTTTTTTCTAACAGTATGTATGTTAAAGCAAAGCAGAACTGTCTTGTTTGTATTTTAATGTAATACAATCTGATACTTTTTTTTATGTTTTAGTTTGTTTGTTAGTTTGTTTTTACCGATATTATGACCTATTTTCATGCTATATTGCGACTTATTTTCGTGACCTGTTTTCACGCTACTGCTATATAAGTGTATAGACTATATTATGTATATTATTTTATTGGTATCTTTTCCTGTTTGCAATATTAGAATGTTAATTCTTCATGTATTTCATTAAGTTAAGTTAGTGGCTGGAAAGTAATTACAAAGGAGGTCACCCCATATGAGTAAAGGCTTAATGAGACATAGATGTGGTTAAACCACAATATGAACAGGGTGCTCCTTCATTAACTCTTTTACAGCAAAGTATACAAATAAAGCAAATAGAATATGAACGAGGAGCACACCAATAAAAAAATAACCAAGGTTTATTAAATAAGTATAAACATGTACATAATACCCATGTATCATTCTAGATAACATAACAGACTTTGTATCATACATAGTCACCATATTTTGGATGTTGGGCTAAGGTAACATCCCCAGGACGTACTTGGAAACCAGAGTAATCTGAATGTACCTTTCCTGGTTAAATACTTTGTTATTATATACACAGGTCACATAGATCCCAAGAACAAAGGATCATAAAATTAAATAGACCCAACAATTAAATAAATATCATAACAAGAAATAGAAAACAAAACCCACATGTAATCATCATTGATAATACGATACATGAAATAAGAAATTATCAAAATGCATACCAAGGAATAAATGAGCAAAAAAGGTTTTTTGGTGTGAGAAGAGAGGGATACCGAAGGAAAAAAATCCCAACATTTTGGCTGTAAGCCTATATCAATAGTGCATAAAGCGTTTTTCATTTTCCATTTGGGACTGGAAAAAGGACACAGGAAACTTTAGAAGGGGTGGAATGGAAAGAGATATGAGAAGCTTATAATATACACTGAACAAAATATAAACGCAACACTTTTGTTTTTGCCCCCATTTTTCATGAGATGAACTCAAAGATCTAAGACTTTTTCTATGTACACAAAAGGCCTATTTCTCTCAAATATTGTTCACAAATCTGTCTAAATCTGTGTTAGTGAGCACTTCTCCTTTACCGAGATAATCCATCCACCTCACAGGTGTGGCATATCAAGATGCTGATTAGACAGCATGATTATTGCACAGGTGTGGCTTAGGCTGGCCACAATAAAAGGCCACTGTAAAATGAGCAGTTTCACTGTATTGGGGGAGACCGGGGGGGTCCAAAAACCAGTCAGTATCTTGTGTGACCAATATTTGCCTCACGCAGTGCAACACGTCTCCTTCGCATAGAGTTGATCAGGTTGTTGATTGTGGTCTGTGGAATGTTGGTCCACTCCTCTTGAATGGGTGTGCTAAGTTGCTGGATATTGGCAGGACCTGGAACACGCTGTCGTATATGCAGATCCAGAGCAACCCAAACATGCTCAATGGGTGACATGTCCAGTGAGTATACTGGCCATGCAAGAACTGGGATGTTTTCAGCTTCCAGGAATTGTGTACGGTTGGATGTACTGCCAAATTCTCTGAAACGCCTTTGGAGACAGCTTATGGTAGAGAAATGAACATTAAATTCACGAGCAACAGCTCTGGTGCACATTCCTGCAGTCAGCATGCCAATTGCACGCTCCGTCAAAACTTGCGACATCTGTGGCATTGTGCTGTGTGATAAAACTGCACATTTTAGAGTGGCCTTTTATTGTGGCCAGCCTAAGGCACACCTGTGCAATAATCATGCTGCCTAATCAGAATCTTGATATGCCATACCTGTGAGGTGGATGGATTATCTCGGCAAAGTGCTCACTAACACAGATTTAGACAGATTTGCAAACAATATTTGAGAGAAATAGGCCTTTTGTGTACATAGAAAAAGTCTTAGATCTTTGAGTTCAGCTCATGAAAAATGGGGGCAAAAACAAAGTGTTGCGTTTATAATTTTGTTCAGTGCATATCTATTTGTGTTAGATTAAAATCCCAATACTACAAGATGATATTCTGGCTGTACATTATTATCCCAGTTAAATTATATAACATGGGTGCACCCCTAATAGAACCTTGGAGGAGAAACTACAGGGCTAAAGGCTCCTAATATCACGTGTTTGCATTGCCCTCGCTTAGCACAATATTGGGCCTCTGATTTTTCTGCTCTCTCACCCAGTCAACAACTTAAGTAGGCCAGCAAATAAGCTATTACTCAAATTAATTTTGACAGCCAGACAAATACTAGCCTCTTGCGGGTGAAATGATTCCCCTCTTCTTATATACTTACAGGCTTTTTCTCTGAAGTGAGCATTGTCAAGTATTGAACAAATTTAAGGCCAAAGTATCCCGGAAGACTTTTTACACTTTGGCTACTTTGGAATTCAATTCTAAATTCAATTTAAATTTATTTTTAATTTCTGACAATTCTCACTTTAGTGAAAAACCCTGATAGTTATTAATAAGATTCAGTACAAGTTGTCAGCCATGGCACATCCTACCATGACCTCATTTCACAAAACCTCAGACCTCTAGATCGAAAACCATCAGTCCAACCACTAGAGTAGAATTCTTAGGATAACCATAAACCTACACCATTCCCCACGCCCACCTTCTCTTGCTTTTTCTTTTCCTTCCTTTTCTTTTTCTTTCCTTTTTTTTTTTTAGCTGGAATGAAATAAATAGTCAGAATTTATTCTCAGGCAAGCAATATGCCTATGTATAAATAGAGTTAATATTATGTTATGTTATCGGAACTTTATTTTCTATACCTCCCTATGCTTTGGTATTGTATTGTCTCACCTCTGATTAAATAAAGTATTCTAAAAATGCACCCATATATATATATATATGTGTGTATTTACATATATATATGAACTGATTGATCGCAACGTTTTGCTTTACAACTAAACATGTGCACATATCCCTTTCAGCTGTGCTGAACGAATAATCGCCTATCAGTCTATGCACAAATGAATCGATATGTTTGGATATGCCTAACTAATCAGTTTGTTGACAAGCATGGATTGACAGGTATTTGATTTGTTCAGTGCGGCTTAAAGGGATATGTGCACAAGTCTATTAATATGATCTGTGAAATGATCTATACTAAGGCAAGCAAATGCTGGCAGCTAAAAACAAATAAAACATCATATTTGAGTAAATAATTTTATTATGCTAAAAAAAATGTGATACAGCTATTTTAAACAAGTGCAATGCTGTCATTTTTAAAATAGATTTGAACTGTTATAAAATAGATGGCTCTTTATAAAGTGTTACCAAACCTGCGTAGGTTTAATATCTTTATACAGAAAAGTCTATTTTAAAGTGAATGGTGCAATGCTGGTAAGAACCAACAGCTCCTTTCTTGTGTGTAAGAATAGCATTTTGAGATAGGGTGCGGCATTATGATTAGGACTTTGGCCCTCGTTGAATAGAGACTATACCTACTGAGATAGTGGAGCATTTTTAGAATAGTTATGTATTTGGCATTGGGTCTTCGAGTGCTTACTCCTTTTGTCAAATAGAATTGTCAACTTATTGTGGTCTCAGAGTACAGAACTAACTCTTTAATTTATTATATAGAGTGTGGAATAATAATTTAATCTCCCAATTGGTGAGTTTTTATTTAGCACATTACAAGTGTTCCTTCATATGAGGACATCGTGACCTTCTCAACTGAGAACCGGTTTCAAAACCACATGATTAACAAGATTGACAGCTCTAACCAAAATCCTTGCTTTTTAATATTAAAGAGCTGAGATTTGGAGGGCCTTGGGATCAGTTAATACAGAAAGGGTCCAGGTATAATAAATGATTTTCTAGACAATACTTTAAAGAACCGGACCTGTGGAATTTTAAATGCATAGTGCCATGAACATGCTAATTACAAAGCCAATAATACATTGTATAAAATCTAAAACCAAATTTAGTCAGTTAATATAATATTGCACAAACATGGCTACATATTTAAGATGAAAGCTTTAATGATAATAGCTTTCCCTACACCAGCACAATTCATTCACTGGCCTTTGCAGTTTCTGTATGACATGGATAATGGATTTGCTTTAAGCTCTTAGCTCCTTTCTGCTTCAAAACAGCCTTCCTCTTGCTTCAGCTTGGAGGGAAGTTCAATGAATCAGTGTCAAAAGATGGTGTTTGGCAGAGAGGCACGGGGAAGGTGTAGCAGAAAATACCAGGTAAGCATAGAATAAGTTTAGTGAGGCAAGAATTCAACATTTACTAACCAGTGAGTTATACATATAGTGAGTAGCTAACTTGTTATCAGAATAATCCAGTCTAAAAAACACTTTTATTACCGTATGTCTATTTGTGGTTTAAACTTTAATTAATCTTTTTTTCTTACCGTAACTCACTATTTTATAAATAAATCTTTCGGTCATACATTGTCTTGCATTGTAGTATATTCATCGTTAAACTGAGACTTAATAATGATATTATTCCATTTAAATTCTTTATTTTGTCGTGCACGAAAAATACAAAGAGGCAAGCAATGCCACAACAGCTATTGCCAGCTTTTTAGGACAACACGTAAAAAACAATTGTTTGGCATATCTGATCATCGCACATTTTATATTATAAAGCAGTTCCATCAACGGTTAAACCAACGTGTCAATTGTAAGGTAAGGTAGACGAGGTCCTGTTGCGGGTGAACTGACTGGTATATTGAGGTGCTAGTGTCAGCTGCCTAATTAACTAAGGCATACCGTATTTATATAGTTTAAAAAAAAAAAAGAAAATCACTAAGCATAACATTGCTATCATATCAAGAACATGCTAGGTCTTCTATGTCGAATAGCTATTATAAGGAGAAATAAATCACGCTAGCAAGACATGTCTGGCTATCATTGCACAACGCTAAGCTAGTGAAACGTGATTATACAGGGTATGTCAGCGGGCGGATAAGTATCCTTGGGGTCACAAAACCAACTTAGCAGGTAGCATCTAGGACGTTTTACACATTTAAACATATGGCCTAAAGGCACGATCAGGCCTGTTGCTTAGACAAACATTGAAACAAGGTAAAGCAGAGTTAAACTAAAGTAGGGTTTTCATGACATGCTATCAGCCTTGTTGTATGCATTGAGACTAAGTGCGGGAGGGTTTGGTCCTGCAGGACCATAGGGGGACTCTCAGGTATGGGCCGCCGTCGGCGTAGCCTGGGTGAGACCTTTTGGGATAAATGTCTTGGAGGTAACTGGGTTCCATTCAGGGGATTTGGTAATTGTACGGGGTTGTCGTAGAGAGTCTTGAGGTAGGCCCCAGGTCGTTAAGTGTTGTCTCGCTTCCTGCAGGTCAGTTATTATGTATGTGGTGTCTCCCTGGATCACCTGGAGCTTGTGGGGTGGACGCCACTGGTATTTGATGTTGCTTGCGCGGAGCAGAGTGGTGAGGGGCCTGAGGGTTGCGCGCCATGCCATCGTTCCTTTGGATAGGTCCACATAAAATGACAGAGACATGTCTTCGAAGGTGTAAGGTGTTGCACCTCTGATGGCGGCCATAAGTGCCTCTTTATCCTGTCGTCTCTGGAACCTAACTATTGTGTCCCTGGGCACTGCTAATGGGGCTGTCGTGGGTTTGGGTATTCTAAACAGGCCGTCTATGCTCATACCTTTGGCCTGCTTTTGAGGGAGTACTTGGCTTACCAGGCGTCGTATGAGATGAGGTAGTTCTGTGTCCGGGGTTGATTCAGTTATACCTCTGATTTTTTAATTTTGAGCGCGCCTTGAGTCCTCCAGTGCCGCCATTTTATGTTCCAACATCTTGTGCTGTTGTTGTAATGATTGTAATTCCTGCTGGTGCATAGTCAGTTGTCGCGTGTGGTTGCGGGACTCTTGTTCCACTGTACCCATGCGAACTGACAGGCCCTGGATGTCTCTTTTCATGTCCGCCATGTCAACCTGGATATTTCGGCGGAGTTCAGACAGTAGCTCCCGCATCTCGGCCTTTGTGACCGGTGATGTGTCCTGTTGCGGTTTGAGTTGTACCGGCGTCGGTGCTGTGAGTAAGCTCACATCTTCCAGGTCTGAGAGTTGGTCGTCGGAGTTATCCAACTCGTCTAGGTAATCGGCCATGTTAGGTTCCTGGGCGCCATGTGCTCGCCGCCATAGGTCCCCAATACTTGTGCCCGGTCGGGGCATGTCAGCTTTCTGCTTCTTGCTTTTTCTGCCCATTGCTGGGTTGTTTGCTGGTGCAGTTCAGCTGTAATTTCTCTTGTTTGGGGGGTGATTTGAGGTCTTTTTTCCGTTTTTTTGTTGGCATTTCACGGAGCTCTCTGTAGGTGCGACCAGTCGGCTCGGCAGTTGGCTCCGCCCCCCGATATTATTCCATTTAAGCTGCTTATTCTAGCACTGTGTATACGCAGAATTACTTTGCTTTCCATTGCCCAGAAAACTCCATCTACGTCTAAACTCCATTAATGGTCTTCTCAAAGACATAAATAACTCATCCCTCCTACACTGTATAAAAGCCTTTATAGAACTACGTGGCTTCAACCTAATACCAGGGGATGGGGAGATCTTTGGCAAACTGTGAGAACAAGGCAACTTACAATAGCAATCTACAATGAAATATATAGTATAGATGCTTGGCGCATCTTCACTTACTGTATGGGGGACATTTTCTCTAATTTAACCAGACCTTTTTATACATTCTGGTGGCATTTTAAAAAAGTGCCTTCCCAGAAATATCACCGGGGTCAGCCAACTACTAAATTACACCTTTCACAGGTGACTTACATTTTTTTTCCAGTTATTATGCAAATAAATTGCATGATAAAAGATACAACATAATATCGGAAACATTTTATTTTGTGTTCCTTCTGTAATGAATGAATCAGCCCACATTCTATGCTAGATTTTATCCAAGGCTTTAAATAAATGTAATTCTAAAGCTTTTTAAACAAAAGAACTTGGCAGTAAATTGGTTAAGCAAACATTCTAAACATTGTAATAACTCAAATCTTGCTCTATCTAGAGGATGTTTTAAACAACAACATTAAAATGATAGTTTTGGTTACTTAGGGGACATAACTAACTCGAGTAAAGCCTTTATTTATAAAAAAAATCTAATGAAAGCTGTAAATATATCTGTATTAAACATCTACATATAACAATCTAAAAGAATGCCTCAAATTTTCATAGGTTTCTTGCCTCAAATCTTTCGTGGGGCCTTATGTGTGAGGGGTGCTTTATGCAAACGTTTGTATGCTTGTGTGATAGCGCAGCTTGTGGGATTTTACAATCACTACCAGAGTGATTATGGTGCTTGGAGTGTTCCTTTAACTCTACCGCTTACGTGTCTATGCAAGTGGCCACTAGCGTACAGTTTAAAACTGAACAGCCTAATGACCTCACATATATTACTAACACAGTGAATTGAAGATTTTCCCCAAAATGTCCTTTTGGACACAATTTAGAGTTCCCCAAATACACTGTTCAGTAAACAAACCATATGTTCTTACCCAATGCTGATTTTATAAATAAACGTTTTGTAGTAGATATTCTCAGCTACAGCATAAGCGAACAGTAACATTAGTAACATTACCAGCCAGAATATATGCTGCTGTAATAAATGCACCAGAATATATGTCGCTGTAATGAATGGTCCAGAATATGTTGGTACTTTATCTTTGATCAAATTATCCATAAGAGGAGAAAGATGTGCCTCTTATATTCCTTCCTATGGAATGGCCTGCCTACCGCCAATCTTCAATCGTTTAAGAAGTGCCTTAAAACCCATCTCTTTAGGAAAGCCTATGGCCTCCCAGAGTAACCTCTACCTCCTGTCTCTTGTTCTTTCCTAAAGGCCAGCACTCTACTTTCTCCTCCAGCTCTGCTTCACTCCCACCTTATTTGACTGCTATTTCCTGTCCTGTTGTGTTTTATACCCCACCTCCTATACAGTTGCAAGAAAAAGTATGTGAACCCTTTGGAATGATATGGATTTCTGCACAAATTGGTCATAAAATTTGATCTGATCATCATCTAATTCACAACAATAGACAATCACAGTCTAATAACACACAAAGAATGAAATGTTGCCATGTTTTTATTGAACACACCATGTAAACATTCACAGTGCAGGTGGAAAAAGTATGTGAACCCCTAGACTAATGACATCTCCAAGAGCTAATTGGAGTGAGATGTCAGCCAACTGGAGTCCAATCAATGAGATGAGATTGGAGGTGTTGGTTACAGCTGCCCTGCCCTATAAAAAAAACACACACCAGTTCTGGGTTTGCTTTTCATTGCCTGATGTGAATGATGCCTCGCACAAAAGAGCTCTCAGAAGACCTACGATTAAGAATTGTTGACTTGCATAAAGCTGGAAAAAGCCTTGCTGTTCATCAGTCCACGGTAAGACAAATTGTCTATAAATGGAGAAAGTTCACCACTGCTGCTACTCTCCCTAGGAGTGGCTGTCCTGTAAAGATGACTGCAAGAGCACAGCACAGACTGCTCAATGAGGTGAAGAAGAATCCTAGAGTGTCAGCTAAAGACTTACAAAAGTCACTGGCAAATGCTAACATCCCTGTTAGCGAATCTACAATACGTAAAACACTAAACAAGAATGGATTTCATGGGAGGATACCACAGAGGAAGCCACTGCTGTCCAAACAAAACATTGCGGCACGTTTACAGCTTGCACAAGAGCACCTGGATGTTCCACAGCAGTACTGGTAAAATATTCTGTGGACAGATGAAACCAAAGTTGAGTTGTTCTGAAGAAACACACAACACTATGTGTGGCGAAAAAGAGGCACAGCACACCAACATCAAAACCTCATCCCAACTGTGAAGTATGGTGGTGGGGGCATCATGGTTTGGGGCTGCTTTAGGGCTGCTTTGCTGCGTCAGAGCCTGGACGGATTGCTATCATCGAATGAAAAATGCATTCCCAAGTTTATCAAGACATTTTTCAGGAAAACTTAAGGCCATCTGTCTACCAGCTGAAGCTCAACAGAAGATGGGTGTTGCAACAGGACAATGACTCAAAGCATAGAAGTAAATCAACAACAGAATGGCTTAAACAGAAGAAAACACGCCTTCTGAAGTGTCCCAGTCAGAGTCCTGACCTCAACCCGATTGAGATGCTGTGGCATGACCTCAAGAAAGGGATTCACACCAGACATCCCAAGAATATTGCTGAAGAGGAATGGTCAAGAATTACTCCTGACCGTTGTGCACGTCTGATCTGCAACTACAGGAAACGTTTGGTTGAAGTTATTGCTGCCAAAGGAGGTTCAACCAGTTATTAAATCCAAGGGTTCACATACTTTTTCCACCTGCACTGTGAATGTTTACATGGTGGGTTCAATAAAAACATGGCAACATTTCATTCTTTGTGTGTTATTAGTTTAAGCAGACTGTGATTGTCTATTGTTGTGACTTAGCTGATGATCAGATCACATTTTATGACCAATTTGTGCAGAAATCCATATCATTCCAAAGGGTTCACAGACTTTTTCTTGCAACTGTAGATTGTAAGGGTCCTCTTCAACCTATCGTTCCTGTCAGTTTTCTTGTAATTGTCCTATTTGTAGTTAAAGGGACACTCCAGGCACCCAGACCACTTCGGCTCATTGGAGTGGTCTGGGTGCCAACTCCCACTACCCTTAACCCTGCAAGTGTAATTATTGCAGTTTTTTTTAAACTGCAATAATTACCTTGCAGGGTTAAGTCCTCCCCTAGTGGCTGTCTATTAGACAGCCACTAGAGGACACTTCCTGCTTCATAGCACAGGTTTTCTGTGCTAGAGCGTCGCTGGACGTCCTCACGCTGTGTGAGGACCTCCAGCGTCGCTCTATTCCCCATAGGGAAGCATTGAAATTCATTTTCAATGCTTTCCTATGGGGTGTGCTAATGCGCATGCGCGGCATTGCCGCGCATGCGCATTAGGTCTCCTCGGCCGGCGGGCGAGATCAGTCTCGCCCACCGGCCGACGTATGCAGAAGGAGGAGCGGCGGGGGAGGAGGAAGCAGCGACGTGGGACCTGTCGCTGCCCCTGGTAAGTCACTGAAGGGGTTTTCACCCCTTCAGCAACTGGGGATTGGGGGGTGGGAGGGAGAGGGACCCTCCAGTGCCAGGAAAACGGATCGTTTTCCTGGCACTGGAGTTTCCCTTTAAATCCCCCCTCTCATAATATTGTAAACTGCTATGGAATCTGTTGGCACTATAATAATGGCAATAATAATAATAATATCAAATTGATTTTGTATATGCAGTATTCCTGGTTAATAACAAACATTACATAAGACCCCCGACAGTGACATTGCCCCTGGAGGTCCGGTGGCCATGGTGGGCAATGAAAGGTGAGATTTACTTGCCTAAATATCTTCCTCCCAAGAATACACCATTGGGTCTATGGAGGTGTGCCGAACTACCCTTCACCACTGGCTTCTGGAGGGGCCTGATTGCCAGCCTCCTGCCCCAAGACTATGGACCCTGCAAAAAGACATGCTAAAAAGTGACTTCTGTAGGGGGTGGAGCCTGACCGCCAAGCGAAACAGATGCTGGCACCTCAAGCTCCTGCATGACGGGCACAAAACAACGATACAACGGCAGCCACAAAACAGGGAGGCACAATTGGGTGCACTACCCATACTGGGGAGGCACCACTGAAGCGGCAGACACAATCCCGAAGCCCGTCGCGCACAGGGGCGCTGGATACCAGATGCGGCCTACTAGAGTTGGAGCTGGGGCGAGACGGACGGTCTCCCCAGCCCAGAGGCTCCCAAGCGACCACACCAGCACCCTACCCCCCCCCCCCCACACCCTCAGGACTGGTGGGGTTATCCCAGTCCCCATGGGAAAAGCACACTGCAGCTGAGGACAAACTTACCGGCCTCGTTGCCCGCAGGGAAGCCGCACCACCGAGGCACGACCTCAGCGGCAACCCGGCGGCAACCCGACCCAAGAGCCACACACACCAAACCAACATCAGGGTCCCTGGAGACTCTTGATCGGCTCTGTGGGAGTTTTTGGACTCTGTTATGTCATCAGGGGCTCACCCACGGTCAAGCAGTGAGAGCAGTGGCCCAGTGGATCCGCCCTGTGACCCGGCGCCGACACTATGGGGCCCAGCCACAAGCTCCCAGAGCACACAATCGACAATGCAAACACCAGCAACCACTAAGGCAAAAGGGGAAGCTGCTCCAGACTACGACCCGCCAGCGGGCCCGACGTGCCTACCACCCGGCCATCCCTGCAACCCTTGACCAACAGGTCGCTGACCCACACTTGGGAAATCACAATGCCTACCGCGAAGCAGACCTGGATACAACGAGATCGCTTACCGGCGGGCGGAACCGACGGAGAGCCCAGCCACGACCCACCGGAGGAGGAACTCAAAGGGGGTACCTACCCTGCAGTGCAGGTAAACCCAGCACCCAAGAGACTCACACACAATATCAGCAGTTCAGCAGAGCAGGCGTCGGCTGAACACAGTTGTCTCTACAAACTGAGGCCTGGACACCTCCCCAAGGCACCGGAGACGGCTCCTAAGCAATTCCTAATCCCTGCTTGATATCAATATGCCTTCTCATACCCAAAAATGACAGGGAGCTGACGAATGCTTCTACAGGTGATACTCGAAAAATTAGAATATCGTGCAAAAGTTCATTTATTTCAGTAGTGCAACGTAAAAGGGGAAACTAATATATGAGTTAGACGCATTACATGCAAAGCAAGATAGTTCAAGCCGTGATTTGTCATAAGTGCGATGATTATGGCTTACAGCTCATGAAAACCCCAAATCCACAATCTCAGTAAATTAGAATATTACATGCAATCAATAAAAGAAGGAGTGTACATAGAACAATATCAGACCTCTGAAAAGTATAAGCATGCATATGGACTGAGTACTTGGTTTGGGCCCCTTTTGCTGCATTACTGCCTCAATCTGGCGTGGCATGGAAGCTATCAGCCTGTCGCACTGCTGAGGTGTTATGGAAGACCAGGATGCTTCAATAGCGGCCTTCAGCTCTTCTGCATTGTTCCGTCTCATGTCTCTCATCTTTCTCTTGGCAATGCACCATAGATTCTCTATGGGGTTCAGGTCAGGCGAGTTTGCTGGCCAATCAAGCACAGTAATCCCATGGTCATTGAACCAGGCTTTGGTGCTTTTGGCAATGTGAACAGGTACCAACTCCTGCTGGAAAAGGAAGTCAGCATTCCCATAAAGCTCGTCTGCAGAAGGAAGCATGAAGTGCTCCAAAATCTCCTGGTAGACGGCTGTGTTGACCCTGAACTTAATGAAGCACAGTGGACCAACAACAGCAGATGACATGGCTCCCCAAATCAACACAGACTGTGGAAACTTCACACTGGACTGCAAGCATCTTGCATTGTGTGCATCTCCATTCTTCCTCCAGACTCTGGGTCCTTGGTTTTCAAATGAGATGCAAAAGTTGCTCTCATCAGAAAAGAGGACTTTGGACCACTGAGCAACAGACGAGGTCTGTGTTTCTTTAGCCCAGGTAAGACGCTTCTGACGTTGTTTGTTATTCAGGAGCGGCTTGACAAGAGGAATACGACATCTGAAGCCCATGTCCAGGATCCTTCTGTGTGTGGTGGCTCTTGATGCACTGACTCCAGCCTCAGTCCACTCCTTGTGAAAGTCCCCAACACTTTTGAATGGCCTTTTCCTGAAAATCCTCTCCAGGCTGCGGTCAACCCTGTTGCTTGTGCACCTTTTTCTTCCACACTTTTCCTTTCCACATAACTTTCTATTCATGTGCTTTGATACAGCACTTTGGGAATGTCCAACTTCCTTCGCAATTACCTTTTGAGGCTTTCCCTCCTTATGGAGGGTGTCAATTATGGTTTTCTGCGCAACTGTCAGGTTATCAGTCTTCCCCATGATTGTGATTCCTACCGAACCAGACTGAGAGACCATTTAAAGGCTCAGAAAACCTTTGCAGGTGTTAGATTGGGACACTGTTAGCCTAGAATATTGCACCTTTTCACAATATTCTAATTTAGTGAGATTGTGGATTTGGGGTTTTCATGAGCTGTAAGTAGTAATGTTGCGAACATAAAATTTTCCGTTCGCGAACATAAAATTTTCCGTTCGCGAACAGCGAACGCGAACTTCCGTAAATGTTCGCGAACGGGCGAACCGGGCGAACCGGGCGAACCGCCATAGACTTCAATAGGCAGGCAAATTTTAAAACCCACAGGTAGTGATGTCCCGAACTGTTCGCCATGAACCGTTCGCTGGCGAACATAGCTTGTTCGTGGCGAATGCGGCGGGCGAACATATGCGATGGTCGGTCCGACCCCTATTCGTCATCATTGAGTAAACTTTGACCCTGTACCTCACAGTCAGCAGACACATTCCAGCCAATCAGCAGCAGACCCTCTCTCCCAGACCTTCCCACCTCCATGACGAATAGGGGCGGACCGACCATCGCATATGTTCGCCCGCCGCATTCGCCACGAACAAGCTATGTTTGCCGGCGAACGGTTCCTGGCGAACAGTTCGGGACATCACTACCAACAGGGACTCTTTCTGGCCACAATAGTGATGGAAAAGTTTTTCAAGGGGACTAACACCTGGACTGTGGCATGCCGGAGGGGGATCCATGGCAAAACTCCCATGGAAATTTACATAGTTGATGCAGAGTCTGGTTTTAATCCATAAATCACCTAACATTCCTAAATTGTTTGGAATAAGGTGCTTTAAAACATCAGGTATGATGTTGTATCGATCAGGTAGTGCAAGGGTTACGCCCGCTTCACAGTGACAGACCAAACTCCCCGTTTAACGCACCGCAAACAACCGCAAACAGTCCATTTGCACAGCCGCAAACTCCCCATTTGCACAAGGTTGGATACCAAGCTAGCCATGTCCCGTTCCTTGTCCAGACTGATGTCATTGAAGGTCTCTTCCTCCACCCAGCCATGTACAACACCAAGGGTCCCCGAAAGGTGACAACAAGCCCCCTGTATTGTATTTTTAAATGTACACTACTGTTACACCAGATATGAGTTGCACTGGTGTGACACTGTGCCCTGGCAGGCCCTGAAACGCACACGTGTAAAGGAAACTGACTGCTATTATTTCACAGTCAAATTTCTAGTTTTTTTTTTTTAATGTACACTACTGTTACACCAGTGATTGGCCCACGTCATGCCTACGCCCCCAAAACGTTCATGTGTGGGGGTGCTGGAATGACGTGGGCCAATGGGAGCCTGAATCAACTTTTGGCTCCCACTGCCCCTTTAAGAGCGAGCTCGTGACTCGAGCCGTGCTCCTAGTGCCAGGCAGCCACGTGACCGATCACTGCGGTCAGTGCATGCGGCTAAGTCAGAAGAGGAGATCAAGCCGCATGCGGCTCGTGTGGAGGCAGGAGTGATCCAGCCACGCGCGGCTCAAGCTTAGGAGCCAGGTCGGTCCCAGGATAAGGTAAATACAGCCACAACCACTTATCCCAATCACACACCTTTCCTAACGTCCTATCCCATTAAAAGCATATTACCGCGTATTTAATAAAACAGATATACCCCCTACTTCATCCAGGTTACCGATCGATGGTTCGATATTCTGAGCCCTCTCTGATTTACTGTAAACAACTATTCGATATTCCCACAAATTTTATATAGAATTTTATGTTTGTTTGAGACCACCTTAAAAATATTGGATATCGCTAAAAATCATGATCACTATATACTTTCTCTACAAACCTCTACAACGAACCAAACTACTCATCCATCCGCTATACCACTTTATCCCACCTAGAACTAGTGCCCAGTTAAAATACTTGACTCTTACTTACCCACACTCAGTAATGCCACACACATTTCACCACTACTCTCACTGAATCCCTCTGACTACGGCTAAATTCATCTTTTACATCAGAACACTACTCCTAAGATTGGGTTGTATCCATGTCTCAGGTCTTTCATTTAGAATAGGGGCAGCTTCGGTCTCCTTCAACACTGACACTCCAGTGCATATTATTAAAAGATTGGGCAGATAGAAATCCTCAGTCTACAACCGATATATTCCTCATCCCGAGAAAGAAATGAGGAAAGCTTTTAAAAGTTTGGCTTTGTAAATTTGATGCAATAAGTGTGTTTTTCTTTAATACCTTTTCACCCTCTTTGCATGAACCCGATTTACATATATTACTAATATGTTTCTGAACATATATATTATATTATTCACTCACTCACTCTCTGGGCCGGCCTAAGACATCATGCTGCCTAGGTCCAACGATAAATGACTATGGGGGATAATGTATAATAAACAGAGGTTACTGGCTATGGGGGGGGGGATAATGTATAATAAACACAGGTTACTGGATATGGGGGGATAATGTATAATAAACACAGGTTACTGGCTATGGGAGGGATAATGTATAATAAACATAGGTTACTGGCTATGAGAGGATAATGTATAATGAACACAGGTTACTGGCTATGGGAGGGATAATGTATAATAAACACAGGTTACTGGCTATAGAGGGATAATGTATAATAAACACAGGTTACTGGCTATGGGAGGATAATGTATAATAAACACAGGTTACTGGCTATGGGAGGATAATGTATAATAAACACAGGTTACTGGCTATGGGAGGGGTAATGTATAATAAACACAGGTTACTGGCTATGGGGGGGATAATGTATAATAAACACAGGTTACTGGCTATGGGGGATAATGTATAATAAACACAGGTTGCTGGCTATGGGGGATAATGTAAAATAAACACAGGTTACTGGCTATGGGGGATAATGTATAATAAACACAGGTTACTGGCTATGGAGGATAATGTATAATAAACACAAACACAAAAAAAAAAAAAAAAAAAAAATAATACTAAAAAAAAAAAAGAATGCAGCTTCAGAATTAATCTAAATTGTATGCTGTCTAGGAGGTGGGAGGGTCTGGGAGGGAGGGTCTGCTGCTGATTGGCTGGAATGTGTCTGCTGACTGTGAGGTACAGGGTCAAAGTTTACTCAATGATGACGAATAGGGGGCTGACCGAACATTGCATATGTTTGCCGTCCGTGGCGAACGCGAACAAGCTATGTTCGCCAGGAACTATTCGCCAGCGAACCGTTCGGGACATCACTAGCTGTAAGCCATAATCATCGGACTCATGACAAATCACGGCATGAACTATCTTGCTTTGCATGTAATGCGTCTATCTCAGGTATTAGTTTCCCCTTTTACGTTGCATTACTGAAATAAATTAACTTTTGCACGACATTCAAATTTTTCGAGTATCACCTGTAGTTTTTCACCTCTATATTTAATTTTATTTTTCACATCCCACAAGTTTACCTTTCTAAAATAAAGGGACAAGTAAAAAAATATATAGATAATCCTGGGAAGTCTCACTTCCCTTTAACAGTTAACATAAAACAGGCAGTCTTTCGGTTTCCTGTGATTGCCTATACTAACAGATGTTTTGGTTTCTGTGTGCAGTGACATTTGCAGGGATGTCTTGACTAACCACACGATGAAGATTTTCAAACACAATGTACGTCACTTCAATAGAAACATAACTGAAAGTTATATCACCTGTGGTTGATTTATTACTGGTCTTTCCTCAACACAGTTTTTTACATAAAAATTATTTAAATAAAAATTAAAAAAAAAATTCACTTAGTTTTTCTGATAGAGCTATGGTATAATTGGCGTATCATGTTGTGTAACCTAATGGGGTAATGGTTTACATGTAGTAATTGAAAAATATGCAGTATTTTCTGAATAAATAAGATTATTTGAGTGCTGGAAAGATAGTAACTTTCACATTTTGCTTAGTTTAGAAATAGGTGCCTATACAACAGCGGTAGGCTGGCAGTGCTGGGCTAACACACTGTAACGCAGCTCCCTGCACCCCGGCTGGGTACCTCCGCCAAGTATCGCTTCCTTGCTGGAACAGGGGACTAGCTCTATTCCCTCCCAGGGACTGGACGACACACAGTCCTGGGAGCTCTAGTCCTTACAAGGACTTTCCCCGCTGAATCCTCCTCCAAGAGCTGGAACAAGCTGTAAAAAGTGATTAGACCTTTTCCCTCCCAGTAACCAGATGACACATAGTTCTGGGAGTACATCCAGTGGTGTATCCTGGTTTTGAACAAAACTCAGGCGCCCCCCCCCCCCCCCGCGCGCGCCACCCCCACCCAACCTTTACCCCGCCCCGCATTCTAAATACACACACACACATTCACTGACAGATACGCATACACTAGCTAACAGAAACACACACTCGCTAACAGAAACACACACACTAATAGACAAACTCACACTCAGTAACAGACAAACACACTCACTAACAGACACTCACTAACAGACACTCACTAACAGACACTCACTAACAGACACTCACTAACAGACACACACTAACAGACACACACTCACTCACTAGCAGACACAAACTAGCAGACACACACACTCACTGGCAAACACACACACTAACAGACACACACAGTCAGACACACACTCACTCACAGGCAAACACACTAACAGACAGACACACACACACACACACACACACACACTAACAGACACACACACACACACACTAACAGACACACACTAAGAGACACACACACACTCACTCACTAAGAGACACACACACACTCACTCACTAAGAGACACACACACACACACTCACTCACTAACAGACACACACACTCACTCACTAACAGACACACACACACACACACACTCACTCACTAACAGACACACACACTCACACTCACTAACAGACACTCACATTAACACTTTTTTTTTTTTTTTTTTACTTTAACCCCCCCCCAGCCTCCTTACCTTTGGGAATGCTGGGGGGGGGGCCTTCTTTTTCCCTGGTGGTCCAGTGGCTGCTGGGCGGTCGGGCGGCGCTGTTGGGCGGCCGGCGAGGGAGCACTTCCTCTGAGCTGTCTGTTCAGCTCCCTCGCGCGCCGCACAGTGAGGCTGGGAGGCGGAGCCGGAATATGACGTCATATTCCGGCTCCCAGCCTCACTGTGCGGCGCGCGAGGGAGCTGAACAGACAGCTCAAGGGAAGTGCTCCCTCGCCGGCCGCCCAACAGCGCCGCCCGACCGCCAAGCAGCAGCCCAGCATGTCTGTTAGCCGCAAGGCTAACAAGACATTTGCCTTGGGCATTTGGGGGGCGGCTTTTTTTGCCGCCCCCTGGAAAATGCCGCCCAAGGCAAATGCCTTGTTTGCCTTACGGCTAATACGCCCCTGAGTACATCTGGAATGTTTTAATCTAGCCAGATGGCCTGCTTATATAAAAAATCTGAGTACAGTGAACACGCCCAAAACACACCCATAATATGTCTAGAAAGTACAATGTCACAGTGACTCAGCATAAAAGTATAAAATATGAAAAACACATAAACATATATCCCACATAGGCACACCCACAGTCTATATATCCCCGGATAGCCTGGATCTGAGCGCCCAAGTTGTCTAAATAGTACTCAGATCCCATGAACACAGCCGAAACACCACCAGGGCAAAGTTTGGATCAACCACACACAAGGCTCCTACCCAAAATAGTTCCATAATATCATTGCTAGCGGTCGGTCTCTTTCGAGAGTACCAAAGTGAATAAAATACCAAACATAATCCATAATTACAGTGTGTAGCTTGTTCAACTCATCTATGCGAATGATTCCACCGAACAGTGCCCTTCCAGGATGTACAGAAACAAACGCATGCTATTATGGTCCAGCGGTGTACGGGAGTTTCAGTATCTGATTTTAGTTCCAGGAGCTCGATGCTCAAACACCATTGCCTGCGTTCGCTGGAACAAGATGGCTGCCATCTTGTGGTCGTTCATACGAACGACGGCCACCCAGACGAACAATTGGAACACTGAGGTGGAAATCTCTACAAGGTGTCAATTGGGCTTAACAAGCACACGGGTGGTCCCTGGTTCATGCGGTTGTTCGGTTTCCGAACGGTATAAGGAAATTACATGAACCAAGCCATTTAACATGTCTTTTACATGGCCAATAGTCCTTGGGCAGGAGGCTAGCCAGCAGGCTCCTCCAGGAGTCTGTGGCAAACGTACCTGGGAAGGAGTGTTTGTCACACACACTTCCAGCTCTTTTAGCTTATCATTGTCACAAAATTGATATTGGAAATGCAAACTTGCACACTAGAGAGGGGGTATTCTATAGGCACAGAGGAGAGATGCCTCATTCCTATCATATTTAGAATGGGACAAGCACAAACTTCTAATCAAGCCTAAACATGATATGAGAACAAAGAGGTTTGTTCGCAAATCATGTTTAGGCTTGATTAGAAGTTTGTGCTTCTCCCATTCTAAATATGATAGGAATGAGGCATGATTATTAATCTGTGGGTGGGTAGTAGTGTTCCTTTTGGATATGACACCTGAACACAAGGCTAATGGCCATTAACATATCAAAGACCCCTTACCTAAGGGGGAATCTAGACATATGGCAAATTAGAGAGGTAGTTCATATTTAAACCAGGCTTGTTAAATATCCCTGATCTGAGTGCCCAAGTTCTCCAAATAGCGCTCAGATCCATGCAGTGTAGGGTAGTCACCACCGTGTTACAGTTCTGACTGGCCGCACACGTGATCCTATGCCCAAAATAGTTCCAGGGCATTTGGTGCTTTTCCGGTCAACTTTCGGGAGCTCCTGCGGCCGCAATATGGGGTGTTCCACATGGCTCTTAGGTTGCGTTTGTTCCCCTTAGTCTCAGGCACCCAGGGAAAGTTACTAATGTGAGCTGGGCAGGGTAAGTCCCAAACGGTGTCCCAGGCCTGGACCATAGTCGGTGGGCAGGAGGCCGGCTTCTATACTCCTCCAGAAGTCCGTGGCAAACGTATGTGGGAAGGAGCATTTGTCATAATCACTTAGGTAGAGTTTGGTTTGGCTGTGTCGACCAATCACATTGCTCCAGTAATATGTTAAATAACATACTTGAGGAGCGACCATATAATGAGTCTTTCAGTTTTACTAATGTGCTTTGTGACAATGTATTTTTTTTGGGGGGGGGGGCGGGGGTTTACGCAATACTACCATATAATTGCAGGGGTAATTAGGTACACAGCTTTCACCCATGTTATTGGGAGGGTGGGTCCTGATATAAAAACACTCTAAATTTATATACTGATTTATGTATTTTAACTGTTTTTATTTAACAAAATTGTCTTGAACACCTGGTTGTTTCTGTAATTTGTTGATGCTTTGCTGTCAGATAATTGCATTTGTCTGTTATTGTTTTGCCATCTGCAATAAAGTGAATGACACATTGCAAGGTAAAAAATTGAAGAAAATTGTAGAAAAGCATAAACCAAATAGATTGGGACCTCGGTTTACAAACGCCTCGGTTAACATAATTTTCGGTTTACAAATGAAAATCCATTGAAAATAATGCCTCGGTTTACAGTTTTTTTTCGCAATACAAAGCAAGTTTCCCCAGGATGCATTGCACCTGGGAGGTTTATAGCACTGCCCCCTGCATGCTGGAGCCTGTGGGTAGCACGTGGCGTCGAGTATGGAGGTGTTGGAGCGGCTTTTGCATCGAGTTTTGGAGCCATTTTGGAAATTGTTTGCAGTTGTTTTGGGACTTTTTGGTGCATTTCTCAAGCTGTGGAAAGGTAGGAAGCTGAGCTTCGTCGTTTGCATGCCTTCTATTGTGTGTTCTGCATTGTGTGTTGCATAGGGGTGTGCAGGGTGTGCTTGGACACACCCTAATCCCCGTGGCACGCACTATGGATTGAGTCCTGCAGGAACAGCGTTCCTGCACTTTTTTTAGCATGAACACCGTTCCTGTAGGCACTCAGCACCCCCAAATGCCCCCTCTTCCACCCCGTGTTCCCCCTGTCATGGGGGGTGGGGGGGGGGGTGGGGTGATGGTCCCCCCCTCTCTCCATATCAGCTGTGGCGAGGGAGCTGTGTGCTCTCTGCTTCCTCTCGCCGCGCGCCATTTGCTGATGCCTGGAGCCGGACTATGATGTCATATTCCGGCTGCCAGCTACAGCAGACAGTCCGCGCGGTGAGAGGGAGCAGAGAGCACACAGCTCCCTCGCCACGGCTGATATGGAGACAGGCGCCCGCCCCACTGGACCCCAGGGACAAGTCCACGCCAGCTCTCCAGGTAGGGAGGCTGGGTGGACATTTTTTTATTAAAAAAAAATTATTTATGTGTGTGTGTGTGTCTGTATGTGTGTCTGTGTGTGAATGTGTGTGTGTCTGTATGTGTGTCTGTGTGTGTGTCTATGTGTGTGTGTCTGTGAGTGTGTGTGTGTCTGTGAGTGTATGTGTGTCTGTGAGTGTATGTGTGTGTCTGTGTGTCAGTGCATGTGTGTCTGTGTGTCAGTGTATGTGTGTCTGTCAATGTAAGAGTGTGTGTCTGTGAATGTAAGAGTGTGTGTCTGTGAATGTATGAGTGTGTGTCTTTGAATGTGTACACATATACATATATATATATATATATATATATATATACACACATATACACACACACACTCACACGAGTGTATATTATTTTTTTTGGGGGGTGGGAATCTTGGGAGAGTTCCCACACATTATTCCACAGGACTTGTACCCTGCCGGCAGGCTCACACAGAGCCGGCGCTATCTGAGTGCCGGCTCTGCTCTAAGCCTCCATGGGCCAGCGGGGAGATCAAAGATCTACCTCACCGGCCCACAGCAGCATGGAGGGAGGCAGGAGAGGACACAGGGAGCTCTAGACAGCAGCTCTGCCAGGTTCCTCTCGCGATATCTGAGTGTTGCCATGGCAACGCTCAGATCTCGCGAGAGTTAACTCTAGCCCTGCAGGCTAGAGTTCCCTCTCCACTGGACCACCAGGGATGGCACATGGCAGCAAGGATCCCCCCTCCCTACATAAGGTCAGAAGGGAGGGGGGATATTTACTAATCTGCCCCCACCTCCACAATCCCTCCAAACATACAGCACAAACACACATACAGCACCCACAGCACCTACACACATACAGAACCCACACAGCACCTATACACACACAGCACCCTCACACACGGCACACATACAGCACCCTCACAGCACCCTCACACATACAGTACACACACAGCACGCTCACACACACAGTACACTAACTGCACCCTCACAAACACACACAGCACCTTTAAAACACACAACACCATCACACACAGCACACTAACAGCACCCTCACAAACACACACACACTAACAGCACCCTCACAAACACACACACACAAACAACACCCTCACAAATACACGACACTCACACAAACAGCACCCTCACACACACAGCCCCCTTACAGGAGAAACACACACACACAAACAGCACCCTCACAGGACAAACACACACACACAAACACCCTCACACATCACACTAACAGCACCCTCACAAACACACACTAACACCCTCACCCACACAACACACTATCAGCACACACACACAGCACCCTCACACAGCAGTGTATGTATATATATATACACACACACATATACATGCGGCGTGTGTTTGTGCATTAGGGTGCACACCCTAATGCAATAGGCTGCGCATGCCTGTGGTGGGTTGGTTTCCATGCCAGCTCATTTTTACTTTTTTCTGACCTCCAGAACGGATTAATTGGTTTTCACTGCATTCCTCTGGGAAACCGTGTTTCGGTTTACAAATTTTTGGCAATAAGAAACGTCCCGGAGAACGCATTAAATTTATAAACCAAGGTCCCACTGTAGAAGGGTTTGATTATATTGTTTTGATTAACAGTGAAGCTATTTCAGGAGGGTAAGTCCAACTCAACATTACTTTGTATGGTGTTGCTGCTGCCAAGACTTTCATAAAGTTTTATTGTAGGTGTTATGTCACTATCCTTGCAGTGAACAATGGAACAGTGAGCTGAATCAAGCACACAGCTGTCAACTCTCTTAAAGGGACATGCATCATTTGGCGATTATTTTTTTCAAACTAGCAAGCTTTTAAACAAATATTCAAACCAATATGTAACAAACCAGTATGTAATAAACATCTACAAATCTAATATAAACTTGGTCATTGCATTACTGGACACACCTCTCACCTGGGGGAGTGTCTTTAGCCCCCTCAACCACCCTCTTTCCCACCCAGTTCAGTTTCAGACCAGACTACTAAGGACAGAAACAGGGTATCATTGTGCAGCAGCAGGAGAGAGTAATCAAATACTGGAGCCTGCACTGTATAATAACACCGAACAGTCTCCCTCTATTCACCCCCTGTCAAGATGTTGCAAGGTTAAGAAATCACATATGTAAATCTGTCAGGCATACTTAATGTACTTTTTCAGCATTCCTAGGGATAGGGCACTGATTGGATGGATCAGTGTTCTCCCCAGAGTGAGTGTGCAAAGCATAAGAAAGAAGAAGCAGATATGGATGAAAATATAATAATTACACGTTTGAACTGGGGGTCTACCACTATGTCCACTTTAGCCAGAAAGCTCTATACCAAGCTATGACAAGCAGTGCAGGGAGGTTCTCATTGGCTGAAAGCACTCAGCATGGCAGAGCTTAGTTTAGTGTAGCTAATGAAAGCTGCATGCGTGAACATTCTGCTCTAGAGGAGGCAGTGGCAGGTGACTGGCGGACAGCAGGTAAGTTGTCAAAATGTTCTCAAATGGTTTGACTACTTACCCTGAGCGGACTCTAGGGCATTACTGGGACCATAACCACTACAGCAGACAGGAGTGGTTATGGTGCTTGTAATGTTTACCTGAATATGTTTACATAATTTTTTTCTCCTCATTTACATATTTTTAGTTTCTCAGAAAGATCCAATTGTGGATGTCTAGCTCCCTGTGTCTCAAAGGAGATTAGCTACGGTTCATGGATGAGACCTTAAAGAGACAGGCACAGTTTTCACAGTTTTCTGAGGTTTTGGTCCTTGAGCACTCTTATGAGAGATGATAAATATCGCGCATAACGCACATAAACATTTCCTCAGTAATGGGCTAAACCTCATAAATGTATTTGACACAGTTATAAAGAAACAGCCAGTCACTCAGAGCATTATATTGTACAATCTTTGGTGTTATGGGTTGTTAGGTTCCAACTATGACTATAGATTAAACATGTTACATGTATTTCATAATGATTCTGCCTGCAACTATTCTTAAGTATATATTCATGCATTTTCATTATATAAGACTTTGAAATTGCCCTACAATCGGTTTTGGCTATATTCAGAATTATTCTTGTGTCTTTTTTCATTTTTTACAGGTTTACTATTTCCTGAACGGAAAGCCTAATACTGCAGGAAGATACGTGAACCGGGTCACTGCAGCAAATACGCCAGGAAATGCTTCAATAACCATTTCTAACCTGCAGCCAGCGGATACAGGGCTGTACACGTGTGAAGTGACAGATCCACCATCTGGACCTAGTCAGGGAACAGTTCGATTGACAGTGATGGGTACTTTTTCTTTCCATTTTTATTTAATAGCATTTTTCTAAAATCAGTATCTCGGACAATAAATATTTTTTATTTCTAGTACAAAAGAAGTTAGATATACATACTGTAAGTCTTTATTTAAAGTGAAACTACAGAATTTTTACTTTATTTTGTATTCTCCAATAAATTAGGGACAGTCACTGCTTGCGGCCTTTGCTTTGTAATTTGCTTGGGCTGCAATACAGCACGAGAACTACTGGTGTAACTAGGGCTACCTGGAATGCTGTAGCAACTGGGTTGGGAGTTCAAAGTTTGTAAACCCATAGTAGTCCTTTTCTCTTTTATCGATTACTTGTAGTAATTAAGTGGGCCAAATATGACAATGTATTAGGCATTGTCATTGACTATGTGGAGCAAAACAATAACAGAAGGAGGAACATTACTCACACAAAATTACTAGGTTACTCGATCAAGCCCAGAGGAAAAGGATGTAAGAAAGATGGAGGTAGGGTCTTTTGAAACGTACCCCAAAAATGCATCATCATGATACAGATTGTCACCTCTCTATGATTCCAGCTACATTTATGATCCGATGCACCTTTATTCACCCAGTTTGTTTTACTTTATTCCTGTAAGGCCACCTCCCTGCTTCTACCATTCATACCAAAATGGAGAAATGTACATCACATCGGTGGCATTAAAATAAAAAAATTATAATTTTATGACACATATGGCACAGGACGTACTAAAAAAAACTCTCTTGTATTGATCATTACAACCTTAATCGCGTATGGCGTCAATAAAGTCACTTGGATATACACCCAAACACATCATTTCCATTGGTTAACAGTCATGTCACATGATCTTCACAATTAAGCCATCTCTAGGTGATCACATGATCAGCCAAAAAGAATCCATAATCAAAATGGGCAAAAGAAGGACAAAAAACACAATAAAAGTTATAAAAGAAAAAGCCCTGCAAAGAGGGGCAAATCACCTAAATACCATTGGATCAGTTTGTTTGGATGAGTTTCAAGCAGCCACAGAAGTCCCTGTAGGTGGTACTCTATGTGAATGTTCCCAGTACAGGACACAGTACGTGGATTTAACAATGTGTATTGCATCCCCTGGAGTGGATATACAGTGTATATACTTTGGTTTGTTAGGTAACATTATATTTTCATGTTATTATTTCTGCAAAAATTACCTAATAGTCAAAGAGTATGCTATGTCTATTGACCACAAAAATATTCCGTCTAGTTATTCGATTAAACTATAGTCACTAGAACCACATCAGCTTATTGTAGTTGTCCTGGTGAGTATAGTATGACAATGCAGGCTTTGCAATGTAAACACTACCTCTTCAGAGAAAAGGCAATATTCCACCTATAATGACAGTCACTCAGATGGCCACTAGAGGTGCTTCCTAGTCCAGTCCTGCACAGCGTGCAGTACTAGCATTTAGTGTCTCCACCCTCTGCATGGAGACACTGAATGTTCCCTATAATGTTCCCTATAGAGATGCATTGATTCAATGCATCTCGATGCGGAGATGCTGATTGGCGCAGCACAGCATTTTGCTGTGCATGCGCAATAGCCTCCCAATGTTTTCCTCTACATGGAGACACTGGACTAGGAAACTGACCTTGACTGCCACTAGAGGTGTTACTAGGCAACAATGTAAACACTGCCTTTTCCCTAAAAAAATTCCTGCAGGGACAGGCTATAGACACCAGAACTACTACATTAAGCTGTAGTGGTTCTGGTGAATATTTATTTGTCTTTTCATGTATTATTTTTATTGCGTTAATATTTCCCTTCTTCAGTTTTGATTATGGGTTCTTCTGGCTGGTCACGTGATCACCTAGAAAATCACCTAAAGATTATGTGACATAACTGTTAACCAATGGAAATTATGTGTGAGGATTTATAGCCAAGTGTTTTTATTTTGATGGCATACATGAGTAAGGTCATAATGGCCAAAAAGTTGTGACCTTTTGATTTTGATAGAAAACTAAAAACAAGTGAAAATGGGACCTAGATAAAATGTAACTTAGAAATGTTAAAAATAAAAAGCTGCACACTATAAAGGTGAAATAGCTAAAAAAACAAACAAAAAAACACACTCTAAAAGCAAATATATATATATATACTATATATCTAGCTGCGCTGTGTCTTTTAGACAATAAAAATATTTTAAAGTGCATACAAATTATATAAAGTGCTATTAATAAAGTGCACTATGAAATAAATTGCATAAAATAATATGTGCAATATTTCACTTGTGCAAATAAGCTTGTGCAAATTGTGACAAAGTGATTTTGATTGTGTCCTGTGCCATATGTGGCTTTGATAAAGATGACGTTTTATTTCAACGCTTCCAATGTGAGGCCCGTTTGTCCCTTTTATTAAACTTAAACTGAGTCAGTCCAGTTTCTGCATTCAGGGCTTTAGCAGAGCCTAAAACCTGCTGTTAAAGGATATCGCTTGCAAAGCTTGTTATCAGTTACACCAGAAAGCTACCTTTGTTTAACATAGCTTCCCGCCTTTCCATATCTCACCTTAATAATAGTAGAGATTGCCTGGTACTAGCTGTTTGCGTTGCTGGGTAGAAACTGATCAAATTAGATAAATGAATAGTAAGCCTTATAATATGAGCAAAATAAAAAAACAAACAAAAAAAACCCACTGAGATAAAAGATCACAAAGCAATGGAAAGCAGGTACAGTCAAGAAATAAGGAAATACCATGTCAGCTAAACCTCTACTGCTCCAATCTCATCTATACACAAACTAAACATTTGATTGTTTTTGGTTTTTGTTTAATCAAGCTTTACATTTTTCTCGTAGAGAGAGAAAAATGGATAAGAGAAGAAGGAAGGGGTGGGGGGATTTAAGTGTAAGAAAGAATAATAGTAGCACAATACTGATAGTAAATTGTATCTTAATGAATACAGTTGGGGGGTTTTAATTTTGTTTTCGAGATTCTCAAAAAGAACATCAAAAAGAGAGAAAGAAAAAATAGGAAAGACTAGTGCACTTTATATTGTACTGGCAATATATAGATAAGAGTATACACAGTGATGTCCCACTCACACTTTAAGGAGCTAACATTAGAGCAAGGACTCAATACCAGAGCCTCTGAATACTAGAGCACGTCCCTACTCAATAAATTGTAAGATTCCTTTCTATGAGCTTCTTATTACACTGACTTATACCAATGGAGCTGTGTTGACTATACCTGGCTAGGAGAACATTGACCCTTTTTTGGCCCCATACACATCCTTAGATGGGGCTTGTACTGTCCAAGTGCATGACAGCTTAAAGTGTGAGTTTGCCATCACTGTGTATCCTCTTATCTATTTATTGTCAATACAAACAAATTCCACTACTATTCCTATTTTTGTAATCTTTTTGAGGTTCACTGTTCCCAAAATTTATATATGTATGGATATTTGCACTACTATCCCTTCATTATCTTGGTTCCTCTAATTTATCGGTTTCTTGTGGAGTTCATGTCTAGATGCATCAGAGCTGTTTTGGCAGCATAAGGGGGACCTATACGATATAAGGCAGGTGGTTTTAATGTTGTGGCTAATCAGTCTTTATAGTAGATTTACTTTGAGAAGTATGGACTAGAGACTTATACTAATGTAATTTTACAGACTACTAGCAAAGTGTATTAAGAAAACTACTCAAGCATTCATCTATATCAAGCATGTCAAACTCGTGGCCCACAATGGACATTTTTGCGGCCCGGCAAACCGCGAATACATGCTTAGTGTTAAAGCAGAGTAGTAGGCACCTGCTTTCTCCACATTGCAGGTGCCTACTCTGCTAAAATTTACCCGGCCGGGGAGGAGAGTTCGCTGGAGGAGCTCAGTCTTCCTGCTCCTCACTGCTCCCTCCCTACGCCATCTGTAGTGATGCTGGGTGCCGGAATATGACTTCATATTTCGGCACCCAGCATCACTAAACTGCACGCATGATGGAGCAGTGAGCAGCAGGAAGGAGATCTCCAGATAGAAGATCCCCAATGGAACCCAGGGATAAACACAATGATGTGAGTGTGTGCAACAATGTGTAAATTTGTGTGTGTGTGTATGTCTGTCTGTCAGTGAATGTGTGTTTGTTAATGTGTGTGTCAGTGAGTGTGTGTGTGTCTGTCTGTTAGTGAGTGTGTGCTTCTGTCAGTGAGTATGTGTGTGTCAGTGAGTGAGTGTGTATGTGTGTGTCAATGAGTGTGTCAGTGAGTGTCTGTTTGTCTGTCAGTGTGTGTGTGTGTCTGTCAGTGTGTCTGTCAGCGAGTGTGTGTGTGACAGTGAGTGTGTGTGTTTCGGTCAGTGTTGCGATGGCCGCGGCTGTACAGTTGAGGTCCTGAAGGTGCACGGAGGCGAGGTGCACAGAGGCACGCAACGCCACGTCACATTCCAACATGACGTCGACGTGCTCCACCTTTACAGGGTTTCAAGAAGTAGCGAGAGGATCCCCCTTGGCACAGTGTGCGGATGGTGCCATTTGGGGTATACCAGAGGCTAGACTCCGGAGTTGCAAACTGGCAGCGGCAATGTGAGTGGAGTCTGCTTGTTGGCTAGAGAGGGATGCTGGGATTTAGTAGAGGGGGGGGGGGAGACTGGGATTTAGTAGATGGTGTGCTGTGATTTAGTAGAGGGGGATGCTGTTTTTTGTTTTTTATACTGTACTTTTTTCAGCCCACATAAACTTAAACCATGTTTAATTGGCCTGTGCTAGACTTTGAGTTTGACATGCTTGATCTATATTGTTGCAGTGACAACTTTGTCTACTTCTATATACATTTTTGGTAGTATTTTACCAGTACAACATTGTCCCATATATTTGTCTAACCTGTTTAGTAATCAAATAATTCTTCTTTGATTGTTTCGCAGTTGCCCCTTCTGCTCCACACTGTTCTATGCGGGGGCCTATGGAGACTGGACACTACTTATCCCTTTATTGTTATTCCGAAGAGGGGATGCCTCGGCCAACGTACACTTGGAAAAGAGTAAAGAATGGAGAATTGACGCCAATACCTGTACAGACAAGTAAATGATGCCGCCTTGACAATAATATTAAAGAATAAAGATAAACTGTTCTCATTAAGCAAGTAATTAAAAGTCAGACATGCACCCTATTTGAAACACATATGGAAGCTATTAAAACATACATGATATTAGTAAAAAAAAATGTTTTTAATAATTTCAATGCTGGATATTTTACAAAAATAATAATAATAATAATAATAATAATAATCTCTTCTGCAGCTAAGACTGCAGAAATAAAATAATTTAACTCCTAAATGTTAGCGAATTGAGCAGAGATACTGCAGGGGCATGATCTATCAATGAAAGCCACTTCTTTAAGCTGGAGTGCTTTTGGTGCTTAGGCAACTCCTTGAAGGTTTAAGTAAGCTATAACACATCTTTCATGTAATTCGGAATGTTATAATGTTATATAAAGTTTGCATGATTTATATAAGATAAGGTGTTCAGACCTAAACATTTTTTCAACTAGCTTGGCAAATAATATAGTTTTTCATTTTATAGTCCAAGGTGATCTATTTGTTACTATCTTTCACAGATCAGAAGAAAGGTATCCTAATTATAGGAAATCTGACAACGTTTGATGATGGATACTACAGATGTACAGCCAGCAACAGCCTAGGAAATGCAACCTGTGAACTAGATCTACATACAGGAGGTAAGGTGCCTATTTATTTTACTTGGGATTCAATAGCAAACATAGAATATTTACTAAATATTATTAATTACTAAACTTTTTTTTTTTTTTTTTTAAGTGTTCTTCTTTTTAGACTACAATCCTAGTGTAATACAGATGTTACAGTTTTGGTAGCCGCAGATCATAAAAAGCATAACATAAATCCTTTCAATTGTGTATTGAACAAAAAAGTTTGACCATATAGAAAGGGGTTCCACCTGGCATGATTTCTCCAAAATAAGATGTGCCATTATTTCAGTGCCTTTGTATTTGTATTTAATATGGAATTGAGCTCTATGTCAAGATAACATTGTAATAGCTGCCCTCTACTGCCTTTGTTGTTTAGCATAAAGCCTTCAGCTTGGCACATCATATATTAATCCTTTAATGACTGTAGAACAAGCCATTACGTCCTGCAAAGCCTGAGCTTTAACAACGTCAAGATTATCTCCCTACTCACACCAGGGAAATGCAGTTTATCAGTCGGTACCTGTTGGGACCATATTTAGTGTTCCCAGACTGACAGATGAACTGTATGCAGTGCCCTTTAAATCCATTTAAATTGCAGCTGCTGAGACATGGCACTCAGCCGCAGTGATTCTTGGCTGCACACTCTCCAAGGGAGACACCCGGAGTTTGAAAAGACACTGACATGGTCTTCCTGCATTCCTCCATGCCCATTGTAATCAGTGCTGAACGTTGCTAATTGCCTGGCACAGCATGAGAGGAATATCTCTTTTGTGTGTGTGTGTGTTTGTGTCTGTATGTGTCTGTGTGAGTGTGTCTATCTGTCTGTATGTATGTGTGCCTGTCTGTATGTGTGCCTGTCTGTTTGTATGTGTCTTTGTATGTATGTTTTGTGTGTGTGTGTCTGTGTGTATGTGTGTGCCTGTCTGTTTTTTATGTATGTATGTGTGTCTTGTGTGTGTTTGTGTCTGTCTCTCTGTGTGTATGTGTCTGTGTGTCTGTCTGTGTACCTGTCTGTCTGTTCATTTGTATGTATGTGTCAGTCTGTTTGTATGTGTCTTTGTATGTATGTTTGTGTTGTGTGTGTGTGTCTGTATGTATGTATGCGTGTGTGCCTGTCTGTTTTTATGTATGTATGTGTCTTTGTATGTATGTGTGACTTGTGTGAGTGTGTATGTGTGTATCTGTATGTATGTGTGCCTGTATGTATGTGTCGTGTGTGTATGTATGTGTCTGTATGTATCTGTCTGTATGTATGTGTGTGTCTTTTTATGTATGTGTGTGTGTGGGTGTCGGGGGAGGGTAGTTAGAGGGAGGGGGACCCATGGATCAGTTTTGCACCGGGACCCATTGGGTTATGTGTACACCACTGCATATGAGTCATAATAATCAGGACTGATATGTGAACCGATTGCAAGTTATTTTTCCTTAGTTGCACTTGATAAATATTAATCATTTTATAATTTTTTTCAAAAATATTTTTTAGTCTTAATGTTGTGTAAATATGTAGGACATTAAAAGAAAGCTCCTTTTGTCCTTTAGAAATCAATATATGATATGTTTGGGTGATCTTAAAGAGAAACCCTTAAATAATGGTTTAATAATCACACAGCACAAATTCTAGGTTTTTTATTTTTTGTTCATTACTTGGATAGTTGCCTCCGTCCTTAAGGAGTTAGGGATTGTCACAAGCGTGGACTATAGGCCCAGCCGAGACAGTGGGGAGAGTGTGGAAGTGACAGGGTTAATGACACCAGACCCCTGGTTACCTGTTGCTAGTCCCAGCAACCACTCAATTAACCCCTGCAATCCCTTCTACACTAACCCCCTAGTACACACTTTACGTACTTCCACCACCAAGACTTTTAAACCCGGGCGTTTTAGGTTACCCCACACACAGGAGAATTATAGAATCACAGTTCTACTTTTACTGATCAAACACTTAGAATTAACCCTTTTTGGTAACGTGTTTACCTGAGCTTTCCTCTGGAGAATGAAGCTTTTATAGAACAGAGACACAAGCTGATTAAGTAAATATTTAATCTGACAATAAAAGATTCACAGTGCTGAGTACAAAATACAGAAATAAATGACATACAGATAACAAATTGCAAAACAGTACATAAAATAAAATAGGAGAAAACACAAGAAATTCCTTACATATATTTACCCCATATAAAATTATTGTGGGAGTCTTAGATGGTATTGATCTCCTAGAAGTTACTGACAAAAGAAAAATGAAACTGACCTCCCTGGATAGTCCAGCACCCTCATTTTATATCTAAACTAGTTGTTTCTCCGTGGGCAGACCCCTGGGGGGGGGATCAGAGGGGGTTGGTCTGGCAGTCTATTGCCCACTCTATGAAATTCCTTGTGTCCAGCTCTGGTGATGGCTATCTAGATGTTTTATGGTCTAGGCCTGGTGCAAGATCAAAGACCACAATAAATGTCATCCCAAGGTTTACAAAAAAAAACAACTCTTAACATATATAAACACACATCAAACAAGAACTCATGCTTTTGGCATGACAGGGATGTTGTCTACTAAGATACTAAATATT
This sequence comes from Pelobates fuscus, assembly GCF_036172605.1. Classification (NCBI taxonomy): domain Eukaryota; kingdom Metazoa; phylum Chordata; class Amphibia; order Anura; family Pelobatidae; genus Pelobates; species Pelobates fuscus. The sequence goes on along the minus strand of NC_086325.1, from coordinate 84,967,293 downwards.
TGCAGACATTTTTCTCCATTGGTTCGTTTCTCTTCCTCTTTTCCTTTCCTAATTTGGGTTTGCTATTTTTAATTTCTTTAAAAAATAAGATATTTTGTATTTCCTCTTCCCACAACTTTCTTGTAAATTGATCATATCAATATTTCCATGGATAATATTGGGTTCGCAATCTCTGCTTCTTTCTCATATGTACACATTTTCTTTTAGTTTCATTTGAGAAGTTCCTTAAAATGCGGCATATCGAGAAACAACATTATGGTATTTATAGTTGTTGTAACTCTGGACAGAATCTGCCTCTGTAGCAAAGTTAGCTACTTAATCTTGCTTAAGCTTATTATCAGAAAGCAACTACAGTCTGTGTGCACCTGGACAGGCCTATTTTACTTTGCAATGGTCAATTTGTTTCAGTAAAATAGCCACACAATTTTCATCATATTTCTAGGGCTGAAAGGATATATGGGGTTCATTGCCCTGTAAAAAACTCTTAACAAATATAGAGTAGAGGTTCCCAAGCTTTGCTCTTTGCAACCACAAATAGCCCTAAATGTGACCATCCTTATGCCCTCCAGACATGATTTCCAGTGTCATCCTTTCTGCATCATTTGTTTCCATTTTGTTGCCCTGCTTCCAGCCCTCGTCTACAATATGGTGAATGACAATGGGCACTGTCAGTGAGCTTCCTTTTCATGCCTTAGGTCATCATTCTACTTTCTGGCATCACTGAAACAGCACCAGTAACCAATTGTGTAAATCCCTATATCATATGCTTTCTTTAGTTCCAAGCTTAACTAGTGTATCACAACTTTTTTTGCACCGTAACTACGGGTTTATTTTCTTCTGCTCCTTGTAGGCCAGTAATACCTTTTTGTATTTGTGCCTTACTTTTCTATGGTTTTCTATCCAGATCAATACTATTACTATTACTATGTGTGTTTGAAACCTTGCCATTCCTGACACCTCATCCTTAAAGGACCACTATAGTGCCAGAAAAACATACTAGTTTTCCTGGCACTATAGTGCTCTGAGGGTGCCCCCACCCAAATACCTATTATTATTATTATTATTATTTTACTTTGGATGGCCTTCTGAATTGAATTAGCCATCACCCACCAAAACTGAAGGCCGAAATGCCTGTCGGCCAACATCTGCGCTTATTGTTCTTCCCTGGATGATTTTAAAATCAAGGCCTCCGAAATTTTTTAGGCAAAAAGGTTACCCTAATCGGGTTCTAAAAAGGGCTTATGCCAGAGCAATCGATTCCGACAGAGATACCCTACTTAGCTATCACATAAGGGACATAGGACCTCCCACGATGCGATGCATAGCATATTATGATGCAGGCTGGTCCAATATGATGAATAAACGTAAAAGATTTTGGCAAATACTCACTTCGGATCTCCATTTTAAGAAGGTTATTACACCATTCCCCTCAGTGATAGCACGCAGGGGCAGAAATTTGAAAGGCATGCTAGTCCTTAGCTAATTGGCCTTACCTCACCGGCTGGGTGCGTCTTCACTATGATTTTGAGATGTTGAATATGTGACGACATGACGACATAACACTCCACCTCTCGGGACCTCCCAAATTGAACAGCTGATGGCCATGTCTCATCAGCAATAGGTATTTAAAAGGAACAAAAAGCTACTCATGTTCACAAGCTCTTGATGCACTCTTTGAACACGCCGTAACGCGTATCAAGCGTTTCCTTTTTCTTTAATCACTGCACTTGGTAGCACTTTTTTATCTTTTTTACCACTATGGTTATTGATTTTTAGGGGTTTCTTTATTTATTTATAACTTTAGTAGGGAGAGTTGGTTCATTTAGACACTAGTGGTCAGAGCTCGGTGTTGAGGTAACACATAGGGTGAACTGAGATTTTTTTCTTTGAGGCTTTTAGACCAGATTATCTGGTCCCTTGTTCTCTGTGGACCATGTGCCTTTTCTCTCTCCCTAACCTTGTTTACACAACCTTCCCGTCAGTCAGACACTAGGGGAACTGGAACTTAGATGCTATTTAGTACTCCAGTTAATGGATCCCCTGGGCACCGTTTAGTAGATCTCCCTTTTTTCAAGTTATACTTTTTGTTTGCACATCCTTTTTTATCCTTAGATTGATTAAAGGTAGGGCCCCCCTTCCACATTTCACATACCAGTGGAACTCTCCTGATGTTAGTTTCCCCTTGTGGGATTCTATACATCACTTTCTCCTATTTCCTGCATATTTTGGAGGGTTACCCCCTTTATTGGAGCTCCCTATTAGATGGTTACAGTGGTGCAGCTCACAAGCCCTTGACTTGTATCTGGGCTCCTGACCTGCAACTTGTTTACTTTATTTCTCCATTTTGCGTTGTATGAAAACTTGTTCGCCATTATCCTAACCTAACCCAATTCCCTGATATTCTATCTATCCTCATCCACTGATCTTTGTTAAGTACAGACATCTTAATGACCAGTAATAATCCATTTCACCACTCATTTCTGCACCGCAAGATCCTCCTGTCTTATTTAACCTACGAGACCTACATAAGAGTTTGACTTCACTGTAGCCTAATCAAGCCATCAGGTTTCAATTAATCCGATGTATCTGTACATGTTCTAGCAGCTACATGAAGTTGAGGTTAAGGCTCAGTGGGTTGTCTGTGACATGTTGGTGGGGTTGGGGACTACACAGTCTAAACATTTTTGTGGTGATTAAAACAATTTGTGAGGTCTTCCCCTTAATCTTTAATGATGGAACCACAACGAAAAGACATGCAAACAAACTATCCTATAAAAGCATGCTTTTAATGCAAACACTAAAAATGGAGTTTATGAATATATATGATAGGAGGTTTGTCTAATGCAGCTACCTCTTCTTATTCCTCCAGGCCTCAGCAGAATTCCAAGACAAACCAGCAACAAACACCACAACAACAGAAAAGGGAGGTATCAGAAAACCCACAGGGTTCCCAGCCACATCCCTTGAAAAAAAAGGGTGTATTCAAAGTGCCATGCAAGAACACAACTTAGACCTAGGGAGTTGGGGAGGAAATAACTAGTAAAGAGTATAACATTTGCGATGCTTAGGGTCACTGGAAACGACACTGCCCACTAGGAGTTTAATTTATGATAAATGGTGGAGGATTGTCCTGTCTTGTACATTTGTTAATTTGCTTTCAGTTTGAATTAGAGGCTCACACAAGTACAGGCTAAAGAGTTTGTGGTCTCTCCATAGCACTATTTGCCTTTTCTGGTAGATAGCATCGCTGATCATCGGAGTGACTAACAGTGCTAATGGAGGTGGTGTATCTTGCTCAGGTCCACATTCATTAGAGCTTAAACCTGAAAGGGTTCTCAGAAGGGTTGGAGTATACAAAACACTTTGCCTTGCATAACTGCGTAATCTACCTGTATCCGTTCTGTACAGCAGTTACCGGAAGTCAGTTTGAGATGCTGACCATCATGGAAGCATATTACCTTCAAACTCCTAATGATTTTATCTACAAATGGATTAGTAAAAGTCTCACCTGAGTATAAAATAGCATTGCCCTATATGCAATAATATATGTGACTGAAGTCACAAAGTCAGCCAGGCAAGGTCGGAACTCAAGTTTAGTGCATATCAGAGAGGTTGAACTCTTAAGTAATTTAGAATTTAGCCTCCATGGAAATGCAATGTTCCTCTTGATCCCCTGTTGCAAAGGATGAATATCATTATGGCTGGTGCTGTGGAACCTTCTGTCAACAGTATAAAGAGCTTGATTTGTAGTAGTTTAATACTTCAACTAGATCAGTGACCACTTCAACTATATCTGAAGCACTGATATAGTTCGCCTTTAGAGTGGTGTTTTCCATGCAACCATTTCATATCTCATTTACCACTACAACAAGTCACTTTGACCTATTTCATACCCATTCTATACATTAAGCCACATTTTCCATACATCACCTCTGATTCCACATTTTACTCACCACATGACATTTTCCAGCCCCCCTTACCATAATTTGCTTCTCTTCTCATAAGTAATCTTGTGTAATCGTGTATTATTCCATACAGGGCTGGCCTTAGACCTTTAGGCTCCCTGTGCAAAATATTTTCACAGCGCCCCCTGGGCACATCCCTCTCTGGCCACTTCCTGTTCTCTGAGTCTAGTGCCAGTGTGTTTGTAGTGTCAGTGTTTGTGATTTTAGAGTACGTCTACGTTGTATTAGGTGAGTACCTGTGGGGAATGTCGGTTTCTGTGTGTAAAAATATAGAAGAAAAGTTAGCCGATGCCCTGGCTAGGCTTCTTTATTACATACGTGTGTTGTCCATTGCGGTGAGCCCTGCCGTTTGTCAAGAGCGAGGTACTCCCCATGCCCCAGGCCTGTTCCAGAGCCTGTACCTTGTTGCCACAAACTTGTGTTTTCTTTGAGTCCAAGTATTTCCCAGCCGGGAGTTTGCAGGGAGCTGTACCAAGTTGGTTTCGGCTTGTTGTTCTCTCCTGCATGTGTGGTCTGTGCTTCGGGGGTGGTCCCAGGGTGGCTCTAGGCCCAGAAAGGCGTAAGGTGGCATGGTGTGCCTTTGATGCGGTCGGGTTGTCTTTGGGGGGTCTCTCGTGCTTCATCTCTCTTAGTGTCTGTTTTCTCACCCGTGGTGGCGCCACAGGGTGCGCTCGGTTCATCCGCTCCATTAGGTCGGCCCAGAATTTTTCGAAGGCTGCATCCAGTCTTGCTTCAAAGTGATTAAGTGAGTCAGGAAGGCTATCGTGATTTTGCACCCATGCTTGTGTCGCTGGCGCGTCTGCCATCTTGGGTGCCACTGCGAGGCATTCTGCTTGTCGTGTGGGCAGCTCACAACGACCTGGGAGGGCCTTAGTGTGTGGCCCAGCGGGGACCGGGATGACCCCCACCGGCCCAGAGGGGGGGAAAGCGAGACCAAGGCTGCTTGCAAGTCGGGTAGTGGGCAGGAGACCGGTCGCACCTCTCGCCTGGTTTCTGTTGGTAGGCCGCAAGGCGCCCCCTTCACCACGGGTGTGTTTCGCCATCGGGTTTTTACAGCAGTGTATTGCCTGCGTGTTTCCGAGTCGAGGTATGACCTTGATGGGTGAAATTTTGGGGCACATTGTTGTTTTTTGGCGTAGATATGCTTTAGGGTTGAGGAGCTTCCTCACCCTGCGTCCTGTTCAGTCAGCAGCCAGGCCCCGCCCCCACACTTGTCTATTTTAATCCATCTATCTCCTGCTTGTCTATTAACCATCCATCCCTCACTGGTGTCTCTCACCTAGCCTTTGCTATAACTGTCACTCATGCTCATCACTCTTTCCCTCATACTGTGCTTTCATCTCACCCAAAATGTGTCCATATTATTAACTTACCATTTTGTGCTGGACAGGAGTTTTAGGTGTTAATCTTAAGCTCGCAGAGCTGCTCAGTGGCAGGCAGCCATTCGCTATGTGGGAGTCGAGAGCATAACTCCGCCTCCCATGACTCACTGAAACTCCTGCAGGCAGTGTGAAGTCAGAAATCCCACGTGTGCACTCTCGGTCTCTGACTCTAACAGCAAGGAAGACACTGCAGGGAGAGCTCAGCTAGTCTTCCATCTCCAAGGTGAGAGGAGAGTCCTGGCACCTTGCAATCTCTAAAACAGCCTGCCTGTCAGTAGAACTTGCAAGCTGTGTCGGCCCCATGGCGCCCCTGTTGCCATGCTGCCCTGTGCGGCCGCACATCTCGCACACCCCTAAGGCCGGCCCTGATTCCATATTTCTTTTGAAATACAGTTGCAATCAACATTATTCAACACCATGGAAAATCAGGTTTATTGGGAAAGTTTACAGATTTTCAGCTGTTTACAATGAACAAATCAAACAAAAGCAATTGAAATAGCTCAAAACAACAAATGCTTCAAATGGTTTCCCCAAATTCAACTGATAATGCAACTTATAGTGACCTCTCCAGTCTCAAAATTATTCAACCCCTTCATGGGAAGCATCTTTGGTACTTAGTAGAGCAGCCTTGTGCTGTTTTGACCTGCTGCAAATTAGATGGATTGCCACACACCAGCTTCTGGCAGCATTCCTGAGGAATCTTAGTCCATTGCTCGTAAGCTATGGCCTCCAGTTCAGTAATATTCTTGGGTTTGCCTGGCACAACTGCCTTCTTTAAATCCCACCAGAGATTTTCTATGGGGTTCAAGTCAAGTGACTATAATGGCTACTGAAGAATTTTCCAGGGTATCTTCTGCAAACACGCCTTGGTGGAATTTGAGGTATGATTAGATCATTGCCTTGTTTAAAGGTCCAATAACGCCCAACCTTCAGCTTCTTCACAGACGATATGACGTTGTCTCCTAGGATTTCTTGATACTTCAATTAATCCATCTTGCCTTCCACATGCTGCAGGTTTCCAGTGCCATAGGATGCAAAGCAGCCCCAGTGCATCACCCAGCAGCCACCATGCTTAACTGCAGGCAGAGTGTTCTTTTCCGTGTATGCTTCAATCTTTTTTGTCAGCTCTCATGTACTTATCTTGGCAATCCGCTCCGGTCAGCTGTTCCTATGAACCGGCGGATCGCTGCTCCCTTATTGCCTGCTGTCTCAGACAGACTCCTGGACGTGGCCATTGTGTGCCCGCCCCTTTTTATGATGCAGCACATACAAGCCGTCGTCATGACGTCATTAAAGCTCAGAACACTAGAGATCAACGTACACTCACGTTTTGGGGGTGGGGCTGGGCACAGTGCCCTGTTGTGATTCCTATTGTCACTAGCGCATTCTTTTTGTCCATTTTGTATATTTTTGTACTGACCCGGCTTGCTCTCGACTACTCTGTTTTCAGGCTCCCCTGACTCAGCTTTGTTTCTCATAATTGTTTATTTCTGGCTCCCCTGACTCGGCTTTGTCTCTCGTGTTTGTGTATTTCTGGTTTCCCTTGACCTTGGCTTGTTTTGCCGTTCCTTGAATTTTATTCTATTATCTGGCTATTCTAAGGACATTTTTAGGTCCTACTCAGGGACGTATTAGCCGCGAGGCAAACAAGGCATTTGCCTTGGGCGGCACTTTCCAGGGGGCGGTAAAAAAAGCCGCCCCCAAATGCCCAGGGCAAATGTCTTGTCAGCCTGGCGGCTAACTAAAAATCCGGTCGGGCAGGCGACGCTGGTAATCAGTGGTCGCTCGCCAGCGCCGCCCGCACAACGTCATCACTCTGCAGCGCGCGAGGGAGCTGAGCAGAGAGCTTACTAATAAGTGCTCCCTGGCCAGCGCCGCCCGCCCAGCAGCCCCACTGGACCAGCATTCCCGAAGGTAAGGAGACTGGGGGGATTGAATTTTAAAAAAAATGCGTGTGTTAATGTGTGTGTGTGTATGTGTGTTAGTGAGTTTGTGTGTGTGTCTGTTATTGAGTGTGTCTGTTAGTGAGTGTTTGTATCTGTTAGGGAGTGAGTGCGTGTCTGTTAGTGTGTGTGTGTGTTTGTGTGTGTGTGTGTGTTAGTGAGTGAGTGTGTGTGTGTCTGTTAGTGAGTGTGTGTGTGTCTGTTAGTGTGTGTGTGTGTGTGTCTGTAAGTGTGTGTGTGTCTGTTAGTGAGTGTGTGTGTCTGTTAGTGTGTGTGTGTGTCTGTTAGTGAGTGTGTGAATGTCAGGGACTGTGTCTGTTAGGGAGTGTGTTACTATGTGTGTGTCTGTTAGTTTGTGTGTGTCTGTTAGTGGGAGTGTATACGTGTCTGTTAGTGAATGTGTGTCTGTTAGCTAGTGTATGCGTGTCTGTCAGTGAATGTATGTGTGTGTATTTAGAAGGCGGGGTAGCGGAGGGGTGGTGGTGCGGGGGGGGGGGCGCCTGAGTTTTGTCATGCCTAGGGCAGCACAAAACATAGAAACATAGAAACATGGAATGTGACGGCAGATAAGAACCATGGCCCATCTAGTCTGCCCAATTTTCTAAATACTTTCATTAGTCTCTGGCTTTATCTTATAGTTAGGATAGCCTTATGCCTATCCCACGCATGCTTAAACTCCAGGATACACCACTGGTCCTACCACTACAGACCTTCTTTCTGTCCCTGTTTCCTTTGGTGGATTTTAACTCTGAATGTTGGGTTGTACATTACATTCTTCCTCCAGACATACCACTGATCCACTTGGCCGTAAAGTTCCAGTTTTGTTTCTTCACTCCACAGAACACAATCCCAAAGCTTCTGTGGCATTTTGATATGATTTTGAGCATATTAATGACAACTTTTCTTGTGGTTTTGAGTCAGTAGTGGTGTACATCTTGGAGTTCTAGTAAAACCTTATGCGTTTTGTACGCGTCTTACTGTGTTCACTGAAATCTCAGTGCCTGTTGCCACCAGGTATTGCTGCAGGTCTTGTGCAGTCACTGGGTTTTTCACAACCTGCCTTCTCAGAAATCTGGTTGCAGCCATTGATAGCTTCCTTTTTCTGCCCTGTCCAGTAAGAATAATCACTGGTCCTTCAACTTTGAACTTGTGAACTATGCTTCCAGCGATATCCTTAGGAACATTTAGTGCCTTTACTATCTCTTTGTATCCTTTTTGTGATGGGTGATAACCTCTTCTCTTAACTTTGTGGACCATTCTTTTGACTTATATTTCTAACATGCAGTCAAACATGACACTTCTTCTTGAGCTGGAGCAGGTATTTCAAGTGTCCCAGCTCAAGTACTGATGCGAATAATGAAGCCCATGATTAGTTGCATCAGGTGTGCTTGAGACAACACCTGTTTTGAATATTTGTGCTGTTGTTAGGGATTCTGTTCAGGGGATGAATAATTTTGAGACTGGAAAAGTCATTATAAGTTGCATTTTCAGTTGAATTTGGAGAAACCAATTGAAGCATTTGTTGTGTTCAGCTATTTCAATTGCTTTTGTTGGATTTTTTCATTACAAACAGCTGAAAGTCTGAAAATTTTGACACTAAACCTGATATTCAATATGGGTTGAATACTTTTGATTACAACTGTATTATTTTACCATTATATATATATATATTTGTTGCTTGTCAAATCTTCTGGTAACCGTGTGTGGTCCTTTAAGCATCATGTTGCCACCTCTTCCAGAATTTGCATTCTGATAAATATCTACTTCTGTCTCTTCTGCCATCACTTACATGGGTGTTAAAGAAAAACTCCAGTGCCAGGAAAACAATCCGTTTTCCTGGCACTGCAGGTTCCCTCTCCCTCCCACCCCCCAATCCCCCAGTTGCTGAAGGGGATTGACCCCTTCAGTCACTTACCTGTCCCTCGTCGCTGCCTCCTCCTCTGCACCGCTCCTCCTACTGACTCCGTCGGCCGGTGGTCGAGACTGATCCTGCCCACCGGCCGAGGAGACGCATGCGTATTAGGCCCCCCTATAGGAAAGCATTGAAAATGCTTTTCAATGCTTTCCTATGGGGAATTGAGCGACGATGGAGGTCCTCACACAGCGTGAGGATGTCCAGCGACGCTCTAGCACAGATAATCTGTGCCATGAGTCAGGAAGTCAGGAAGTGCCCTCTAGTGGCTGTCTAGTAGACAGCCACTAGAGGTGGAGTTAACCCTGCAAGGTAATTATTGCAGTTTATAAAAAAACTGCAATAATTACACTTGCAGGGTTAAGGGTAGTGGGAGTTGGCACCCAGACCACTCCAATGGGCAGAAGTGGTCTGGGTGCCTGGAGTGTCCCTTTAAGGGTTGGTGAATAAATATTTGGGGATCTCAAGGTCTTTTCAGGGAAATCGTGCATTGCTCTTCTGTTTCTTGTGGTGAAATTGGAGTTAATGTTATAAGCACGGTCTAACAAATATTCATGCCCCAATAATAATAAGGTGGGGTTCTCCTGCAACCTGATTCAAAATAATGTCCTCGCTAGCAATAAAGTCTGGTCTTAGGTCTCTCTCACTTTATGAAACTTTTGAGTTTTCGCTTATCTAATGCTCAGAGACCAGACAGTGCTCAATTTCCTGGTCATGTAGTGTAAATACACATAAACAACAGTGGGGGGCGCACTTTACATGCAATCCAAAGTAGTGTAAATAGTTGGATATATCAATGAAAATGTCAGAAAACCTACGACTAGGGAGAAAATCCCTGCTTATTTATCAAAAGGTCTAGCTACATAAGCAACCATTAAAAAAGCAGATCAGATTTCCTGAAAGGGTGGATTTAAATTGCCTCAGTTTGGCAAGCAATTTCTTTTTTTTTTTGTTTAATAAGCAACACACTAAAAATATCGTCAACTACCAAAGTTATTATCTGGCTAAAATACCACAAAATAGCATTTTATTAAATACTGGCAGATACGCATGACATGATATAAGGATTTTCTTTACAAATACCTCCTCCAGGATATTGGTAGATGGAGTCGTGTTTTGCGGTGCTAACATTTCTAGTTTATAACTTTTGTTTTAAACAGGTGAAGCCGGAATCATCGTAGGGGGCATTATTGGCGCAGTGCTGCTTGCAGCAATTATTTTTGCAGTTATCTTTTTCCTTGTTACAAAGAAGAAGAAGAACAAAAAACAATTGCCAGCAGCCAGTGAGATGAAGTAAGTCGTGGTTAATTTCTTTGACTTCTGCATTAAAAGTCGGAAATCACTCACAAACATAAACCAGTTAATATATACAGAAGTGCGGATAGAGGTGTTTTAACATTAACATTGACCCTGGCAGGTTTCTATTAACCTGCAAAATAGACAAAATAATGTTGGCACTTTCAGTTGAAATAAACTGAGTTAAATTTTGATTTAAAGGTCAGTGTAGCTGATCTGCAAGCATAGCTAACTTGGAGAATTTTTCAATTTCACCTATTTTGCCGTTTAAATAGAAATTCACTTTGATTTCCAAAAGATTCTCACTTAAGTGAATAACCTTGATTAAGTCTCCAACTCAAGTGACTCATAGGCACATATATAGAAACACAAATGTTCCTGCAGACAGATGTACATAGACAACTTGACCTACACATGTACAGACAAATAGGAGGTACAGACTATTCTTCTTATTAGCATTATTATAATGCCAACATTCTGCAACGCTTTACAATGATAGAAAGGTTAACGCCATGCTCAAACAAGCTTACAATCTGTGAGTATTTGGGGTGGATATGTATCGTTATTTGTCTTGCCCAAGGACGCTTACTGGTAAGGTGCTCTTGAAAATTTAGATCAAGAGGATAAAAGTAAGTTTAAAAAAAAAAAAAAAAGGATTCTTGAGATGATCCTCCAAAAATTCAGGTGCAAGACTTTCGTATATTAGAGGGACCGAGATAGAACATATTTATTAACAAGGTTACATATTGGGAAAATAAGAGGCTTTTAGGTAAACAGCAATACGTAAATTAAACCTAAAAACTTATAGGGAGTAACTTGAGGCACAACAAAGAAAAAATGGCTGCGCCACAAAGGTACAGGGATGACAATAAAGTGCTATTTGCAATAATATACACTAGGTGTGGGTAAATAAAATAGTCCAAAGCAATCTTAAAAATAGTCCAATATAGTCTATAAATAATTACGAGTACTCCTTTAAAACGAATTTTGCAGTGCAATAGGAATCTTGGGTAGGCAGTAGGTCCTTGCGTCAGCGAATATGATGGGTAAAAGATTTCTTAGTATAATCCACCCATATATGCAAAACAAGAAAACGAGAAATCCAAGTGCAATATGTCAACTAAAATGAGTAATATGTAATAGAACAACGGTAGCGTACTCACATTTGGTGGAGCTATGGCCAGCTCCAGTTTTGATAGTGTATAGTGGTATAATCCCCACTTACAGGATGTGTTGGTAAGTGTCCGTAGAAGATGGTGAATGTTGTGGGACCCACCATCTTCTACGGACACTCACCAACACATCCTGTAAGTGGGGATTATGCCAATCACACTGATGTACACTCCCCAAAAGTTTGGATGCTAAGGGTAGAAGAAAAATGGAACAGTAGTTGCATAAGAATCTTGAGTCAATGTTAGCCTTTTTTTAAGGTTTAAGTGATTGCTGTATACTTAAAAGGAGTGGGGAAGAGGGAAAGATCAATAAATGGCAAAGCAACTACACAGGACAGAAAACAAAAAAGAGATGTGAGGGAAAAAGGATCCCATGTGGTGTCTTACCATTTTCACACATACAGTAAGACAGACATAGAGACTGTACAGAGACAGACATAGAGACAGTAGCCTACAGAATCATACAAACACATATACAGCATTATGGGCACACATAAATATATATCAAAAAATGCAGACACAAAACTACCTGAACTATTAACCCTTTTAGAAACATACACACAGAGAGAAGCAAATGGTAAAAACTAAGCATAGCTATTCATAATCTAGTCTGTGCTCCTATTTTGAAATATAACTTGCAATCCTTGTGCCAATTTATTTCCCAAACAGGGCGGTACCTTCTGCTGAACCCCATGCATACCAAGCTGTACCGAATGTAGCACGTGACCCAGCCAGTGAAAACCTTGTAGAATCAGAGCCTTCTGGGACTATTGAATTCCATGACCATGCTGGAAATGTGGCGTCTGCTAATGGAGAAATGGAAAATCCCTCAGCGTAAACACCCAGAACACCGTTAAATAATAAATATCTGTATTTTTTTCCTTTTGGTTGAGCAGCGGTTCTAAATGTAAACAAGAGGGACTGGATACCCAACGTGTCTGGAAATGTAAATGTGGTTTAGCTCAAAAAGAAAAAAGAAAAAGTTGTTTTTATACATTTAGTACATTAGCGCATTTATATTATTCTTGTTTAGACTTTTTTTATGTAATGTTTATCAGCAGTGTTAAAACAGCAGCAATAAGTGTATTCTACGAAATCAAGTTATTGACATCACATTGGGATATTTTTCTTCTAGTTTTTTTAGTACGTTGCTGTGGCAGTGAATATTTACTATCTTACATGTCTATGAACTTTTATAGTTTACAATATGGATGCCAGAAGTAACGTTTATATACAAAATCTTACGACTTAGATGCCTCTAGCAGAGGGTTCTGGGAAATCGTCTTACTGCCAAACACTTTAAAAATGGTGCTGTTTTTCAATACTGCTGTTCCTTAGTGGGTTTATCTGCAGAAAATTTTCCAGTGGGACAAAGCTATAATTTGTATAGTCACTGTCACTCCTTTTCATTGTCACCCCAATTAATTCAGTGAAAAGGCAAATTGCAAGGAGGGAGCACTTGCCCTCTTCTGTGGACAGCCATGTTTGTTCACAAGTTTCTTCACAAACATACACACACTTAAAGGTTATTATTTTTTTCTTTTTATGTATTATGGTGTGAGTGGTGATTGTTGAAGACTTTGAATTGAAGTTGTTTAAACTATGAGTTAACCCCAATCAGGGAGTCAGAGTCTGGGTAATTATCAAATATTAGTCTTTTCATGGGGTTATTCACTAACGTGAGAATTGTTGGGGATTTAAAGTGAATTTCAAATTTAAAGCCAAAGTAGTTTAAATGAAAAGAATTATCTCAGTCAGCTATGATTCCCGCTCAGCCGCTTTGACCTTAAATTTGAAATTCTTTTTGAATTAAGAACAATTATAACTTTAGTGAGTAACCCTGCTTGTTTGTTTTTGTACATTCCCTAAAATTTATTTTCTTGGCTTTGGTAGCACCAATATTGTAGAAAGGCGACAAGCCTTGACTTAAAAAGCTTTCTAAATGGTTCAATACTGTAAGGAAAAAAATCCAAACAATTCATCTACAGAAATGACCATTAAGTTTGATGACACTGATTCTAACGGACCGTGATCATTTAGAAAGCTTAGCAATTCAAAGCTTTAGTAAAGCACTGAATTGTACAACAAATGGTGAATTCACAGAGTATCCAGAAAACTGAAGCACAAGACACAGCAACTTAAAATCTGTGTCGTCCTTAACATTTATTATAGAGGGACACTATAGACATCAAACCAACTTTAGCTTCATGAAGCAGTTTTGGTGTACAGATCATTTCCCTGCAGTCTCAATGCTCAATTTTCTGTCACTTAGGAGTTAAAACAGTATTGTTTCTGTTTATGCAGCCCTAGCCTAGCTGTGACTCACACAGGATGGATTAATAATGGGTTAATTTCAATCAGATGTTAACTTGCTTTAGAGGTGTTTATATTGCGCTTCAATAACACACAGGAGGCCCCTGCAGGGTCAAGAAGGCTTTTAACAGAGCATGAGATAAAAAATTCTAACTTAAACAGACCATGCAATAACATTAGATGTCTCTTTACAGGAAGTGTTTAGAGAGGCTGTGTAAGTCACATGAAGGAAGGTGTGGCTAGGGCTGTATAAACAAAGTGATTTCATTCATAAATGCCAGAGAACTAAGCAGTAAGACTGCAGAGGCATTATCTATACACCAAAGTGCTTTATTAAGCTAAATGTATTTTGGTGCCTATAGTGTCCCTTTAAATACTGACCTGGTATTATGTTTTTTATATCTGATAACATATATAATAATGAGTTACAAAGCCCAAATTAATGATTGTATTTCAATGGCACAAAAACCATGTTTGACATATCTAATCTTTCTGTATTCAACAGTGCCTCTAGTTTGTGTAAGAAGTATTGCATTTATATTTTTTAGTTATGAAACTTTTTGTATGAAATGTCCTCAGATATTTAGATTTATTTGTACAATGATTTCATTCTTATTGCCGCCAATCAGTTAGTTTGTGTGTATATCACTTTAATCTGTACGGATGATTGCCTCAAGGTATGAAATTAAATAAACAATCTTCGAAGATTCTCCAAGTTATTTATGTTTCTGTCTCAGCAGGTTTTTTGGGGTTTTTTTTTTACTTAACATTTGAATCCTGTTACGTTTCCCATCTGTCTGATATTGAAAAACGTTTTCACAAACAAATAAAATAGGAAACAGAAGGAGCATACTTTAGTGACCTCTAGTGGAAACTATTAAGAATTACTAGACATTTTAAATTAGTTCTCTTCCAGATTAAAGTTTTGCCTCTTACTTGTTCGACTTTATTAACTCCTCACACCAGAAGGCGGCATGAACATGTAAAAAGGGATGACATGAACACTCCCATCTCCCGGAGTCGCTAGCAGCACCACACTCACGGCGCTATAGATACGGCAGTATACAGAATACCTATCGATACACTCGGCGACTCTCTTAGTACCCGAAACCGGGAAACGGCAAGAAGGGCACGGCTAGGGACCCTCTCAACAACCACAATAGAAGCTACACATAAAAGGGGCACTATGGTTTTCCCTGAAGTTAAACGAGTTTGCAAAATTTTCGTAACGTTCCCACCCTCCCCTCCCCCGCACCCTGCTGCCCCAAAAGCAGCCTCCGAAATCAGAAAATACCTCCACAATGTACGTAACGCATAAAAGGTCTGAGAGCATCTATTGGGAATGATATGCAGAGACCTCAATGTACCGAATTGTGAAAGTGAATGCAACTACGTACCCCCTTCCCCTTTTTCCATTCTGTATCCCAAATTTTGTTTTTCTTTCAACTCCTATAAAAAAAAAGCTGATAGAAAATGATAAATAAATGAGAAAATGATAAATAAAGAATTTACAAAAAAAAGGGATGACATGAAAGAAAACCTAATACATCCTAAAAGTGTATAAATTATGTAACAGTTAACATAAGCGTATAGTACATAAAGCATGTACAGCACAATGACCAAATTAACATTATGACTATACCAACAATCTCCTGTCCAATCAAGAGGAGGAAAACAAAAGAAGATTGATGGTTAAGGGATAGCCAGTAATTGTTGATTTTATTACAGATGCTAGTTGACCTGCATGATTTTAGGATTACGGTGTGAGTGGCATGCAAATGAAAGTAAGGAATAGAGTTAAATAGAGGAGTAGCAGTAAAACAATCTATAATTCCAAGCAGTATTCTTCCAGTCACTTTGACAGCAGTTATTGGGGGAAACAGACCAGCAGTGATACTGTGTTTTTTACCCTTGCTGTACCTGGGTGGGAGAGAGCCTGGGTCTTAATTCTAGTGTGAGATTAGGTTTATGTTACTGCTGTATCTACTTAGCTAGCTATTGCCAGTGGCACTTTATGCCTATCTGATAGCTTAGCTGTAGGGGGAGCTTCCTTTTCCATGGTAGAAGGGGAGTCCTTTAAGCAGCTGATACAGGCCCTTGATTCAAAATTCCCCTTAAATTCACTTTTAGCAGGAATATCACTGTACTGTTCCTGCAGGGTACTATTGAAGAACCAGCTGGCTAAGGCTGTAGATCAATCTGTGCATGCACTTCACCACAGATTTATGAAGGTAGGCCAGCATGCCCTCCTCTGTTTGAAGGCACACTGGTAGCAGCCCCTGGTGCCACAACTTGGTGGTGTTAATGGATTTCAGTCCAACCTTAGCAGCATGTCAGGCTGGGAGTGGATCTGTAGGGCTATCAATCTTTCCTGCTTCATGCTGAAGTGATGAACTGTAGGGATAATTGTGGGGCAAAAGTCTCACGGAACGTAAAGCACACTTCAGCAAACATATTGCAGGTAATCGGATGAATGAAGTCAAATTGTTTGAAAGAGCAGACAGGCACCAGTCTGCACGTTAGGTTTATGATCCCTGATACAACTGCCAACACGGTCAAAGCTCTGCAACAGGATTCCTTTGTAGGTATGCGCTGTTCTGCACACACCCTACATCTTCTATTGGAAGGTACAATTCACACTCACTAGCGCCGTTATAACCTAGCATCTGCAAACACACCACAAGTCTGTATTACTGAAGGAAGAAGCAGAAACAGAAAGTATGAGGGCAGGCAGAAGATTCACTGGTACTGTATCTGATTCTGCACAATCAACTACCACCATCGGCAGCTCTTCCACTACTACCATCCTTAGGCAGAGCCAGGGGATGTTGAGCCTACAACCACCATGCAACAGGGACAGGAAACTCCCAGTCCACATAATCTCACAGATTTGTCTATAAATGTGTCCATCAGCCAATTGTTTTTGTTGAATGTTCCACCAATCCATTCTTTTTGTTTAATTTCATTCCATGGATATGTCAAAAGAGCAGGCTAAAAAATTAACCGGCTTGATTGCCCAACTGATCATTGTAGGGAGAGCTTCCTTTTACATGACAGGATGGGAGTCCTTTAAGAGGTTGATGTAGGCCCTTGCTTCACAATACTTTATTCCCTCTACATTCACTTCCAGCAGGAACATAGTCCCATCACTGTACTGTTCCTGTGTACTATTGAAGGACCAGCTGGCTAAGGTTGTAGATCAGTCAGTGCACTTCACTGATTCAATGCTCATCTGAGATAACGAATTGCCAATTGCCCCAAACTGATGCTTGTTGCTAGGATAAAGGGGAGAGTGACACACCATTGAAACAGGCTGATATACTTATCAGGCTTATCAACACAGTCGGCAAAAGAGAATCCTGCTTATTGAGGAAGATTTGCAAGCTGAACCTACCATGTTATCGTTGTCTAGCACTTCAAGCAGCAACTGCGGCAGCATTACCCAAGAGCAGCAGAGTGGGTGTGACTGCGCTACTGTGATGAGAAGAAGACTATGTGACGGTTGACCTGCAGCTATTGTCACGTCCAGATCTCTTGTCTGCAGCTTTTGCAAACCCTCCCTTTCTCCTCCAACACAGACGTTTTGTAGCTGTCCAATCACAGACTTCTTAATGCAGCTTATTGAGAAGTCTGTGCAGAGCAGGTGCTCTGGGCAATTCCTACCTGTTGAGTTTAGCATCACTGAACTGAACTATCAGTATCAGGACAGACAGTCTGGGGAGATGTAACAAAGGTAATTCATGAATTTTCCAAGTTCTATTGATATCTGCACCTAAGTGCTTTAGATATTGGGTGTGTTTCTTTAGTTGTATGCCTAATGTACTCCAGCACCATTAGATTTGCTAAACCAAAATTGGCATTAAAAAGTTTTCAGCCATACCAAAGTTAGATTCTTAAATAAATAATGGCAACAAGCCAAATCATGGACCCCCGTGTGTGTCCCTTTCAAAACTAATAATTAGTTAGTCTCACATTGTACAAGGAAAGAACACTACTTCCAAAGTTCCTTTTGTAAAAAGACACTGCATGGAGCAATTTATATCTCTAATGTATCATATGGGATTTCAGGATAGGTGATGAAAGCACAGCTTAGATATGGTTGCCAAAACAGTACTGGCTTATTAAAAGCAGAAACACAAAAAAACTAAAAGAGAATATTTCTTACATTCCATTACTGAATACAATCTGAATTTAATCAGCTTTTAAAATTGTTAGGAGATTTAAAAATCAAAGTCCGTGTAACTGAAGTCATCTCACCTTAAAGAACCTTAACACGTATTCTAACCGCTTTCAGGAGTTTTTTCATGTTTCAGGATAGAAACCGTACCCACCAACAGTCCTGGATCTTGTAAGAGTCATAATTTCTGTGTCCTGCCCCATTGTCTTGGGGGACGATGAATATTTTATTTCACATTCCACCAAATAACAGATTTAAATTGCCGATTTTAAATGAGTTTCCACATATTTTTGCAATTCATTATGCTTAATTTCTTATGGACCAATGCCAGTCTATACCAGATGTTGTAGACATAATGAACCCTGACACTTTGCTGGCGATGTGGCTGTAAGATTTTTATGGGAGATGTATCCATTAACTCTGGAGTTTCGAAGGTTGCCTAACTCCTAGTCTATACCATTATAACAATATATTCTTTAAGACCCTACTCCAAGATGGATTCATCCACACTTTTAATGCCTGCTGGGCCGTGTTAAGCTCATGACAATCACCAAGTAGGACATTCTATACTGACATTCAAAAGGACCACTATAGTGCCAGGAAAACAAACTAGTTTTCCTGGCACTATAGGGTCATTAGGTCCCCCAACACCCTTGTGGTTCCCCTCCCGCTGGGCTGAGGGGGTTGGATTAACCCTCAGTGAAACATAGCGGTTTTCAGCTGCAGGGTTAAAACTAGAGGAAACTGGCACCCAGACCACTTCATTAAGCTGAAGTGGTCTGGGTGCCTATAGTGGTCCTTTAATCTGTAAAAGATTAAAACAACTCACCGATGGTTTTAAAATGGCTCCATAATTTATACATTTGATCAAATTTTATGAAATGTATTCAACTAGTTTAAGTGATTGTGTTTTGTTGTTTAAATATTTATTACACTTTAATTAACAACTAATGATTTATTATTATAGGTTCTAGGCTTTGGAATATAAACTACATCGCAAGCTCGTAGCTAGACTTCAGATTCGAAAGTCAGATAGATTTTTCTTGGTTATGCTGCATCGATAAAGCCAGACTGCCAGCGCCGTAGACTACAATACATCTTTCATAAGATTTCTGAATGAAAGAGTGCATTTTGTATTTCTCTGTTCTGAAGAATAAAAAAAAAAATGAAAGCTTTTTATTCCTTCAGTCATCCGCAAAGTACTGTCTGTATGTGTCCTGAAAGATACTGCTTTGACTGTACTCTAAATAGATGTTAGTTTTTTTTTTTTTGTTTTTTTTCAAGCGATATTGGGATCAAAATGAGATTTGCATGCAATCATTTGATGTTGACCATACATCCATTTTTCTGATGTTTTTAACTTTAACTGTGCTTGTTGATGACATCTCACTGTAGCCAGTATCATTTTAAATCATTCATTCATCTTTAGCATTTATTATTACGTGCAACACAATTTTGTAAAAAAAACAAAACAACTTTTTTAAGGTTATTTCAAAATATTTCCGTCATAATAGACATCTCAGAAAAGTGTTCTGAGTGCAAGTGAAACATATATTGCTGGAAGAGAAGAGCGGATAGCTTTTTTTAGAATTTAAACCAGATTAGATCTTTTTATTTTCAGATAGGTGGCACTGTTGTCCACATAATACTCTTAAAGAGGTATTGTCACTTCACAGGGAATGACACATGATAGCTAATGGAAAGCCTTTTTGTTTAGGTGATAGCTCCTTTTTTCAGAAAAAGAATGGACCTATGTGTAAACCTACTGAAGTATGTGTTATATGTATGTGCTTTCTTTCTAGATATTACTATTATTACGGATAGTATTATAATCATTGATCTAAATGATTGGTACACTACACCTCTTGCCACTGCACCAGCCTGCCAATCACAGGAAAGAGGAGTAAACCGGTATCGCTCAGTAGGTACTTTGGATTTCTGCATTCTTCAAGAATCATTATTTCAAGGTAATGACCAATTATTTCCAATTTCTGGTAGTTATTTGCCAACAGCAAATTTGTCCAATCTATGACATTTTTCATCTAATGCCAGTCACAAAATATGAGTAATGGAAAATCAATGGGAAAACATCAGTTTTTCAAGGGTAGAGCAGACTCAATATAGGTTCTTGTGAGTTCAATGGACCCAGACGGCATTTGGAAAGGGTGGCAAAATGCCGCTCCCCTGGGATATTTCATCAGCCAGTGTCGATTTCTCTGGTTTCACGTCACCAATGACGCCAAGAGATTGTGCATTAGAATGGGTTGATATTGGTACAATATTGATGCCTTCTCCCTAGGCAGAGGTTATGGCAATGATTATATTTGTCAATCAGAATGCCTAAATGTAAAGTTAAGATAGTTTAAGGGCAGTCAGCCAGACAATCAATTATCCAAAAAGACAACCACTAAAGGCGCTTTTCTAAAAATTCTTCTCATAGACCGGGCCAGAATTTTCATTAGGCAGAGCCTACAGACACAAGTCCACTAGTGAGAGCCTGATTTCAGCACTTATAATGTACCTTTTAGAGCTTAATTGTGCTGATGGGGTAATATGTACGAGGAGCCTTGGCCATTGTCTTCTATAGCACAGTCTCCTATGCTTGACAGGAGAGCTACAGGAACAGTTATACAGGGTGTAAGTCACAATGATGTCCCGGCTCCTCCAGTGTTTGTGTGTGAGGCTGGAAAGGAAGTGGGATGGATCACATCCGATCTGCCCACTAACAACCTCTAACATGAGAAATGGCTTCCAGGTGGAACATAGACAGCAATGAGAGATGCCCTTGCTTTGGTGCTTACAGATATGCGTGTTGGCAGTTGCATTCCAGTGCATGGCAATCCTAGGGAGTGTACTGGTATTGAACCACATTCCCCAGCTCAAGCCTCGATCTCACATTTTCACACAAGTGTGATTCGCAAGTCCTTGCTAATTTGGGATTTCTGTTCCGGATCTTTCAAACTCAACGGTGTCTATTGTTTCCTACAACAAATCACTCAGGTGTGTGATACATTAGTCTTTTATCTTACAGCCTACCAAACTTTGGTGACTCTTAATTATCAGAAAATTATATTAACAAAGATAAAGATAGGGGGCGCAAATATAAGTACAATAGGAGATTAAGAGCAATACTTATTCACACTTGATCATCAATGGATAAACCTAAACATAAAAATCAGTCCATAGCATAATACTGTTTTTATATAGGAGACTAGATTTAGGCGACAATTTTAAACTCACACTTTGCAGAGCCACATATAGCAGGCTCTGACTGTATAGGCTTTTCAAAATCCCTTGTTCAAGTTTTCTCCTCTCCTCCACTCCTCCGGTCAGCAGGATTTTAAACAGATTCAAAATGAGGATAATTTGAGAAGACTAGCTCTATCCTGCAATAATCCAGCTGAAGTGTAAAGAAGTAAAATACTTGATAACTCCTAAAGAACAAGTACTGCCGTTGAAGATTACCCTGTGAGTCTTAAGAACCCAGCCAATCAGAAATTCCTTGGGAAATGCTTCGAAGGAATTTCTGATTGGCTGGGTTCTTAAGACTCACGAGGTAATCTCCAACTGCAGTACTTGTTAAACACCAATATACACCGAAACTGTAGCCCTTCTCAAGTTTTAAATACTCTTAACTCCCTGTGTAATATAACTCTGAAATTAACCGTCTCTAAGTTTAAGTCACCCTTTCCCCTAACCACTTCTAACATTAGATTTAACCCTTTATGCATTTACACAGCTGCATATACTCACAGATTCACACACCATACAATCAGGAATATGCCCATAAATATAGACATATGCAATTGTCAAATATGAATATATAATATTAGTATTATTACTGGCATGTATAGAGTGCCCACATACCCTGCAGCACTGTACAATTGTGGGAAAAGACAGTACAATATACACAGACCAATACAAAAGGTAAACAGGGCCCTGCCCTTGAGCTTGGATCTAGCCACTGGAGCTCTTTTACAGTACAGAAAACTACAGTGGTAAACTACAGCTAAAAATGGTAACAGTGTTTGAATCTAAAAAAAAATAGTAATATTGTGACAAATGTGTAATACATTAGGTAGAGTATCTTCCATGCTTCAGTCAGTATCTGAAAGTTGTAGGGAGATGTGGAAATGAGATGCTGTGTTGTTTCTTGAGGCCTTAAAGGAACATTCCAAGAACCATAACCACATCATTAAAATTAAGTGGTTATGGTACCAGGAGGTCCCAGGTGCTTGCCCACCTTCCGTTTTATAGAATTTTAGAAAAAGGAAGGGAGAGAGGCGAGGGAGATTCGGCGTTGGAACACAGACTTTGTGGTTAAACTGCTCGAGAGCAGTTTAACCCTAAAGTCTATGTTCCAGCGCATACCTGGGCAATATAAGAACACACAATTTGTTTTAGATGTTTTTATGCCTGCTATGGCAAGTTAATACATTTATTATAAATAGCTTCTATCTGCATTTTTTGGGGGGGAGTAGGGGGTGCCTTAGAATATTGTGCCTATATGCACCTGATGTAAAAATCAGCATGCTGATAGAGAAAAAAAATTGGATTCAGTGTCTCTCTATAAAAAGCAATCCTCATATGGCCACAGGTGGTACATGTGACAAGATATAAATTGACATGATAATATTTGTAGTTCTCTGTTCTTCCAATTTTAATAAAAGCTCGTAGTTGCTTTTGGCTCAGTCAAGTAGTGCTGGAGAAGAATGTGTTTAGAACATCTGGATTTTTTGACTGCTACAATCTTTGGGTATTTGGGTGGAACTTTTCTCTATATAACAAAACATGCCAGCTACAAAATCCATGATCACAAAAAATGTATTTTCAAGGCAAAGTATTTCTGTTGTCAGACAATACAGAATGCATCCTTGGTTTATATTATTTGAAGAACATGTTAGAGTTTTTATAGCTAAAAACATTGTATAGAACTTGAAAAGAAAACATAGTTATAGTTACAGACTAAACTTTGCAGTGCAGTTTCCAATTCACTTCAGGTAGTCCTCATTTTACAACTTACCTGTTTAACAACGACTCAGACTTACGGCCGGCTCTCTAGTGCGGATATTCAAGGAACGCCCCACGTTAGAAAGCTGTTCTATGTTCGGGGAATTTTCCCTGAACATAGATTAGAGGAATTCCCTGCTCTGGTGCGTTTGTCTATGTTCGGGGAAATTTTCCCGAACATAGACCTGCTCTGGTGCACATGCTCTGTAGCAGATCCTCACTCACCGACCAATTCGTTTTACAACCAAGTCGTGAGAACGGAACTCGGTTGGTAAGTGAGAAGAGCCTGTACAATAAAGTGCTTAGTGAATAAAGATACTAATGCGGGTTCCTTTCTACAAAATACTTTAATAATAGCAAATACAACGAAAAGCTGGATGTCACTAATTTAACTTCTGTGGAATTGATAGGTCTACATCATCGCTCCCGGCACTGCTCGGCTTGCCCTGGTTAGATGTCATGGGAGACTCACTGAGGTCCAATCAAAAGCTTATCCTAAAGAAATAAAGCAAAGGAGAGGGATGTGACGCTACCTTAAATAAGGGGAAAAATACATATATTTAATTTATTGATAAAAGCTAATTAGAATGATAATAAAAAATGTCACAAAAACAGCAGGGAACACATTGCTCACTGCACCAGGGCAGTAAATGTGCTCCATGTTCTTGGTGCCAGCAGCAATGTTCCTCAGTTCTGAAATGTCTCACAAAAAAATAGCAATACCACGTTCAAAATAACTTAATGGAATTAAAAGAAGAGATATCTGAAAAACAAGCCTTGTGGTATCCTTGCTGATTTATTGCAATATTATGAACATTGCATGCCAACCATAATAAGCAATAGTGATAGGAGTTGTAACAAACACATCTCTGCTCATCCAAAAAGAGAGGGGGAGGGACAAAAAAAAATAACTAAATGAAACTGGGAACTGAATGCATGTCACATCACTACTGAAGGCTTTCTTAACATCATAGAGAAACCTTTGATTGGACCATCTGAGCCGACAAGGGGAGAGTGAGAGACAGGAAGCTGAAACACTGCACATCCAGACTCCTACCTCCTTGACCACTTACATAGAAACATAGAATGTGACGGCAGATAAGAACCATTCGGCCCATCTAGTCTGCCCAATATTTCGAAATACTTTGAATTAGTTCCTGGCCTTATCTTAAGTCTAGGATAGCATTATGCCTATCCCACACATGCTTAAACTCCCTCACTGTGTTAACCTCTACCACTTCAGCTGGAAGCTATTCCATGCATCCACTACCCTCTCATTAAAGTAATACTTCCTGATATTAGTTTTAAACCTTTGCCCCTCTAATTGTGGTAGTTTTTCTTCTTTTAAATATAGTCTCCTCCTTTACCGTGTTTATTCTCTTTATGTATTCTATCATATCCCCCTTGTCTCATCTTTCCTCCAAGCTATACATGTTAAGATCCTTTAACCTTTCCTGGTAAGTTTTATCCTGCAATCCATGAACCAGTTTAGTAGCCCTTCTCTGAACTCTCTCTAAAGTATCAATATCCTTCTGCAGATATGGTCTCCAGTACTGCGTACAATACTCCAAGTGAGGTCTCACCAGTGTTCTGTACAATGGCATGAGTACTTCTCTCTTTCTACTGCTAATACCTCTCCCTATACAACCAAGCATTCTGCTAGCATTTCCTGCTGCTCTATTACATTGTCTGCCAACCTTTAAGTCATCTGAAATAATTACCCCTAAATCCCTTTTCTCAGATGTTGAGGTTAGGACTCTATCAAATATTCTGCACTCTGCCCTTGGGTTTTTACGTCCAATGTGCATTATCTTGCACTTATCCACATTAAATGTCAGTTGCCACAGCTCTGACCATTTTTCTAGTTTACCTAAATCATTTGCCATTTGGCTTATCCCTCCTGGAACATCAACCCTGTTACATATCTTAGTATCATCCGCAAAAAGACATACCTTACCATCAAGACCTTCTACAATTTCACTAATAAAAATATTAAAAAGAAGGGTTCCAAGCACAGATCCCTGAGGTACCCCACGGGTAACTAGACCTTGCTTTGAATATACTCCGTTGACAACAACCCTCTGTTGCCCGTCATTTTAGCCACTGCTGAATCCATTCAACGATATTGGAATCCAAACTCAAAGATTGCAGTTTATTGATGAGCCTTCTATGCGGAACAGTGTCAAAAGCCTTACTGAAATCGCAATGTCTACTGCACCACCCTGATCTATAATTTTAGTTACCCAATCAAAAAAGTCAATAAGATTAGTTTGGCATGATCTCCCTGAAGTAAATCCATGTTGTCTCTGATCTTGAAATCCATCCCTATCCTTTAACATGGCTTCAAAAGCAAAAGTGGCTATGTTGGTTGGAGTAACCTTTTAAACGTGAATTAACTTTGAATATTTTAGTGAATAAACCTGTCAATTGAGAATTCAAAAGGAATTTCAAATTTAGATCAGGGTAGCTGAAGTGAAAGTGTATCAGACTTAGAGAATATTTCCAGGATATATATTATAACCTTAACTTTGAAATTCACTTTGAATTTGCCTTTAATTCTCAATTTAGTCTATAACCCTGCACATCTTCAAAAATGGATTTTAAAATTACAAGCACAGCTTAAATATTCATTGACAAAATTATTTAACACATTTGTCTGAAATATTTCTAGTTCACACTAAAGGTTAGATAATAAAAAAAAATTATAGTGACTCATAATTTAAAAAAATAAAATTATTGAGTGGGAATATTTATATGTCAGTAAAATTGGATTTAATTTCATTCGCTCCTTCATATTCTTAAAATAAATAACAAGTTTAACTTGTTATACTGGTTTGGACACAGAATCTTCTATACGTACAAAAATAAAAGAATGTGCACTCTTTGTCTAGTGCTACACCCTTCAGATGATCCTCTACCAAGCAGAGGACATTCATGCGGGAGGTGAAATACGTAGGAGGAGAATGGATATTGAGGAAAACAATAACTTAACTTGTGCCGTGGAAGGTTCTGCTCAGCAACTTAAATAGCCAGGAATGGCAAAAATAACTGACAATAAGGCCCCAATTTGCATTTTGTTAATTAGGTGCCTATCCCAATAGCAGCCTCTGTTGTTGTTGTTTTTTATTGTAACAACTTTTTACTAGTTATTTGTCCTTCTAAACTTTCCAGTTATTGAATCCATTGATCTAACATTGTTTCCCGTCTTGATGTAGCTACTATGTTATGTTTCATTTTTAAACTATTTAATAAAAGTTACATTTTATTTTTTCATGTTGGAGAAAAACTTATAAACAAGTTGACTATTTTTGCTTCTTTTAAATAGGTGCTAACTTTCCTAGTTCTGTTTCATGATGAGTATTAGTAAAGGTGTCTGGAGACCCATTCATTGTAATAGTGAAATGTTGCTTTAAGTGGGTATGTGCTCTCTGTGAGTATGTGGGCATATGAGCTCAGAATCCATTTAGAGTAAAATGAAAGAGGTCCAGGCACTCCTTGGTTCAAGCCAGGCACTTTATTGGAACCACAGCAGCAACGTTTCAACCCAAGGGTCTTTATCAAGCTTGATAAAGACCCTTGGGTCAAAACGTTGCTGCTGTGGTTCCAATAAAGTGCCTGTCTTGAACCAAGGAGTGCCTGGACCTCTTTCATCCTACTCTACTATATTGGGAATTTGGTGTTTGACCCTGGTACAGCAAGCACCCTGGCTTGGATTGATGGGAGTGAGTGCAGTTCCACATATATCACAGAATCCATTTAGGGCAGCCCATGCGCAGAACTATTCTGAAAATACAAGGAGTATTGCATGTGTGGGGATGCTGCTTTTTGGATTTTGTGTGTGAATGGGGCTTGTCATGGACCCAGGGTTGCACGGTAGGAGTTCCTCTTGTTTGGCTGGGAATTTTACAAGGGGCATATGTTGTTTCATGTTGTTTGAATTATATGGACAAAATGGAGCTGAGTATTGGTTTGTTTTGGTGGGGCTGAGAGCTGTTTACAGCAAGAAAAATAGGGAGTTATGGGAAGAGGAACTGTGTGTACTGTTAATTACTGTATTGTATGCAAATGACCCTCTGTGGGTACAACACCTCTACACAGCTGTAATAAAGTAAGTTCTGCTTAACCCCTGCATGTAGTCTCGACTCATTGTGTGAGGTAAAGACTATAATTGCTCGCTATATTTAACCTCCGAATGCTGCTCAGATTACTTTGCGATGGACATCTGAGCACTCCTAATGGCACAGAATACTTTGACTCAGCAATGTGATATCGGATGGTTCAAAAATAGCCTAGGAAGCCTAGGAAGCAAGTAACGGAGGGCTGTTTACAGTATAGTATGTGTGTAGAGAGGGATGTTTGTGGTGTCGTGTGTGTGTTGTGTGTGTGTGTTGTGGCATGCATGGGTGGGATACTGGGTGTTATCGCTCCCTCTTTAGGGCGGCACACTTTTAGTGTTGTGTCTGCCGGGGAGATGCTTTGTTGTCCCTTGTTAGCCTTAACCCCAGCGGCACCTCAGACATTTAGCCAGTTTGTCTGGGAGTGGGTGGAACAAAAAATTCTGCTCTGGGTTCCAAATAACCTAGGTACACCACTGCCCTTTAAACAATGCGATATATG
Organism: Pelobates fuscus; assembly: GCF_036172605.1. Classification (NCBI taxonomy): domain Eukaryota; kingdom Metazoa; phylum Chordata; class Amphibia; order Anura; family Pelobatidae; genus Pelobates; species Pelobates fuscus. The sequence continues at coordinate 84,939,506 of NC_086325.1, read as the reverse complement.
ATGATTCAACAACTAATATAGTGATTTTCCACATTCAAATGTAGATGGGGCAGGCTTTTAAGTAAGTTATAACAAACTGGACAAAACCCAGAAACAATGCATCCATAGCATCCTTTCATCATAACCATTCCAATAATCTGTAGTAGTGATGGAGCATGCACTGCCCCTATAAAGATTTTGAATAGTTTATTTGCTGCTCTCTTTTATACAATACATATGCCTAGTCAAGGTAGTTTGGTTTGTGTTCTTTGACATTCTATTAGAAACCTTGAGATCTGTGCTGATAAAGTACAGCTCGCATGCCGAGTGCTCCCAGCAGTGGCAGATCCAGGGCCTGATCTCGGGAGGGGCACTTGTAGATTATTTAAAGAAATAATCCAGGCACAATAACCACTACAGCTCAGTGTAGTAGTTATGGTGCCAGTAGTGCCAGGATCCCATCCCAGAGTAAGTAGTCAAACCGTTTAAGAACAGTTTGACAACTTACCTGGGGTCTGCTGGGATATAGGGCATAGGAGCAGTGGTATGTGTTGGGGTGAAGTGTGTGTGTGAGCGGTGAAGTGTGTGTGCGAGTGCACAAGGGCGGCAGTGTATGTCAGGGTTGCAATGTGTGTGTTGGGGGCAGTGTATGTGTGGGGCAGTGTGTGTGTGAGCGGTGCAGTGTGTATGTGAGGGTGGCAGTGAGTGTGAGAGTTGCTGTGTGTGTGTTTGGGGCAATGTGTGTATGGGGGCAGTATGTGTAGTGTGTGTATAGGGGCAGTGTGTGTATGGAGGGCACTGTGTGTAGGGGTCTGCAGTGTGTGTATGGGGGCAGTGTGTGTATGGGGGGCACTGTGTGTAGTGTGTGTATGGGGGCCAGTGTGTGTAGTGTGTGTATGGGGGGCATTGTTTGTGGGGCACTGTGTGTATGAGGGGAAGGGTTTGTTGGGCAGTGTGTGTATTGTGTTTGGGGGGCAGTGTGTGTATGGAGGGCAGTGTTTGTGTTCACTGTGTGTAGTGTGTGTATGGGGGGCATTGTTTGTGGGGCAGTGTGTGTTTTAGGGGGGGCAGTGTGTGTAGGGGGGCAGTGTGTGTATGGGGGCAGTGTGTGTATGGGAAGGAGGGTAGGGAGGCTTTTTAATATTTTTTTTTATTTAAAAAAATATATTTATTGATGTCCCCCCTCCCTTCTTACCTTTACTGGGAGGAGGGTGGACATTTCTTAGTCCCTGGTGGTCCGGTGGGGAATCCCTGGTGGTCCCAGTGGTGGTGAGGTGAACTCTAGCCCGTGCTCCAGGACTAGAGTTCACTCTCGCGAGATTTGGAGCTGAGCTCCTAGGTCCTGTCTTACTCCCTCCCCTGTCAGCTGCCAGCACAGTGCCTGCGGACCAGGGAGGGAGATCTCTGATCTCCCTCCCCGGTCCGCAGGCACATTGCAGGGCTGGCACTTGGACAATGCCAGCCCTGCATTAGCCGGCAGAGGAGAATCTCGGGGGGGTTTCCCCCCCCTGGATCCGCCACTGGCGCCCAGCTCTGGATTCTTGGTAACAGTTTACTAATGGCACGATCTTGTAATAATATTAATGCACATTGCGATTTCTATAGTTTTAAAAAGGCCTGAAGGTCTGGAGTATAGGTGATAAACGATTTAAATCAACCTCAAATGAAGGCTGAGTTTGAACCTCATTAAAAACTTGACGTTGGGGCGGAGCCTGGCACTCACGCTGAGCGGCTGTGCTACACTTCAGCTCCTGCTAATTATTGTACTTTTCGGGGGTAAACCCCAAAAAACACAGCACAGTCGCACACCAGAGATGAGGAATCATGTCGGGGATACCCGGGAGAATAGCCCGACTCCAAACTCAAGATTATACCACCCTGGGAACTCGACAAAGAGCCCTGAGGCCTACCGGAGATCGAGTGCCTGGGAGACGGCCACTTCCTGCTCTGAATGACCTGGTCGGGGATACCTCGGGGGCATCACCTCCTACCCCCCCCCTTGGACCAATGGGGGTCATCTCGATCCACAACAAGCGATTGGAGAGGCGATTGGAGAGTGTCAGGATCGGGACAGGGATCCAACACGCAGAATACAAACAGGAGCTAGGTACGTATACCGGACCTTAGAATGGGCGGACTAACGTAAGGAGTAAGCAAAGAATGGTCAGAGACAAGCCGAGGTCGAGGGAACGAGAGAGCAGGAAAGCGAGAGACAAGCCGAGGTCAAAGGATAAGAGAGGTAAGCAGGGTCGAAAACACAAAGCCGAGTCAGAACCAAAAAGACAAACAGTAATAAGAGCACTGAGTGACCAGACTAGCTAGAACCACGACAGGGCAATGAACCATTACACACATCCCTATTTTATACCTTGGCTCTTTAATTGATGACTCCGCCCCTGACGAGCCCCGATTCGTTGCTCGGGATTAGATTGACAGGTCGGGACGTGATTGCCGTCATGACGTCGGCTACTGAGCGCCGCGTCATAAAAGGAGGCGGAGCTATCGCGCCCGGCGTGTAAACGGCCGGGAGAGCTGCGAGGATCGGTGAGTCAGCCCCCCTGAGAGGACGGCCGTCTGAAAGTCTAACCTCCTCCGAGGTAGAGACTCCAGGTACCCTGACAGTACCCCCCCTCTCAGAAACGCCCACTGGGCGGAAGGAACCGGGGCGAGACGGAAAACGAGCATGAAAAGCCCTGAGGAGCAAATTTCATGGAAGGAACCTTCAAGCGGATGTTTCTGGTACTCAACCATACCCTATCACCCGGGGCAAAAACCGGAGCCACCCGTCTACGTTTGTCAGCGTGTCGTTTGAACACCGTGGAATTATGAAGAAGAATTCGTCGAGTCTGATCCCACAACTTTCTCAGATTGGCAACATGAACATCAACCGACGGTATCCCTTGGGAAGGGGAAACTGACGGAAAAATGGAAGGATGAAAGCCATAATTCATGAAAAAGGGGCTAGAACGAGTAGAATCGCAAACGAGATTGTTGTGCGCAAACTCCGCCCAAGGAATTAGACCGACCCAATCGTCCTGGTGTTCAGAAACAAAACAACGCAAATATTGTTCAACCTTTTGGTTGGTGCGTTCAGCAGCTCCGTTGGACTGGGGATGATAGGCAGAAGAGAAATTCAATTTGATGCCAAATTGAGAACAGAAGGACTTCCAAAACCGGGAAACAAATTGGGAACCTCTATCAGAAACAATTTCAGAGGGAATACCATGTAAACGAAAAATCTATTTCGCGAAAATCTCAGCCAATTCGGGAGAAGAGGGCAATTTAGGCAAGGGTACAAAATGAGCCATTTTAGTAAACCTGTCAATCACCGTGAGGATAACAGTATGTTTTTTAGAAACAGGCAAATCGACAATGAAGTCCATAGCCAAACAGGACCATGGTTTCTCGGGAATTTCTAGGGGGTGCAAAAGCCCACATGGGAGCGTATGAGGTTGTTTAGTCTTCATACAGACATCACATGCCCCGACGAAATCACTAACATCCTTACGTAACGAAGGCCACCAGAAATCTTTAGAAATCAACACGTTTTGCGTATGCCAGGGTGTCCGGCAATTTTACTGTTATGAAAACAATGCAGCAGTTCCAGTTGGAGTTCAGGAGGAACGAAGTACCGATCCCCAGGAACATGTCTGGGAGCCAGATGTTGTACTTTCTTGATCTCGGCAAGCAACGGGGAGTGTATCTTGATACTCGTGTTGGCAACAATATTACACTTGGGAACTACAGAGGAAAAAAAACGTATCAGACATAGTAGAAGGTTCATGTTGGCGGGACAATGCATCAGCCTTAGAGTTTTTAGAACCAGGTCTATAAGTGAGCACGTAGTTGAAATGAGTGAGGAACAAGGACCAACGAGTTTGCCTGGCGGACAAGCGCTTGGCCTCCCCTATATAGGACAAGTTCTTGTGATCCTTCAAAATAGTAACCGGGTGTAAAGTCCCTTCCAACAAATGTCTCCATTCCTTTAAAGCCATAATGACCGCTAATAGTTCCCTGTCACCAATATCATATATGCTTTCAGGCCCAGATAATTTCTTGGAAAAAAAAACACATGGATGCAATGGTTTATTCAAACCTAGCCTTTGGGACAAGATAGCGCCTATACCTGTCTCTGAGGCGTCTACCTCGAGTAAAAAAGGCAAAGAGGTGTCAGGATGAACTAATATCGGTGCTGAGGCAAACTGTTCCTTGAGTGTTCTGAAAGCAACAAGCGCCTCAGTAGACCAAGTCTTAGTATCAGCACCCTGTCTAGTCATATTGGTAATAGGAGCAATAATAGAAGAGTACCCCTTAATGAAGCGCCTATAATAATTGGAGAATCCGATAAACCTCTGAATGGCCTTGAGTCCTTTGGGCAATGGCCAATCTAAAATTGATTGGAGTTTAACCGTGTCCATCCTAAACCCGTCTCCAGAAATAACGTAACCAAGAAAGTTTATCTGAGATTGGTCAAAGCTACACTTCTCCAATTTGCAGTACAAACCATGTTGTAGAAGTTTGCGCAATACCCTTCTGACTTGTTTGTGGTGAGTCTCAGTCTCTCTAGAGTGTATTAGTATATCATCCAAATATACAATAACACATTCATGTTGAAATTCCCTAAGAACCTCATTAATTAGGTCCTGGAATACTGCAGGTGCATTGCAAAGCCCGAAGGGCATTACCGTATACTCATAGTGGCCATACCGGGTATTGAAAGCCGTTTTCCATTCGTCTCCCTGCTGAATTCTCACCAAGTTATAAGCTCCCCTCAGATCTAACTTGGTAAAAATCTTGGAGCCTTTCAGTCGATCAAAGAGCTCAGTAATCAAGGGAATAGGATAAGCATTTCTAATCGTTATCTTATTCAAGGCCCGATAATCAATGCAAGGCCGTAGAGTGCCGTCTTTCTTATCCACAAAAAAGAAACCGGCCCCGGCTGGAGAAGAGGATCTCCTAATAAATCCCTTGTCTAGGTTCTCCCGAATATACTCCTCTAAGACTAAGTTCTCCTTAGTTGATAGAGGATATACCGTACCCCTCGGAGGCATAGTACCAGGCAGGAGTCTAATCTTACAGTCAAAGGACCTATGTGGGGGTAAAGTATCAGCCTTCTTTTTGTCAAAGACTGCCTTTAAATCCAGGTACTGAGACGGTATCCGTAAATCTGTGGATTGGGTAGAATTACTCGGTGCGTCAACTACGCAAACCGGTGAGATTTTATGTAAACATCCCCTCTGGCAACCCTGACCCCAGGAGACTATCTCACCCTGTTCCCAGTCAATAATAGGGTTATGCTTCTTAAGCCAGGGATACCCCAAGACTATTGGAAATGAAGGAGATGAGATAAGCATGAGGGATATTCCTTCCTCGTGTAAAATACCAATGGTTAACTTAACTGGTATGGTCTCACGAAAAATAACAGGTTCTGATAATGGTCTACCATCTATGGTGTATCCCTTAGCTGAGATGGGATAGAGTGGTTCGTGACAAAGGCTTGGTCAATAAAGCTTTCAGCTGCTCCGGAATCTATCAATGCCATAGCATTAAGTACTCCCTTCTCCCAAGCTAAAGAAACAGGTAACAGAAGCCTATGATCTTTGTAATCATATATAGAGGACAAGATAGAAACACCCAAGGCCTGTCCTCTTGAGAAACTTAGGTGCGAGCGTTTCCCGGGCGGTTAGGGCAATTTAGGCGTAGGTGACCTCTTACTCCACAATACATACACAGCCCCTCCCTTCTCCTGTATTGTCTTTCATTTTCTGAGAGACGAGTGTTACCTATTTGCATAGGTTCTGGGAGAGCTAACGTTGTAGACTCAGAATTCTGAAATGCGGGAGCTAGTCTTATGGAAGGTCTACGAGTTCTATCTCGAGTGTTCTGCCTCTGTCTCATGCGTTCATCTATTCGAGAAATAAATGAAATTAAATCTTCCAAATTTTCAGGAAGATCTCTTGTGGCAACCTCGTCTAGGATCTCATCTGATAATCCGTTCAGAAATACGTCCATATAGGCCTGTTCATTCCACTTGACTTCTGCCGCCAAGGATCTGAACTCTAACGCATAATCCACAAGGGTTTGGTTATGCTGTCTAAGACGTAATAGTAGTCTAGCTGCATTGGCCTTTCTTCCTGGAGGGTCAAAAGTCCTCCTAAAAGCAGCGACAAATGCATTATAGTTATAGACTAACGGACTATCATTTTCCCACAGGGGGTTAGCCCATCTAAGAGCCTTGTCAATGAGTAACGAGATTATGAATCCAACCTTCGCCCTGTCTGTAGGGTAGGCGCGGGGTTGTAATTCAAAATGGATCCCTATCTGGTTTAGAAAACCTCGACAGGTATCCGGAGAGCCGCCATATCGTAAAGGGGAAGTAACACAGGAAGAGGCTCCCACTGTGGCTACCTCTAGGCCTGTATTAACAAGAGAGATGGATGGCGTACGCATCTCCTCTGATTGATTACTAGGATGAGATAGCAATGCTTGCAGCGCTAGAGCCATCTGGTCCATTCTATGGTCCATGGCTTCAAATCTCGAGTCAGGAGAACCAATCTGAGCGTTTGTACCTGCAGGATCCATTGGCCCTGTCGTAATGTCAGGATCAGGACAGGGATCCAACACGCAGAATACAAACAGGAGCTAGGTACGTATACCGGACCTTAGAATGGCCGGACTAACGTAAGGAGTAAGCAAAGAGACAAGCCGAGGTCGAGGGAACGAGAGAGCAGGAAAGCGAGAGACAAGCCGAGGTCAAAGGATAAGAGAGGTAAGCAGGGTCGAAAACACAAAGCCGAGTCAAAACCAAAAAGACAAACAGTAATAAGAGCACTGAGTGACCAGACTAGCTAGAACGACGACAGGGCAATGAACCATTACACACATCCCTATTTTATACCTTGGCTCTTTAATTGATGACTCCGCCCCTGACGAGCCCCGATTCGTTGCTCAGGATTAGATTGACAGGTCGGGACGTGATTGCCGTCATGACGTCGGCTACTGAGCGCCGCGTCATAAAAGGAGGCGGAGCTATCGCGGCCGGCGTGTAAACGGCCGGGAGAGCTGCGAGGATCGGGTGAGTCAGCCCCCCTGAGAGGACGGCCGTCTGAAAGTCTAACCTCCTCCGAGGTAGAGACTCCAGGTACCCTGACAGAGAGGCGGCTATAGGCTGAGCCTACAACATGAGGCAACACAGCACCAGGACAGGCGAACACGAGGCGCAACTAAAATGGCGACAGCAAGTGCACCAGGTGAGACACCTGAACGCCACACAGACATGCCAGACTATGAAGCTAAACTCACCACTATCTTCAACGCCTTCTGGGCACGGCTGGAGCACCGGGCATGGCTGAATAAACCGAGCACATGCTGGAGCAACGAGAAACCTAAGCAACACAGCCGCTAGCACCTTACTCCTAAACGGCACAGGGTCCCAAGATGGCGCCGCAGGAGGAGAGACCCTCTGCCTGCAGGCAAATTCATTGGAGGGAATCAAGCACCGGAGCACAGCCGCAGAGTGCTGGGGACCCCTCGTGCTCCCAATAGCTCTCCCAACTCTTCTTCCGAGCAGGGAGCCCACCAGAGGGTAACTCCTCACCGCCACCCATACACCAAGGGAAACAACCGGAATCCGGCGAAACCTTGGGCCCACGACCCTGAGGATGGGGTCAATGGACTTGTGGCAAGGGCCCCCGCTAAGGCCTCGGGCCGAAGACACAGGACACTCAAGCGACAAGGAACTGGGAGGTCCACCGGGGGAACCACAACTCAGAGGGCCAAGCACCCGGCGGGTCAAAGCATACACCCTAGAGAAACAGGCCCAACCCTCAATAGAGCGACGGACCAAAAAGGCAGTCCCCCACAACCAAGTGGACTGGTCCCTGCATACTGCAGCATGATTCCTCCATGTGGGGTGGGCTGAATAAATGCATGGACGCTTGCAGCACTCGATGCCTTGGACTGCTCCAAGTAACCGAGAGAGACACACTGTCATACCCTGAGGGTTTCACCCATAAGGTTTCCTTTCACATGCACCGTAATGTTTTCTACAGTTAATACTAATATAGCAAATTGAATGGCTGGGCCTGCATTAGTTTGAAGTTAATCGTATCTAGCAACCTATAACCAGCCATAACCTGCATTGTTCAACTCACATACTTTTCAATGCTAACGGTACCCATCTGGCAGCCTGGGTAAATCGATTTAACCACAACGCCTCTACAGCTATTATTAACAGAAGGCACTATCAGACAGGCTTGCATAGATCCCAATAAAACATCACCCAGTCCCCTCAGGCCAGCCTTAGCATGTATAGTACTGTATATATTACCCATTTAGCTTGTTTAGCATGTATAACACTCTTGTTGAAAAGCTTAGCCTTCGCTGTGGACATATTTCCTGTCCTGAGTACACTGATTAACAACGTTATTGAATATGCTGCTAGACAGACCTTTTCCTAGATTGACAGGCTAGTCAACAGGACCTAGCTGATCTGCGATTTGTCGCCTAACAGATAGATGTGTGCTACGTTGCCAGCTTGCCTTAGCAATTCAAATTGTACTTTAACGTCTTATTCTCACTACTATGCGCCTGTTAGCAACCATGACGCAACAGTTCAGCATGTCTAGCATCTAAACTCTATTTAACCAATAGCCTAGTGTTGCATATTCCCTAAGCCTGTTTAACCCTATAATTCATAGCTTGTATTTTCAACCTATAGATTAGCAACCAAAAATTTAAAAAATGAGGCATCGCTATCCTGGAAATTTAATATAATATTGCCAAATGATGTATCAACCCTATGCAGTAAAACACTCGTACATTTCCCTTGCTTTTCTTTTGTACCCCATCTTATATGCCTTTAATAAAGAAAGATTGACACAAAAAAAACTGAGACATTGATGTAAAGTTGTGAGCAAGTACTAAAGGAACTGCAACTATTGCAACATAGGGCAACTTTTACTAACTTGTGAGAAATGTGTCCACTCCAAGTGATAGGAAAAAAAATGTTTGTTCTATTTAAATAAGTCAAAAAAGTTGTGCAAGTATTGGGTCTTTTTGGACTCTGGGCAATGTTGCTTTTGCACTCCCTGCAAAGTCCATTTATTACAACACATCTGTTAGTGGTTCATAGGTACCTGTAAAATATCTGCGAAAACCCTTAGGGAGTTATAATGACACTAATGGCCATGCAAGTTAGCCACAGTTCTGGTATAACAAGTCTCCTTCTGTACCTGGAAGACAGCTTTGAAGAATGCAGAAACATCGCTGCAGAGCTAAATTATGAAAGTTTTTTTTTCCTCTTCGGTGTCCCTTTCGTGCTAAAGTTGAGTACCTTAATGTTTACATAGCAACAGCATACCTACCAAATATCATTAGTGTTTTGTTTTTTTATAGTGAGAATTACACCCCAAATATTTGGGGAACCGGTTCTTACAATACAATACAATTGCTTGCAGGTGCTTACATCGTGTATTAACTGGATTTTCAGATTGCTCCATCCACTTTCTGACACACAGTGTTTAGTTTATCTTGTGAAAGAAGGTTGTTAATACATTGGGAAAACATACACACAGGTATTCACTTAAGTCCAGGTGCCCCCAGTCTGTATCTTGGGCTATTTGGCACCAGTATCTGGGTATAGATCATTATTCTTAACAGTTTCCATATTTTGACATTCAAATATCCCAAAGGATAGGAATGCAAACAGCAGACAAATAGCCCAAAATTGCCCAAAGAATGGGCAATCAAATATGGCAATTGGCTAGTTACAGTTAACAAACCACCACAGTTAAATGAAGTGCTAGTGGTTCTACCATGCAGCCACCCATTGCTTTTGGGTAGGGGGTCTAATCTTAAAATAATGGGGGTCTAACTGATCCCTCATAAACAAGTGAGGAGGCACTTGCTCTCTCGCCAATTTCCTGCAGTAGTCACTGGTGACGGCTGTCGTGATTGACACTGTAGCTCTGCCCTGTGTCTAGGAAAGCCAGGTGGAGGAAATATACAGAGGCAAGACAGTCCCTATTTTTCTCTGTATATCTATTGACTATGTTGGAATAATAGTGACAGTGCCGCTTTAAAGCCTGCTCCCCGAATGCAGGCCATTTATGAAGCACTATCTCTGCCAGGTCCTAGTGTCCAATCCCTTCCTTCATCTTGAAATCTGCCCAGTAGATATCATGAGGGACAGGCCTCTGGGAACTATTTTTACTGGGACAGTACCCAACAATGTGGGCATATCCTGGCAAATCTGGGATTATTGGCACCTATGCATGTATCCACCTGCAGGTAGAAAGAACAAAAAACAAGCAATGTTACTAGTAATTGTCTTACTTTACCACATTCTAAAACACAACAAAATGTGATAAAACAATGCTTTGGCTGTCTTTACCCCAAATAAACTAATGTAAAAGGGGAAAATACTATTCATTGCTTGATGCTATGCCCAGCATCCAAAAAAAGAAAAAAAGATGGTGGGTTATAAATGTTAAGCTTTCTTGCATTAGCTGCAGAATAAATTTCTGCAGCTCTTGTAAGCCCTCCCCTTTTTGCCCAGCACAGATTTGGCGGTATGTGCTGGACATTGCCAAAAAAGAAGCTTCTCTGAGAAGTCTTTTAAACTAAATCAAGCATGTAAGTGACGGCCCAATCATGCATTTCTGAAGTACTTTAGGTGCATAAAGAGTTAAACAAAAATAATATTACATAGTAGTTTTATGATCTTATTAGCGGGTTACTCCAAGCACCATGACCCACTTCCGTGATTTTCATTTTTATGAAATTACTGGTTTTTGGTTTGAGTAACTCTTTAAAAAAGAAAGTTTTGAGAAACAAAAAATGTGTGTTAATTACATTACAAGTTATCAGTCAATTATATTTCTGTCTTATTTCTACTTTTCCCTCATATTTATAAAATAGTATAGTGTTTTTTTACCTGACTCCCATTTTAAAGGAACACTCTTAGTAGCAAAACCACTATCAGGGTCATTCACGAAGGTGTGAATTCAAAGTGAATCTCCAAACTAAGGTAAAAAATAGCTGAAGCATTCTCTAACTCAGCCATGGTTCCCTTTTAGCTATGATCGCCTTTAATTTGGAATTCACTTTCAATTCCCACTTTAGTGTATAACCCTGTATATCTTAATGAAGTAGTTTTGGTGCATGTACCCTATCTCTGTTCTCTGGCAATAATCATGACTATCAATGTCATCACGCAAAGAGTGATGGTGACGACTCGCCCTGTAAAGCTTTCTCTGTAAAAATAAAATCGGATTAGTAAAGCACAACGATATTTGCGTAAAAGCCATGGGTTACGATGCGCTGTCCTCCCACTCCTCTCCAAGATCTCCCTTCTATTGGCTGAAATATTTTAGTGGGAAAAGGGGACAGACATGATTGTATATAAGCATGATTAAACCTTTCTGGTATTCCCCCTCTTACCCCTTGGAAATCCCAAGGTCTCATTCCTGATGGAAATAATTGGATACCCAAGACCGAGGTGAGGGGATTGAGGCCAGAGCAAACCGAACTCTTATTTTGTTCCATAATTGTTAACGAGGTGGCTGTACCGGGGCTTAGTGTTCATGTAAGTAACCTATCGGTCTTGTCTGCCCACATGTAAAATAGAGGCACGTCTGATCTAATTAAACTGCACCCTAGGTCAACCCACCTCCACTCAACTGGTGGCACATGCCACATGACTATTTGGACCAACTGGGCGTTTAAAATATTTGACTAACAGAAAAAAATACACCTCATGAGTCCCTACAATTTGACACCTATTTCCTGAAATATTTGTCTAGATGACATTATGATGCATTCCTAAGCTAGAAAACAAATAAAATAATATGGCCTGCTTCAGTTCCATATAAATGTTGGGATTTTTGCAGATTGTTGTTCAAACATTCAATCCACATAAAAGATTTTTAGTTTTCTTCTTATGACTATTAAATAGACATTCTAAAATACAAAGATCACGATGGTGTCACTTTTTCTTTTTTTTATAACAAATTTTTCTATCCTTTTCTATCCTAATGTCTTTTTTTTCCCAGTAGTTTCAAATTGTTGGTGTGTGAGTGCACAGAGCTCTACAACAATAATACTTACAATAATATGTCTTTAACCCCTTAAGGACCAAACTTCTGGAATAAATGGAATCATGACATGTCACACATGTCATGTGTCCTTAAGGGGTTAAACTACAATAAATGTGTTTAGAAATTAGTCTGAGTAACTAAGTTAGCTTGCACTTTTTCTAAATTACATTTCAGTTACATAAATTGTTCTTAGTAAGTCACCTAGAATTTCTCACAACAGTCCCGTGCCTGGTCACACCCCTATAATTAAAGTACCCCTTTTTCTCCATTTGGAATGTTGGGAGGTATGACATTTTCATTTTGCAGTTACTTTATGGCACATAACCATTTGAATAGGATTAACTCTGCTCACTTACCTCTGAATTCACAGGCTTCTATATTATTACATACCATGTTCTATAATATAATCAGCTAATGTCACAAGATGATAAATGTCTACTTTTTGGAATGTTTCACTGGATTGATTTCGGTGTGAGTTATTAGGTTAATCATTAACCCACCAAGGTGAGAGACCCTGGGAGTATGACCAAATTTAACATCTAAGATTGTCTGGCCATATTATCGAATAAGCACTGCTAATTTCCGATCAGCCCCTTTAACAGAGTGATATCACTGTTCACAGGTTATTTTTGTTAATCATTTCCTAAGTAAGATAATTGCCTATTGTGAAAACGATAACCAATGTGTCTGGTAGGGTGAACAGAAACAGTCAATTGACTGGTTTTCTGCTATTAATCAATACAAGAGTTAGTCTACCATATTGTACTGTGTTGATAACTTGTTAATATGTTATGTGTCTTATATGTTTGCAGTATAATGTAAATATAGGGGAATGTGAATTTTATAGAAATCATAATTGTAATTAGTATGCTAAGTGACCAATATATTCATACTATTACTTTCCCAGTTTATATGGGTCTGTAATAAATGAAAGAAAAAAAAACACCATCTCCAACTAGATCCAGAAGAGGGGAAAAAGAAACCAGATGTAGGATGGTATAGTTTCTTTAAGCTATATGATAATAAAGCAGCTCTGTCACTTTTTTTCATTAAATTAACGTATATTGTTGCACTAGTGTTCCTGTGCACACCTGTTTTTTGTTTGTATGTTTCTTTGTTTTGCCGATTATTTTAAATCTTGTACATAAGAAAAAGTAGTACTTTTCCGTGTGTACAACCTGCAGATTGACAAAAAAGTGTACGAAGGGCAAAGCTTTAGTCTACCTACATATCCTTTGTCCTTGACATGGGGCTGCAGGGTGTGAGAGGGGACATGGGGCTGCAGGGTGTGGGAAAGGGACATGGGGCTGCAGGGTGTGAGAGGGGACATGGGGCTGCAGGGTGTGAGAGGGGACATGGGGCTGCAGGGTGTGAGAGGGGACATGGGGCTGCAGGGTGTGAGAGGGGACATGGGGCTGCAGGGTGTGGGAAGGGGACATGGGGCTGCAGGGTGTGAGAGGGTACATGGGGCTGCAGGGTGTGAGAGGGGACATGGGGCTGCAGGGTGTGAGAGGGGACATGGGGCTGCAGGGTGTGGGAAGGGGACATGGGGCTGCAGGGTGTGGGAAGGGGACATGGGGCTGCAGGGTGTGAGAGGGGACATGGGGCTGCAGGGTGTGGGAAGGGGACATGGGGCTGCAGGGTGTGAGAGGGGACATGGGGCTGCAGGGTGTGGGAAGGGGACATGGGGCTGCAGGGTGTGGGAAGGGGACATGGGGCTGCTGGTTGAAAAATTGTGTCATGGGGCTTCTGGGTGTGAGGGAGAAAGGGGTTGAAGGGTGTGAGAAGGGACATGGGGCTGCTGGGTGAGAGGGGGGCAGGGGCTGCAGGGTGATGGGGGCAGTAACTGCTTGGTTATAGGTTAGTCAAGGGCTGCTGTGTGAGAGATGGGGACAGTGGCTGCTAGGTGAGAGGTGGAGACAGTGGATGCTAGGTGAGAGGTGGAGACAGTGGCTGCTGTGTGAGAGGTGGGGACAGTTTCTGCTGGGTGAGAGGTGGGGACAGTGGTAGCGGGGTGACAGGGGATAAAGGGTATGAGAAGGGCTTCTGGGTGAGAGGAACGGCAGGGTGTGAGAGGGGCCATGGGGCTGCTGGGTGAGAGGGGGTTAGGGGCTGCAGGGGGCTGCAGTGTCAGGATCGGGTCAGGGATCCAACACGCAGAGTACAAAGAGTAGCAGATACGTATACCGGACCTTAGAATGGCCGGACTTAACGTAAAACTACGTATAGAATGGTCAGTGACAAGCCGAGGTCGAGGGAACGAGAAGACAGGTAAGCGAGAGACAAGCCGGGTCAAGGATAACAGAAAGACAGGTAAGTAAATAACAAAGCCGGGTCAGAACCAAAAGACAAGAGAATAACAGAGCACTGTGTGACTAGGCAGACTAGAACCACGACAGGGCAATGAGTAAATGAGAGAGACACTGTTAAATACCCTGGTTAGGGAGAGAAGACACGCCTCCGGCGAGTCCTGATTCGTCTCCACAGATTTGAGTGACAGACCTTTCCGGGTTGGCGTCATGACGTCGGCCTCCGGACTTCCTGCTATAAAAGGAAGTGACTCCCTCGCGGCCGGCGTTTGCAAGACCGGGTGAACCGCGAGGAACCGAGGAGACATGCCGTCCGGACGGATAAACTTCTAAGTCTCTACCTCTCTCAGAGGTAGAGGCTTCAAGTACCCTGACATGCAGGGTAAAAGGGGGGTAGGGGAGGCGGAGCTAGCAGCGGAGCAGAGCGGCCGCACTCACCAGGAGCTCCCCGCCAGAAACGGCAAAATACGACCTAACGGGAGATCTCATACAGCCACCCGGGCTCAACCACCCATACCCAACATTCCAGTGTCACATTGCTTTCGGCAGCGTTTCATCATCACTTCTTTACAGCTCCAAGCAAACTGCCACAGGGCCTTCCTTTGAAGGGCAAATAAATAGATTTATGGCAGCCACCATCTTGGAAACACTAAGATAGCGGCGTCATGAATTTAGACCCAACAGGACTTGAACAATCTTAACTAAGTTAAGTAACACCAGTCCCGGGGTCCCTATATTTCATTATGGTGTTGAGAAGATGGCAGCAAACAGTTATGTTTATATTTATTACAAGGGGTTGGGAGAGGCAAAGATAGGCTAGGTCAAAGGGGGCGATATTAAGTGACAGATCTGCTTTAAGACCTTTTCCCCATCATTCCAACATACATTTTTCAACAAATCAGTGAAATTTCTTGAGTTTTTAATCAGACATGCAATATGTACATCAGAAGTACTAGGACAAGTAGTGCCGGATTGTGTCAGCATGACCCAGTGTGGATGATGGCTCTGATTTTTGCTATGATTACAGTTTTAGTACACCCTCAGGGATATACACATGAACACTCTGTACCCACCATCTTAAACATGTAAGATTTACTGCTGACTGCATATCCATTGGCTCCTCTGCCATGTGTCTATACAGGTATATTGAGTTAGTTGTGTTTACCTAGTTTAACAAAAAGTTCAGTAGGTAGTGTAGGATTGTTAGCTGTTTGAGCAATGTCCTCATCAACCTATTGTTCCTGTAACATTTTTTACTTGTCTCACTTACTGTTAAATTTCTCCCTTTTATTACATTGTAAACAGCTGCGGAAAAAGTTGGCACTACATAAAATGCCAAAAATAATAATAGAGGGAAACAACAAAATAACAGCACATTCAAAGTCCTGAACAATTACTAAAAAATGTTTACACCAAACATACAGTATATAAAATGTTGCCTGGCTACAAGTTGAAGAAACTTTGGGCGATAGACATAGTTAGTGCAGCAATTTATTTTAAGTTCAAAAGTCATAACATACCCAAGATATTTTCATTTGTTACACGCAAACACACATTTTTGTTACCTGATACCCAAACAGTGACAATATTGATGTTAAGTTCAAAGGGATACTTCAACCTGGAGTTAACAATATTTGAATGTATTATATTGTTGATGAATAATATATACCTATATTTGCATCGAATGAAAGATGCTCACCCCTGAGATATACGCATCCCCATGTTTTGCAGCTCGAGTGGGCTCTACCTACATAGGTTAGTTGATACCTGTCTAGTAATCAACGTGGATGGGTATTCCAGCATGGCAATGACCCAATACACACAGCCAAGACAACAAAGGAATGGCTCAAGAAGAAGCAAAATAAGGTCCTGGAGTGGCCTAGCTGGTCTCCAGACCTTAATCCAATAGAAAATCTGTAGAGGAAGCTTAAGGTTCGAGTTGCCAAACGTCAGCCTGAAAAACCTTAATGAGTTGGAGAGGATCTGCAAAGAGGAGTGGGACAAAATCCCTCCTGAGATGTGTGCAAACCTGGTGGCCAACTACAAGAAATGTCTGACCTCTGTGATTGCCAACAAGGGTTTTGCCACCAAGTACTAAGTCGAAGGGGTCAAATATTTATTTCACTCATTGACATGCAAATCAATTTATAACTTTTTTGAAATGCGTTTTTTTTTGTTTGTTTTTTTTTGTTATTCTGTCTCTCACTGTTAAAATACACCTACGATTAAAATTATAGACTAATCATTTCTTTGTCAGTGGTCAAACGTTCAAAATCAGCAGGGGATCAAATACTTTTCTCCCTCACTGTATGTGAGGTTTGAAAAATAAAATTAACTGTATAAATCCACATATCTTTATCCTGCAACTAAGTATCTCCATCTCGGCCCTCTGTCAAGCATTGTTAAAAGCTCTGTCCTATGCACTTGCATACCTCCCAACATTTGCAGCCGATAGGTGAGAGGTGCCATGAAGGTGTCTCTTGCGATGCCCATAATGGCCGTCCTGCCCGCTGACAAGCTCATTGGTGGGTCCCCAGCTTTCAGGACTATGCAGAGTGCTTCTAAAAAGCTACCTGCATGGTCCAAGTGCTGTGCTGCCGAGGGACAACCTTTGGTGGGATTGCGGGACATGACCCTAAAAGTGAGACTTGTTGGGCAATTGGAGGCCTGCACTTCACTTAGCATCAAGAAAGCACACAGTGAAAAGGAAAAAATAAACAATGGATTAATGCATAAAACGTGTTGGGTTCTGTTATGTGGTCTAAAGTACTGAAAATGGATAGTCACCGTAGAAACCAACAGAACCAGCCTGACATATTGGATTTATGAATGTTCCTTTTCCATATTTTCACCACTTTTTACGACATTTATTTTTTTATAGATCATTCCAAATGCTTCTATTTCCTCTTTCATATGCATTGGTGCCATAGTTTGTCCTTGTCTGAAGTGGATTATGATATATTTCAATAAATTTATAAAATTTAAAGTAGAGCATCTTATTTTCAATGGTTTATTCAATGGTATTAATTTCAGAAATGTTACAGTTCTATATTAAAGCGACACTATAGTCACCAGAACAACTACAGCTCGTTGTATTTGTTCCGGTGAGTAGAATTGTTCCCTTCAGGCTTTTTGCAGTAAACACTGTATTTTCAGAGAAAATACAGTGTTTATATTACAGCCTAGTGATATCTCCACTGGCCACTCCTCAGATGGCTACCAGAGCTGCTTCCTGGGGCAGTGCTGCCCACCGTGCAGCACTGCCATTCAGTGTCACCACCCACTGCATGGAGACACTGAACTTTCCTCATAGAGATTTATTGATTCAATGCATCTCTATGAGGAGATGTTGATAGACCAGGGCTCTGTTTGGCTTGTGCTGGCTCTGCCCCTGATCTGCCTCCTTGACAGTCTCAGCCAATCCTGTGGGGAAACATTGTGATTGGCTCACACAATTATCTCTGATGATGTCAGCCAAGCAGGCAGATCAGGGACAGGGGCAGCAGCTGCAGACTTGAATACAAGTAAGATTTTACTATATTTAGGGAGACAAGTGGGACCAGGGGGGACTAGATGATGGTTTTAACATTATAGGGGCAGAACACCCTTTTGTGGTCCCTTAAAGTTTATCATATTTTTGTAAGAAAGAAGGACAAGAGTTTGAAATAAAAATTGTAGAATTTTCAACATTAACTTATGAAGAACTAGGTATTTTTCCAAAGTGTCTTTAACCCTTTCAGAGCAATGCATTGTTACAAACCCTTGAGTCAGCCCTTAAAAAGTTGACTTAGAATTTCTCAAAACCATGTAAGTGTTTACCAACTTTGTGTTCCACACAATAAGCTAGCAACAAGGGACAACATGAGCTGGAGTTGTGAATCAGGTAGTTTATCAGGCACATGACAATTTACAATAATTACAGATTAACCAACCTAATACTTAGCTTCACTTGCAATTTTATGATCAAGGTAGGCCGGAAAACAGAATTTATCTGAGTATTTGAAAAGCAAACAAATGAAAGATTAGTTGAATTTATGCATTGCCTGAAAGTTGTTACCTTATTAAATGCTTGTAAACTTCACTAAATCCTTCTTTGCTAGAGGGAAGATCAACACATTGCATGCACTCTGCCAAATAAACTTATTTTGCTTTTGTGATTGAACCATTAGAAATACTCTCTATACAAATTGTATCTCTTTCTTTTTGCTTCTATATTGCCAGCAATCTTTAAGATTATATAAAAACTGAAACCGCTTTAACCCTTTCCATTCCAAAACACGTATATTTATGATAATCATTGTTTTGCAATGTAACATGGAATTCAGTCATTAAATCGCCACCTACCCTTCTATTTGCTCCAGCCCTGCTCTCTACTCTACAGAGAAACAAATGCCCATTCTCTCCCTCTGAATCTTTGCAATAGGAAAGTAAATTGTCGACAGTTGGGGTCCCATTCTGGAACATTTTGTGGCCCTTGTTGTACAATGCGTACTCTTGTTGGATGAAGTAAGGATGTTGTCTGGGTTTGGTGTTGCACATCCTTTTTTCTTTTGTAAAGGGGTGATGGTATATATCCTCCAATGCTCCCTCTTGGTGATCTAAATTTGTAATAAATAAAAGCCATGGTCTAGGGGTATGCTCAGCCACATTAGCTCAATTGGAAAAGGAGTGAAGGTGACAGACACAGATCTTCTACTTTGATCTTATGACAAGTGCCACAGTTTCATCCAGTGTGTAACCCCTTGGTAGCAGGGCCTACTGCAAATTTGATATTGATCTAGTTATCGTTAGAAAAACATTGAGCACAAAGCGGAGGCAATTTATTTATACCAATGTAAATAACATTAGTGTGGTTTAAATACACATTACTGGGAGTTAATTGTTTAAAACTATGTAATACATTTGCATGAACCACATGTATCAAGCTCCTAAAAAGAATGTTGGTGGTGAGTGAAATTGAAATAGGCATTTTGTAAGTATGCAGTTAGTGATGTAATGGGACACCGTAACTAACTGCCTCATCTCATTGTAGTGGTTACAGTGTTAGGATTCCCCTGTCTCTGTTCTCCCATTCAATCCTAAACTGTGTGTGTGGGTAATGAATACAATAGCATACAGGAGTTTATATGAACATATCCCTCACTAATGAGAATTGCATGCATATAGTCCTTAAAAACCTCAGATGTAATGCACTTGCATACACCACATATAATAAGCTCCTAAAAAAGAAGGATCCAATTGAATTAAATCTAAATAGACATTTTGTAAGTACGTAGTTAGTGATGTAACAAGGTGGCGGGACATCCAATATACAAAATTTATTTTAATTCACCTCTGCTTCATAGGACACTGTAGGCACTGTAAAAGCTTAATCTCATGCAAGTGGTTATAGTACTTTGTTGAGTCCCTTGTCTCCTATTCAATATTAAATGCCGTTTGACTGAATGTCTTGTTTTTAACGTCCATTCAGTGGTTTAACTCTGAATAGACATACAGCGCCAGAGGACTCCAGGCTCTATAACTAATTCAATATGAATTGTTATAGTGCCAACAATGTCCCGTTAACTAGTGGTGCATTACATTTTTAGGTCATATGTAATGGAGAGTACAATTGCACAAGCCACCTTTGCCATCCTTCCAGAGCTCTATCCCACATTCTCGATCAGGGAAAAGAAGAACTGCAGTGTGTATATTGAACACAGGGTAATAGTAGCTGCATATCCTCCAAACTCTTATTATATTAGTGCATGCAATATTAATATATTTGGTGATTATTATTTTTATTTATGAAGCATCAGCATTGCTTTTGCATTACAGAGCCATGTTAAAGTGCAGCCACTGACCTCATACGTGCCCTCTTTAGGGTTAAATAGTTTGTAGTGGTCCAGTGTTTGAAGTGGTTCATAAGAACACCCTATTGTGTCACATTAGCAATGTTGCCTCTAAACAAAGGGGAGTTGTTGGCAGATAAGCTTACACTTTGTCATTGGTGTGGTAATAAAAAAAAGGTTTGGAATTTGGGATAGTGTATGGTTTTGTTTTTGCATAGCTCGGACAGTGGCAGTACTGAATTGTATGAACAACTAAGCTACCTCCATTAGAAGAAGAGGATAACCAGGGATACATATAGTAAGGGAATTCCATGTTTATAGTTTCTCTGACTGTCTGCAGCCATATTGGGAAATAAAAGCAGCTCACTCATGGCTGTTGGGGCTGAGACTGAGCATACCTTTGATAAGTCTTTCTGGCAGGAGGGGGTGTAGCGGAGGCCTTTTTGCAAAACATAGATTGTTTTATGCAAAAACTAAGAGGATTTAAAGAGATATTATAGACACACAGACCACTTCAGCTCATTGAAGTGGTCTAAGTGCACAGTCTCATTGTACAATGCTTTCCTGTTGGGGAAGTCATAATGTGAGCGCAGCTATTGTCGTGCATGCACATTAAGTCTCCCCCTGCCGGCTGATGACGGCGGGGGAGTAGCGAGGCCCGACCAGCGACAAGGGACATCGGCACTGGACTCAGGTAAATGACAGAAGTGGTATTAACCCCTTCTGAAACAGGGGGAGGGGGGTAGGTGGGGGAGCTATAGTACCAGGAAAACAACCTTGTTTTCCTGGCAGTATAGCTTCCCCTCAAGCATGCAAAACAATTTTTTTTTAATGAGGCCAAAATCTATCAAAGGCATTATTGGTGCCAGGAGTTTCCCATGAACTATTTGGTTTGGCAGAACCATTTTTTAAAATGTATTTTTTTTCCAAATATTTTTTATTGAAAGTTTTTATATTTTATAGCAATATATGCAATACAACATCATTAAGACAAAGAATATCTCCAAACACATTAATTAACATAAATATCATATACAAGAATTTAAACAGTGGTGGTAATATAATTGTAACAATATAATATGTGTTTATATACGACAATGAACCTTTTTTGGGGGGAGGAGGGGTGGTAAAGAAAAATAATTTGTATGAATATTAGTGAAAGTGGAAGAAAGATTAGGGTAGGAGGAAGTAGGGAGGGTAAATGGGGCTCTGGTACCCTTTTTGCATTGTTTTATGATATATTAGTTTTAATGTTTTTATCATGTTTTGATATTTTTATAAAAATAAAATTTGGTCTTGCATAGATTGCGTTAACATATTGATGAAAGCTATAAAGGCTATATATCAGTTAAGTGTGATCAAATCTAATTATTTACAGTAAAAGAAACAATAAAGAATAAGAAAACATATCCAGTACAATAAGTTCCATGTATTCAACCTTTATGACATTTCAACCTATTTTGTTTGTCGTGCGTTCTTAATTATCCCAGAATGCACTTAGTTTTGCATGTGAAGGAGATGGGGGTTGTGTCGCGAGTTCGGAACTCTTGTTTTCTCTAATAGATGCAATAATTTCTTGTTTTGATGGGATCTTTGAGGTTTTCCAATATATTGGCAGTAGTGTGGTGGCTGTGATCAGAATATGTGATATTACAGTCCTTTCCGTTTTTTGTTTTTTTTAAATTTGGGAGGAGTTTAAATCTTCCAATTTGAGGTGAGAGAGTTGTGATAGTAGGGGCAATAGTTTGGATCAGAGTTAAAATGAAATCCCAAAAGGATTTGAGTAAGTGCACTGCCACTGTATGTGGTACATATCTCCTTTTTTCCCCACACCCTGTCCAGCAAAGGTCTGAAGAGTCTGCAAACATATTTGTAATTTTAGTAGGTACCATATCCCAGCGGTAAATAACCATTGAATGGTTTTCGATATGGTTTGAGCATAAAGTCTTTCCTTTTAAAGCATCTTTGATTTTGTACCAGTTGAGAACCATTTTTTTAACCCTGAAAATAAACAATTATTTAAGGATGGCGAAAACTTAAAACCTACTTCAAGCTGATGGGACACATAATGGAATATTTAATATTGCATCTATACAGGCTTATTCACTAACGTGAGTATTTAAAGTCAATTTCCAATGTAAGTGAAAGTGTCCAAATTATAAAGAATAGCTGACTAAAAAATTGTTTCCAGTTTGAATTTATAGAGAATCTAAAATTTAACTTCAAAATAGTCAATCTAAATTCACACAGTGAATTACACTTTAAATCTTTATATCAATGAATCTGTCTAGCCACCGGTTTGCCTATCTGTCCATCTAATTTTATATATATCATCCATTCCTCTCGGTCTATCTTTCGAGAACCATAGATATTGCTTTAAATATTTCAGAACAAATTGGCTTTGGCATGGAACATTGCTGTTTCAATGTAATACAAATACAAATATAATTATATCCTTTATAAAACAGCTGACAGTGATGATCTGCAGTTTATTCCGGTCACTGTATACTGTGTGTATATTTTCTGTGTATGAGATCTTCTGCTGTCAGAGAAATCCACAGTCCAGGTCTTGCTGAGCAGCTCCAGATCCTGGGACTCCAGTCCTGGTGTTACAATGTATCAGGGTGCAGTGTATGTAATGCTGTGTGTCTAATACTGGCTATGACTGTATGCAGGTTGCTCTGACTCTCCCAGGTGTGCACCTGCTCTGCACAAAGGTAAGAGACCTTCTCCTCTTAGTACCTCTTACACCCCACTTCTCATGACTCACAGGCAACATTAAATGCCCCCTGGGCTGTGTGCAAATTAATAAGAAAGTTCTGATTTTACAGGACTCACTTCAGCCTCATTGCTTTTACTGCGTTTTGTTTGTGTTTTGTTTGTCCGGATATTGCTAGAGTTAAACCATGTGTGATCGTATTAAACGGGAACTGCTTCCTGGTACTTGGAACACAACTACCAACACACTCAGGCAGGCAGCGCTAGGGGGATATTAATGTGCTTTTGTTGTAATAGAACAGCAAGTTTCCCCGATAAACAGTCACATTGCAATTTGGAGACTTTTTGAAAGCCTGTCAGACCAGTCTGTGGTTGACATTTACACATAAGCTGTGAAGGACTCCCTGTCCCATAATGGTTGGCCAGCCTGACGAGCCACGTTCATCCTCAGATGTTGGCACTTTGTGTTGTTGAACGTAAATGGCAGTGTTTTGTTGAGTAGTCATTGCCAGGACATATCTTGATGTCCCACATTGATAAAGAAAACTTTGAAAGTAGATTGTAGACATAGGGAGGAGATCTTGTCTTCAGGTTTGTATATACACACTTGGCACACAAGTTTGAATTTGCACACATTTAAAAAGGGCCCCTCAGTGTCTGTGTCAATTCTTTGTTTGCTGTTTATTAACATATGTCCTGACTGGAGATATGACCTATAAACTGAGTCCTGTTCTTAAGATAGTTTTGTTGGGGTCACAGACATTATTTAGATACTTGCTCATTGTTTAAGGCAATTGTAATCATTAATCAAGCATTTAGAAATTGGAACATAAAAAAAGAGCAGGTGACAGTAATATTCCATTTGCATACATTGAGACCTTCAGGCTGATTTCACTTAGAAATACCACAGCAGGTTCCTCCACAAACAGTGCATTCTTTGTGTCTCTCTATAAATTGTCCAGATGACACATCAGAATGTCCTTCGCTTTTATGTATATTCTTTTCTATTTAAATTGTGTGTTCATCAAGTCTTGTAAAGTTCTGGGACGAGATCTGGACAATGGTGTCAGACATTCTGGAATGTGATGCTTAAATGTCAGATCACACCAATGCTAGGCAGACCTGTCTGGTGGGGAAATGTCACGGAGGGGAATGACAGACATGATATATAGTAACCAGGAATACAATATTTGGTTGGAAATTGAAGAACATCATCTAACAAAGGAGTGATTTCTTCTACTAACATCTACCAGTCTGCAGTGGTCCTTGTCATATTACATTTAGGACAGATAATGAAGAATGAGGACCCTGTTTTACAGTAATGTTAAAGGGCTATTCCAACCCTTTTTCCTTATATTCTCAATTGTGTTTACAGGGCTGTATTGTCACTAGGAACCCATCCTTACTTTTTGTTATAAACCTAAAAGTAAAACTTTGCATACAGCTCAGGGCCAAGCTCTTCCTGCCTTCTCCACCACCATCTGCTCCACTCTCTAATGTCCAATCAAATGCTTCTCATAGAAAAACATTGTTGGACCTCAGGCGCATGCGTAGCAATCTGGCAATCCGCTTCTTCAGGGCCAGATTAAGAGCCCAGTGGGCCTGGTGCTGACAATTATGATGGGCCTAATTTCAAAATCTTATTGACCAAAAACACTAAAACAGTCCTACCTCCTAAGCGTCATGTATCTGATGGAGATGGTGTTTGAGGGATACTCAAGAGGCTGCAGCTATGGAAATACATACCCAATGCTAATCTCATGCTTTCATCTTTCAAGTAAACCCATACCCCCTAACAGCAGTGTCCAGTAAAGCAGGAAGTCTATGGATGGGGTAAAAAGGGTGGGCCACTGACACAAATCACATAACAGGAACTGCTGAAAGGGACGAACATACACAAAAAGGGGACATGTCTGTGTCCCCATGTCTCCCAGTCCCTTAGTGTCTGTGTCCCCATGTCACTAGGACACTAGGGGACATTGAGAGACATTGGGACACTTAGAGACACTGGGACACTGTGAGACATGGGGACACTGTGAGACATGGGGACACTGAGACACTGGGAGAGACATGGGGACACTGAGATACATAGGGACACTGAGATAATAGGGGACTCTTGGAGACTAGGGGACTCTGAGAGACTAGGGACACAGACATTAGGGACACTGAGAGACACCAGGGACACTGGGAGACATGGGGACACTGAGATACTAGGGAACACTGGGAGACCTGGGGACACCGAAACTCTTGGGACACTGGGAGACATGGAGAAATGGGGACACTGGGTGACTGTGGGACACAAGGGGACACTGGGAGACATGGGGTACTGAGACACTGTGATACATATGGGACACTGTGATATATAGGGAACACTGGAGACTTGATAAAGACCTGGGTACAGGTCAAAATGTTGCGGTGTCCAATAAACCTGCTTAAATCTATCACAGTGAGTGCCTGAGATTTTTTTCTTTTGTACTAGGTGACACTGAGACACTGGGAGACTAGGGGACTTTGGGAGACTAGGAAACACTGAGACACTAGGGACACTGGCACACTACGGACATTGAGAGACACCAGGGACACTGGGAGACATGGGGACACTGAGATACTAGAGACACTGGCTGGGAGACATGGGGACACTGGGAGTGCCCCATGTCTCCAAGGTCTCAAAGTCACCCAGTGTTCCCATGTCTCCCTGTGTCCCCTAGTGTCTCAGTGTCCCCTAGTGTCTCAGTGTCCCCTAGTGTCTCAGTGTCCCCTAGTGTTTGTATCCACATGTCTCCCAGTGTCCCTCAGAGTCTGTGTCCCCATGTCTCCCAGTGTCCCAATGTCACTAGGACACTAGGGGACACTTAGAGACATTGGGACACTGTGAGACATGGGGACACTGAGACACTGGGAGAGACATGGGGACACTGAGATACATAGGGACACTGAGAGAATAGGGGACTCTGGGAGACTAGTTGACTCTGGGAGACTAGGGGACTCTGGGAGACTAGGGACACAGACACCAGGGACACTGGGAGACATGGGGACACTGGGAGACTAGGGGCCACTGGGAGACATGGGGCCACTGGGAGACATGGGGCCACTGTGTCCCTAGTGTCTCAGGGTCCCCATGTTCCCCGGTGTCCCTATGTCTACCAATGTCTCAGCATCCCCAAGTCTCTCACTGTCCCCATGTCTCGCAGGCTCAGAGCTGCAGTCTGCACTCTCTGTGCAGAACTGCTCCCTCGCAGATCAGTAAGTAGAGAGAGGCAGGGAGTGAGATGCTGTAACTTCTTATCCCTGCCTCTCTCCACACAAACAGCGACCCTTACTGGCCGGCACTGGTATTGCAGAATAATCTCGGTTTATACTGAGACAGTCATTTGTATTGCCGGTATTACTGCAATACCGGCACCGGCTAGGCAGCCTTAAATACATGAGAAATACTTCTGAGAAATACCTGGCAACCATAAGAAATACATGAGAAATATCT
The DNA here is from genome assembly GCF_036172605.1 of Pelobates fuscus. Lineage (NCBI taxonomy): Eukaryota > Metazoa > Chordata > Amphibia > Anura > Pelobatidae > Pelobates > Pelobates fuscus. Next base: position 84,913,090 of record NC_086325.1, on the reverse strand, counting down.
GGCAACCCTATGAGTAGTGTGTGTAAAAAAAAAAAAAACACTTTTTTTTTTTTAAATCAATGGGCCTATTCCATGGGCCTGGGCCTGGAGCTGCAGCTCCATCAGCCCCTATGTTAATCCGGCCCTGCGCTTCTTCTGATAAAGGAGCATTGCTTCTCCATCACAAGCTGTAAAAGCTACACTGCGCATGTGCGTTTCGGGAGTGTTCATGAGCAGTGACATGAACTGAGTAATCGCTCATCTCACCTATAAAGAAGGAGGGAGGAAGTGTGGGCTGGTCAGATGCTGGAAAAGGGGGAGGGGACAACATGGTGTAAGGACTTATAAGCTGTTACAGGGAGGGCTGTATTTAGAGAGGAAGGGGAAAATGTATCAATTAAAAGGATCACTATAGTGTCAGGAAAACAAAACGGTTTTCCTGACACTATAGTGCCCTGAGGGTGCCCACACCCTCAGGGTCCCCCTCCCGTGGCGCTGAAGAGGTTAAAACCCCTGCAGCAGCTTACCTTAATCCAGCGCCGGGCTCCCTCGGCGCTGGTGACCTCTCCTCCCCGTCCGACATCAGCTCCCCCATCCGACGTCACTGCCGAGTGTGCGCATTCAAAGTGTCCATAGGAAAAGCATTTCTCAATGCTTTCCTATGGACGCACTGCGCGATGGAGACGAAATTCGCCTCCAGCGTCGCAGATGCGCCTCTAGTGGCTGCCTGGAAGATAGCCACTAGAGGCTGGATTAACCCCAAATGTAAACATAGCAGTTTCTCTGAACTGTTATGTTTACATGTGAAGGATTAAAACCTGAGGGACCTGGCACCCAGACAACGTCATTGAGCTAAAGTGGTCTGGGTGACTATAGTGTCCCTTTAAGTGTTTTAATTGGACGTCATTCACTGGAATCGCACGTTCACGGTCCTACATTCTGTTAACAAGCATGTTCACAGCACTGCCTACGTAGGGAGACAATAATTACGTCCCTCACAAACGCACCATGCCAAAGTAATTTTTGCACAGAACTCACAGTAAGCACTCGAGAACAGGGTTTCAGGCTGTCCCAGTCACGTGTACAGGGGGGCGCAACTACACCCATAGAAGAGACCAGTTGTTGTGGGTCTTGAATTGTCAATTTACATAATCATTTTCTCCCGTATATTGTTTTTTCACCTCAACAAATATTGTCAACTGGAAATTAGTCACCCTGTAGCTTTTTGTTCAACTCTCTTTGTACAAATTAACAATCATGTGGAAACTTGGACAAATGTCAACCTGATTGTGCTTTAGTCCTGACTGGCACTAATGCAATCTAAAGCTTTCACAGGATCCATGAAGGAGATACTCCTATATATTTGTAGATAAACACGTTGCTTTACATTTTGCGTTGCTGAATCACAGTTGCCTTCAACATTCTATCTGTCGTTCTGAAGATTTATGCAGTTCGTAAACGGGGTATGTCACAAATTGCATTTGAAAATGTTCGTTAAAAAGATGTAATATAGTCCACTTTGTTAGATGCACATATTGACTGTCCGTTTTTATTTGTTAAAGGGACACTGTATGCACTGTAACTGCTTCATTGCATTGAAGTAGTTATAGTGTTTGGAGTGTGTTAACTGTTAACAAAAAAAAAAGAAAGAAAAAAAAAACTGACAGTCAATATATGCATCCCAAATTTAAAAAAAAATGTATCCAAAAAATAAGATATCGTTTGAAAAACTTAAAAATATCAAAGGAGAACTATAATGTTAGTCATGTGAAACCGTATTTCTAAAACTACAGTGTCCCTATATCCCCACGGCCATAAAATGTGGAAAAACTAATTTTTTTTACTCTTACCCCATTCCAGCACCGAGGCCCCTTGTCACTACGATCGTGGAACCTAATGTGCGTGTGCAGTGAGTGCAAATTAAGGCTTCCCCATAGGAAAGTATAGACTCAGTGCTTTCCGTTAGGGTTTTTCAAGATGCTGGATGTCCCCATGCAAGGCATGAAGACATCTAGCTTCGTTTCACAGAGTTAACTCAGTAAACCTGCCGGATAGACAGACACTAAAGGAAGTATATGTATACACTGTAGTTTCTCTAAAACTGCAGCTTTTTACATTGCAGGGCTAAGGGGACAGGGGCACTGCACCCAGTGATATGAAGTGGTCTGGGTGCCTATTGTGTCCCTTTAAATCGAGGCTTTCTTCCTGGACAAAAAAAATTGTGAAATAATAGATTTTTAAATAGTAGATTTTGCTATTGCAGCAGCATACTAAATAGTTTAAGTATATAAGTTAGACTTCTGATAGTGTAAGCATGTGACTTTGACTTGCATTGAATACCACAGCAGTAGTGGACCTGTGGGAGGTATATCAGAGCAGCTTAGCCCCGAGTGACCATGATTAACCGGTTGAACTGCTATTTCCTGCACAGATTATAGTTCAGAGTCCTAATGGTATGAGCACAGGGGGAAAAGCGCATTTGTGACAGTTTGGAATAATGTCACGTACTAATCCACGTTGCTGACCTCTTATGTAAGGCTAGATCACATCCTGAAAAGTATGTTTACAGGTAGGGTTTTGTAACTAACCACATTTGCAGACTCAGTCGTAAATGTATGGAGCAAGCAAATTTGGGCTGATAACAATCTGGCCCCCCCAGCAAACCTATGCCTTTGGCCCCCTGATTCCCATCCAATTCCCTGAAAGCCAATAACTTAAAAAAATGATCCATAACTGCATATCTATTTAGATAACATGAAACATGCTTAACTAAACAGCAAAAAACAAAACCAGATCATACTATCCTGGTCCCCCTCCTGAAAAGTGAAAAAAAAAAAAAAGTAAATTACCTCTAATCTTGCACCTAATGCATGTACTGGGGAAAGTGCTGTATTTAGTTGTCTATTGCCATTTGCCAGCATGCTGTGCATACTAGTGACAGACCTCCATTATGCACAGAACTGACTGGCTAATGACACTCTAATGACGCTGTCTGAATTGGAATTATATTCCGGTAGCAATGAACTATATCTCTGTATGTGCATCATTTTATAGGGAAACGTTGCACTTACCAACTCCAGTCACCATGACCACTGAAGTGGCTCATGGACCCGTTAATCCATTATTCCTGTTAATATACGCTAGTCATAATATCCTTTAAGCTAATGCAGTTATCAGACTTTATTGAGTGGTGGAATAGAAAGAGATATGCAAAGAATTCACAAAGCATCCTTGCCATTATACAATGCACTGTCTTATTTCTATACAACTTGCTGCCTCCTCTTATACAGAAAACACAGGAAAAAATCAGTTCCTCTACCGAATAGAAATCATAATAAAATATAACCTGATCTGCACAATTAGATGCCAACTGTGCTGTTTCCACTGATCCACAATAAGGTTAAAAATGAAGAAGTGACGTTAGCAGATGTGAAACTTTTCCAGTTATCCTTTGTGGGTTTTTGTTGTTGTTTTTTTTATTCATTGTTCCCCTCACCCTCTTATTTGTTCAGGGACGTGGACTTTCCCCTTTTTCTCTTGTTAGCTAACTATTTTATCATATTTGTCTGTACTTATGTAGTCTGATTTATTCCATGTATGAACATCTGAATAAATCGCTGCTTTTCATGGAACATTCTCGTGACACCTTATTGGATACTAAATGAGTTTGGTCCTCATTTTTTGCTTGATTTACTCCCCTTATACAGACCAGGGGAATTACACCTAAAAACTCTACGTTCCCAATCCTAATTTAACCTAATGCTACCCGACCTTAACATTCTGACGATAACCCAACCCTAAATTGTTTTTCACAAGCCATACTCTAACTCTTTTTCTTGTAGCAGAGAAATTCATTTATATGATTCAGCTACAGTTAGTTTGAGCTATTTTGTCTAAATGCAGCAAATGGATCTATTTAAAAATAGCAGGAATCCATTTAGCATAATTCCATTACCACAAATACATTTTCGCAGCCCAATGCAGGGGAATTGAGTTAAATAAGAAACAATCAAAATTGCAAAAACAAATTCAGTGTTTAGTATACAGATCCCACAATGCAGCCAGGAGATATACCATAAATCACAGTCTTTGTGTCATACATGTAAATATTAACACAAGCAAATGTTTACCTTTTGTACAGAATTGCTGTATGTGAATGCAAACAAACATTTCTTTAGATTAGATTTGTTTAACATATTAATAAACAGGATGTAGCTGTTGTACACCCTTGTAACTAACATTATACCGAATTATAAGTGCACAAATCTAACTTGTTTTATATAAGAGCAGGTACACTAGGTCCGTCACCAGTTGTGTGGAACAGCTGTCATGGTATGAGCTAGTTTGGGATCAAGGGTGGGTAGGGGGCAATTGACCTTCCATACCACTTGAATGCAGGAGTTATGGGCTGCAGAATATCACCATTATACCATTGTTTAAATGCAACAGGAAGTGCAGCAGGCTATCTAGCGGCACATTACTTCTGGAAAGAGGTGGCGGGCGGCAAGGTGGTAACATGATGTGGGACAGTGGTATTAGTTTGATTGCACACATGGCTGTTTGTATTTGGGAAGGCAATAGAGCTAAATGTAACTTTTTCCTATGGCAGAACATAGCTACGTCCTGGAAGATTGGCCATCATACTGCTGTCATACTTTAGTGAAAAGGATACGTATTAAATCCTTCTGCAGAGCTTTTCAATATTAGAGGAAATAAAACAGTAACTTTATTTTGCTAACAAACAAAATAAAATCAAGAGAACCTTGAGGTGAAGAGAGCCTACTGAAGCACACTTGGTACTATGCCAGATTTCTACTGGTGTTTTGCCGTAGTGCTTAGATCTCGGGAATGTACACATCCAAAACCTGTCACTCGGCATAACATGAACAGATCATGCAGACCCACAGGGAATTTATTGCTGGTAGTAAAATAATTGGCATTTTTTTAGCATCGTATCATTTCACAATTTTGTTTCTTCAAAAAGCACATAATATGTCATTTCAGCCACTAATGTCAACTAAGACCTGCTCTCTTTTGGTGTATTCGATTGTTAGCCAGTTCCACTCCTTATAATATTTTGCATGCCAACTTTATTTACCACTACACTCCTTGTCAGTATACCCCTTTTTCCCAGGACCACCCTTACCATAGGTGGGAGTTCACACAATGCTTCCTGCCTAGGGAAGTGGCTAGAGGTGCATGCCATCCCTCTGCTCAGGCACGAAGACAAATTTAGAAGCCTAGTAAATGTTCAAATATTAAAGGAACGTTATAGCGTTAGAAGTAGAAACATGTATTGCTAGCGCTATAGAGTGATGTAGGATGTTTAGGGATCCAGTCCCCTTCAAACTGCTTGAAATAGGTAGTTTTTCTCACGCGCTGCACTCTTCACTGTCCTCCTCAAGCTCTTATTTGTTCAGGTACGTGGACTTTCCTTTAGCTAACTATTTTATCATATTTGTCTGCACTTATATAGTCTGATTTATTCCATGTATGAACATCTGAATAAATCGCTGCTTTTCATGGAGCATTCTCGCCAGAGATCATCAATATTAATGATCTCTGCCAATATAATGCTTCCCCATGGAGAAGCATTGGGAGGTTTGTGTGCATTCACAGCAAATTGTCATGCTGCACCAATCAGATGCTGCTCTGGGAGGAGCATTTGATTGAGAACCAAGTTTGACAATGTTCTCAATGCAGAAGCACCACTAGTGACGGTCTAGTGTAAACCCTGCAACGGAAATGTTGCCATTTTTACCAAATAGCACTTTTACATTGCAGGGTTAAAATGACAGGACCACTGCACCCAGACCCCTTCATGGACATTAAGTGGTCTAGGTGACGTTAGTGGTCCTTTAAAGGATTACTCCAAGCACCATGACTGCTGTTCTTCCGGACATCCAATTCAAACAAGAGGGAGTGATGTCAGCAGAGGAAGTTTGGGCTGCATGAAGACCTTGGCTTTAAAGCTGATATATATGAGAAGTATCAGACTAGCAGTGTGCCCCATTGAGATTGGCAGTGCCTTTATATATATATATAATTTCTCTATGTTGCTTTATATCAGAGGCAAACAAACGTCAGTTCCTTTATCCCCAGCTGTCTCTATATTGCAGTACATAGATTAAAGTTTTTTAGCTGCTGAACGCTAGGAGCAAGAGTGCTTAAACAGGGTAAATGTGAAATTAATTCTTATTTTAAAGACTAATCAAGGCTGGAGTTGACTTTATTTTAAGATTCATAATTGTATTTAGTAAATCAAAGCAATGCAGGAGTGCAGTAAAGTGCAAGACTGTATCACTCCGTTTTTAATGCATTATTTATTTACTACATTTGCCTGTATCTGTGTTTGGTAAATATGTGAATCCTATATTTTATAATATGTGGAAAGTACTGATTTCATATTTTCAGTTAGTCATGGAACGGTAACAACTGATTTGAACTCTGTGATGGTAGTCCCCGTCACTGTGGATGGAAGACTGACACTATGTGTGGGTCCCCAGATTCCTTTTGTGTTTTGGTCATCCTTTGCCCATTATTGGCGCAGGGTATGTTGAATGAAGTGCTTGTCTGTGCCTCATCCACTCCCCCTTTTTCCGGTCTTATTGTTTCTCCAGCAGGGCGTTGTCCCAGGGACACTGCCAGACCAATTTAAACTAGCTGCTCTGTCCCTCCTCAATCTCTCATAAGCCCTTGCTACTGTCTGACCCCACCCTTCCTTGAACTATAGTTATCTATGTACCCTATTATATGTAAATTAGGCTGTTGGGGGCTTAAATGTGTGTTCGGTGTCTATTAAAGTTTGTTGCTGTTTAACATTCACCAAGTGTTGTCTGGTGTTTGGTCCAGGGTGGAAAAGGCCCTCCGTGATCCCAGTTAAGCCTCGGCGACTGGGTCTGAAGTGCTCCAGGGTCCCTGATCGCTACGAGGAAGCAGACTTGGCGGAGGTACTTGGTCGGAGTGCTGGAGCTCCGTCACAAACTCATTCATTTGAAATGACAGGATTGTGAACAGATTTTCTGTTAGTTAATATGAGAATGGCAAATCCAGTTAAAGTCAAACCATTTTCACCAAATTGTGTCCAACCTGACAAAATCCAGTCTTTAGTGAGTAACCATTGTAAATTTTTAATGAACAAAGTTACTTGTGATAGTTAAGCTATCACAAGTTTCTTCCTTCATTTCAAAATCACAAGCTAGACTACCCAGAAAGGTAATAGAAGCCTATATGCTGCTTTGATTAGCTTGTCCACTAGCTTCATATTTTTTTATATGAAATAAGCTACTTGTTGCAATGCATGCCAAGGGCTAGAACACTCAGAGATATCCTATACAAGTCACTGTTAATAATAATAATAATAAAATAAAAGCACAGTCTAAATAAATGACATCAACTTCACCACACTGAAGGTCCTAGTAGATCCCATATACCTACATATAGCTTGAGTCTCCTCGGATATTCCCTGGCACTATTACATTTATAGATATAACTTTACATTCTTACTCTGTCAAAGCCCTTTATAAGCACATAATATTCCTTACATACAATGCAATCTAGGAAGACTCCCTGCTCATCGCCCCTAATGGATTGTTGAGAACCTTTCTGAAAATACATCCTTTAAATGCTCCTTGCTTCCTTGACCAACAAGTGTGACTGTAGGACTGTGACTGGTTGATGAACTACTTATCCCTCGAAAACCTGGTAGAAGTGATTGTGGGATGAGATCAAAGACCAAAACGACAGGCCCCTGACCAGTGGGACCTTCTCATGGTAAAGGAGAGGTCTTCTTGAAGTTGCAGTCAACTTCCCTTCCCTTAGCTTTGCAATTTCTGGATTTTGGACGCCAAGATCATTCACATTTTTTTTTTATTTGTTTAATTTTTATAAATTATCTTCTTATGCAGTTTCTATATAATACAATAAACAATATGACCTTTTACCCCATTGTTTCCCTTTTACTAAAAAATTAAAAAAAAAACGTATTTCTGCCAATAGAAACAAAGATTCTTTGAACTATTAGAAGGCAGATGTTGACGCATTGGATGCTGCATTTCTCTAGGCCAAACATACTGTTGCATATCTGACACTCTGTCTTTTCAATCAACTCCCACTCAACATACATGAAAAGGAACTCTAATTAAATGTGATTATATTTCTAGTTAACCTTTAACGAAGCATTAAAGTACTATTTTTTTTACCTATTTGTTCTGATCATCATAAATTTATCTAAAGTAAAAATAAAATGTGTCCCTTTTTAAATGTATACACTGTACCTTTTAAATGTAAATTTGAGCCTCACAATAATTACACCTTATATTAAAAGTAGTGTTTGCATACAGGTGGTCCACACTTAATGACCTACCTGTTTTATGACGGCTCGCATTTACAACCAGCTCTCTAGTGTTGGGATTTAAGGGATTCCCCATGTTAGAGAGAGCTGGTCTATGTTCGGGGAATTTTCCCTGAACATAGATTTCAGGAATTCCGGGCGCTAGTGAGCTAACCCTTTGTTCCGGGAAGTTTCCTCGAACACAGGTTCGCGGGGTTCCCTGCGCTAGTGAACTGGTCAATGTTCTGGGGAATTTGCCCAAACGTAGACCTGCTCTCTTGTGCATGCTCGCTAGTGCATCCTCACTTACCGATCAATTAGTTTTACGACTAGAATGGAACCTGGTCGGTAAGTGAGGACAGCCTGTATAACACACAGCACTATATCCATACACAGATATAACATACCTCTTAAGTGTCCCTATATAGGAGGGATATACCCTATTTTAGATCCAAAATCCTCTTTGCCTCATTCTATCCTAATATCCCTCTTTTTTTATTTTTTATTTTTTAGGAACTCCATATTATTGGAGTGTCTAAGAGTGTAGCAGCGCTCTACGCCAACAATATTCACAGTAAAGTGTCTTTAACCTGCAAAAAATGTGTTTAGAAATTAGTCTGTGTAAATAAGTTATGTTGCTCTTGTTCTAAATTATATTTTACTTGTAGAAATAATTAGTAAGTTGCCCCCCCCCCCTTATACTGCCACCTAGTTAGCAGCACTTGCTGGACCACTCACCCCCCCCCCCGCGCCCTGCCCTGCCTCCCCCACCCCTCCTTTCCCATTCTTCCCACACTTATCTCTCTCTACTTTTTCTCTCCTTCCTCGAACCTTTTTCTCTCCTTCCTCGAAGTTTCCTCCTTCTTCGAGGAAACTTCCTTCTTCCTTTTTTCTGAATCTTCCTTTTTTTTTTTTTTAACTATCATTACATGCCATTGTAATGGAACGATCGTAAATACCGGGATTGTAAGGGGTCTGCGGTACAGCTGGAGAAGCGAATGCGATTATCCATGAAACCCTTAATTGCTCTAAGTACAAGTCAACTCATGATAGTTCTCAGTTTTAATTACTTACATGGAAACACTAAGTGGGATGTATTGTGATACTTATAACGTGTCTGCACACTTGGAAGCCGCAGGCGACATTGTATTATATGACTGCGGACTCTGTAGAGTGTTATATTTGGAACGTGCGTATGTACGGACGCCGTTTTAATAGAGTACCACTGCATTGATGTTTATTTTTATGCTGTATTTCAATTGTTTTGTGTGCTATATTTCAGCTGTCCTGCTTTGAAAAAATAAAGAATTAAAAAAAAAAAAAAAAACACCATCTAGCCCCCTGGGCCCCTTATGCCTCCATAAATATAGTAAAAATCTTACTGTATTCAAGCCTGAAGCTGTAACTCTGCATGCTGTTAGACTCAGAAAAACAAGCAGTCTGCTGACATCATCAGAAGTGGTAGCTTGATCCAATCACAATGCTTCCCCATTAGATTGGCTGAGACTGACAAGGAGGCAGATCAGGGGCAGAGCCAGCATGATTCAAACACAACCCTGGCCAATCAGCATCTCCTCATAGAGATTAATTGAATCAATGAATCTCTATGAGGAAAGTTCAGTGTCTGCCTGCAGAGGGAGGAGACACTGAATGTTTGGATGCATTTTAGGCAGCCATGACCCAGGAAGGATCTCTTACAGACATCTGAGGAGTGGCCAGTGAAGTTATCACTAGGCTGTAATGTAAACACTGCATTTTCTCTGAAACAAGCAGTGTTTACAGCAAAAAGCCTGAAGGTAATGATTCTACTCACCAGAACAAATTCAATAAGCTGTAGTTGTTCTGATGACTATAGTGTGCCTTTAAAGATGACCCTGTCTCGAGGTAATTCATTGTTTATCAGGAGTAAGATCTTTGTAGCAATGGCTTAAAATGTATCAGCAATTCCAGGCCAGATTGCTAGTAGACACAAAGTTAATTTTATTTATGAATGTATCCTTTATTCAGCCAGAATAGCCTTTACTTTAATTCTGGCTAGTGTGGCATCCTTGGGCACATCTGCTCACATTCAACATAGCAACCAATTTGGAAGAAAGCTCTGAGTAAGTTTATATTTTAGTATATACCTTGGTTGTTTATTTTAGCATCCGTGTGTAGATGTAATTATTATATTATACCTCAACTAATTACCTGCACGTTTGATGGATGACAGGTTTGGTTTAAAAACAGAGGTTAAATACCTGTGGGTGCAATGGTCAAATCTCAGGCTTTCTTTTTTTATTTTGTATAAACCTGCAGTGCCACATATGGCCACTGGGGCTTCTATTGATTTACAATTATTTTATTGTCGAAAAACCTTTTATGCTTTTTGGGTTTTTGTTTTTTTTGGATGGGGATATGTTTATTAACTAAACCGTGAATTTAAAACTGAATTGCAAATTTTCAGACAAAATAGCTACCCTGCTCATGATTTTTGCCTAAACTTTGCAATTTTCAATTCGTCACAATTTACTACTTAGTTAATGAACATCATGTATAGAAGGTAATTCTAGTGAGACATGAACTATTGGTATTTTATTAATTAACTCACTTGGCTGAGATTTGCCATCCAGTCCTTGTGCTCTCGAACCACAAGAGTCATCTTTTTGCAGTACTGTACAATTTAAAGGGGGTCTCAATTTCCACACAGTATTTGATACAAATCTCTTTAGCTCGCAGTGTTAGACTAGTGGCAGTGCAGGTTTGCACAAATCATTATTTGGTTCGGATTATTTTGTTAGCATTACATGATAAATCAACAAGAGATGATACATGGGACGCCACTACGTTTAATATTCTCAGGAAAGTATTTCACCGTAGGACAGTTACCAAAGGGGTTAAATACAATTGTGACATATTTAAGTGGATCACAGCTAACGTCTTACCTTTTAAGTAGTTAATCTGTTTATATAATTATAGCATAACTGAGACGATGGAGAGAGCAATGATTTTCTAAATAAGCAAAAAGAGAGCAGGACACCGTCTTACATAAATATTACAATATTTGTTACAGTGAATATTCTCATTTTCTCCAAACAAATACATAGTTTGGAGGACAAAACAGTATATTGGTCTTGTAAGTAAGGTATCTATCTCCAGTAAAGGGCGATGGGACCACCTCTCTATCTGGAAACCAGGGATAGTAGTACATAAAATATACACCAAGGCGTCACAAAACATACAATAATATTTTATGCAGAGATACAATAACAAAGCAAAAACTAATATTTACTGCAGATATATAAACAGAGCGGAACGTATATTGAGACTGTTTACAGTACTATTTTTAGTCATTAAATTGAGAGACAGTTTCTTTCTTTACTCTAAAAAAAAAATGACACAATGCCTCTTTATATCAGGCAGTGTCCATTCACATTTATAGGAAATTATTTAAATTAATTTACGTTTTTAAAAGTTTATCCAAACATATTAAATGGTTTGGAAAGCTTATCCAACAATATTAAATCAAGGCCTAAGTTGGCTATGCTTTGTTTGGCTACTTTGGACTTAAATTTAAAATTCACTTTGATTTTCCAACAATTCGCACTTTAGTAAATAACCCGGACAGATTTGGTGTTTACCCTATATCTGTACACTGTCATCACTTAAAGGGAAACTCCAGTGCCAGGAAAACGATCCGTTTTCCTGGCACTGGAGGGTCCCTCTCCCTCCCACCCACCAATCCCCGGTTACTGAAGGGGTGAAAACCCCTTCAGTGACTTACCTGAGGCAGCGGCGATATCTCCTCCTCCGCGATGCTCCTCCTTGTGAGTGCGTCGGCCGGTGGGCGAGACTTATCTCGCCCACCGGCCGAGGAGACCTAATGCGCATGCGTGGAAAGGCCGCGCATGCGCATTGCGTCTCCCCATAGGAAAGCATTGAAAAATCATTTCAATGCTTTCCTATGGGGTTTTGAGCAACGCTGGAGGTCCTCACACAGCGTGAGGATGTCCAGCGACGCTCTAGCACAGGTTTCCTGTGCTAGAAACCAGGAAGTGACCTCTAGTGGCTGTCTAGTAGACAGCCACTAGAGGTGGAGTTAACCCTGCAATGTAATTATTGCAGTTTTTGAAAAACTGCAATAATTACACTTGCAGGGTTAAGTTAGTGGGAGTTGGCACCCAGACCACTCCAATGAGCAGAAGTGGTATGGGTGCCTGGAGTGTCCCTTTAACATTTATTATATTACCACTTGCAGTGATAACCCCCGGATTGCTGCATGGTTCACAAGCAAAAGCTTCTATTAGCTATCCTAAGCTAGGCCAAGCAATGCAGGGCTAGCTCATTGGCTAAGATCATCAGCTGACTGCTCTCAGCCAATGAGCTATGCCCTGTACTGCTAAGCTTAAAGGGATCCTATAGTGCCAGGAAAACAAACATGTTTTCCTGGCACTAAAGGGTTAATAGGTCCCCCCCTTCCCGCTGGGCTGAAGGGGTTAAAATCCCTTCAACCACTTCCCTTAATCCAGCGCCGGGCTCCCTCAGGGCTGGTGACCTCTCCTCCCCCACCGACGTCAGCTCCCGAGTGGAGCCGAATGCGCATGCGCGGCCCGAGCTGCGCGCGCATTCAAACCCGCCCGTAGGAAAGCATTACTCAATGCTTTCCTATGGGGATCTTATTTGACGCTGGACTCCGAGAGGACGTCCAGCGTCATTTCAGTGTGATTTACTCACTGAGAATCGCGGAAGCGGCCTCTAGTGGCTGTCAGGGAGACAGCCACTAGAGGCTGGATTAACCCTGCAATGTAAACATAGCAGTATCTCATAGGGTTAAAAAATTAGGGGGACCAAGCACTCAGACCACTTCATTGAGCTAAAGTGGTCTGGGTGCCTATAGTGTTCCTTTAACTCACACAGCAAGCAAGAAGCTATCTACCTGAAGTAGTGGACACAGAAAGCAGTGACCGGCAGACTACTTATAACGGGGGTGCCAGAGTACTCCTGGCAAGTTGTAGTGGTTATTGTGATAGTAGTATTTCTGTTGTTAGTTGCAATACTTGCAGTTTTTCTCTTTAAAAAAAAAAACTACTTTGAGCTGTACCAGTCTTTGACTCTATGAGGAATTGCACGGCCAAAATCTCTGTATGCACAGCCTGTCTGAATACACCCACATGGAAAGAGCTTAGTGAATGAATCTCATGACTGATCTCTTTGCTTTGGTTAGGTGTATATTAGAGTCAGCTGTCAAACTGGAGCAATATGTTAGAAGGTTCTTCATTTACATTGGCTTGGACGTCTGCAGAAAATTGCTTTTCAAGTCCCTGATGGAACAGCATTTCATGGCTTATGAACAAGCTTTTCAGTTTCTTGAAGTTTTTTGCCCTTGAAACTATACTATTATAAAATAACACAAGACAGCTTTGGATTCATTTACTATTGAGGATTTCTATCTGCTGGTTACATCTTACAATACCGGTGATAAAATGTTAGGTGCAGAATTTAAAGTATCTGTCACCTTATGGGATCTTTTGTATATTTTGCAAAAACACTCAGTGGTGACATTGACACTTGGTGTGCGTTGTCATGGGGTGCATAAGAGGGTAGATAGACTTGGATGATGCTATCCCCTTTGGGTGCCCTCATCTTCCTTCTTAAGCTCCTGTCACATCATACAACACAAGCCCACATCAATGCTGTGCTATTGCGCATGCACCAATGTACAGCACTGATGTCTATGGAGAATCCTGCAAGACCACAGGAGCCTCCATAGATATTGTCTAAGGCTAAGTTGTGGTAAGTGGTGGAAAAATAGATGAGGCAAACTAGTCCCTACTTTGCCTTATGTTTTTGTTAGGAGAAAAAGATCAGAAAAGAAGAAATTAAGAAGATTAGGAGTGAAGAATAGATGAGGAATAGATTTAAAAGGACACTGTAGGCACCCAGACCACTTCATTCCATTGAGGTAGTCTGGGTGCAATGTCCCATTACCCTTAACCCTACAGTGGTAATTATTGCAGTTTCTGAGAAACTGCAATAATTACCTCTGAAGGTTAACTCCTACCAGACAGCCACTAGAGGGACTTCCAGAAACTAGAGGGACTTCCAGAAACGGACCTGCATGAGGACATCAATCATCAGCTATTTCACCAAAGGAAAACATTGAATCTGAGGTTGATGAAACATCATTGAATAATGCTTTCCTATGGGCAAATCCTAATGCTAGCGTGGCCGTTGTCGCGCATGCGCATTAAGTCTTCCCTGCCGGCTGAAGTCAGCAGGGGAGGAGTGTGGGCGGAGCCTGACCCAGCATGGAGGGTAAGTAACTGAAGTTTTTTTTTTACCCATTCAGCATCGCGGGAGGGGGGCACTGCAGGAGCCTATAGTGCCAGGAAAACTGGTTTGTTTTCATGGCAGGGATGGCACTATAGAATCCCTTTAAGCAAAGTAAGGCACTCAATATGTTGTGGACTACAACTCCCGTGGTGCTTTGCGAGCATTATGCTTATATGTGTATTATGGGCGATATAGTCCATAACATCAGAAGTATTGCAATTTATGCTGCAACGCATATTGTATCTGATGCAAATCCCAGCAACTGTGTATTATATAGTTACATGAACTTCAAATGTGTGCATCTTTACTTATTTATTAGTTTTTGCATATTTTAATGCATTATTGATATATAATGCAAAATAGGGGCCAATGTCAACCTGAAGCACCCCTTAAATCAAAATATTTTGATACCAGAATAAAGAATATTCATGACCTAGGGAATATTTTTCAGATTTTGATATGCATGTATTTTGTCCCCCCAAAGACTCTCTTATACAGTATTTCTCCACAACCCATTATAAGTCATTATATTGTATTTTCCAGACCCAAGACGAAATTCATAATATAGCATCAAGGGGCCAAAATGAATTACGGTCTCTCTCGATCTCAGCTGCAGCCCAAATCAGGAGGCACAGTAATGAATTGGTGCCTGAGTATCACTGTCCTGGGTTATTTCTGTCTTCCACCTTTAAGGGATATCAAAGTAAATCCCTCAAAAGTTCAATCCAAAACAGAAGTCTGCAGCAAATGCTCTCTGCTCAGGCACACGTTTCTAAATTTATTTATAAAATATTTTACCAGGATGTATACATTGAGATTTCTCCTGTTTTCAAGTATGTCCTGGGTCTTTATCCACAAAACATTGCATTGTTACAATAGGATACAATATTACAAAAATACAATATTATATATATATATATATATACACACACATATATATAAATTTAATACATAACAGATAATAAATATATTCAACCAAGTGCAATCTGTGCTGAGGTATATTGCCATAGATCTCTTAAAAGATTTTATATTGAATGAAGATTTGACTGTCCCTGAGGTTATTCCATAATTGCGGTGCTCTGTATGAAAATTATGATTGAGCCAGTTTATTTTGTATTGCTAAATATCGTGCTAGTACTAGATCAGAGGTTATAGGAGGTGGGAACAGCTGGGGAGAGCATTCTACTCAGGTAGGGTGGGAGCTTCCCAGAAATGCTCTTATGCACAAGGCTGGAAAGATAAAAGAGTACGTTGGGATTCCAGCGACAGCCAGTTTAGCTCTTTTAACATGTCACAGTGGTGGGTAAAGTAATTACATTCTAAAACAAAGCGGAAGAACAAATTATATAACGTATTAAGCTTATTAAGGTGGTTTTGCGGTGCGGGTGCATATACTACATCCCTATAATCAATGACCGGCATTAGCATTTGTTGCACTATCTGTTTCCTTACTGTAGGGCTTAGGCAGGATTTGTTTCTGTACAGGGTACCTAGTTTTGGGTAAAGTTTTGAAGAGATTTTTTTCAATGTGAAGGCCAAAGGATAGATTGGGGTCTAGCAACATATCTAGATATTTAAAAGAACAGACTGATGTCAGTGTGCTATTTGAATTTGTTCTGATACACAATTGTTGATTTTGTAGTTTACGTAATTTAGGTACAGTTCCAAATATAATTGTAACGGTTTTGTCAGTGTTTAGGAAAAGTTTGTTATCCGCTCTTCACTTTTCTACCTCTGTGGATTGGTTTTGGAGCACAGCCTCAAGCTGCGGTAGTTTGGGTTTACTAGCGTAGATTACAGTGTCGGCTGTATACATTTGTACAGTTGAGGATTTGCAGACGTCGGCAGATCATTTATAAATAATGTGAATAGCAGGGGGCCGAGTATGGAGCCTGGGGAACACCACACGTGACTGGAAGAGGGAGGGAAGCGCTATCAGAAATGGCCACATATTGCAATCGATCTGAAACATATGATTGAAACCAGGTTAGCGGATGATAACCAATGCCTGAGTTTTTAAGTTTTTGCAAAAGAATGCAATGGTCTACTGTGTCAAAGGCCTTGGCATAATCAAGGAAAATAGCTCCAGTTAAGTCTCCTTGTTCCATGCCAATTTGGATGTCATTGCAAACTTTTCAGAGGGTAGTAGAAGTTGAGTGATTTGGACGAAAACCTGATTGATCAGGAGTCAGATAATTTCATTGTTGATAATATTCACATAGTTACGTGTGGATGTATTTTTCCAAGATTGTTGACAATACAGGGAGCAATGATATTGGGCGATAGTTAGATACCAAAGTATTGTCACCACTTTTATGGATAGGTACAACTTTTGCAGTCTTCCAAAGTTTGGGTATGTATCCTGACACCAGGGATTCATTGATAAGGGTAGTGACAGGTTTAGCAATTGCTGGTGCACTGAGCTTCAGCAACATTGCTGGGATTTGATCTGGTCCACACTGGTTTTTCATTTTTACATTGTTAAGATGTTTATTAACGACACTAACAGGCACAGGCCTAAAATTGAATTTCTCTATATGAGGATTTTGAAGATTTGGCAGGGCCTGATCTTTATTTGCGGTTTGAAAATGGGTGTCATTTGCTATCTTAGCAACCAGGGTGGTTGCACATCCAACAAAATAATTATTAAAGGCATTTGCTACATCTAGGGGGTGTTGCAGTGTTTGGTTGTCCATTTTGACAGTGGAGGGTTGGGAGTGGATTGTGGGAGTTTGTATGCTATTTATGATATTCCAGAAGTTTCTTGGGTTTGATAGATTGTTGTTCAATTTTTTACTAAAATATTGGGCCTTTGCCATTTTTGTTTGTTTTGTGCATGCATTTCGCCAATGTCTGTAAGTACAGTGATTGTTCATGGAGCCAGTACACTTGAACTTTGACCACAGTGAATCTCTATACTGGTACGTTTAAACAAGGTCAGCTGTAACCCAGGGCAGGTGTGTCCCTTTTAGTCGCATTGTACGCAGAGGGGCATGCAAATTCCAAACAAGCAAGAGCTCGGACTGAAAAAATGCAATTGCAGAGTCTAGATCTGGTATTAGACGTAATCTGTGCCATAGTATGTTCTTGAGATCATTTAAAAAGAATTCAAGATTACATTTTTTGAAAGACCTGATGATTATTATCTTGGGAGGGGGTGCCTGTATCAGCTCAGCCTCCATCAATTAGTGTGCAATAATAAGCAATCAAGTTTATAAAAGTTTAAGAGCCAAAATATTCAATTCACCATTGTTTAAAATTACAAGCAACGGCTTTGACAACTCATTGAGTTGTAATTGTTAATGTGATTCAGTTAAAGAACAATAAAATGATCTTTGATTGCTTCCAGCAGGATATCGTTTACAGTGCATACTTTTATCTTTTTTTTTTTTTTCTTAAAGGAACAGGTTAAACACCAATATCACTTCATATTAATACAATTATATTGGGGCAGAGCTGCTACAACTGCAGCTTTGCAAATGAAAACAGTGCTGGAAACAGTGTGGGAAAAATGCATTCCAGTGAGAATTTGTGTTTATTGTTTTTACGTTGGTCCCTAAAGAAGTCCATATTTTGGAAGATACGCATTGGACCTGTGTATTTTACTATTTTAAGATATATCTTATTTTAAATAAATTAAAGGACCACTATAGTGCCAGGAATACAGAGTTGTTTTCCTGGCTCTATAGGGTCTTTTGGTCCCCCCCCCCACCCTCATGGCCCCCCTCCCGCCGGGCTGAAGGGGAAGTAAGGGGTTAAATTCTTAACTTTCTCCAGGGCCGGGCTCCCCCGGCGCTGGGGACTCTCCTCCCTCTTCTGACGTCATCTTCCGAATGCACATGCGCGTCAAAAGCCGCACGCGCATTCAATCAGTCCATAGGAAAGCATTTATTAATGCTTTCCTATGGACGGCAGCGTCTTCTCACTGTGAAAATCACAGTGAGAAGCGCGGAAGCGCCTCTAACGGCTGTCAGTGAGACAGGCACTAGAGGCTGGATTAACCCTAATATAAACACAGCAGTTTCTCTGAAACTGCTATGTTTACAGCTACAGGGTTAACCCTAGATGGACCTGGCACCCAGACCACTTCATTGAGCTGAAGTGGTCTGGGTGCCTATAGTGGTCCTTTAACTAGTCGCCTGGCCTGGAGAAAGGAACCTGAGGTGGATGAAACATATTTTGGCCCCCAAGAGATTTTGTGGGAGGCAGCCTGAAACGCTTTATTATCGTCTTCTGTGAGTACATTCAAAGTAGATCAGTTAACATATATAATATATTACACTATAATATAGATTCAATATTTAAATCTATTTTACATCTGTTGCCAGCATGCAAACCATATGACTGGTTGTCAATGTATATTCTTTTGAAAATATTGGATTCAGTGATTCTTATAGCGAATCACTAGATTGACAGATTGCGACAATCGGCTCTATAAGAAGAATCTGTTTGGACAAACGTTACTAAACTTGAAAAAAGGATCGGGCTGCAGTGAGGAATCGGTCTTGGTGCCGTAATAAATGTAAGATTAGGGATGATATTAAAACATGGGGCGTCATTAATCTAAAGTTATAAACACGTTAGAGTCTTCCTTTAACAGGAATAGTTTGTGTTTAACTATTTTCATTAAGGAATGCAAATCAGCTTTTTCCTTCCACCACCTGGATATAATTCTGCTAAATATGTTTATATAAATTACCGCATCCTTTTTACTTGCTTCCTGTCATATATTTAACCAGAGCTGCTTTAATAAAATATGTTTACTGTACATAAAACGGATCTTGTTATAACTTTATTAACCACTTGGGTGCCATTATAGGGAGGCATAGTTTATTATATTACTGTAGATATAATGTGCAAGGGTTCTCAGGTCTGTTCCATAGGCTTGTTATACGTGCAAGTCTGTATCTACTGAGTGACATCACACTGAGCTGCCATTGTTGGTTCTGTTCTGAGAGAGACACTCTCTTCCCAACACCTTTTTTGGCATATCAGTAAGGGGAGAGAATTTAAGATTGTGCTAGCTTTAATGTACTTAGAATCTTAATTTTAGTAATGACAGGAGGCGAGTATTTCTTTACTGAACTCCACAGCAACAAAGAAAAACTACATAAAAATAAAGAACCAATCAAAAACAAGCAAGTGTATATGAGGTGAAGCAGCCTAAAGCACCTCCTCGTTACAACAAAATAAAGGTAAACCGAGATTTGAATAGAACAACAGGGTAAGATCTATAAACGCCATCACAATGATACAGACAACATGAAAATATACTTCAACCATAACCAGAGAAAGGGTGGGAAAATACTCCCCTCCTGTCATTACTAAAATTAAGATTATAAATATACTAAAGCTAGCATAATTTACAACATAACAGAAGACTTTATATTTTGCATTTTTAACGCTGAACTTAAAGAGAAAAAAGCAGTGTTAGAAGATGGTCGAAAGGTGTCTTCCCGCAACCAATTGGCTGAATGAAAAATGTCAGAGAGAGAAGCACCCAAACAAAAGACAGTCGACACCACAGTGCCACAAATGGAGTCCCAAAAGAGGACTCGATACCCACCAGGGACAAAAACCAATGAACCACGGGGCAAGAGTAGTCACCAAGACTGTCTTATATGGCCGAGCATAAGAATTGTGTAACTGGCTGGAAGAGAGAAACTGTAAGAACGATGTAGCTTCCGCATATCGGCGCAAAGCCAAAAAAATGGATAGAAATCCAGATTTCGCACTCCTAGATATCCAAAACATAATGCCCTCAACCAATAATGCCCTCAACCCTTTGCCAACAACTAACACAGCGAATGATTCACAGAAAAAAAACATGACACGACAGAAACGTCCAAGAGAGAAGCAAAAAACAAGAGGGTCCTTGCCAACAGAAAGTCCTTTGTTCGAAATGTGGGCATCAGAGATGGCGGAATGCATCACATTAATGGACCGATACTAACACCCAGAAAGAAATGGTCCAACAGTTCAGGATGGGAGAGACAGGGGCAGTAAAGGGATCAAGATCCCGTTCCATACACTATCGTGTCCTGGAACTCTATGTGGAAGGGTAGATTCATCTTTACTTGGTGCCCACAAGTCCCACAGGAGATCTTTAGCTGCCTGTGATAATTCACCAACATGCCATGTATCCCGGAAAGTGTCCAAACAACTTGATGAAGTCATTCTTGCAGGATCAGAGAGTGGAGTCTTCTTCATGTGTCTGTGAGTAGGGATGGGTAAGTGGGCAGGAGAAGAGGGTCTCCCACTGGCAGTTCCAGAAAATCTAGGAACCATGGCTGGCAGAATTGGATGAGCAGCGCAATCTGTACTTGCTGGGAGTGAATGTCATGAATCACCCTAGTGATCATCACGGAGGGCTTCAAGAGTCAGCCAAGGTTAGAGAAATGCATCCACTGCCATGCAGTCTGAATCTGGAATCCAGCTGCAGAATTCCGGCGACTCATGGTTGTTGCAGGAAAAAAAACATATCTAGGCAAAAAGGCACCCTCATTGAAGCCAGAAGGAAAAACATCCCCACATTTCCGATCACTGGTGTCTCTCCAGTGTCTGAAGATCCAATCTGTGGAGTGGTTGAACTTCCCCAGAAGGTATTCGGCCCTCAAAGCAATGTTGCAGGTTAGGAAGAAGTCGCAAATGTCCTTTGTTGGCTTAGATTTTGTCCCCGCTTGCCATGTTTCATCATCTGAAGCAGAAAGATGAGCCTGCCACTCGTTCACGATTGACAAAGCGTGAGACAAATCCTGGTCGTCGTCATCAAGTATGGCTGGGAGGATGTTCAGGAGTGGAAGATGCAGCAGATCTGCTTGTATGTGTCACGATTCTGCGAACCAAACACGCTAACACACACACAGAAAAGGTGCAGTACCGAACCTTAGAGTGGCCGGGCTAAGCACACAAAGAATAGTCAGGAGACAAGCTGAGTAAGGGGAACCAGAAGACAGAATAACAAGAGACAAGCCGAGGTCAAAGGGTAGGAGAAAGTCGCAAGGTCGGATAAACAAGCCAGAGAGTACGTAACCAGAGAGAAACACAAGTAGAACAGCAATACTAGAAAGCAAAGACCACAAGAGGGCAGAGAGAGACAGGAAAGGTAAGTATTTAAACCCATTGATTAATTCTGATTGGATAATTTCCAATCAGAATTAACAATCACACGTGGGAGATATCTATACCTCCCACTGTGATTGAGGCACTGTGCCTTTAACGCCGGGTCAGGTGGCTGACCCCAGCGTTTACAAAAATGGGCGGTCTCCCAGCATACAGCGTCATGCATGCTGCCGCTGGGGGACGAAGAGGAAGACGCGGGCGGCATCCGAGGCTGGGAGGATGCCGCTCGCCGAGTGTACGACGAGAAGGGGACCGCGGACGGCTGGAGGGTGAGTCCCGCTAGCGGACTGCAGCCTCCCCTCGCAGCCGCCCGCGGGATCCTGACAGTATGTAGTTTTTTCTTTCCTGAAAAACCCTTCTGAGGCCACATTGCTAATGAGAAAATTGCAGCAGTAATGTCGCTTAGAGTACACCTATAACAATTGGTGTGAAATAGACTCTGCTTCATACTTTACTAACATTCCAGTGTATAGAATAAACAGTAGATTTAAAAGGAACAAACAAATGGGTGAAAAATGATTCAGTATGTGTATTAAAGGTCCAATTCAAATTTCTAAATATCTTTAGAGTAATGTTGTACAGCTTTTTGTTTGTTTTTTCTCCTAATAAAACAATAGTTTGATGTTGAAGGCCAATGTCCTATATCAGCACCTTCCCATACAGTAAATATATAATCACAGTTTGCTTTTTTGATGGTGGTTGTGTGTTTCTATTTTCTATTTGATTTTCAAGCAGTGTGGCTTTTAGTTTGCTTTTAAGTTCTTCAGAATAAGAGGAGGCTTAACAGGATCCCGCTGTATGTTAAAGGGACAATTGGAGATGCCACCCTTTCTGATTTTCATCAATATCAGTGATAATGTATAAAAAAACATGAAACAAATTGAAAAGGGAAAAAAAAGACAATAAAAAAATGTTACAAACACCCTGGGTCTGCCAATAACAGGAACTGGTTGTGTTTTCAGTCTACAACCATCAGTTGCCACACTGTCATATCTCCCAACATTGATAGAATGTATGAACGTAGACGGAATGTATGGTAGAATAGCTAGTGACACTAGTCAATGGTAACGTCATAGTTTGAGCCTGCTTAGAAAGGGATAAGACCTGCATGATGAGGAGCCGGATACCTGTACCACTCAGAGTGAATTTGAACAGTTTAATTGTGACTGTTTTATGTGCTCATGCTGTGCTTTCTTAAGACTTGGACTCTGAAAGTGGTGGTCCAGAGACCAAAAGTGAGATGGTGGAACATGTTGTCAAAATAACGACTGTTTCACTAAATTGTTGGGAGCTATTTATTGAATTTGTTGTTTTTCTTTCACTACACTGTAAGTCAATGACAGCTTCCGCACAGCTTTGGTGAGCGTGAGCCTAATAGATTAATTACTGTTTGTTTGGTTTTCTTGATAAAACTATTTTCAGTAGAAGATGCTAACAAAATGGCAATGTGAAGAATGGTATCAATACTTAGACGACAAGTATTTTTTAAGAACAATCCAGTAATTGTTGTTGTTATTATTGGCATATAGCACCAACTCATTCAGCAGCACTTTGCAATATTATAAAGGGGAAAAACAATATATGAGACAATTAAAAATGTTTCAGAAAAAACTGGGTTGATTAAGACCAAGTTCCGAGGCAGGGCCTTCATGAATCAGATTTGTTGTTCCAGGAAATCTCACAGATGCTCAATCAGATTGAAATCTGGGGAATTTTGAGGCCAAGGCAACAATTTGAACGCGTTGTCACGTTCGTCAAACTATTCCTGAACAATTTTTTTACCTTGTACCTGGGTGCGTTACCCTGCTGAAAGAGGCCACTGCCATTAAGAAACACCATTGCCATGAATGGGTGTACATAGTCTACAACATCCTTTAGGTGGGTGGTGAGTGTCAAAGTAACAACATTAATACCAGGACCCAATGTTTCCCAGCAGAACATTGCCCAGAGCATAACACTGTCTCCGCTGGCCTGCCTTCTTCCCATATCCCATAGTGCATCCTGCTGCTATCTATTTCCAAGATAAACGACACACGTACCCTGCCAGCCACCTGATATAAAAGCAAGCACGATCCATCAGACGAGGGAACCTTCTTCCATTGCTCCATGGTCCAGTTCTGATGCTCACATCCCCATTGAAGACACTTTCAGCGGTGATCATGGGCACTCTGACTGGTCTGCAGCTCGGCAGCCCAATACACAGCAAACTGTGATGCACTGTGTGTTCTGACTCCTTTCTATCATATCATCCAGCATTAAGTTTTACAGTAATTTGAGCTACAATAGCTCTTTGTTGTGGACCAGACAGGCTAGCCTAAGCTCCCTATGTGTATCAAATTTGCCTTGGGTGCCCATGACCCTGTCGCCGGTTCACCGGTTGTATTTCCTTGCACCACTTTTGGTAGGAAGTAAACACTGAACAACCCACAAGACATGCCATTTGTACAGGGCCGGACTGTGAACTAGAAGCACCCCTGGAAAAAATATATACCAGCCCAATAATGCATTGCGCCAGCATTGTGTGCTGATATAGAGGTGGAAAAGATAACTTAAAATTGAAAACTATTACTTCAACGAAAGAAAGCACTCATAGGGCTTCAAAATCAACAAAAGAGCTGCTTTATTTTAAGCAGACGTGCATTTGCATATAATCAATGTTTCAGTCCAACTACCTTGGACTGATATATATTGAGTTTACGATTGAGTCTGGGTTCTCTGGCTTTAAGGACAATGGATAAGTCACCATAGCAGCAGGATTTATTCTCCAACACATCCTGAGAGGCAATCAGTAATGAAATGTCACGTCTTTGCCTTCCAGGATGTCCTTGTGAATAGTGGGGGGAACAAAGTGAGCGGGAGTAACGATGTGAGCGGATGTGCTAGGAGTAGGGTTCGAAGAGATGAGGTTATCCATAGATGTAGAGGGAGTGGGGAGCCCCGTGAGTGAGCTGGGTGTCAGTGATTGAAGAGATTCCAGTTTCTCTAGCCGGACGCTAACAGTGTTAATGGAGGTGATCATACTCATTGATCTCAGTGTAGTTTTCAGATACTACAGGTTGTACGCTAGCATCCGGCAGAGGTGTACAGGCATTAGTGATTAGGAGTCTGTAACGCTCGGCTTTGCAAGCTGTGACCGTAAATGGAATCCCTAAACGCCTTAATTCAGCTGCAAGTCTCTGGATGGTCCAGGAGCGTAGGGAACTAGGGTTAGCTGAGTCTAGATTCTCTGTCGGGGTGCTTGGACTGGCAGGGGTGGGAGGTCTGGCTGGGGTACCAGGTAATGAGAGTTCCTCATCTTGGTTCTGGGATTTGAGACATGCTAAGAAATTAGTAGGATATAGAGAGTATTTAGAGCTTGGTCCTGTGTCAACTGGCTCTAGCTAAAAGCCAAAGGTGAAGAAATGATCTGGACTAAATTGTATATGAGTCCCTGCTAAGGCCAAGTGGCTAAGAGAGGCTCTACCTACAATACGGGCTGAGTGGGTGGGGCCACCGATTGATGTGGCGGAAATGTTGGCCTCTCGGTGACGGTATAAGAGACAATATCAATGGACGTGAGATGTGTGGCCCTAAGCGTTAACCAGAAGTGGTTGATGTGAGGTGCTAGCTATGCATTGGCCGAGGGGGAAATACCTTCATATGAGGATGGGTGTTGGCCTCACGGAAATTGATTAAGTTACAGCTAGCTATGGACATATTAGAATAGGACAGCCAGTTGACTTTACCCTAGCAGAGAACGGGATGGGTGTAAGATAGGTACCAGGTGATTGTCACGTACCTAAATTGTGGTGGTAAGCAGTTTCTCTGTCGGAAGGACGAAATACCGGGTATCCTAAGAAAAGAATGTAGGCAGTTTAATGTAGGATCCGGACTTAGGGGGTTATCATACTGTGAGAGAAAAACTCATCCGGTAAAAATGGGGACAGATATTCCTGCGGATGTTCTAGAGGTAGGCTACTTGAGGATAAGTAAGAGTTACTCTTGGCATAATAATATGTACGAGGGACATGGGGGGAAAAATTAAATATATACCTGTACCAGTGAGTGGATTAAGGATCCTTGAGTTCCTCTGAGATTGGGGTGATGGGGTGTATATGGAGACTGTGACCTATGAGTGGGAATAGACATAATAAGTGACTGTTTGGTCTTACGGACTTTAGTGGTTGTATGAGAAAGGAGCGTTGGGAAATTGAATGTTCCCAGGGGCGTGAGGCCTGTGAAAGGCTTGTAGGGGAGGTTGTTACAAGCATTGTTATGTGTTGTAGCACTATAGATAAAATTGGTGAGAATTTGGTGAGAATGTGTTACTACGTTATAACTGGATAGTCCGGATGCCAAAACTTGTGGGCCAGTAATTGCAAGATTAGTACGAGAAACGTCAGTCTATGTGAGAATATAAGGGCTTTGGATTTTTTAAGGAGGTTGTAAGTTGATACATAAGGAGCGGCATTCTTGGATCATAAATGAAAACATTTACAATACGTACCATGGGTATAGAAGAACAACTCAACACTTTAGGAGTTTTGCGATTTGCCAATACCATGAGGGGGTACAATACAGGCTGAAAGTTTGTGACCAAACGTAAAAAATGATTACACAGTAGAAGATATCAATATACTAATGTGCTCATACCAATTGTTTAGATTAGAACAGTACATAACGTATGAGTGACAGGAAATAAACCGACGTAACACGTTTAAGAGAATTACTGGGTAGGACGTATGCACAACACAACATATACATGATAATAATTGAACATTTGTAACGTAAGTGGTTATTAATGGGGTATTAGATATTATGAATGAATGTTGGAATTAGCCGGAATTAGGTGAATGTATCTTGTAACAAGTAACAGTGCCGTATTAATGGTGTTATAATAATTTCTGCCGCTAGGAAGCAGGGGCCGGATGTATTAAACCGAACGGCTGGCTATCGACCGCTATGCGTAACACCGAACAGAGAGGTAAGTATGAATGAAAGTTGTGAATTAATCTGTTCATATGAAAGAACACCATGCGTCTGGCTGAATGCGGTGTATTTGGGACCCTTTCAGGAAGCCGCGTGGAGGTATGAGTTCAGCGAGGCATAAACAAGGTAGCGATGACTTTGTGTCTCTTTCTCCCCCTTTCTTCCCCGTGACTCTATCTTCCCCCTCTGTCTCTTTTTTCTCCCCCCCGTGTCTCTTTCTCCTTCCTCTCTCTCTGTCTCTCTCTTCCTCCTCCATCTCTTTCTCCCCCTCCCCCACTGTATTTTTCTCCCGTCTTCCCCTGTGTCTATCTTTTCCTTCTCTGTTTCATTCTCCCCCTTCCCATGTGTCTCTCTCTGTGGCATTGCTTACCTCCGCCGAGCCGCGCAGACCCCCTCCCGCTGCACGGTCCGACCACTCCACACAACCGCGTGGCACACTGAGGGAGACTCACCTCCCTCGATTCTAGTTGACCTCCTCCTGCCGCGCGGTCTGACTGAACTACACGGCCGCGTGGCAGGTCATCTATATATATATATATATATATATATATATATGTGGACATGACGTCACGCCCACTGGTAAAGAGACCACGTCATCACTGCGATCCTAATCTATTTGGATCGCAGTGATGACGTGGACCTATCAGAACATAGGTAAGCCTATTTAAGGCTTGTTTTGGCCCCCATTCATTGCCCTATTGTGGTTTCTGTTAGAACCTCGTTTAGTGCTCCTAGTGATTTCTTGTGTTTGACCTTTGCTTTGTATTTGACTCGTGATTTCTGGTATCCTGACCCCAGCTTCACATTTGACTTGTGATTTCTGGTATCCTGACCCCGGCTTTGTCTTGACTCTGAGTATTCCTGTTATTCCTGTCCTTCATTTATTCTTGACCCTGATTCTTGTTGTTTAGTTACGTTACGTCTGGCCATTCTAATGCTCGGTAATACATCTTTCGGATCCACCTTTTGTGGTTTCCTCTTTCCTGCATGTTGGGTTACGACTCCCGTGACACTTCCCCCTCTGTCCATTTCACTCCCCTCCCCCTGTGTCTCTTTCTTCCCCCTCTGTCGCTACTCCCCCTGTGTCTCTCTCTTCCCCCTCCGTCTCTTTCTCCCTCCTCCCCCGTGTCTATTTATCCCTTTCCCCACCAACTGAGGCTGCCCTTGTCTGACAGTCTGTCAGAAAGCAGAGGAGGACTGAGGGAGTAGACAATACTACTCTATGATGTGGCTGTGCTGGGAATTGTGGGAACCGCAAGGGAGCGTGATAGTAAGTTCTGCTCCCTCTCTCAGTCCTCCTGTGCATTCTGACAGCTGCACTGCTGTCAGTATTAGTGTGTGCTGCCGGACTGGCTAGGCGACCACCCGGCCCACCGGCACCACCATGCACCACATGAGATGCGGACGCCGGCCGAAGGTAACTATCGAATGCGGCCAGCCCCCTCAGAGTGTGCCACCGGACCTACCTCCTGGCAGCACATACGTTACGTGCAGCCGGTGGCCACAATTTTATTGAACCGACCGCAGGGCTCCCTCTTATGTGAGGGCAGAATTAGAGTGCTGTGGCCCACCAGGAAATTTCCTGGTATCCCGGTGGGCCAGTACAGCCCTGTGTTTGTAGATACTCTGACCCAGTTGTCCTGCCATCACTTATTGACCCTTGTCAAAGTCACTCAGATCTTTTCACTAGCCCATTTTTCTTGCTTCCAACACATGAAATTCAAGAACTGACTGTTCACTTGCTTCCTAACATCTACCACCCCTTTACAGATACCATTGTACTGAGACAATAAATGTTTTTCACTTCACATGGTTTTAATGTTGTGGCTGATCAGTGTATGCGTGTGCATGTGTATTTATACAATATAGTGACTGTGGAAGACAGGGTTTGAAATGTACTGTTAATCATTAACAAACAAATGCAAGTATTATGTGTGCAAATACTTATATGTAACCATACAGTTGACCAAATAAAAAAGTGAATTATGGTTTCATTTAAATGTCTTATTTAATTAAAGTAATGTAACAGATGGGGTGGAACTTCTCGTGTCACCAAATGCATAAACGGTTGGGGAAAACCATCTTCCTGTTCCAGGATGTCTGATTTAAAATAATGTTTATTCCATAGTTGCATTTGTATTAGTGGAATATATACCAGATGCTTAGAGCTCATTTCAAATAGTATTACTGAAAATAAAGGCTTATAAGCCAACCTCAAGGTTGTCATAGAAAATCACAAAACATTTTGCTGTAAAAAGGCCACACTGAATGGGGCAACATAATATAGATTTATCTCTTTAGCTCTGGAAAATAACAAGGTGTATTTTAAAGAAATTAAAGAAATAAAAATGAACGGTCTGTATAAATAGTTGCAGTAATGTGCGATCTACTTTATTTTTGCTGCGCCTGTTAAAACCTAAACGAGCATGTTAATGATCGGAATACAATCAGGTATTTGATTTGTTCACCTTTAGTCCACCAGCATGCCAGTCTCTCTGTTCCACTGCTGGCTTATCATTGCTGATGATCTCAGCCAGGCCAGCACTTTCCCATAGAGGATGCATTGATTGGGCTAGTGTGTATGCAAGGCATTTTTTGCGTTGTGCCAATCAACAACTCCTCTTTTTTTTTTTTTTTTAAATTCTTTATTTTTGTCGTGCATGTATCTCCATCATTTACTCAAAGCTACACCAGCTTCTGAGTGCAAATTACAATATTCAACAGAACAACAGGTGGACACAGCACATTTTTGGTTTATAACAAAGAAAGGAAGGAACAATAAAGGAATACGACTCAGTCCGTCAATGTTGAGTTGGATAGCATGTAGCTTTCCATGCATGGCCAGGACCAAAGTCCTTTATGTCAGGTATAGGCTTTCTCACCTCCAATGTTAAACTTTTACTTAAGACTTAAGAAGAGGCTTCTAGACCCTGGGAAAGGCTCGGAACCTCGTCAGGGTAGATTTTGATACTATACAGTCAGAGTTTCCGCCTATACAATATACATGTAACTCGTCATCATGCGCCTATCAGTTGCCATTGTCCAAGGTGACCGCTGCTGACAGTGAGGTGGTATATAGTGCGACCGGCGCGGCAGTCATGCCGAGTTACCAGTCTCCATCAATGCCCAACTTACGTATAGATTACATTGCTCGTCCAACCGCGTCTCCGGATCTGATACAGGTGTAACATTAACTCCACCTCCCATGGAGAGTCCAAGGGGAGGGGTGCAAGAAACAAGAAAGATAAGAAACTTAACACAAAGAAAAAGACGAGACTAAGAAAGGTGGAAAGATATAGTGATGTGAGAGAGAGAAATTAGAAGTAGAGCAGCTGTCTAAAAGATAGAGAGCAAGTTAGATGGAGGGAGAGGGAGGGGGAGGGAGACAAAGAAAAGAAAAGGAAGGAAAAAGGAAGAGGGGGCGGAGGGGGGCTTCCTGCGTGAGATCCCGCCTACTGACACTAGAGAAGATGCCGTCAAGCTCAACCCGAGCCCATTGGACTACTGTCCCATGGCTCCCAGATCTTTTGAAACGAACCTACTGTTCCTCGTACTCTTGCAGTCAAGTCGTCCATGATTCTACACTCTCTAATTCTAGACGTCACTCCGTAAAAATCGGGGCCTTCCGGGGAAAGCCACGCGGTCGCTATAGCCCGGCGTGCGCTCAGGGTTATCTTGTGCGCCAATGTTTGTTCCCTCCTGGTCCAGCCCTCCAGAGACCTATTCAGCAGGTACACCCAAGGGTCCATACGCATGGGTCTGTTGAACGTCTGCCTCAGGAGGTCCTCTACCGACCTCCAGAAGTCGGTGAGTTTTGGACATTCCCACCACATATGGATATAGGTGCCCCGGTAACCGCAACCCCGCCAGCAGTCATCATTGACCAACTTGCGCATGCGATACAGTTGAACAGGCGTGGTATACCACCGCAGCATGGTCTTCCACGCCTGTTCTTGGAGTGTGACACAAATCGAGACGGTGGCATTCGCCTCCCAGATCTCCCTCCACTCCAAACCCTCCAATACCTCGCCCAGATCCGTTTCCCATCGCTCAGTATAATTTAGGTTACCCCATTCATCGGTTTCCGTGCTTAAGTGTGCGTACAGAAGCGTAATCATACCCTTGGGGGTGGTCCCAGTGGAGCAAAGCTTTTCATAAAAGGTCAATGGGCCCAAAGCAGCCTTCTTAATGCGGGGTTTGTTAGCAAAGTCGCGGATCTGGACGTAGCGGAAAAAATCTGCAGGAGTGAGATGGGCACTCTGTTGTAGCTCAGTAAATTGGACCACCGCGCCGTTACGGTAAAGCTGATGTAGACGCTGGAGCCCCGTTCGGTCAATGTTACGGAAATCTCTGGGTGCCATGCCAGGGGGAAAATCCCCATTCCTGAGGATCGGGGTCATCGGGGAGGGAGACGTCGCCAATCGATATTTGAGATGACATGCGTCCCAAATTCGGATAGAATTGAGGATGGACGGACACGTACTCCGTATAACGGGTCTATGCTCTTTGGGGATCCACATTGCGAACTCGGGAGCATCGACCCCTGCCATCATGGATTCCACGTCCGCCCATCTTCTCTCCCCTGGCGGGGAGTGCCACATGGCTATCTGCGTAAGCTGTGCCGCAAGATAATAGAAGTATAGATTAGGTAGGCCCAAACCCCCTCTATCCTTTCTTCTATACAGAACTTGGCGGGAGATTCTATGCCTCTTATTCTGCCAGATAAAGTCCCCAATCGATCGTTGCAAAGGGACCAGTTGGGTTTTAGTGATGCGGATGGGAAGAGCCTGAAATAAGAACAGTATACGTGGCAGAATGTTCATCTTGACAGAATGGATGCGGCCTATCCACGAGATGGGTCTATCTGTCCACTTTTCAAGGTCACCCATTAGGGTTCTCATCATCGGGGCGTAGTTAGCGATGTATAGGCGATCAGGGTCGGCGGTCAGGTGGATTCCGAGGTACTTAACGGAATACGCCTCTATCTTGAGTTGATACGTGTCCTTGATCCGCGTGATCTCCGCGTCCGTAAGGCAGACCGGCAGAGCACTAGATTTCTGGATATTTGCTTTATAGCCTGATAGCTCGCCGTACTCCGCCATGACCCTCTGCAGTGCCAACATGGAATCAATAGGGTTCGTAACAGTCAGGAGGACGTCGTCTGCATAGGCTGACACTTTGTATTCATCGGCTCCCGCCTTGACACCTGTAATATCCGGGTTTCGTCGGATGGCCTGTAGTAGCGGTTCCAAGGCAAGCACAAATAGGAGGGGGGAGAGGGGGCAACCCTGCCTAGTTCCGTTATACAGCCGAAACGGAGTCTTAGGTGCGCCCGTTATTTGGATCTGCGCTCGCACATCCTGATACATCGCTCTCGTCACCGTGACATATTCGTCTGGAAAGCCCATAGTCTTCAGTACCGGGAAGAGGAATTGCCAACGCACCCTATCAAAGGCTTTTTCGGCGTCAATAGATACCGTCAGGGTGGGAGTGCCGGTGGTCTTCTGTTTCCATATCAAGTCGATATTCCTCCTGGTATTTTCGAACAGCTGCCTTCCTTGAATAAAACCGACCTGATCAGCGTGTATTAGAGTGGTCAACAGGGGGTTCAACCTGTCCGCTTGGATCTTTGCTAGGATCTTCAGATCATGATTAATTAAAGATATGGGCCTGTAATTTTCTGGGAGGAGCGAATCCTTTCCCGGTTTGGGCAACAGGACAATGGTGGCCAAAGACATATCAGGATCCAACCGTCCCCCCTGACGTAGATGTGTGAAGAGTCGGGTCAATTGAGGTACAAGTTCGTCCCGAAAGGTTTTATAATAAGTGCCATCGAAGCCGTCCGGCCCAGGCGCCTTATTCCCTTTCAGGTGCGATATAGCTTTGTCGACCTCATCTTCCGTAATCTCAGCAGCCAGCGCTCCTGCAGCATCATCGCCCAATTTGGGTAACCCCAAGCCATCTAGATATTGGAGGATCCGATCCTCCTCTCTCCCTCCAGGACGAGCACCGCCGGGCGAGTGATTGTATAAAATCTTATAGAAGTCCTCAAAGACCTTCGCTATCTCTGTGGGTGTTAGTTTCGTCGTGCCATCTGGATGCCTAATAGCCGTAATATGGGCCCTATCCTGTCTAGGTCGAAGAGTCCTGGCGAGAAGTGTGTCCATTTTGTTGGCGCTTTCATAATAAGTTCGCTTGGACCATACCATGGACCTAGCCGCGTTGTCTAGTAATAGCGTACGAATGTCTCTCCGGACTGCTTCCAACTGCCTATATACTCTCTCTTCCGGCGCTGTCTGGTGTTTCTGTTCTAGGGATCTCAATTGTCTCAGGAGCTTATCCAGTGTCTGATATTTCAATTTCTTTTTCCTGGTGGCCAGTTTAATTAAGTTCCCCCTTATGACAGCCTTGTGAGCTGCCCACAGCGTGCTTGCGTGAATATCTGGGGTGGCGTTCAATTCGAAATACTCCACAATCCCCTTACGGATTTGTTCCCGTATCTCTTCATCTCGCAGCAAGGACGCGTTCAGCCTCCACGTCCATGGTGAGGCCACGCATAGGTTGCCCAGAGTGATAGACACATCCGCGTGATCGGACCACGAGATGTTACCGATTGTGGAGTCCGCGATCCTGGACATGCCCGATGCATTTGCAAGGAACAAGTCGATACGTGAATACGTGCCATGGGGGGCCGAATAGAAGGAGTACGCCTTATCTCCTGGGTGGTGAGCCCGCCACACGTCTACCAGTCCTAAATCGGCTATGAAGTCCCTGAGCAACCTGTCCTGACCGCCCCTGCCCTGAGACCTAGGGACGCCAGTGCGCGAGCTCCTGTCCGCAGCCGGGCACGGGGCAGCATTAAAGTCTCCACCCATGTACAATAGGCCATGAGGGAGGGCCAGGAATTTGTCCCGAAGCGTGGACCAGAAGGCAGGCTCCGGTTGATTTGGTGCATATATGTTTATCAGGTGGATTACATGGGAGTATAAGGAACCCGAGACGATGACGAAACGACCCTCTGGGTCTGCATCAAGTGAGCTAACATTTAGCGGGCAGCTGCGCCGGACGAGGATCGCCACCCCACTGCGCTTGCGATGGGACCTGGCTTCATATGACCCTGCGAAGGTGTGGTCTCTCAACCGAAATTGAGCCTGTTTGGGCAAGTGCGTCTCCTGCACAAAAACTATATCGGACTTCAACCTATTCAACTCTTTGAACATCATTCGGCGCTTGCGAGGCGCATTAAGACCTTTTACGTTCAGGGAGTGTACCCTAACCGTCATCTCGAGGAATCGTAGCGCCGGCTACATGCACCCTGTCTGTCATCCCTATGGTCCCCGTCAAGTCATCAAACGCATCCCTCCGCCGAGCCCCTATCAGACCCCCTCCCGGAAAAAAGATGAGAGAAAGAGGGGAAGGAGCAGAGAGAAGAAGAGAAGAGAGAGAGAAGGCAGCGTCCAGACTCAGTCTGACACCAAGGAACTCTGGTCTTACCAAACGCCAGAGTGTTATGGGAACGTGTTCCCACCTTCCAGCCACGGTCAACGTAGGGAGGAACAATGGGATATTGAGCCCCTAACCATAGGCGCCCTCTCATAGCTATACCCGCTTCAGTAAGAAGCCTTCCCCCTGTTCAGCGTCCTTAAAGGGTCCCCTGTCCCAGCGGTGACCTTGACCAATTGGCATGTGAGAATCGAGCCTCCCCTCTGGGACGGCCAAGCCCTCGGTATTAAAGGTTTCAGGCGTCGGGAAGAGACGGCCTGCATAGGTCTATGAGTTATCGTGGTATTCCCCGTCACCCCACCCCCCCCCCCCCCGCCCCCCAACCCCTTTGTACAAAAGAGACATCAGATAGAAGCGGCATATCCCTGAGTGACAAACATTAACTGAAGTCAGGATATACAAACTACAATTCGCAATTTACAGTGTACAATGTACATTAGGAACTATGCATGGTGTCCCGTGTCGCGGAGCGCGAGGGCCCAGACAGGAGTGTCGCACTCAGCGGCAGCGACACCACAGGGAAAATTAAAGTCACACCATGGCAGTGCCTCCCCCCATACCCTCACCCCCCCGCCCCTCAATAGCACGGGAAGGGGGGGGGAGGGGAAGGGGGAGGAGAGGGGCAGGGAGGGGGGTGAAGGGAGGGAAACACGTAAAAAACCGGACCGACCCAGTTCCCGATCCCCAGACCCCAAAAATGGCCCACCTGCCCAAGGAAAAAACGAGCCCCCAGACCCCGAACATGGAGAAAAAAAAAAAACCCTCCGGACCTCAGTGGGGGGATGGCCAGGAATAACGTGGCTCACACATGAGCGAAAACGGCATTAAAAACCCGAGCCCACCCAACACAATGGCGGGACCCCCCCTGCAAAAAGGAGAAAAAAGACCCCAGAGTGAAGGCCGTGGAATACGATACCCACGAGTTGTCGTCATCGGCGGCTTCGCGAGCCCACTTCACGCCAGTCTCCCGGCAGTTGTGGAAGCTCACCCGGATACATCGCCACCGTCGGCAGGTCAGGAGGCGGCTGGATTCCGAGACCCAGGAAGAAGCGCTTCGGATCTCCGCCAGGTACGAGAACATGCGCTCTCCCCTCCCGAAACACCATCAATTTGAAGGGGAATCCCCAGGCATATTTAAGGCCTGCTCCCCGCAGCGCTCCAGTAATCGGCCGCCAGTCCCTCCGCCGCTGCAGAGTCGAAGGGGCCAGATCCTGGTAAAGGGAGATCACGGTCCCCTCATGCCGGATCGGTCCCTCTCGGCTCCTCTTCATTAGGGCCTCCTTAGTGCGGAAATGAATAAAACAGAGAACCACATCCCTGGGGGTATTCGTTTCGGCCCGCTGTGCACGCAGTGCCCGATGCACTCTCTCCAAGCGCCATTGCTCCTCCGGGATGGTCGGAAGGAGAGGCTGCAATATAGAGAGCACCAGCCCCTGTAGATCTTCATCGGGTTCCTCGGGCAGTCCCCTCAAGCGGAGGTTGTTCCTCCGGGACCGATTGGCCAGGTCTTCTATGGCCAAATCCATGTCCACGATATGGGCCGTCATTTTGTTGACTCTGTCCACCGCCTCGTTATGGGCCTGTGTGGTAGTTTCCATGCGGTCTTCGAGCTGAGCTGTGCGCTCACCCAGGGCTCCAATATCCGCCTGCAGGACGGCAGTCGATTTAGCAATTTCGCTGGCGAGAAACGCCTTTACCTCAGCCAGTTTAGTCAGTACTGCCTCCTGATCTGTGGCGGAGGCCCCTTTGGCAGCGCTAGGGGACGCATGCGGGGATCCACCGTCGCCATCTTGGCTCCCGGCCTTGCCATGCCGTTGTGCCGTTAGCAGGTCCAGAACGGAGCCTCCGGACTCCGTTATCTTCCTGGGCTGTTTCTTGGAGATCTTCCTCTCCATAGTAAGGGGCACAGGGGATATAAATGCACTAGAAAAGGCTGCTTAAATAGGCTTTGAGGGCGCCCTCAGGACGGAGCTCTAGTGAGACACGTCTAGTCTCATCGACGGTCAGACCACGCCCTCCAAACAACTCCTCTTAAAGACGCATTGACTCTGCATGAAGACCCTGAATCTGTCCTACAAAGATTGCAGGACTACACCAAGATGAGCCTCTCTATGCTGAATAACAGCCACTTTGGTATCCTTAGCTAGCATTATAAAAAGTCCTGAAAATGTGTTTGTATTGCTGAGGCTGCAGAGACATTAATCTTTTGTGGTTTCGGTGGTTGGAATGTCCCTTTATATAATGAACACAATGCAAATCAATATCACTAGCACAAAATAGTGTTGAGCGAATATATTACAGTGTATTTTAAGGTTGTCAGACAACTTGCTAAATGTGTTCTAATATACTAATATATTTGTCCATATATGAAATTTGCTAATGAATTAATGAACTACTACTAGTGCTAAGAACAAAATAGCTAGGAATTATTTAACGTCTAAGAGTTGTTTTGTAACAATTAATGTACTACTTCACTTTATTAAATATATTCCATATGCCCTCCCACACTGCCCTGCTCTTTTGTAATGTACAACTAATAGTGACATCACCACATATACCTGTGTTAAGCAGGCCAAGTCTGCTGCAGGCAGAACAGATTGCTGTAGAATTGCAATTGCTAGATTTCTGTCTTCTGAAAGAGTTTGCTACAAAATTACTAGAATTTACAGCAAACACTAGAACTTGCTTTATTATTTTATTGCAACTTTGTATGTTTTTTTGTTTTTTTTGCGTTTAATACCAATAATTATTTAAATAATACATTTGCATTTATGCCCCAGCCCTTGTTTGTTTGTTTCAAACATAATCAGCAAAACATTTACCTTTATGTCTGTGCCCCTCTTCTAAATCTGATCATCCGATAAAATGATCTGTTCTCTTGACTTTTTTTCCAATCAGTTGGTTCTCATAGAGACGTATTGATGACACACGGCACATGCACGGCAATTGTCTCACCCCACAAATCCAGTGCTTCTTCTGAAGGTTCATTGAAGGCATTGCTTAATGACCATGGAGAGGTGGCAGATTTTGACCTTTGTGGGAAGTAGAGATGAATTAGTGCTTCCTGCATGGTTTGCCTTCCATGAGTCGGCCTGTCAGTTGTATTAATGGACCTGCCCCCATTTAACGGAGACAGTGTTCCATAGAAAAACAGACTGTGACGGCAGATAAGAACCATTCGGCCCATCTAGTCTGCCCAAGTTTTTTTTTTTTATTTATTCTTTATTTAGCATTGACATATTGAAAAGACAGTCTCGAATATGTAACAGCGTAGGTAGAAACAGTGTTGTTACGGACAGTAGGTAAGCATGTTTAGCATCATGTCTAAATAACATTGTCGTAACCTCTTGGTAATATTTATAAGACTACAAAATTTCGGATTATCCTGTCTAGCTCCCTGGTTTGCAAACCATAGTCAATGTTGGTTTTCAGTTTTGTAACATCACAGGTA
The DNA here is from genome assembly GCF_036172605.1 of Pelobates fuscus. NCBI lineage: Eukaryota > Metazoa > Chordata > Amphibia > Anura > Pelobatidae > Pelobates > Pelobates fuscus. The sequence continues at coordinate 84,875,423 of NC_086325.1, read as the reverse complement.
AAAAGAAACCAAAGAATACAAATACCTTACACTTATATCGCTGGGCGACCTTTGGGTCCCTACTGTAATCTTTAGCACCCTGACCCCTGCCCCGCCACGACAGCGTTGGTTGCTCAGGTAGAAGACCTCCTAACCCTCCCTAACCTTGATGCCCAATTTTCTAAAGACATTAATTAGTCCCTGGCATTATCCTAAGTCTGTTGCGAATAGTTTTGCGGACACCAAAGTGTATGGCTAAGACTATGCACATTGTCGAGGTCCGAAACCATCCTCAGAGAACATTTTTGAGTTACCGTGTGCTTGTGCATGATGTCAAATTATGAACATTAGCATTTCATTAAATGATGGTTTTTGGTCAGATTAAATGTACTTCTGAGCAAAGAAGGCCACCACTTAGAGCAAGGCAATCAATGCACCGAAAATAGATATTTAGTTATATGTAAGTATTACAAAATATTATACACTGAGGTTATAATGCACAATCAAAGATTATCAAGGTAAAACAGGTACTATTTGTTGAGAGACTTTCTATTGTTTACCATGGTGATTGCTCGTTATTTAGTACTTTGAACCAGAATAGCAGTTTTTTCCTTGAGGAATCTCCCTTCTTATTTGAATTAATAATAATAATAATTCTAAAAATCACAGTTCTCCTGTAAGGCCAGTTTCATGGGGCAAAGATAAATATGATGTGCCTCGTGTAACCACTAGGAACTAACTGAGATAGCATGGGGACTCAAATGTTGTTCTTGATTCAAGGGGTTTAGAACCACAGGTTTACTACATCTTAGGTTTGTTGTAAATAGGATTCTTTTACTAAACCAGAAATATGTGAAGAATTGCATGTAAAAAGTGAAAGAGCATCAAATTAACAAATTTGGAAACATTTACCTGCTCCATTATTTGTGAAGCCACAGTGCTACAATTTCCTTTTTACTAATTAGGAACTTAGGGACTTTCCTTCAATATTCATATAATTTTCCCTGCGCTTTACAAAATGCAGAGCTACCTCTGTCACTTTTTGGCATTTCCTCCAGTGTCGCTAGTGACCGCTCTAAGGCTTTATCTTGCTCATCGTGAGACGATATCAGGTAAGTATATCTACCCTCCGCTGCACCCGTTTGCCACAGCACACTGTGTTTATATCAAAGGCCTCAGAATGGGACAGAGCCTCTTTAAAAGAGGCTGACATTTTATTATTATATTTTATATTATAGTTATAGTTGAATATCATCAGTATGCTCTTTGTTGCTATTGAAAGGGAAATTAATTAGTTGATGAGAAACAAATTAAGCGTATTGGATTAAGAAGTGACAAAGTGGTAATTCTGATGCTGATACTGAAACCGAATAGGCAATAGAGATCTGTGCCTTCCAACCTTGCAGAACACTGAATGCTATGCTACCTGCACCCTAAACATCTGTTGTAAAGGCATTGGGTAAAAAAAAAAAAACATTCTCTCTTTATAACTATACTGCAAAACATCTATAGTGTAGAAACATAGAATGTGACGGCAGATAAGAACCATTCGGCCCATCTAGTCTGCCCAATTTTCTAAATACTTTCATTAGTCCCTGGCCTTATCTTATTGTTAGGATAGCCTTATGCCTTATCCCACACATGCTTAAACTCCTTTACTGTTGCTTCTTCTAAGTGTTGCTTCTAAGTGTCTGTGGTTGGAGATATTCTGGAGAGTTTTACAGAAGCTTCAACTGTCTAAGAGTTGTGCTAAGAGTTTTCTTTTTTACTGTTACAGGTAAGATTCATCTGTAGGAAAAGGTTACTGATTGCACAAGGTTTGATTTCCTGTTGGTAATTATAAGGCATTTGATTGGATTAGGTAGCTACTTGCTATTGATTGCTGTGTAAATTAGCTATTGTTTGCTAATAAGCAGAGGCCTACCCAGGTGTTAAACATTCCTAGTGGGAGGTGATTTTAGGAGTATATAAGGGCTGTTGTCATTAGCTTGGCTAATAGAGCTTGGTTGCTTCTTCTAAGTGTTGCTTCTAAGTGTCTGTGGTTGGAGATATTCTGGAGAGTGTTGCTTCTAAGTGTCTGTGGTTGGAGATATTCTGGAGAGTGTTGCTTCTAAGTGTCTGTGGTTGGAGATATTCTGGAGAATGTTGCTTCTAAGTGTCTGTGGTTGGAGATATTCTGGAGAGTGTTGCTGCTAAGTGTGTGTGGTTGGAGATATTCTGGAGAGTGTTGCTTCTAAGTGTCTGTGGTTGGAGATATTCTGGAGAGTGTTGCTTCTAAGTGTCTGTGGTTGGAGATATTCTGGAGAGTGTTGATTCTAAGTGTCTGTGGTTGGAGATATTCTGGAGAGTGTTGCTTCTAAGTGTCTGTGGTTGGAGATATTCTGGAGATAAACTGGAGGTAATCTGAGGTATTCAGGAGTATAAATAAAAAGTTAAGATTCGTTTGATTTAAATAATTGATCTCATTGGAATGGCAGACTTAGTTCAGTGTAATAGTTGCTATGCATTTGTTTCGCGTTCCACTTTTTGGAGGTTTAGTTGTTGTCTAATCTGTAGACAGTTCTCTATCTTGCGGCAGGAGATTGTATTTTTGAAATCTGAGATTTGTAAATTATCTGGTAAACAAACTCAGGCTGGAACTGCTGCAAAGCCACTGCCACAGAGACATACTAGGAATGGCAGATGGATTACTGTAGGATCTGGTCGACTTAGAGTTGTGGATAAAAGGCATATTGCACAGTCTGTTGTTCTACATAATTCATTTTCTGCACTTTCAGAGTGTAATGGTGTCATGGAGACAGGCACTGAGGCTAGTGGTGTTGTGCAGAGAGGCACTGAGGCTAGTGGTGTTGTGCAGAGAGGCACTGAGGCTAGTGGTGTTGTGCAGAGAGGCACTGAGGCTAGTGGTGTTGTGCAGAGAGGCACTGAGGCTAGTGGTGTTGTGCAGAGAGGCACTGAGGCTAGTGGTGTTGTGCAGAGAGGCACTGAGGCTAGTGGTGTTGTGCAGAGAGGCACTGAGGCTAGTGGTGTTGTGCAGAGAGGCACTGAGGCTAGTGGTGTTGTGCAGAGAGGCACTGAGGCTAGTGGTGATGTGCAGAGAGGCACTGAGGCTAGTGGTGTTGTGCAGAGAGGCACTGAGGCTAGTGGTGTTGTGCAGAAAGGCACTGAGGCTAGTGGTGTTGTGCAGAGAGGCACTGAGGCTAGTGGTGTTGTGCAGAGAGGCACTGAGGCTAGAGGTGTTGTGGAGAGAGGCACTGAGGCTAGAGGTGTTGTGGAGAGAGGCACTGAGGCTAGTGCTGTTGTGGAGAGAGGCACTGAGGCTAGTGCTGTTGTGGAGAGAGGCATTGAGGCCAGTGGTGTTGTGCAGAGAGGCTTGAAGACTATGATGAGGCCTAATAGAAAGCAGTTGTTGTTGGGGGATTCCATCATAAGAGGTGTGGAGATGGACAATGGTGGTCTTGTGAGGTGTCTTCCCGGAGCTACTGCTCACAGAGACAGGAGACGTATCTGTGATATTGTTAAGCAAGCAAAGCAGGAAGGGGAATTGGATGTACTTGTCCATTTAGGGACAAATGACTTGGCTTGCAATGAGGTTTCAGAGGTTAAGGAAGTTTTTAGTGTTTTTGCCAATGATATATGGCAGGTTGCTTCCACACTGTAATTCTCTGAAGTTCTGCCTGTGCATAACACTCAGAATGACAGGCGGATGCGTATTAGGGACTTTAACTTGTGGCTTGGTGAATGGTGTCGGGAGCAAGGATTTGGCTTTATTGCTCATGGTAGCTCTGTTTGGAATGGAAATAAACTGTACAAAAAAGATGGTTTGCATCTTTCTCAAAAGGGAACAAATGTTCTCAGTGAGCAGTTCAGAGGTTTTGCTAAGATGTATTTAAACTAGGATGGGGGGGGCAAAAGGGTGATAAAACATCAATCCAATTGTCCCCCAAAACAAGGACAGAAGGTGCCTGTAGCAAGTGTGTTAAAAATTATAAGCTTAGAGTCATGTCTACAAATGCTCGCAGTTTAGGGAATAAGATCCATGAACTTGTGGCAATAATGGCAACTGATAGTGTAGATTTAGTCACTGTTACTGAGACATGGTATAATGAAAAAAATGACTGGGACATAGCAATACCAGGGTACTCTTTATATAGAAAAGACAGGGAAGGCAAGAAAGGGGGAGGGGTGGCCCTGTATGTGAAGGATAGCATAAAATCTAGCCTAATAAAGGTTAGTGAGACAAACATAGAGTCCATTTGGGTTACGTTAGAATTTGGTAATCACACAGTAGTTCGTGTAGGTGTGATTTATAGGCCCCCAGGACAAATTGAAGAGTTAGATAATCTACTAGTTGAAGAAATAGCTAAAATGACAATGAAGGGGGAAGTTATCACCATGGGTGACTTTAATCTTCCTGATGTGAATTGGAAAACAAAAATAGCTACTTGTGCCAGAAGCACACATATTCTAAACTCCCTACTGGGATTGTCTCTAAAACAAGTCGTTGAGGAGCCAACTCGTAAAGAGGCCATACTAGATTTAGTGTTAACAAATGGAGATTTGGTATCAGATATTACTGTAGGTGAAAGTTTAGGATCCAGTGATCATCAGTCAGTGTGGTTTAATATAAGAACAGTGACTGAGTCACACCACACAAAAACAAAAGTTTTAGACTTTAGAAAAACAGACTTTTCTAAAATTAGAATATGTGTAAAGGAGTCATTATCAGACTGGAGCAATTTAAATGGAGTCCAAAATAAATGGGATTATTTAAAAGCTGCACTACTGAAGGCAACAGAAAATTGCATTAGGCTTGTCAGTAAAAGCAAAAAATTCAAGAAACCACTGTGGTACTCCGCAGATGTGGCCAAAATAGTAAAAAACAAAAAGTTAGCATTTAGTAATTATAAAAAAACCCAGAGTGAGGAAGACAGAACGACCTATAAGATTAGGCAGAAAGAGGCTAAGCAAGTTATAAGAGCTTCCAAATCACACACAGAAGAGAAAATAGCACAGTCAGTAAAAAAGGGGGACAAAACTTTTTTTAGATACATAAATGAGAAAAGAAAAGTAAAACAAGGATTAGTTAGATTAAAAACAAAAGAAGGAAGGTATGTAGATGAGGATAAAGGTCTAGCTGACTGCCTCAATGAATATTTTTGTTCGGTATTTACAGCTGAAAATAATGGAAAGGGACCTCTGTTAAAAAAAAAGAATAAATGAGTCATTTATTACACGTGAGTTTACAGAGGAAGAGGTTCTATTTCAAATGTCAAAAGTAAAGACAAATAAGTCAATGGGACCTGATGGAATACACCCAAAGCTATTAAAAGAGCTTAGTGGTGTACTAGCAAAACCATTAACAGATTTATTTAACCAATCATTGTTAACAGGAGTAGTCCCAGAAGATTGGAAGTTGGCGAATGTTGTGCCCATTCACAAGAAAGGTAATAGGGAGGAGTCGGGCAACTATAGACCAGTAAGCCTTACTTCAGTAGTGGGGAAAGTGATGGAAACCATGTTAAAGGATAGGATTGTTGAACATCTAAAAACACATGGATTTCAAGATCAGAGACAACATGGGTTTACTTCAGGGAGATCATGCCAAACTAATCTTATTGATTTTTTTGATTGGGTAACTAAAATTATAGATCAGGGTGGTGCAGTAGACATTGCTTACCTAGATTTCAGTAAGGCTTTTGACACTGCTGCACATAGAAGGCTTATCAATAAACTGCAATCTTTGAGTTTGGATTCCAATATTGTTGAATGGGTAAGGCAGTGGCTGAGTGACAGGCAACAGAGGGTTGTAGTCAATGGAGTATATTCGAAGCTTGGGCTTGTCACCAGTGGGGTACCTCAGGGATCTGTACTTGGACCCATTCTCTTTAATATTTTTATTAGTGATATTGCAGAAGGTCTTGATGGTAAGGTGTGTCTTTTTGCGGATGATACTAAGATATGTAACAGGGTTGATGTTCCAGGAGGGATAAGCCAAATGGCAAATGATTTAGGTAAACTAGAAAAATGGTCAGAGTTGTGGCAACTGACATTTAATGTGGATAAGTGCAAGATAATGCATCTTGGACGTAAAAACCCAAGGGCAGAGTACAGAATATTCAATAGAGTCCTAACCTCAACATCTGAGGAAAGGGATTTAGGGGTGATTATTTCTGAGAACTTAAAGGTAGGCAGACAATGTAATAGAGCAGCAGGAAATGCTAGCAGAATGCTTGGTTGTATAGGGAGAGGTATTAGCAGTAGAAAGAGGGAAGTGCTCATGCCATTGTACAGAACACTGGTGAGACCTCACTTGGAGTACTGTACACAGTACTGGAGACCATATCTTCAGAAGGATATTGATACCTTAGAGAGAGTTCAAAGAAGGGCTACTAAACTGGTTCATGGATTGCAGGATAAAACTTACCAGGAAAGGTTAAAGGATCTTAACATGTATAGCTTGGTGGAAAGACGAGACAGGGGGGATATGATAGAAACATTTAAATACATAAAGGGAATCAACACAGTAAAGGAGGAGACTATATTTAAAAGAAGAAAAACTACCACAACCAGAGGACATAGTCTAAAATTAGAAGGACAAAGGTTTAAAAATAATATCAGGAAGTATTACTTTACTGAGAGGGTAGTGGATGCATGGAATAGCCTTCCAGCTGAAGTGGTAGAGGTTAACACAGTAAAGGAGTTTAAGCATGCGTGGGATAGGCATAAGGCTATCCTAACTATAAGATAATGCCAGGGACTAATGAAAGTATTTAGAAAACTGGGCAGACTAGATGGGCCGAATGGTTCTTATCTGCCGTCACATTCTATGTTTCTATGTTTCTATCTGAGGAAAGGGATTTAGGGGTGATTATTTCTGATGACTTAAAGGTAGGCAGACAATGTAATAGAGCAGCAGGAAATGCTAGCAGAATGCTTGGTTGTATAGGGAGAGGTATTAGCAGTAGAAAGAGGGAAGTGCTCATGCTATTGTACAGAACACTGGTGAGACCTCACTTGGAGTATTGTACACAGTACTGGAGACCATATCTTCAGAAGGATATTGATACCTTAGAGAGAGTTCAAAGAAGGGCTACTAAACTGGTTCATGGATTGCAGGATAAAACTTACCAGGAAAGGTTAAAGGATCTTAACATGTATAGCTTGGAGGAAAGACGAGACAGGGGGGATATGATAGAAACATTTAAATACATAAAGGGAATCAACACAGTAAAGGAGGAGACTATATTTAAAAGAAGAAAAACTACCACAACAAGAGGACATAGTCTTAAATTAGTGGGACAAAGGTTTAAAAATAATATCAGGAAGTATTACTTTACTGAGAGGGTAGTGGATGCATGGAATAGCCTTCCAGCTGAAGTGGTGGAGGTTAACACAGTAAAGGAGTTTAAGCATGCGTGGGATAGGCATAAGGCTATCCTAACTATAAGATAAGGCCAGGGACTAATGAAAGTATTTAGAAAACTGGGCAGACTAGATGGGCCGAATGGTTCTTATCTGCCGTCACATTCTATGTTTCTATGTTTCTAACCTCTACCACTTCAGCTGGAAGGCTATTCCATGCATCCACTACCCTCTCAATAAAGTAATACTTCCTGGTATTATTTTTAAACCTTTGCCCCTCTAATGTTGTGGTAGTTGTATGGTCTCCTCCTTGAAAATAAGTTAACATTCATGATTTTTAAAGGGGACACCATGATTTGAACCTGGGACCTCTTGATCTGCAGTCAGATGCTCTAATGCTGAGCTATACCCCCAACTTTAAAGTAATGTGAAGAACATGCAGATAATGCAACCATGCTTAAAAGTGAATCATGGGACACTGCAACCAATGCCGAAACCCAGGATACAAAGCTCTTGCGTTTTCCTATGGGGGTTTTTACCAACGCTGGATGTCTTCATGCAGAGAGTGAGGACGTCCAGCATTTGTTAGGCGTCCAAAAGTCACTCAACCACCAGGAAGTGCCTCTAGTGGTGTTCTGATTGACAGCCACTAGAGGCAGTCTAAACCCTGCAAGGTAATTATTGCAATTTATCATAAGCTGCAATAATTAACATTGCAGAGTTAAGAAGACAGGGACACTGCACCCAGACCACTTCAATGAGCTGAAATGTTCTGGGTGCCGACAGTGTCCCTTTAAACATTGTGCTTAGATTGTCCTGTGCTGAAGGTATTTATCACCACTGACGCGCAGTACAGTCATTATGTTGTTTAATTTGTTAGTTATTAACACCTAACTCCTCTTAGTGGTGTGCATAAGTGTTTTCCATACTGCTCTTTAAATGATGACATTTATCAGATATAAGTAATAATTATATACTGCCTATTCGCTTAACTGACTTCCCCTGCTAATTCTCTCCTGTCCCAGCTGCAGTCAAAGAGTGTGCCTCCCACGAAATTAAAGACCTTCTATTTTGTTTAAACATTACCTATTTGTTGTTGGCACTAAATAAACAAACTACTTTGATCTGAGGCAGTGCTGAACAATCCTTCTCCTACAGGGCATGTCAGAGAAGGGAGATCTAGCAGATGGGTGTGTGTATGTTTGTCTGAGAGTGTGTGTCATGTCTGAGAGTATATGTTTATGTATTGAACCCAAAGCAGCTGGAATGGCAGGGAAAAGAGTCTCTGCCACACCATAAATACATTTTAAAAAATATAGATATAAAATATCATGTATTATTTATGCTCTGTCTTGTCAACGGATCTATTTACATCTTATTGCAGTGGTTATGGTGCAAACCCTCTCTTTTTTGTCAAACCATCTCGAGCAGTTTAACAAAAATTGTGCTTTCTCCGAATTTACTCTTTATGCTTCTAGATAATGTGAAAGTTTAACTCCGTATGACCCATGCAGATCTGTCCATTTATTATGAATTAGTGATGTTGAGGTCTCCATTCTTTTACCTATATCTGTCAGACTGACACAGTATTCTGAGGTCCCAAACACACACCTTGGATAAGTTCCAGTAATTGTTTAGTATCACCTCAATGAAAATGTCTGGGGATGTATGTTTAGCTCATGCAGTAATATATGAATATGTGTTTTAGTCTCCAAGCTTTATTTTAACAGGGGGTGTCATAAAGATATGTCTACCAATAGCTTGTTGACTTTGAAAGGCAGGCTTAACCCTCAGGTTACGACGAGGAAAGAATTACTGGAAATATTGGTATTCACCGTGATAATAGAAAGTGGTTTGGCAAGTACTGCCTACCTCCTCCTACTCTCCTGCCTGAAGGTTTTCTTAAGTAGGCAAACCAAAAAATTCATGCTGTCAAAACGCCGTTCTTTCAGACTAAAATAAGCCTGTGGACTGTGGTGATCCTACCTGATTTATTGCAGCTTGCAGACTTCATAAGGTATCAGTTTCTCGAAACCTCGACCTTGAAATTTAATAAGTCACCTCTACTTATTTCCGTCCACAAATTCCATATTTACATTATATTATTTTTTCTAAACCAACGTGTCTGTTATCCTGCTGTTTGCTTTTCTGTTCTGAAAAGGCTGATATCGTTTCATGCAGTTACCTTGGGCAGAGTAACCAGGACATCAATATAAGTAGGACACTGTAGCTTTCTTTGGAACTTGTACCAACGAGCAAATATCCACCCCCAATGTACACATTCATTTGCCATATGTCATGTTGATGTAAATTTATAAGATCTCTGTTTTGTTTTTCGTTTGCAGTGGTTTCCCCGCAGTTTACATTTCAACCTGTACTTTTTGCTGAAGAAGGAGAAGCTCAGGCGTTTGGTGGGAATCCGAGACCCCATGCGTCTTGGACAATGGGGGTCACTGTAGTCTGGTTACGTTGCTTGTATACACAGTGACTGTACTTGGAAAAGTGGATGGAAATTATTCTTCAAAGCTTGCAAATAACATCGACAGCATGAAACGGCCAAATTTTCACATTTATAGCACATGCTAAAGCCTGTCCTGGAAGGGACATAATCGTCAGCTCATGACATAGCATAATAAAATTTAACAGTTGGATTTAAAATCGTTTATTTTCTGTCCTGGACACAATGAAGAACAGTACAGGAACCACTCTGGACCTCAGCTTTCTAACAGATGAAGAATATGAGAAGCTCATAGATGTCCTTCACAGAGATGCCGAACTGCAGCGGAAAGAGAGTGATCGACTCAGGTAAACCATAACATATGGCTTTACAGGGAAACAGTAACAAGTGGAGTTTTGACTTTTTCTTTTTTTTCTGAATGTATTTTAAATGTTTGACTGTAGAAGGGACGCACTTGCCGTAGCTTTGCAGTGTACCAGTCTGGTTACACACACAACATATGCATATACTTTTACAAAATTCTATCTATACTTTGTGGTAGAAGAATTACTAGCACATGTATAGATTTGGAGAAAAGCCTATTTAAAGGGACACTGTAGGCCTTTTAACTGCTTCCTTTCAGTAGTTCTATTACCTGGAGTCCCATCCTTGTATTGTGTTAAATTGTTGTTGTTGTTGTTTTTCTTGTTTGTTTCTTTTTAATATCAACATCTTTTTGTGCCCACTGCTGTTGGTACAGCTAGAAGGAAGTGTGTAATTTCTGTTTTAGACATACCCCAGTGGGTGCTGAGCTGTGGGTGGCCAGGGACTCCCATTCACTGTTAAACGGATCAAATGGTTTACCACTAGACTCATATGCCTAAGAATTGACTTAAAGGTATATCAGAAAAGACTTTGTGCAGGCAGTTTTCCTGTTCTCCTTGCATAGCAACCTCTGCACATATGTTGTGGGATTGCATGTGTGTAGAGTGTGGTGTGGTATTGTGTAAATAGGTCAATTTCATTTGTGTTTGTGGTGTAATATGTGTGGCTAGGGACTGTAGAGAGTGTGTGTATAGGGGGCATAGTGTTATAGGGGATGTAGCGAGTGTGTGCATACGGGGACATAGTGTTTGTAGGGGTTGTAGAGAGGGTGTGTTTAGAGAATGTTGTATGTGTTTGCTGACAAGGAATGTAGTGTGTGTGTAGGTGGTGCAGTGTGTGTGTGTAGGAGATCTAGTGTGTAAAGGACCCAGAGTATGTATAGGAGATTGTGTGTGTGTATAGAGGATTAAGAGTGCATATAGGGTAAGGGATCTAGCGTGTATCTGGAGCGTAATGTGTGTAGTGGTGCAGTGTGAGGGTGTGCTGTAGTGTGTGTGTGTGTGTGTATATATATATATATATATATATATATGGACGTATTGTGTGTGTGAGGGGCGCAGTGTGTGTGTATGTAAGAGGGGTGCTGTGTGTGAGGGTGTTTTTATCTGCCGTCAAATTCTAGGTTTCTAATTTTCTTTGTCTGTTAACTCACTGTGGGTTATTTTATGTTATATTATATATGTGTGTGTGTGTGTGTGTGTTAGTGAGGGTGCTGTGTGTGTCTGAGGGTGCTGTGTGTCTAATGGTGCTGTGTGTGTCTCGGTGCGCTGTGTGTGTTTGGGTGCTGTGTGTGTCTGGGGGTGATGTGTGTGTGAGGGAGCTGTTAGTGTGATTTTTTATTTAAATTTAAATATATTTTTTTATTAATAATTTAAAAAAAAAAAGTTATATCCCCCTCCCTTCTTACCTTTAGCCTGGGAGGGGGTGGGGAGCCGTGCTGCCATGAGGAGGGCCGTTCTGCCTGATCCTTGGTAGTCCAGTGGTGAGAGTGAAATCTTGCCTGCAGGTAACCGCGGTAACCGCGGCAACGCTCAGAATCCCGCCAGAGGACCCGGCGGAGCTGCAGGATAGAGCTCCGCCGGTCCTCTCTCCTGCCTCCCTCCCTCCCTCTCCTGCCGGCGGCCACCTTTAACAGTGCCTGTGGGACGGTGAGGGAGATCTTTGATCTCTCCACCGGCCCATGGAGGCACATAGCGGTGCCGGCGCTCGGATAGCGCTGGCCCTGCAGCGGCCGGCTGGGGAGATCCTGTTGGCATCAGCCCCACGGCCATCGCGGCCCACCGGGCATTTGCCCGGTGTGCCCGATTGCCAGTCCGGGCCTGGTAGAGGGGGCATAGTGTAAAGAGGGGATGGAGTGTGTATGTGCATAGGGGCTGTACTGTATTTGTCTATAGGTGATGTAGTAGGTGTAGGGGCTGTAGAGAGTGTGTGTTTAGGGAATGTATTGTGTGATTGTGTATAGGGGATCCATAGTGTGTAGGTGACTGTATGTGTGCTGTGTGTGTGTATAACTGTGATTGTGTCTGCATGTAACTATGTGTGTGTGACTGTGTGTTTGTGTGTTACTGTCTGCCTGTGACTGTCTGTGACTGTATGTGTAACTGCCTGTGACAGTGTGTGAATGTCTAGCTGTGACTGTGTGTGTGATTTGCATGTTACTGAGTGTGTGTGACTGTCTGCCTCTGACTGTGTGATGCTACCTGTAACTGTGTTACAGTCTGCCTGTAATTGTGCGTGTTACTACTTATTAAATGTGTGTATGTATGTAATGATTGTGTGTGCACATCTAATTATGTGTATGTGATTGTGTGTCTGTGATTGTGTGTCTGTGATTGTGTGTGGGTCTGTGATTGTGTTTGTGTATGTCTGTGATTATGTGTGCATCTGTGTGTTGTGTTTATGTATGTGATTGTGTGTCTAGGTCTGTGATTGTGTGTGTGTGTGTGTGTGTGTGTGTCTGTGGTTATGTGGGTGTGTATATATATATATATATATATATATATATATATATACACACACACAACCACAGATGTGCACACACACAGATATACATATATTGTGTGTGTGTATATAAATGTGTATGTGTTTAGTAGATAGCTCCCTTATTTGGTGTCCTTAAATATTGCAATCTCACATAAGGATAATAAATAAGTGAGTTATATACTAAACAATTGAAAGATTAAAATTAAGAAAAGGGCTTTTGAAAATTTGTTTTGATCTTTTAGCTGTTTAGTAGATAATTCCCTAAATTGGTGTCCTTATGTGAGGTTTCCATATTTAAAGATACTAAATTAGGGTGCTGTTTAGCAGATAGCTTCTTTATTTGGTGTCCTTAAATATGGCAATCCCACATAAGGATGAGAGGTGTCAGCCCACAACAAGAAATATGGGTCGCTAATGTGAATTCTATGCAAATTCTATGCAAACTTGTAGAGCATGCTGGCATCAGACAGCCAATGACAGCATATTACCCCATCCCCTAGTGAAAGGTTTTAGTGCCCCCCCCCCCCCCACAGTTTTGACTGTGGTATTTTATGTGCCCCCCCCCCCATATATTGTTCTTAGAGTCGCCGCTGTGTCTGCATGAGTGTATATGTATCTGCATGTGTGTCAGTGCGTATATGTGAATACATCTCGCCAATACTACACACAAATACACCTCTGCATTTCAACATCAACACTACATACAAACCCCACAATTATATATAACCATACCACAGCATTCAATAACCACACTACACACAAAAACACCCCTGCTTTTCAAAATCAACACTACATACAAACCCCACCATTGTATATAACCACACAACTGCATTTAAATACCACACTACACACAAATGCATGCTTTTATTCAAACGCCAACCCTACATACAAACACACCCCTACATTCACTCAAACGTACTCCATACAAAAACATGCTAACATTCAAAGACACAAACTAAATACATTTTAAACAATTGCTGTTTTTTTTTTTTTTTTTTACATTTTAAAGTGTGGGCTTTGGGGGGGAGAGGGGGGTGAGGGTTGCGAAAATAGGACCCGCCCCGGGTGCCAAATGCTCTAGGTACGCAACGCACCTGCACATATGCTTTATTGCAGAGTCTATGGAACACAGAGTGAGCTGTGCCTACTATCAGCTCTCAGTGGTTTTCATGCAAAGCAGTTTTATAAATAAATAAATTGCTGCAACTCTAAACTGGCCCCTCTGAGTTGTCGATCAGGCAACTGAAATGCTTCGTCTTGGCGGCCTATTTTAGTTTTGGCTGCCTATTTCACTTGAGGGTATGGAATATGCGCATCACATGCACAGCTTGAATAGATTTTTCTCCTCCCCAGAGAGACAGCCAAGCCACATCCATGCACATAAAGCAGTTTTCACAAAGGTGTGTCCTGCGCTGTGTTCAAACTGTTATCAGCTGTGATATATCTGTTAATCAGTTTATCAGTTTATAGAGCAGTTCTTCTCATCATGTGTGATGGAGGCATAAACTGTGTATTCCATAAACCCCTACTGGACAAAGTTTTCTGGGGTCAAATCAGAACTACATAGACCAAAATTAGAGGTTCTTGATTGGTGGAGCCACGTCCTGGTGAGAGAATGATCTGCTGCTTGAAGAGTCTTTAAAAGATAAAGATTTTTTCTTTTTGCATTCTTTTTGGTGCATTATCTGTCAAATGAATTAAACATTTGGGGTCATTTTTATCATAGTGATCACCCTTTAAGCATTTCTTTTCATACAGAATGGAACAAAAGACAGTCGTTTTATATACTGGAGCAAATTGGGAAATATTGGGTGTAGGTCTAACTCAAATATCTTTGGAACAGTCCCTTCTCATGTAGACCTCAGATAGTCATATCAGTTATTGGTCGTGAGTTTCTTGAAGTATATCAAATAGCAAGATTTGGTATCAGCAATCATTTTATATAATGAAGTATGGGATCAGTGTCCTGCCTGAGGTAGTGTATGTCAGAGCTTCTGGGAAATATAATAAAACACCGTATCTGCCTTATCTTCAAAGGCTTTAGGTTATTAGTTATGTTCCATTTTGGGTTGTCATACATCTTGCGTTTTAGCTTACAGTATTCCAAATCACTTTATGTGTGAAAGGTTTAAATGCAAGATAGGCCCAAAGGCTAAGCACAGAAACCTGTTTTGGCAAAAAATTAAAATAAGTTGCAAGAGAATAGACAACAACTCAAATATGTTGTCCTTCGATGGGTCCTTGCTCAGGTCTCAAACAACTTGCTAACAAAAGGATATCATTGATATGTATGTAAACATGTTGACGATCCAAGGAGAAATCTGACTGCCATTGTGGAGTTAAGAAGGATATTTTACCCTTTTTGTGGCATAATTGGAAGTGGTACAATTGTTTTTTGTTTTTTTTGGGGGGGGGGGGGGGGGTTTGCCTTCTTTTGGAACAACGACATAAAAGATTGGGCTTCACGGTTGAACTTGATGGACTTTTTTTTTTTCTTCAACCTAGACAACTATGTAACTATGCAGTGCCATTAAAGAGAGAATCTTTCAATATTCCGATTGTATGTCAGACTGATCCCACAAGAATTGCAGCCCACAGGTGAAATAGTGCTACATTTGCAAACACAAATAGGATTAATAAATTGAGAATTCAAAGTAAATTTCAAATTTTAAGTTCAAAATATACAACCTGGAAAAGTTAAGCTTTCAGTACAGCTACTGAATTCACCTGAAATTCTCACTTTGGTAAATAACCCTGAAACTAAATCAAAGTGCAGGGGAACACTGAGAACAGACAACATCCCCATCTCTGATGAGGTCTCAATGTAGTTATGGTTCACTTAAGAGAAAACCTTTCAGTGTGCATATCAGGTGACGATGCCACCCAAATGCAAACATTTCAAATGGACAAAGAGGGACATTTTAATTTTAGAGATGTAATTGGGGGTGTGGCCAGGGGCTGTGCAGTCCTAAGAAATTGAGGTGACTTACTAATCACTATTTTTGGGATTCAAATGTAATTTAGGGCAAGAATAATGCATTTTATTTACACATACTGATTTCATAACACATTTATTGTAGTTTAAAGACATTACTGTGAGTAATTGATGTAGAGTTCTGTTATACACTCTCGCACACCAGCAACATTGATAATAAGGACTGTCCCTCCTAAATAGAGACACTTGGGAGGTATGCAAATTTGCATCCAAAGGAGACACACTGGCATGTTTCCTGAGCATCTGCAAAGGTTCTTTTTGGCTTTCATTGGACCAACACCAGTGAGGTATTGCTGATACCCCTCTAGAAATTACCAGTTGCTTATTTTGCATTCCTTATACTTTGCTTTCTATTTTAACTTGGTGTCAGGGCCGGACTGGGGATACAAAGCAGCCCTGGAAAAAAAAATCTATGCCAGCCCCATAAGTAATTGCGCCATATATTGTCGCATGTAATAAGGATATGTATTGCCAACCCAGATAATAGAGTAATATATATATATATATATATATATATATATATATATATATATTGCTTTTTCTAATATAAAATATTGGTCCTTTCAGAGTAAAACATTTAATTATACAGTAAGCATACTCACATGCAGACACAGACAATCTCACTGACACACACAAGCTCATTGATACACAGCCTCATAGACAAACAATTTCACTAATATACATAAGCTCATTGACATAAAAACACAAGCTCACTCACTAGCAGGCACACACACACACACATACACATGCAAGAAAGCAAGCTCACTAGCAGGCGCACACACACACAGCTTAATGTAGTGGTTCTGGTGTCTATAGCCTGTCCCTGCAGGCTTTTGAATGTAAACACTGACTTTGCAGAGAAAAGGCAGTGTTTACATTGCTTCCTAGTGACACCTCTAGTGACAGACACTCAGACGGTCACTAGAGGCACTTCCTGTGTCAGTGCGGATTGGCTGAGATCATCAAGCTTGATGATCTCAGTCATAGAGGCAGAGACCAGCACGACGTTGGAAAAAAAAAAAAAGGTGAGTAAAACACTATTTTTAAAACACACACAGACACCATGACTGACACACACACACACCACAACTGACACACACACACACCATGACAGACACACACACACCATGACAGACACACACACCATGATACAGACACACCATGACACAGACGACACAGACAGACACACAGCATGACACATACAGACACACACGCACAGCGTAACACAGACAGACACACACACAGCATGACACAGACAGACACACAGCATGACACAGACAGACACACAGCATGACACAGACAGACACACACACACACACAGCATGACACAGACAGACACACACACACAGCATGACACAGACAGACACACACACGGCATGACACAGACACACACACACAGCATGACACAGACAGACACACACACACCGCATGACACAGACACACACACACAGCATGACACAGACAGACACACACACACAGCATGACAGACACACACACACACACCATGATACAGACACACCGTGACACAGACACACGACACAGACAGACAGACACACACACACACAGCATGACACAAACAGACACACACACAGCATGACACAGACAGACACACAGCATGACACAGACAGACACACAGCATGATACAGACACACACACACAGCATGACACAGACACACACACAGCATGACGCAGACACACACAGCATGACGCAGACAGACAGACACACACACACAGCATATACAGACAGACACACACACACAGCATGACACAGACACACACAGAATGACAGACAGACACACACACAGCATGACACACACACACACACTCCCACTGACATACATACTTTTTGGTACCTGTGGGTGGGCAGCCTGATAGCTGTGCTGGCGGCCGCAGGGAGAACTTGAAAGGCGGCCGCTGGGGAAGCTCTTCATGAGGCTGCTGGGGGAGCAGGCTCTTCTGGGGGAGCAGGCTGTTCTGTCTCTGCCCCCCCTCCCTCGCGCACAGCTTAATGAGTCTCTTTCTAGCGCGCGAGGGAGGGGGAGCAGAGACAGAACAGCCTGCTCCCCCAGAAGAGCCTGCTCCCCCAGCGGCCTCATGAAGAGCTTCCCCTGCGGCCGCCTTTCAAGTTCTCCCTGTGGCCGCAGGTCACCCCGGCCCCAGGTGCTGACGGCCCACCAGGAAATTTCCCGGTATCCCGGTGGGCCAGTCCGGCCCTGCTTGGTGTTGTCAGAACTGGACATACAGGTAAGATTGGCACCCTTTTCCTCATCTCTGTCGCCTTTTCACTTGTTAATTTACTGGTCCCTACCTGTAGAAAAGTTCCTGCTTCCCCTAATGCTGGGGTAGGCAACTTTCAGCACTCCAGTTGGTTGGACAACACCTCCCATGATGCTTTGCCAGCATTACAAGTGTTATAGGAAATGTAGTCCCCGACATCTGGAGTGCTGATCGTTGCCTACCCCTGCCCTAATATATATTTTCCTTTTGTCACACAGTCCGTAAAGTTTTCTTGTGCTCTCCCCATGAAGATCTGTGCTCTCCTTATCTACACCCTTTGAAGGCTCTACTTTGTCACAATCTTTCTATATCAATCTTCCTCCCTGTCTGAATTCACTGTGCCCTCTTATTATTTTGCCTCCCTGTGTATCCATTCTATTTTCTCCTACGTCTATACTAAATTCCCTTTAACTCATCCTTTAGGTACCAGGGGGAGTCTCAGATTAGTCAATCCATTCTTTTTTCATATTGAAGTTATGTATATTTAACTACCAGACTGCTAGGCATTAATTGCAAAAATAAATAAAATCATAAAAAACAAATAAAAAAAAACAAAACTTGTGTTTATGAACCCATGTGTCACTACATAGATGGTTTGTGATGGGATTTTAACTTGTTGAGATGCTAACCCCAGCAGCACTGTATCGTTTAGAGTAACACTTTAAAAATGGGTCCTGTACCAATGAAAGGCCTGCACCAGGTCACAGCATGACAAATTCTCATTCTAAGTACTACGTTTGGAGCATGCAGCAGAAAAAGTTAGACTTCTCTTTCCCCTACATACTTTAATACACATTTGCTTTCTTCAGCCAAATGCAGAACTAATTCTCTAGTCTGAATATAGTATCATTAAAAAGACATAGAAATCACCATAACCACTTCTGCTCCTTGTGTGAGAGTGCAAGCTATACAAGTCCTATGTGACTTTTATTTAGGGTGGCCAGATCCACCATGTTTACAGGGACATATATAATGTTGTCATATTCATGAAAATGCATGTAAAGGGTTGCCCTGCAGTATATGCTGAATGAATTGCAGGATTCTAACTTGCCTACTTGCTTCTGCATTCGAAATATATAAGGGCTTCCCTTTTCATGTGCTGCCTATAAATATATATCTGATATATGTCCCAGAAAACATGGTGGATTTGGTCTCCCTGCTTATATTGCCTCTCTGATAGTTTTCTGTGAGAGAGCCTTACCACAGCATTGCATAGATTCTGTTACCTTACCTATGTAGTTTCCCTCAAGTGTTTTTTTGTGATGATTTGTGATTTATGGCATATGTAAATCACAAGATTTGTGTGTCAAACAAGGGAAACAGGTAGGATTTTCCTTTTTTTTTTTTTTTTTTGCATTTTATTTTTTTATTGGATACTATAGGCATCGAAACCTCGTTTGCTTTATGAGGCCCTTTTTGTGTATGGATCCTGCCTTTGCAGCTATTTAGGAGTTATTGTTATCGCTATTGTTTCTGTCCATTCAGCCCTAGCCACATCTCCCCGGGTGGTGACACAGCCGTCATGAAAAACAAATGGTTTTATTTTCAATCATTAACTTACTTTAGAAGTATTTATCTCCTGCTCTGTTACTTGAATTTTAATGACACTCAGGAGGCTGCAGCAGGCTATTAACAGAGCTGAAGATAAGAATTCTGGATGTAACAGACTGTGCAATAGAGGAAGTTTAAACATTAGATCTCTCTTTACATGAAATGTTTAGGAGACTGTGTAGGTGACATACAGGGGAGGTGTGGCAAGGACTGCAAAAACATTGTGATTTAACAGATAGGTGACAGTGAATTGAGCAGTGAGGCTGCATGGGTATGATCTGTATAGCATAACCACTAAGTTAAGCTAAGGTTGTTTTGGGCTTATAGTATCCCTTTAAGAATTCTCTAAACTTCATTAGGATAAAAAATATGGGGTACCTCCAGCCCATATTGCCCCTCTAATGATTTTTTATAATTCTGTTCTAGCCGCCTGCAGGGATCTTTGAAAGATGAAAAGAAAAAGAAATTTGTGACAGGTGCCTGGTTTCATGATATAAAGTCTAAGAGATTTCAAGAGGATTTGCAAGGACCTGAACTTTTACGAGCATCGATTCGGAAGAAGAAGAATCCAGCAAACTGTAAGTATACGTACTCAAATAACACTCACAGGTTTTAATTTGTCATGGATCATGGGAAAGCATGGAAGTGGACAGGGAGGGAACATAGTTAGACACAGATAGTAACTGGTGGCAAGAGATATGTAGACCTATCATGCCTATGTTCTTCCCAAGCCAGCTCAGAGCTGCTTAAAAGCAGTACAATGTAAGACTTTGTTTCAAGCAAATCTTGTGGACTTTATATGAATTTTTCTCTGGTATCCTCAAAGGCAGAACTCCAGAGAAGAAACCCAAAACAGGACACAGGTCAAAATCTCGTCTGACCCCAAAAACCAGGACAACTGATTGTGAAAGAATATTTCAGTACATGTTGAAATAAATAAATGCATTTATGTGATATTATGCAAAAACAAGTCAAAATTTGTGAGTCTTCAAGGCCTTCTCAATCTTCAGTCGTTACCTTTAATGAGTGCTGGTGACAGATTTAAATGTTCTTTTGTGAGCCAAGCCTGAACCATAGAACGCACTGTCCATACTCCGATACAGAGAATTTGACAGCACTTGAGAACCAGCTGGCTAATTTAGTCTGCCTACTCCCAGTCTGCAAAGCTTAACATTAATTGTTGGTTTAAATTACTATTTGGATTGGCCTGAGGCCATTCACAGAAATTCTTCACATCTGAAGAAAGACTGTGTAATTTATGCAACAAAGTATTAAAGTACAAAGTATTCTTTGTAAATAATTCTTGTTTTTGGTACTTAGAACAGTTTTCAATGGAACATTATATCTGAAGCACCACTCCAAGTTCCGTAACCACCACAGTATGCTGTAGTGGTTGGGGTGCAAGGAGTGCCCTGGCATCCCCCCAAGATAAGTAGTCAAGACGGTTTGCTAACATTTTGATAACTTACCTGGGATCTGCCTCAAGTCACTTCCTCCATGAGAGTCAGAAGCTCTCTTCATTGACACTCTCCGCCAATGAGCTGGCCTTGCATGGCAGGATTTGGCTCAGGAGAGCTAAAAAAAGCTTTGTGCAGGAGGTTCCGTCTTCCAATGATGGAAGTGACCACAGGCCAGCTGATCCCAGGAAAGTTAGCAGTTTCACTGCTTACCATGAAGGGGGTCTCCAAGGGAATCTTGGCACCATAACCACCACAGTGTTTTCTAGTAGTTATGTTGCTCGGAGTTCATTTAGGATAATCAATATAATGATGAATTATTTTCTTTACCTTAGATGCAGGAAAAGAAAACCCTTGTGGTTTCTGACCATTTCCTCTTAAAGCGTCAACAATTTGGCTTACCTTATTGGCTTCCATGTTGTGGTCATAGGTAGGGCACATTGGCAGTTTAATGCTAAGCCTAGATTTTATGCATGATTTATAGATTATTGTTAACACTGACTATTATATTTCAGACATTGAAGCTAACACAGTTCTCATTTACTAAGCCAACCCAAAATGCTTGCAGTCAGCTGAAAGGCTAATGCTGTAGAGGTGTTTCTCATGGAAAATCCACTCAGAACTTATAAAGATAACTGGAAGTAAAATTCTGTGCATTATTTTTCATAAAGCATGGTTTGGCTGAAATGGTGCATTGTGGGGGGCCCTAATCTACCAATAATTTTGGGCATATTGGGACATGTATGTACTACTGCTGCAAAATGATTGTGTAAATTGTAACATATTTATAACAGAATTATTCTCAAAATAGTTAGATGTTGGCCAAGGAATATGTAAATGGTCACTATTGTCACCCAGACCACTTTATCTTAATGAAGTGATCTAGATGCAGTGCTTCTGTCCTCTTAACCCTGCAATGTAAAACATTGCAGTTTTTGAGAAACATCAAATGTTTACATTGCAGGGTTAAGTCTGCCTCTAGTGACTGTCAGTATGACAGCCACAAAAGGCACTTCCACTGCACTGACCAGTCATGTGCTGTGGATGCCCCATACAAAAGCATTGATTTAATCCTTTCCTATGGGCACTTGAAGTACATGCACATTACGTCCCCAGTGCTCCTCTTTGAGGAGCTTAAGATTGAACATTGCAGAGAAGGAGAGGTAAGCAGCACCGAGGGAGCTTTGGCGCTGGAACAAGGTGAGTAAAGAAGGGGTTTTAACCCTTTCTTTTCTGAATGGGGGAGGGGACCTAATACCACTAGAGACAAGGACACTCTAATATTAGCTATACAGATTTGAATACCCAATGTTCTAGTCTTCCGTTAATGATAACAGAGTGTTTATTCGTCACATTTTTTTTATTGACTTGCCCTCTGAACATGTTCCTCCTTTTTATTATCTACTGTAATACCACGCAGAATGGAAACTCCACCTGAGAGGAAGGTAATGTCAGAGTCCCAATCTGTATATATAAATGCTAAACTTCCACTTTTTAAAAAAAAAAAAAGAATGAGGATCTAAGTTAAATCTAATCAGTTGTAAATTAAAGTAAACTCAATAGACCAAAATGAAAGGCTCCTGATTGGCAGAGCTTCTGACTGGTGAGCAAGAGTTTTTTCATTTATTGATTCTGCATATCTTTTAGCATTATCTGTGTGATACAATAAGAAAAAATAGATGGCCAACTAATACCTACTTTTTCACGGAAATGTACTTTTTAACCCCTTAAGGACACATGACGTGTGTGACATGTCATGATTCCCTTTTATTCCAGAAGTTTGGTCCTTAAGGGGTTAAATGGATCTTCCAATGAGTGTCAAATTGAGTCCATAATGATCTCACCTTAAAAAGTGTGGATATTTAAGTGCAAGCTGTTTGAAATGATGGTGGCTTGTTTTTCTCCGTTCATAATATGATTTTATACACAGGGGGTCCCTAAGTCACCCATCACGTTCAATATAATGTAGGCCAGGTGCACCTCAAAGGTAGATCCCCAGATGTTGTAGAACTACAACACCCATGATGCTTTGCGTACCTTTAGCATGCCTTTAGTATGACAAAGCATCATAGAAGCTGTAGTTTTAAAGCATCTGGGGATCTACCTTTTGGGACACCTATGATGTAGGCTTTATAATGGCCATTTAGCGCTACTGGAGAGTAAGTATAGGGAGAGTTGAGCATGTTTACATAGGTAGCAAGGACTGAGGTCAGAGTGGGACTTATGCTACAAAAGTAGGCTACAAATAGTGTTTCAGAGCCACTGTTGTATATTGGATGGCAATTAAACCAGCTGATTATGTTGTTTCCTATGGTCCCTGAAGAGTATAGCTGCATTTCAGCTCTGCTGCTGCACCCTGCCAGCTAGCGACTGGCGTACCAGCCTGAAAAGCAGCTCTGACAACTATTTTTGCCAGTTCTGCTTACTAAATCAAGCCCATTATAAGGAACTGTTATTTTGCTGGAGGGAAATCAATTAATTCATCACAGATGAAATCCCAGAGGAACTGCCTTGCTAAATATATGTATTTCCTTCTGGCAATAAATAAATTCCAGATGCTGCCCAGCAGCGCTTTCTCAATAAAACATAATTAAATGGGTCAATATGTGTCTAATGAAAAAAAATGCATAAGCCTAATTTACAAATCTTCAACCAGACCTGTTCATTATGCATTGTGTTAATGAAAAGAAAAAAAGTTTGTGGAAGTGACCAGACCACCATTCCATTCTGGAATCTTTAGATGTGTCAAGTCAAATGATTCAATCATGTGACACACAACAGTCTTCCCAATATTTCAACACAGGGACTCCATTATACTGTGTTGAGAAGACTGTGGCAATGCTTTCAAGCTTCAATAGAGATGATCTACATACCATATCAGTCCATACTCTAGTGCTTAGCATATGGACATATCTGGTTGACCACCATGCTGGTCAGCCTGTCATCTTGGAGCACATGCCCGTTTACCGGATTGCACGGCCCACTTTCCCCTCACTCCTTCGGTCTACCACAGACCTGCTAAACATGGCAGGTCTGAATCTTACATTCAAAAACTGGATCCCTTTAAATTATGTTTTTCCTTTTTTGACTATTTTCTCTGGTAGTTTATTGTGTGCCATAGCATCGGTGCAACAGCTTAGTAAGGCTTTTGTATTGGTTATCAAACCATTTCTTTTTATCTTGTTTTAAGACTGTTTCTCTGGTTGTGAGATATTGTAATTTGGCTGTATGTGTTAGTGTCTGTTTCTGGTAAGACCTCTGTTACACGTCCTGGGATCTAGCCAGTGCAAACAGCAAACATCACTATTTATCAGGCACTGCTGGTCTCCTCCTATGTTTGCCCAATATCAGATGACGATCCCTCTAAACAGGAAGTGGCTAAACCAAAGTCCTGGAATGGATTAGCTTCAGTGACTCTCTGTGCCGCAGGTGAAAGCTGTATTGACGTGACTAAGTAACAGTGTGGTGACAGATGTAGTAAAGGGTGTTACCTCAACCACTGTTTACCTTTTGACGTTTCAGTTGACATTTTTAAAATACTCTGAAAACAACCTTACTGGTAATGATTGGTGGCTGGTGAAGTTTTAGCATGGTGGGGTGCCAGACTCCTATCCCAGAATTTTAAATGTACCGTTCAGATACAGTCATACAATAAAACAAGCTGGCCACAACATAAAGAAATCTGGAAAATACATAGAGTGGAGTACAATTCAGAGATGATCACACAATGATGACCCCTGAATAGAGAAGCCAATAGCATGCCTCCACTCATGGACAGCTGGCTCTGCTGCCTGAATGGCAGCTTAATGGAAATTCTTCTTAAAGAACATTAGGAATATGCAAAAACCTTCTGAAACAGGGCCGATTTCAAACCAAACCTGTTTTTTGTACAGAATTAAAGAGACTAATTTTGCTCCATATTTTTTTGGCTTACCACCCTCCCTGTGATTATTGTCAGAGGTTTGGCGGTCCTGGAGGAGACCAGACCCCTGGTCCCACATTCTCAGTGCTACTGCCAGTGCAACCGCAATGGAGCCTGCATGCTGTCGGGGCTCATCGGGTGCCCCATTCACTTAGGGGCACCTGATGGGTACTGCATCACAAGGTCCCAGTCAAGTGTCAGGGCACTCTAAGAGCACGAACGGGCCCCTGTACTATAAGCCAGCCTGGAGTAAGTGACAGAGAACCCCACACGGGATGGAGGAAGTGGCACAGCGCAGGCAGCAGTGGGAAGGAGAGGAGACAAGTAAGCTGCTGCAAGGTCCACACACATCATTCTCAGCCAGCAGCACCTCAAGCAAGCCATCCTCCTGCAGACAAAATGTAAGCTAACAGGAGGGTGGCTGCAAATACAAATATTATGATGTGTGTTTATATGTCAGTGTGTGTAAGTGTATCTGTGTGTCAAGCTGTGTGTATGTGTCAGTGTTTGTATCTGTGTGTCAGTGTGTGTATGTGTTAGTGTGTGTATCTGTGTGGTTGTGTACGTGCATGTATGTTAGTGTGTGTGTCTGTGTACTTGCATGTATGTCGGTGTGTTTGTCTATATGTGTATTCAAACACCAACACCAACATCCACACACATACATACTCAAAACAAAAAACATGCCTTCAAAGGAGGTGACCACTGTGGGTGGGCGTAGGGCTAGGTCATCAGGGCTCAGACCTTTGGTTGTGTAAGGGCCCCAAAAATATCTGATGGCAGCCCTGCATACTGCATACTACACAGCACACACAAAGTACACTTGCATTCATACACTGGCTATTATATGACTTGGGGGCAATAAATTAGGGTAACTCAGTGGTTAAGTACTATAGTTTAGCATTAATGACCTCAGGGAATATTACTTTGGGCAATAAATTGGGGATAAATTGGGGAAAAATGGTGGCAATGGGTATCATAGGTTGGGGCAAAGATTTGGAGGTATAGGACTTTTTACTATATATGCGAAATATGGCTTAGAGAGTAATTAATTAGGGGAGTGTGACTGAGTAGCAATGAATAGGATAAATGTGGCTGGGTCAGTGAATTGCGAAAGATGGGGTAATGAATTTGGAGAATAATATTGGGTGCTATAGGGGGGTTATATTCTGTAAACTGGCTTGGCTCAGTTTAAGAATTTATGTAATTTGAAGGGAACTGCATAGTGGGGAGTAAACTTGGGATCAGGGGTGCAAACTTTGGGAGAAGCAAAGGACGTGCAAAATCCGTTTGGCAGCAGAGGAATATGTATTTGTTGAAATTGGGCTAAAAAGGGTGTTGGGAGTGCATTGCGTAGGTGTGGCAGGAAAGCATTTTGTTCTTGGACCAAGGCAGCACAATGTCCTGGGTCAGCCATGATTTCAAGTAACATTCTTTCAGGAAGGGGGTGTGCTGGAGAGCTGATTCATCATATGCATTAGTTAGCCCTTTTTAAAAGAATTATTTTGAAATATAGCACTTGTAAGGGTTGCTCCAAACATCATAACTACTACAACATGCCAGATGCCAATACTGCCATTAATTGATTGGCTTATAGCATAGAAATCTGCACAGACTTTATATTAGCCAGCCTGGAACTTTAGTTCCTATTAGGATAGCTAATGACACCACAATTTACACCTGTCACCAGATAGTTTAATTTCTGTATGTGCAGTGTTTTATATTAAAATGCTCCACGTACAGGCACCATGACCACTTCAAATTACTGAAGTGGACATGATGCTTGAAGTAACCCTTTAAAAAGGCAAACAAGACATACAATGTGTGCTGTAGCCTAATTACCTCCAGTGGCACTAATAGCCTGATAATTCTCTCATGCTTCATACGCTTCTTAGTTCAACTACTACCCTCAGCGGTGCATAGGACATGCTCTAAGTCTATATCATCATTAGTCACCATTTCCATGCACTGTGTAATATTCATCTTTTTTATTACTTATCTTTGCTAGTTACCATGCCTTGCTATCTCTCATTATAATTCTAAAATAGTGCAGTATTTCAGACAGGCATAAAGCACTCTTGTCACTAATCACGCATGTTTTACTATGCAATGTCTTTGTTACTCTGTGAATTCTGCAATGCACAACAAAAATAAAGAATTAAAATAATTAAATAAAAAGGCAAACTAGAACTAAAACCCATTGCCATGTATCCACTAAATAGTTTTAGCAGCGCCTTGTGACTTGATAGCCTCTTTGTGAAAGATACCAGGATAAATGTCATGTTTTCTAAAACTGAAGTTTTCTAATCTTCTTTTTACAAATATAATTATATTTGAAAATATATGTTCAATTAATATACATTCATTATCCAGCAAATATAAAAATGCAATTAAATTGTCACTGTGAAGCAGGTAGGATCATATACCTTCACTTCCCATTCACTTGGCAAATCTTTAATTGTTTATGACAAATGGCTAGCCTGCCCCATTGCTCCCCCCCGCCCCCTCCCCTTGCCACTCCCAGGTGTAAATTCCTTTTAAGTAACTGTCTTATCTCTCTTCCCTAGACCCAAGCTCACATCTATCCCTGCAACAAGAAGGCCATTTAATTTTACTCAGCTCTACCCACCCTGGTTCCTTCTAACTATATAGCATGCACCTCCAGCTGTTTGGAACCACAGCCAATCACCTCCTAATTCCCTTCACATGCAGGGCCAGACTGGCCCACTGGGATACTGTGAAATTTCCCGGTGGGCCGTCAGCACCTGGGGCCGGGCAGGCGGCTGGCTGACCAGCGGCCGCAGAGGGAGCTCGTTTGGCGGCCGCAGGGGGAGCTGGCTGTTCTGTCTCTGCTCCCCCGCCCTCGCGCTGCTTACTGAGACCGGGGCCGGAATATCACGTAATATGCCGGCCCCGGTCTCATTAAGCTGCGCGCTGGGGCGGGGGAGCAGAGACAGAACAGCCAGCTCCCCCTGCGGCCGCCAAAAGAGCTCCCTCTGCGGCCGCCTGAAGAGCCAGCTCCCCCATGCGGCCACCATCAGACTGAGATCCCCATGTGGCCGCCAGCACACAGGTAGCAATTATGTGTGTCAGTGTGAGTGTGTGTGTCTGTGTCATGGTGTGTGTTTGTCTGTCTGTGTCATTGTGTGTGTGTGTATCTCTGTCCGTCATGGTGTGTCTGTCTGTGTCATGGTGTGTGTGTGTGTCTCTGTATGTCATGGTGTGTCTGTCTGTGTCATGGTGTGTGTGTGTGTGTCTGTCTGTGTCATGCAATGTGTGTCTGTGTCATTGTGTGTGTGTGTGTCTGTCTGTGTCACGGTTTGTCTGTGTCATGGTGTGTGTGTGTGTGTGTTTGTCATGATGTGTGTGTGTGTGTGTGTATGTCATGGTGTGTGTCTGTCTGTGTCATGTAATGTTTGTCTGTCTGTGTCACGGTGTGTGTGTGTCTGTGTCACGGTCTCTCTGTGTCGTGGTGTCTGTGTGTCATGGTGTGTGTGTCTGTGTCATGGTCTGTCTGTGTCATGGTCTGTCTGTGTTATGGTGTGTGTCTGTCATGGTATGTGTGTGTGTCTGTCATGGTATGTGTGTGTCTCTGTCATGGTGTGTGTGTGTGTCTGTGTCATGGTGTGTCTGTCTGTCATGGTGTGTCTGTGTCACGGTGTGTGTGTGTTTCTGTCTATGTCACGGTGTGTGTGTCTGTGTCACGGTCTGTCTGTGTCATGATGTGTGTCTGTCATGGTATGTGTGTGTTTGTGTGTTTTTACTCACCTTTTTTGCACCCACGTCGTGCTGGTCTCCCCTCGACTGGCCCTGCCTCTATGGCTGAGATCATCAAGCTTGATGATCTCAGCCAATCCTCACTGACACAGTAAGCACCTCTAGTGACCGTCTGAGTGTCTGTCACTAGGAAGCAATGTAAACACTGCCTTTTCGGTAAAAAGTCAGTGTTTACATTGAAAAGCCTGCAGGGACAGGATATAGACACCAGAGCCACTACATTAAGCTGTGTGTGTGCGCACGCCTGCTAGTGAGTGGGCGTGCTTGTGTGTGTGTACGCCTGCTACTGAGTGAGCTTGTGTTTTTATGTCAATGACCTTATGTATATCAGTGAGATTGTTTGTTTGTCTATGAGACTGTGTATCAATCAGCTTGTGTCAGTGAGATTGTCTGTGTCTGCATGTGAGTATGCTTACTGTATAATTAAAAATTTTACTCTGAAAGGACCAATATTTTATATTGGAAAAAGCAATATATATATATATATATCTATATCTATATATATATATATATATATATATATATATATATATATATATATATATATATCAATCATCTAGGGTGGCAAGACATAGCCTTACATATTACATATGACAATATATGGCGCAATGACTTATGGGGCTGGCATAGATTTTTTTTTTCCAGGGCTGCTTTGGAATCCCTAGTCCGGCCCTGTTCACATGCTATCAGCTGCTGCAGTTATACTATTAATTATCTCTGCCATCACATACAAATCCCTCTGCTACCTCTTGTCTCATCTCCCCAGTTTAACCTTTAGATTGTAAGCTCACGGGCAGGGTCCTCTACCTGTTGTATCTGTCTTTTCTTATTGTGTTTGTCTTTTTCCCAATTGTAAAAATACCAGTAATAAATAATAATAAGTACAGTTACAGGATGGAAAGGCATAGTCTGGTAAGAGAGCCTTCTAGTGTAATTTTAATGTGTTTGTCCCTAGTTTTTAGCTAAATGCATGTTCACTTGCTTCCCATCAAATCAGACAGAATTCTAAAATAAGCCCTTACTGCAACTTTTCACCCAGTAAACAATGATTAAATGTGGTTTGCTAGTAGCCTCCAAGTATTCCTATCAGATTTTTTTGTTGTTTCTATAAAAGGAAGACTGAATTCATGCATGTATTCTAAGTCATTGAGTGCAGGGATACTATCTAGTTGGACGATTTCCCTGTGACTTTGATCATTGAAATAACAAAAACTGCTTTCCCTCTTCTTGAATGCGTTATGGAAATTAAAACAAAATTAAAAAATAAGAATGATATACTAACCTTTCAATGTCCATCATCTGTTGGAAATCCCAAGGATCATGGAGATCAATCTGCCAATCCTGGGCTTTCTATTTATGTGGCAAAACTATTCATTATCCTTTACCCTAGACATTCAAATAGATTTTCTTTAGATTTTTCTATATAATGTACGCAAAGTATGTAACAATTTGAAGGTATAAAATGTGTTCTTTATTTAATTTATTTTTTATAGCACAAAATGTAAAATCATACATTTGTTGCATACGTATTGACCCCCATTGCTATGAATGCAATAAATAAGCTTGTTGCAACAGTTTATTTAAATGGAGTTTAACCTGTGTGTAATTAACGTGTTCATGGTCTAATAGCAACTGCACATGTTTCTGAAAGGTCCCAGAGTCAGATATAGAGTATGTATACGGCCATCTCACATACTAACGTAAATATCCGTTTTATTTCACTGACAGAATTAACAAGGTTAAGATGGAATTATTACCCCCACCACACCACTCTCTCAACTTGACTTGGACCATGCCTCTCCTATGCTTCAGGCCCTACCACCCAATTACTGAATAGGGGGTGCCAGTGCTGCTTCTTTCCTCTTGCCACACACCCATAACCTATACTGGTTATGGTTCTTAGATTGCCACTATGTACTCTACAGGAGGTACAGATAAGAAACTAGGCCTGGTAAAAACCAAACAAACAAAAAAAAAAACTTCAGAAGTTATAGAGGAGAAACTTGGCTTTGTAAAAAAGTTTTAAAAGACACACATGTGTTCATATTTAATGTTCTTTTCTTTTGACAGATGAAGATCATGGAACTGCAGGTGCGACCAAAGAACGAAAGACAAACTTGTTCTCAAAACCTGTTGTGGATCAAAGAGATACGAGGTGAGCCATTCCCAGTCATTGACCACGTAGAATTCACAGTTATGACCACAATGTTAAATGAGGAAATGAAATATATGCACTTGGGTCTAAGGTGTCTTTAGATGGTTGATGTGAAACACATTACAGTTTCATGAGCTCTCTATAAAGGCCATGATTTGGTATGAAACTCTATAGCATGTAAGCTCATTGAGCAGGGCCCTCAACCCCTCTGTTCCTGTGCGTCAATTTGTCTGGTTACAATTACGTGTCTGTTAGTCCACCCATTGTACAGAATTACGGAATTACCTGGTGCTATATAAATGATAAAATATAATAATATAATAATGAACCATCCGTATGAATACGTAAAATCATTCTGCACCAGGATAGAAAAGTGTCTCTCAGGTCTGGGATAGTTATCTGGGAGAAACTTTCAGATATGGTATTTGTGACTTTCATAAGAAGAAAACATGAGTTACTCGAACATAGTCTTTCAGAAAGGCATTTGATAGCTCACTCATTCCATCCATGATGGGAAAATACCATCAACCTTTCACATCCTGAACAGAGGTCTCCAAACCCCCAGTTTGTTGCTGACTACCCTTGCTCTACATCTTTAGAAGCAAGTTTAAGTTTACAAATTTACTAATACCTGGGTCCATGATCATTAAAGTTCTAGAGCAGATCATTACTGCGGAAATTGTAAAGATCTATTCTTTATTATTATTATTATTATTATTGCCATTTATATAGCGCCAACAGATTCCGTAGCGCTTTACAATATTTTGAGAGGGGGGATGTAACAATAAATAAGACAATTACAAGAAAACTTACAGGAATAATAGGTTGAAGAGGACCCTGCTCAAATGAGCTTACAGTCTATAGGAGGTGGGGTATTAGAAACATTAGGATAGGAAATATCAAGTAGGAGTGAAGCAGAGCTGGAGGAGAGAGCAAAGCACTATCCCATAGGAGAGCAAGAGACAGGTATGTAAGGGAGAGATTACTCTGGGAGGCCATACGCTTTCCTGAAGAGATGGGTTTTAAGGCCCTTCTTAAATGATTGAAGACTAGGGGAGAGTCTGATGGCAGTAGGCAAGTTATTCCATAGGAGAGGAGCCGCCTGTGAGAGGTCCTGCAAGCGTGAGTTGGCCGTACGGGTGCGAGCAGCGGTCAGGAGGTGGTCGCGGGCAGAGCGGAGGGTACGAGGAGGGGCATACCTCTGGATCAGTGAAGAGATATAAGAGGGTCTGGAATTGTTCAGTGCTTTAAATGTATGGGTTAGCACTTTGAATTGACTCCTATAGGATACAGGGAGCCAATGTAAGGACTGGCAGAGGGGCGAGGTGTGAGAGGACCGACTGGATAGGAAAATCAGTCTAGCTGCAGCATTCATTACAGACTGTAGCGGGGCAGTACGGCTTTTGGGGAGACCAATCAGGAGAGGGTTACAGTAATCCATGCGGGAAATTACTAGTGCATGGACAAGCTCCTTGGTAGCATCTTGCGTAAGAAAGGGGCGGATGCGGGCTATGTTTTTGAGTTGGAACCTACAGGACTTGGCAACAAACTGGATGTGAGACTCAAAGGTGAGACCAGAGTCAAGTATGACGCCAAGACAGCGCGCTTGTAGGGATGGACTTATGTGGATATCACTGACTTGAAGGGAGAGTGAGAGAGGAGGATCAGTATTAGGAGGAGGAAAGACAAGGAGTTCAGTTTTAGAGAGGTTAAGTTTGAGAAAGCGTGACGACATCCAGTCAGAGATTGAAGAGAGGCAAGCAGTGACACGTTGCAGGACGGCCGGGGAGAGGTCCGGTGAGGAGAGGTATATCTGAGTGTCATCAGCGTACAGGTGGTAGTTGAATCCAAAAGAGGCAATACGTTTTCCAAGAGAGGCAGTATAAAGAGAAAATAGAAGAGGACCAAGGACAGAGCCTTGGGGAACTCCAACCGAGACAGTGCGAGGGGAGGAGGTATCCTTGGAAAAGGAGACACTAAATGAGCGTTGGGAGAGATAGGAGGAAAACCAAGAGAGGACAGAGTCACAGAGACCGAGTGATTGAAGAGTTTGAAGGAGGAGAGCATGATCAACTGTGTCAAAGGCAGCAGAGAGGTCAAGGAGAATTAATATGGAGTAGTGACCTTTGGATTTAGCGGAGATTAGGTCATTAGTCACTTTGATAAGAGCGGTCTCAGTAGAGTGGAGAGGGCGGAAGCCAGACTGAAGAGGGTCAAGGAGAGAGTTGGATATGGAGATGTTCGACACAAATGTGACAAATGAATGACAGCAGATATTACAAACGCTGCAGAAATCCATAAAACAAATTATTATTTATATCACCCTGGAAACAAGTTAATTCTAAAACTACAGCTATAATTTAAAGATTTCCCAAGGTAATCTAAAGCGCTTTTAATTTAATTTTCTTTCCTACAATGTACGATTGTAACTCCTTGTCAGCAATTGTCCTTGCTAGAAATAGTTTTATTTGGAAAGAAAAGCCCTTGGAAGAAAAAAAAATGAAACTTTTTGTCCCTAAAAAAGCAGCTTTGTTTTATATCAAATAACATTTTTTTTCCAGTGTTAGTAACAGCGATACAGAAATATTCACATCTACGGTTCAGCTACAATCAAAGTCTTCATTCGTTCAAGAACCATCTGAGAAGGTAGGTAACATGTTTTGGGGTACCATAAAGTTTTAACTTGGGATAATAATATTTGAGAACTAATATTAGTTAAAGTATTTAACAGTAAGAAAATCTCAAGTTTTATGGGAAATATTTGATGAAGTCAGTGGTAAACGTTATTTAATTATTTTATAATGGATATTTTATGAAGCTGTTTCCTTTCCCCTAAATAACAGTTTTCCTGATATTTATTTCAACAACATCTTGAAATGGTTTAGGCTTTTATTAAATTTTTCATTTTATTTATTATTTATGGGGTTGATGGAAATATTATTTAATGTTGAAATAACTTGATTAACCCATAACCAGAATTGCAAGATACTGCCTTTTCATTTTTGACAGTCTTCTTGATTTAACCAGGAATTGTAGAAAAATTGACAAAGGAATTGAGCCATAAACACTGAACTGGAAAATTAGGGGTTTTCTCAGTTGGGCCGAAGAGTTGCAAATCCCTTGGGTCCCACCACAACCTCCCAGTTTAGTGAATAACCCTTTATAGGTGTAGCTAGTTTATCATTCTTCTCTTTCACATACACACAAATTCTATATCAATCGGAAATTGAAATATGTTGTCTTTTTATATTTACATTAAAGGACAGTTGGGTTAAGTTGTCTGATTTTAGGGAAAAAATACATAAATATAATTATTGTAAACAGCTACTTTGCAGCAAAAATCATATGACTCTTGATTTAGTGACCCTATGACTATTGGCTTAGTGATCATTTAACTCTTTTAAGTTAGAAAGGTGTTTGTAATACACATCCCATAATATTAATATTGCTATTAATGCTTCATCATTCTAGTAAGCACATTCCAAAACACAGTTTGCAGAACATGAATACACCTTTGTACCTCTATCAGTTTCGATTATCCATATTTTAAGGATCTCACAATGTTTGCTTTATTGCAGGGGTCCTCAAACTGCGTCCCTCCAGATGTTGCTGAACTACAACTCCCACGATTCTTTGAATTACATAGATAGCCAGAGAATCATGGGAGTTGTAGTTCAGCAACATCTGGGGGGCCGGAGTTTGAGGACCCCTGATTTATTGTTTATATCCCTTGCACCAACAATTTAATTGTGCTAAATGTGCAAACAAGACAGGTAATGTGAATCTCTGAGCACTCTGTATCCCGAAAAAGGACAATACCATCCACTTTGAATTTATCTACTTATTTAATCACACTATTCACAGTGAGAAACAGCCTCGCTCTTACTAGCATGATTTCAGATAAAAGAATTTCAGTTTAAATAAAACTAATTACATGTTATCTTGCTGCTTTGCCTCCAAGGCTTTGTATATCTGGATTTAATTTGAAACATCCCCAGAGAAATACATTGTATATCTGAGGTCCTTTCATAAATTTTAAACTCTTCCATAAAAAACCCATAAACAATAAATTGAGGTAATCAAAATGTTTGATATAAATGTACAATACATGTAATCCTGCTTGTTCCAAAACAAACACCAGTTTAGCTTTACCATTACTATTTTTTCACTTCACAATAAAATGAGTGTTTAATTGTATTTGTATATTGTATTAAATGTATTTTCTTGTCAGCTGTGTTACATGTACTGCTGAGAGTTGGACTGTAAACATGTTATACCTGGTTTAGCATTGTAATGATCAATTGTTTCATGGTTTGATATGGAAGTGCTCTGTAGTGGTTATGGTGCATAAGATCCTTGGTGACCCTGGTTTGACTTCTTACCTGGGCTCTGCCGGGAGAACCTCTTCCTGCCTACACTGGAGCATCCTCTCAGCCCGAAGCTCTCAGTTCTGATCCAATGCCTGGCGGTGCAAGGATTAGCTCATTGGCTGAGAGTGATCAGTTGACACTCAGTCAATTCACTGGCTTCCAGCTCTCACTTCGGAGGCAGGAATGGCACCTGTGGACCCCAGGTACAAAGTCAAAATGTTTTTAAACAGTTTAACTTCTAACATTAGGGAGGACACCAGAGAAATTCTGTTGCCATCACTACTACAGCACACTTTCCTTAAGTAAAATAACATTATGAACTGTGATGGAATAGAGTTTTGTTTGTTTACACAAAACTAGGGCCTGTATAGTTTTTGATCTGGTAAGATAATGTAGGTGCTAAAACTCTCCTAACAATATATTAGGTGAAAGACATAGACCCTGTATTGGAGTCTGGGGCTATTAATAGTGTTTCTTTGTGTTTTTATGTATTTTTGTATTACTAACCCTTTGAGGCAAAAAAAGATCTGTTTATCCCCAATTTAAACTAAAATAGATTATAGATGAAAAAAAGTCCTTGTCTGTATGGTTTAAACTTCTTTTAAAGTGAGATTATAGTCACCAGAACAACTACACCTTAATGTGGTGGTTCTGGTGTCTATAGCCTCCTGTTCCTGCAGGCTTTTTAATGTAAACGCTGCCTTTTCAGAGAAAAGGCAGTGTTCATATTGGAACCTAATAAAACCTCTAGTGGCAGTCACTTAACCAGCCATTAGAGGTGCTTCCAAGTCCAGTGCTGCACAGTGTGCAGTAATGGCAGTCAGTGTCTCCATGCTCTGCATGGAGGCACTGAACATTCCCCATAGAGGTGACGTCAGTTCAGCGCAGCATTTTAGTCTCCTGATGATCTCCTATGGGAAAGCATTGGATTGGCTGAGATCATCAAGTTAGATGATCTCAGCCATCAAGACGGCCAGCCATGGCGAGACCAGCGCAGCGAAGAAACACCTTTTCAGTGTGATCAGAGTGGGTCCAGTCACCTAAACAGCCACACCATTACTATAGTGTCAGGAATGTTTTATTCCTGACATTATAGTGTTTTTTCAATATTGTTTTCTGTTTTTAATAGGGCTGTGTTTTATGGCTGCATACATATAAAATTGTGCATCTTACAGATTAAAAACTAGTACATAAGTTAAAGGGACGCTATAGTCAGCAGAACAACTACAGCTTATTGAATTTGTTCTGGTGAATAGAATCATTACCTTCAGGCTTTTTGCTGTAAACACTGTCTGTTCAGAGAAAATGCAGTGTTTACACTACAGCCTAGTGATAACTTCACTGGCCACTCATCAGATGGCTGTTAGAGATACTTCCTGGGTCATGGCTGCCTAAAATACATCCAAACATTCAGTATCTCCTCCCTCTGCATGCAGACACTGAACTTTCTTCATAGAGATTCATTGATTCAATTCATCTCTATGAGGAGATGCTGATTGGCCAGGGTTGTGTTTGAATCATGCTGGCTCTGCCCCTTGTCAGTCTCAGCCAATCCTATGGGGAGACATTGTGATTTGGATCAGGACACCACTTCTGATGATGTCAGCAGACAGCTTGTTTTTCTGAGGCAAACAGCATGCAGATTTACAGCTTCAGGCTTGAACACAGTACGATTTTGCTATATTTATGAAGGAATGAGGGGCCCAGGGGGGGCTAGATGGTGGTTTTAACTCTATAGTGATCCTTTAGTTTTGTTTTCGAGAAACTAAGATGAGAAAAAAAAAAAAGCTGGATATTTTTCTTTTGACATGAGATACATAATTATATCAACAGTGTAGAATAACTGCAGGATTCTTTGCTTGAATGCATTAATAGAAATTAACATTCACCAAACGGATTATGTGACTTCTTTGCGGAAATCTGGGTATTTAATATTTCTGAACATTTGTGTGTGTTATAGCCAGGTTTTAAGGCTGTGTAATTGCTGATAATGCAAGATGGTTGTCTATGCTTTCCATTACATCTGTCAATTATCTGGTTTTATTTGCTTTTACTAGGGCAGAAACATTGCTGAGATCTCACCTGTGGACAGTGTGGATGGTTTAAATGAAGGTGATTCAAACTTGGCTACTGCTATGTCGGATCCACTTAAAAAGGGTAACGTACCTGTGGGTTGAGTTAGTGTACACTCTTGGCAGGATGTTAAAGATTCTGAGATCTGATGCAATCTGCTAAGATGCTTTACCATCATTAAAAATATACTCATCAGATGTTGCACATCCTTGCCTTAGAAACTTATTGTAAAATTATCCAAATATAAACATCTATATTACAGCAAAATGGTTCCTTTTTTTTTTTAATGTGTCAAAAATGGTGCAGGGTCATCTAATGGCACGCACCACAATAGATCCACAAGTTGGAAAATTCATCTTTTATTTAATGAGAAACATTTTTTGAACGTACCGCAGATTCACCAATGTAACATATTGACATAGGCTACAATTTTTATGTACTGCACTGACTTAATAATTTTGGTTGTCTCAGATTCGTGCTAACCTTCTCTACACTTTGAGATCCTAAAACAACATTTTGTCATCTTTAAATCCCAACTAAGCATGTGCAATATATATATCTACACTACACCAGTCCTTTAAATGCTGCATCAAACAGCAGCAAAATGCAACAGACGGCTGCATTTTGCCACATTGAATGCATTGTTTCTCTATGAGAAGCATTGCACATTTGAGGGCCATCTTTCTCTGCATAATGAAGTAGAACAGGGATAGGCAACCTTCAGCACTCCAGATGTTGTGGACTACATCCCCCGTAATGCTCTTACACCCATAAGGCTGGCAAAGCATCATGGGAGGTGAAGTACAAAACATCTGGACTGCCGAAGGTTGCCTATGCCTGAAGTAGAACATGAAGATCTTTGACAATCAAACGTCTTAATGGGGAAGTGCATCTAATGGCAATTACTCTCACAGCCACTAGAGCCAAGCTCTTGGACAAATTTAAACATTGCCAATTCTCATTGCCTTTTCTGTTTGTTCTCCAAAACCACATCATGGATGTGTGTCTTTAAGTGATGATCCCATTCAGGAGCCAACACGGAGGTCTTTCATCATAAACAAACTATTTGATGGATTCTAACTACTCCATTAGCTAGGGAAGGCCTGATATGTGGCCTTGTTTCATCCTTGTGTGTTGGGTCATGAGACGAATTACTAGGCTAGCCATGAGCCACTCAATGCTCCCGCTCCTCCCATGGTACAATATAAGCAACCTTTCACACGCAACAACACAAGTAACGTCCAACTTTCATTTGTTGTCTTGTACAATAAATTCATTTCCACCACATACTTGAAACAAGCATTAACATTTGTCCTGGTCTGATATTTTGCAATTCCACTGAGACTTTGCAAACCCTTTTGCATATTTTCTCTTTTGTGTTTTGAAATTGTGTTCAGAGTTCATAATCTGTTCTGCGAAAAGTGTAATTGCCAAAGTAAGACTAGCACACATATAAACTGCTCCCACACATACAAACTGCTTGTTTGCTTTTCCCCCACTGTCTGTGCTTTTATTCCTTATAAAAAATATCCTTTAACTGGCTGCATGTAATATTCATTTTAAAAACATGTATTTAGCAATATTCATATTTGTGCATTATGTCTCATTTAGACAGTATGAAGTTGTGATTATACTCCTGTAAGACAGTGCACTAAGAACCAAAAATGCTACGTCTTAATGTAATGGTTTTGGTATATAGATGGCTCTTTTCTCCGGCAACATTGCTTTTTCTGAGAAACAATCAGTGTTTAAATTTTGGAGGAAAAACACTGTACGCGTCAGACAGCATCAAGAGACACTTCCTTCTTAAGATATTACATTTTCAAAGTTCTCCACGTTTAATGTCATAACTTGATGATGTCCAGCATAGCTAATGATGACACAGAGATGCATTGAATTTAGTGCATTAAAGCATTTGAAAGGTAACCCAGCAGCAGCCCGCAAAATGATCTCACTATTGATAAACCGGGCTGCGAAATGGAGACGGTCTTGATGCTGGGTTACAGGTTTAGACCAAAGTCTAAAACTAGAAGCATGTCTAAAATAAACATAAATATATTTATAGTAGAAGTCAGCATGACAAAGATCATGTCAGCTAACTTAATTGCATTCTACGAAGAAGTAAGTAGAAGTTTAGATCAGGGTGTTGCAGTGGATGCGATCTGCTTGGATTTTGAAAATGGCAAAATGGTTCCACATAATATGTTAGTGTTCAAATTAAAAGGAATTGTTGTAGATGAAAATTATTTTTCTTGGGTAGAACCTTGGCTTAAAGGGACACTATAGTTACCAAAACAACTTTAACTTAATGAAGCAGTTTTTAGTGTACAGATCATGCCCTTGTAGTCCCAGTGCTCAGTTCTATGCCATATAGAAATGAAATCACTTTGTTTATGCACCCCTAGTCACACCTCTGTTCATGTGACTTACACAACTTTTCTAAACACTTCCTATAAAGAGTCACCTAGTCCTTATACTTCCTTTACTCCAAGTTTTTTTTTTAATCAGTCTGTACAGAGTTCTAAGCAGCACCTGTATGAATTATTGCAAAAGCATAATATTCAGGGATATAATATTTAATATGTAGGTTACAGCTTATTGAACAAGGAGACCTATGAGAATGAAATGGACTCTGGCATGGGTAACTAAACTTCCCCCGTTTATCACATTATTGTCTATAATAAGAAGTACATTGCAGATATTGTAATTATTATAATTATCCAGGCAAAAATCATCCTCTGCCTATATCCTTCTTCCAGGCAGGTAGTGTGCAATCTGCCTATTCCGCTGCAGTGCTGCTTCTAGTCAGATATAGTCCCCTCTGTCTATTCCGCTGCAGCCCTGCTTCCAGGCAGTTATAGACATCCACATTATAACAAAGACGAGAACACTGCAATTCTTCTTAGTGTGGTTGCACAAAATGGAACCACTTTAAACTGTTTTTTTGTTTGTTTGTTTTTCTTTTTTGCATTACATTAGATTAGCAGCAGAAACAGATGTCAGAAAGGCTGAACTTGATGAACACAAGTATTTTTTATCAGCCTATGTAACATGTGTTATAGCTTCTGTGTGTATTATTTTGTCATGCCTACATATAAGTAAAAGCTCTTTGGGGCAGCCATGTCTATCAGGTTTGGCCAGAAGCCTTGCTCATCCAACCAAAATTCTTACAAGTTACATGAGTTCTGGCATCGTATGCACATGGCTTTTCTAGTTGTGCTTGGTCTTGACAGATTAGTAGTGCTTCTAACCAAAGGACGACTAAAATGAGCCCTATAGTTTCAGAGCTTCCATCACCTAAAATTTCAATGGTTGCTCAGTGGATGTCTGCTTTCAGCTGCACTAGAAACGTATGTATTATATATTTATTATGTATTCAGCATTTAATATAGATGCTTGATCTGATATTATGTTTAAACCACTATAATTAATTGCTACGGCAGAGATTGATAGGATATGTTAACACCCGGTTTCCATCCTAGATGCTAAACATTAAACCTGACTCAGCTGGGTGTAAAGAGGGAAATATGTTTGATGTTAAAATTCTAATCCTGCTCATATAATTGATCTTTAATCACACACAAGAGGCTTCTAAATTAAACACACTGTGCAATAAGAGAAGCTAAAATGTCACAGTCAGGAGAGGTGTGGCTCGAGCTCCATTAACAGAGAATTATTAGTTAGACTGCAGGGGCATGATCTGTACTCTAAAATCACATCATTATGCTAAAGTTGTTTTGGTGCTTATAGTACCCTTTTATAAGGTGGTGCAATATTTTATAAGTTAAAAATGATGTATTTATAAAAATATGCAACATTATATATTTGCAGCAAGAAGTAATCAGCTGCCGCATGCAACCACAGATTTGCAACAGTATGATGACAGCAACCCTAAATATGCTCTGCCAAATGATGTCACCAGCAAACCCTCTGTTCCTGAGCCACCAAGTCCAAAGGAGGAGATCAACATCCTAAGTAAGATACCAGTCAAAAGAAAGCCAAGCAAAGAATCCAAAAGGCCCAACATTGCCCAATATTTTGATCAACCAGAAAGCAGTACCAAGAAGATGGATGTCTCTAGTTACTCAAATATATCTTCGCCAGATACAGAGTTTGCCAAAGAATTATCAACCAACGCAAACTTCACTATTCAGTCCTTGAAAGACAAAAATGACCAAGAATCCATAGTAGACAGAGAACAGTTTAAATCACTGAAGACATTTTGGGAGAAAGGAGCAGATGTATCTGCAGATGCGCAGAGCAACTCTGAAGCAGAATTGGCTATTAAGGGTTCGCCAGATCAGTCTGTTAAGCCAAATAAGTTTATTCCTGTCCAATCCAACAGAAGACAAACAAGTGACGAGAAGATAGAGCATCCACATAGAGTAAGGCATGTCTCCCAAAGAGCTCCCGTTGTATCTTCCAGTGAAGATGAAGTGATCCATGTGCCACATCCACGAAAGGGTTCATCTTCCTTGATCCCAAGATCGACCTATGGAAAAAGCAAAGGCTCTCCCAATTCAAGAACTCTTTCTTTGTCAGAAAATGGAACAAGTTCACAGAGTGAAGAAAGCAGTGGTGTAACCAGGTCTTCTAAGAGGTCAAAGTTGCCAGTTCGAGCTCCTTCTTTTAACAAAGAAGAGAAAGCTGACTCTCCACCATCGCAGAGAGTTGACGAGCAATTGGATATTCCTATGAGTGAGGTGGAAGAATTTATTGTGCCAGACAAAAAGCCAGAAGTTAATGAGTCTCTACACAGCAGAGTCAAAATTTTGATAGATGCTGTTTCCTCTGATGAAGAACGTGACACTGGGGATGCAGAGCCAAAAACTAATGACAAGATGGAATCTATGTCATCCAAAAATGGTAATGCATGCGTTATGACTCATAATAATTACATTTATTGGCATTATGAGAATATTATTATTCTTGTTTGATTTTCATGTGGTTGTCCAACCCCAAAATATTTTTTCTTAATAATTGTGTAAATGATCCTCAAATATAACTTCTATTTCATTGATGTGTCCAGTTTGTCCATTTATCTTGAAAGCTAGAAGCTGAAATGCTTTAAGACCTTATGAGCTAATTAAGTGATAGGCAAACCACAGGTTCCAAGGTTTTCCTTAGCACTCTATGACAGAATTAAATGGATTCTGACATGGGTAACTAAAATAACTAAAATTCCCCCATTTATCACATGAATGTCTATAATAAGAAGTACATTGCAGATATTGTAATTATTATAATTATCCAGGCAGGTATCATCCTCTGCCTATTCCGCTGCAGCAC
This sequence comes from Pelobates fuscus, assembly GCF_036172605.1. Classification (NCBI taxonomy): domain Eukaryota; kingdom Metazoa; phylum Chordata; class Amphibia; order Anura; family Pelobatidae; genus Pelobates; species Pelobates fuscus. The sequence continues at coordinate 84,832,908 of NC_086325.1, read as the reverse complement.
GTCTTCCAGGCAGCTAGCGTCCCCTCTGCCTATTCCACTGCAGTGCTGCTTCCAGGCAGGTATAGTCCCCTCTGTCTATTCTGCTGCAGCCCTGCTTCCAGGCAGTTATAGACATCCACATTATAAACACATTGCACCTATAATGGGCACAGGGTGATTCAGACATAGGAGACATTTAGGAACCATTGTAAAGTGTCCTTCTGCTCCCAGTGATGGTGACTACCGTCACAACAACCACACACAAAACATCCATACTACTTTTGCGGAACATATAGTCTATAGCAGCGGTTCCCAAACTGTGTGTCGCGGCGCCCCAGTGCACACAGAGTGCCACGAAATGTTTCCCCCAATGCTATGATTATAGCACCAGGAAACATTAATGCTCAACAGGGACCCGGGCGAGTGCCCCAGTCCTTTAAAACCGCGACCAGGCCTTGTAATGTCGGCCGGCTGGGAGAAAGTGACAGCCTGTCACTTCCTCCCAGCATCATGCAGAGAGACGGCACGGGAGAAAGAGGAGGCAACCGCAGCGTGAGGGGACAGGAGCACAAAGAGCTCCAGGCCCCTTCTCCCCCCCCCCCCAGTAGGACCAGGACTCCAAGCCACCCTCCTGGACACACAAGGTAAGCTAATAGGAGGGTGACTGGAGATATTTAAAAAATCACTTGTGTGTGAGTGTTTGTATGAGTTTGAGTGTGTTTGTGAGTGTGTGTATTAGTTTAAGTGTGTATATTAGTGTGAGTATAAGTGTGTGTATGTGTGTGAGTGTATGTATGAGTATGTGTATGTGTGTGTATGTATGAGTGTTTGTGCATGAGTGTATGAGTGTTTGTATGTGTGTGAGTGTATGTATGTGTGTGTCAGGGCGTGCATCTGTGTGTGTATATATGTAAGTGTGCTTCTGTGTCTGTGTGTGCGCACACATCTGTGTATGTGCCTCTGCATGTCAGGGTGTGTGTTTTATGTCAGTGTCTGTATCTGTGTCATGGTGTCGGAATGTATCAATGTTTGTGTATGTCAAGGTGCATGTGTGTATGTTGGTTTGTATGTATGAGTCAGTGTGTATCTATATGTGTGTATGTGTCGATGTCTATATGAATTTGTGTGTATGTGTCGTGTATTTATATGCATCTGTGTGTTAATGTGCATGAATATCTGTGTAAGTATGCATGTATGTATGTGGTAGTGTATGTGCATACATCCAATCAGTCAAACACCAGCACAACATACAAGTACACTTCTGCAATCTAACACAAATATTACAGAGAAACACACCCCTTCACTCAAACACAAATACTTCACACAAATGTACATCCACATTTAAAAGTGAACAATACATTCAGACACACCCCTGCAATCAAACTCAAGCATTACAATAAATGTATACAAGCATCCCTTCAAACACCAACACTGTACATTACACTATGGCGCCAGTAAATGCCGCAGCGCTGTACAGATATACAACCTAGAAATTTTTACTTGGGGTGAAAAATACTGAAATATTAAGGGCGTCTTGAACCTAAAAAGTTTGGGAACCATTGGTCTATAGATAAGTATTTAAGTCTTTCTGCCAATCTATACATTCTATTAGGAGATATAGATTGTTAGTTTAAAGGGATACTATAGTCACCCGGAACAACTACAGCTTATTATATTAGTTCTGGTGACTATAGTGTCCCTGCAGGTTTATTAATGTAAACACTGCCTTTTCAGAGAACATGCAGTGTTTACATTACAGCCTAGGGAAACCTTCAGTGGCCACTCCTGAGATGGCAACTGGAGGTGTTTACTGGGTCAGTGCCGCACACAGTGCAGCACTGACATTCAGCGTTTCCATGACCTGCATGAAGATGTTGAACTTTCCCCATGGAGTTACATTAATTGAATGCATCTCTATGGGGAGATGCTGATTGGCCTCCTCCTATTCTTTCTATGGGAAAGCATTTGATTGACTGAAATTATCACTTCTGATGATGTCAGTCAAGGAGGCAGATTGGGGACGAGGCCAGTGCTGGCAGAACCGCGCGGCACGGGAAATAAGGTGAGTTTTCTGATATTTTCTCAAGGGGGGCAATAGGAAAGCAAGCCACATAAATGGTGGTTTTAACACTATAGAGTTAGGAATACATGTTTGTGTTTCTGGCCCTATAGTGTTCCTTTAAGTTTAAAACTAGACTGTTTTAATTTATGCATGGCAAAAACTTTTTAAGGGCACTGGGGTAAGAGCCATTGCATAGAACATGCTGGTTGTACAGATGGCTATCAGTTACGTTTATCTAGCTAATAGATTTATATTGCCAAAAAGTTACATTTACATGACCTGTGATTGCATTGTATTTGATGGAAAACCATCTGTAGATTGTTGTCAGCTTCAGGACAGGAAACAAGGCTTCTCACCCCCTTTCATTTTAAAGCTGATACCAGGGTGGATATTGATCAACGTTTTCTGAAAAGTGTTTCCGTCATTCTTTTAATCTTATTTATTGAGTGATCTAAAAAGTGACAGTTTTCTGACAGTTTTTGCATTTATAGTGGCAGGAAAAAGCACACACTTTTTCTGTCTGAACCAAAAAATCATAAATCCATTGCGTCAGTGTAAATATGTATAAATAATTGATATCATATCACATAATATATTTTAAAAATACAGTTAGTTCTCAAAATAAAAAAACAATAGCTAAAAAAATGACAGATTTAATAAACTGTGCAGAAAATTAGACAGAAAAGTGTCTGTAACACTTTGATCTCCCCGATTATTTAAAATCAACTTAAATGCATATTTGTGACTAGTGTGTCAACATTCACAAACAGATATAAGATCGGCCCAAAGAAGTGTGTTTTAGGCTTATAAGCACTGTGATAGGGCTGATTATATGTTGCAATGTGCATAACAAGTCTTTTTTTGTGATCAGATTTCCAATAATCCCTTATCTCGTTCCTCAGCTGGGAGTATCGATGAGTATTCTGAATCGATCAGTGAATCTCAAGCTAGTGTGGTCAGCAATGCGAAAAGCATGGTCAATATTTATACAACTTCAGAAAGTGAGTTTTATACAGCCAATATTTAGACTGTCACTATTTTGATGTTTATTTTTACATGTTTTTACCTCTTCACTTGTGGCACCTTCTTGAAACGGCATATATTTTGATCAGTACCACACAGGACATTGCTAGCCATGGCATCAGTCAATGTGATATTCAGCTGTTGACATAGCAAAGTGTCCCACATGGGTGTACTCCTCATCAAGCCATCAAGGGGTTTGCGTTGGTAGTTTTGGCATGTGCAGTCCAATTGTATGTATTGTATGAATTCAGAAAGTGAAAGTGGTCTAACAGAATTTATACGTATCAAATTCCTGGAGGATAAAAATCTGGAATTGGGGTTTACTTAAAGTAAAGTCTGAAACGTAGTGGGGCTTATTTACTAAACATCAAATTGTAGTAAATTGAAAACTAAATAAAATTTAGGCAAAACTGTAGTGAGGTTTTCAATTCAGTGTTTATTAAATTAGTCACTTATGTATTCAATTATTTCATATATCCAATAGTTTTACCAAAAAAAAAGTTTTGCATAGTACAAAAATGACACTACACTTGGAATAATTTTTCTATAAGCGTTGAGCCATGCAGACGAACGCCAGCCAGGGGGTGAGCGTTTGTGGATTGCTTCCTGACTCGTTCGTTTCCCGAACGAGGACTTCCCCAGTGCCCATTAGAATGTTCACACCAATTAATCAGAACGTTCACATTTGCAACATACGTGTCAAACCGCAAGGGAAGTAATTAATGATTGGCCTCCTGGGTGGCCGCCATTTCATACAGACGAATGCTGTCCAGGGGGAGCATTTGTGTCCTGAAAGGAGACACTTCCCTTGCAGGGTTTCACATAGAGACCTCGCGAGCGGAGCCTGGTCGAGGGAGGTACTGCTGCGAGGGTCCCTGAAATTGGTGTGGGCACTTCTGGGGCACTGGGGAGTTTGTCGGGCTTTGTGGTGCCCACTGGTGCCCACTGGTATCAGGAAGAAAGGGTCATGGGATAAAGACCCCTGTCCCCAGATGTGGGAAACCCTGTGGTTGGGTGACAGGCTTTTGGGGACAAAGGGACAAAGCCCTTTCCCGTGCTATGTTCCCGGGTAGGGGGAGGACAAATGTTACACCCCTTGCATGGGGTTATGCTTAAAAGCTGTGTGTGGCCAATAAAGTTGTTGTTGTATCTCCAGCACTGTGTGTCGTCCAGTTACTGGGGGGAAATGGGTCTCTTTATGCCCTAAATGGTTCCTGTTCTGTTGAGGGAAGAGAAATAGCGGAGGTAACCGGTCGGGTACCAGGTGATCCGCTACAAATGGTATACAACATATTATTGGTGACGGCATTATATCTTCCTTAACTAGTTTAGAGACAGACATTATTTCTAAGATGAAACTGTATATGTATATAATAATAATTATTATTATTTTTTGGCTTTAGCATATAACAAGCCTCAGATCTCAAACCTGCAGCTTCTGGAGCCTGAAAGATCTAAAGACCTGAGCAAATCTACACCTACCCTTCTCTCTGAGGTGTGTATAGCAAAACAAATAGAATCTTACTTAATTTATTCACACCAGTAAATGGAAAGCAGCTCTAAACAAAATGGGCAGTTTAGGGTACAAACGCGTGGATTAAAAATCACTAATTTTGGAAGGCTTTTACCAGGAGCAACACAGTGATAGTTTTCCAATACAACCTGTGTTGTACACAAAATAATGGTTATAATGCAGACATGTACTAGACATTGTGGGATACCACTGGCCCTCCAGCATAGGAATATTTTTTTTTCATGTATAAGCTTTTACACCATTAAACACTTTTCTTTTTTATGCGAGACAAAACCCAAAGCCTTATGTATAATGACCAATTAACATGTTTAATAATGTTTAAAGGGACACTATAGTCACCAGAACACCTACAGCTTTTTGTATTTGTTCAGGCTTTTTGCAGTAAACACTGTTATTTCAGAAAAATGCAGTGTTTACATAACATCCTAGGGATACCTCCACTGGCCAGTCATCAGATGGCTACTTGAGTTGCTTCCTGGGGCAGTGCAGCACACTGTGCAGAACTGCCATACAGTGTCTCCACCCTCTGCATGGAGACACTGAACTTTCCTCATAGAGATGCATTGATTCAATGTATCTCTATAAGGAGGTGCTGATTGGCCAGGGCTGTGTTTTGCTTGTGTTGGCTCTACCCCTGATTTACCTCCTTGACAAGCTCAGCCAATCCAATGCTTTCCTATGGGAAAGCATTGTAATTGGCTCAGATCACTACTTCTGATGATGTCAGCCAAGCAGGCATATCAGTGGCAGGGCCAGCAGCATCAGACTGGAATAAAGGTAAGATGTTACTATATTTAGGAGGCAAGGAGGGGCCAGGGGGGCTAAATGATGTTTTCAACACTATATGGTCAGGAATACATGTTTGTGTTCGGAACCCTATAGTGCTCCTTTAATATATTTTTTTTAATGTATAATCCGCTACCAGTGAACATTCACCAATGTGAATTACATCTTTCAGGTTGTACTATATTGTGGCAAATGATTTAATTATTGTAACAAAACTTACATTTTTTTTTGTTACATTTTGTTACATTTTGTTACATTACATTTTTAATTATTGTAACAAAACTTACAAAACTTACAATTATTGTAACAAAACTATTGTTACATAACAGATTACATTGATGTTTCGACCCCCACTGCCTCTTTTTCAGGATAATTTTGAGCATGTCCACTTTTTTTTTTTTTTTTCCCCCAGACTGAATCTGACACTGCTTCTGAAATCAGCTTCAATCTAAAGAGGCACAGAAAGACTCACAGCATTGGGAGCAACTCTTCTGATATGGCATCTGTGTCCTCTGTAAGCATGCAATGTACCTGCCACTAGAGGGAGCTTGCCCACAGTAATTGCTGTCTGAAGTCTTATGGAAGACTGTCAAAATGTAGCTAAAATATTAAACAATAGTCTTTCGCTTGTTTTCTATCATTTTTCTTAGGTGAGTAACAGTGTACTTAGCGTTTACAGTGGTGACTTTGGCAGCGTGGACGCACAAGGGTCCGTTGAATTTTCTCTAGACTACGATGAGAAAAATCGTGAATTCCAGATCTTTGTGTCACAATGTAGAGACCTGGCAGTGGTGGATGAGAAGAAAGGACGATCTGACCCGTAAGTATTCTTACATTCGTTATGTTATATTTTCTTGTTGTGAAAATAAATGAAAAAAAGGTTACTTGAACTGGACGTGCAAAAAAAAAAAAAAAAAAGGAAAATTCGTAACTGATAAAGAGCAACAAATATGTCATTTTTTTTCATGTTTAATTTTGAAATAGTTCAGTAGACTTTAAAGATTTTGAGTAGTCATGGTGCCTCTAGACTGTGTGGGAAGCATTTCGCGATGAAATGCTGCACTTACCAAATTTAACCCATCTGCTGTCGGAGTTGTAACTTCACCTCTGGCAGTGACTTTGGGGCAACATCAGCCGGCCTGGAATCCTTTGTAAATTTGGAATCTGACGCCAGCATATATCAGCCCCCCTCCCTAACCTCTCGTCCAGCAAGGGGAAGGGACAGCAATGGAGGATCATAATGCAGTAAGAGCTTGGTCTTTTCCCTGGATCAAGGTGAATTTTAGCTTTCTAATTAATGTATTAAGTAAAATAAAAAAAAGAAAATGGGGGTGAGGAGATGGACCAGCACAGCTAGGGATACTTTAACCAAAACCAGTGTTTTATGGAAACACTGGGTTTTGTTGGAGTTACCCTTTGACAGCTTTTTCTAATTATTTTTAATTGTGGACTTTGGAACTGCCTTTGCAAGGGAATAGTGTGACATGATAGAGGGGCAGAGGGATTTGGGTATCAATATTGTGATATAAAAATGGAAGCTTACTAGGTATAGAAGTATGTCCTACAAGACATTGTTATGCTGTACTGTGTGTATGTTTGGAATGTTTTCAATGTGATTGACTGTAACACTTTAGCCGATACTGACATTGGAATCCTAACCAATTATTTACATGTCCAGAAACCTACATGCGTTTATGCAGCATTGTAGCAATTGTTTCTCTTTATAGAGCATCCTTCCAGCCATGTCAAACAAGGTCACATGAAAAGGAGAGGTCATAAGACAGGACTATATTTAATGCTGCTTTTAATGGGAAACCCTTAAAATAGAATAAATGTTAACAGAAACCAAACCAGGGTCAAGTATAAACAGATACAAACTGTCCAACATTACCAAGAAGAGAAACGGTTTACCTTAACCATTTAATGACAGATTTGTGAGTGATTTATCGTACGATTCTCTTGCATGACGAAGATTTAGACACGCATCAGGCAATAAACTTTTTACGTTTTCAGTTATTATTCATTTATTTGAATATATAGGAGCATTTTGACATCACACTGACCGTTCTGTCTGTAATAGCAGAAATAAACATGTACATCACATTTCAGTCCCTTATATGAGATTCGGTATTGTCAGTAGGATTATTTGTAAATCCCTGCTCCATACATGTCAAATCCATATTCCAGGAAACAATAAATTCTCTAAAAAAATTTTTGGAAGTTTCATATCTGTTTGCACCTGCCATAATGAATTTAGCCTTTCTCTGTTGAACTTTAAAATGTTGATAAATTCCTAACTGTGTCTATAGCAGAGTTGGAGCTATTTTTTCCTACACTTTGCAATTTTATTTTTTTCAAACCAACTACAAATCAGTGTTCAGTAAACAAACCCCTTTGTCACCATAGCTCCTCTCTCCTGGCATGTTAGTAATAGAAGAAGGGACAGACTCTAAATCCCACTAACATGTATGTCATGGTGCTTCCCTAGAATTAGAGAAACCTTAGCCGCACTCTTAACCTTAATTTTAAACCTTAAAGCAGCACTGTCAAACTTACCTTTCCCCAATCGCTTCCTCTTCTCTTCTTCTCTCAGGATCTGCTCTTCATTTCTTCCTGTCTGCTCTAGTTTTCATTAAAACATAAGACAAAGTAGTGACTATTTGTCTTATGGAGGTTTTCTACGCCTGACCATCTATGACCAGCGGAGGAGCAAAGTGTGCTTCATTTCCCGTGTACTCGCGATGCCTCCTTTCCGTATTCCCGAATGCAGGGAAAAACAAATTTCGCCAGAATGAGAGCAGTTCATCCATTCGTGTTAGGACAATATTCTGGACTTTTGTTAGGTTCAAAATTTCGTTCGAATGAATGAATGAAATTCCGATCCGATCGCGGCTGCATCTTGCAGCCGCTTAGTAGATAGCTCCCTAATTCCCACGGTTTTTAGGGAGCTAGCTACCAAAGGGCTGAAAGACCAAGATACTAAGTAAAAATTACTTGGTATTAGTAATTAATCTGCACCTACTCGCTTTATCGCTATAACAGGCTGCTCACTGTTGTAAACCCCTCCTTCTAAAAAATGGCCCCCCCTGAGTCCCCACCTGTGCGCCGCGAGTGGGGGCTATGCACCTAAACGGGGCCATGAATGAAAATGAGGGGGGGACCTATTGTCCTCCCCCTCCTCCGGCCCCCACCCCTGAGCGGCGGATGGGGGCCCTAAATGAAAATGGAGGAGAGATCTATTGTCCTACAGCGGCCCGACCCATTAATGGTGGGCGGGGGCTCTAAATGAAAATGGGGGGGAACCTATTGTCCTCCCCCTCGGCCCCCACCCATGCTAAATCTGAAAATACACCCCCCAGTCACCCCAGTCTTTGTTCATTCGTTTTAAATTTCTATTCATTTATTCGTCTTTCTGACAAATTAATGAATGAATAGATGAAATTCACGTTTAAATGCCCAAGTGACGGCCGCGAGACTTACACTGGGAGCTGACAGGGGAGCTGACCGGACCGGTGCGGAGGAGAAGGGAGCTGACAGGAGCTGCAGGAGACGTAAGTAAGAGCTCACTGCCAGCCCCCAACAGCCCCTTGTCTGTATTATGGCAATGTAAGTTGCCATAATACAGACATTGACTCAAGTATAAGTCTAGTTGGGGTTTTTCAGCACAAAAAATGTGCCGAAAAACTCGACTTATACTCGAGTATATACGGTATATTAAAGGATACAAACATGCATTCCCGACCCTATAGTGTCTTGAATCCCTACATATAGTAACATCTTACCTGTATTCAAGTCTGAAGCTGCTGCCTCTGCCTGTGAACTGCCTCTGTCTGCTGACATCATCAGAAGTGGTGGTCTGACCCAATCACAATGCTTCCCCATAGGATTGAATCAATGCATCTCTATGAGGAAAGTTCAGTGTCTGCATGCAGAGAGTGGCGACACTGAATGGCAGTGCTGCTTACTCTGCAGCACTGCCCAAGGAAGCAGCTTTAGCAGCCATCTGAGGAGTGGCCAGTGGAGTTATCACTAGGCTGTAATGTAAACCCTGCATTTTCTCTGAAAAACAAACAGTGCTTACTGCAAAAAGCGTGAAGGGAATGATGCAATAAGCTGTAGTTGTTCTGGTGACTGTAGTGCCACAACGAGAGATCTGCTTTGGCTAATGCCAATTGTGAATTAAAAGTGAATTAAACATTTTAGACCAAAACAGATGCACTGAAAACACTGCATATCTTTCCAATTTTGCGATTGTGGCCTTAAAATGTAAATTCATATTGAAATCAGAACAGTATACACTTTAGTGAATAACTCTTGTTAGGTTATGAGCATGAGGCTATGACTATAAAGTAGACAGCTTTACTTTATCCATGGTCATTGATCTATAGCCTGAATCAATAACGTGTCCACTGTTTTTGTAGATACGTCAAGACCTATCTACTCCCAGACAAGGCGAGAATGGGCAAGAGGAAAACCGCTGTGAAGAGAAAGACTACAAACCCAGTTTACAACGAAGTGTTACGGGTAAAATGGATCATTATAAATCATTAAAGGAATCCTCAATCTCAATGAAGTTGTTATGGTGTCTTATCAAGCAGTTTAACGCTAAAGATCTGTCCCCGGTTGCCCATCTCTGCTTCTTTTTCCCCGCACGGGCTAATGCAGAATCATTGTTGCGAGCAGTGAGCATGCAGCATTGATCGGGCTAGAGCATCAGCTTAAGTGTATTTGCTTGCCAGGGATAGGCTGAGATTGTCAGCTTACACTCTTGGCCAATTACTGCTGCCTCCTCACTGCTTGCACTAAAGCATTATCCTGAGCGGAGGAAAAGAAGGAGAGACTATCAGCTGGGACAGATCTTTAGTTTTAAACCTTTCAAGAACAGTTTAACACTTAAAGGTAAGACTCTGCCACAGCCCCTGGGCACCATAAAAACTCAATTGAGGTGAAGCTGTTATCGTAAAAATAGTGTTTCTATAAAGGGAGACTCCAAGCTGGAAGCAACCCCCATTTTACTGCATTTTGTAGACAATAAAATGGGGTTTGCTGGATACGTAACTCAGCTGCTGGTTCTATTCACCGAAAACCAGGCCAGACAGGTACCCACATCGGTCCCTGTATACGAATCTAATCTCCACCTATAATTAATGACATTTTATTTCATTAATAGAGTGTGGTTAAACGACAAGCAGGCAATAAGTCAGAGTGCTGGGAGCAATCACGCATTACATGCAGGGGCTGTGAATCTCAATAGGGAACCGAGATATAACATACTGTTACAACCCCATTCCCTGCACACAGGTCCCGGGTCCAGCAGTTTTGACAGAGCATGACTGATTCCAGAACTCTGACTTCCTTGTCACCAACCACAACAGAAAGTAGGGAGAGTAGTGGCAGAAGTATGGGAAGGTAGGATATAAGCAAAAGGACAAAAATGGGGGTAAGCGGACCATGAACAAAGGAATAAAATGAAGGAAGAGGGGCATGGACCGAGACCCAGTATGTGAAATAAGGGTAGAATTCACAGAGGGGAAACAAGTAGGGAAGGATGTATGGGCAGAGGAGGGGAAGGAGCTATGGACAGAGACAATCAGGTGAATTAAGGATGTATGGGCAGAGGGGGGGAGGGAGCTATGGACAGAGACCATCAGATGAATTAAGGATGTATGGGCAGAGGGGGGGGGGGGAGCTATGGACAGAGACCATCAGATGAATTAAGGATGTATGGGCAGAGGGGGGGAGGGAGCTATAGACAGAGACCATCAGGTGTACTAAGGATGTATGGGCAGAGGGGGGGAGGGAGCTATAGACAGAGACCATCAGGTGTACTAAGGATGTATGGGCAGAGGGGGGGAGGGAGCTATAGACAGAGACCATCAGGTGTACTAAGGATGTATGGGCAGAGGGGGGAAGGGAGCTATGGACAGAAACCATCAGATGAATTAAGGATGTATGGGCAGAGGGGGGAAGGGGGCTATGGACAGAGACAATCAGGTGAATTAAGGATGTATGGGCAGAGGGGGGGAGGGAGCTATAGACAGAGACCATCAGGTGTACTAAGGATGTATGGGCAGAGGGGGGGAGGGAGCTATGGACAGAAACCATCAGATGAATTAAGGATGTATGGGCAGAGGGGGGAAGGGGGCTATGGACAGAGACCATCAGGTGAATTAAGGATGTATGGGCAGAGGGGGGGAGGGAGCTATGGACAGAGACCATCAGGTGAATTAAGGATGTATGGGCAGAGGGGGGGAGGGAGCTATAGACAGAGACCATCAGATGAATTAAGGATGTATGGGCAGAGGGGGAAGGGGGCTATGGACAGAGACCATCGGGTGAATTAAGGATGTATGGGCAGAGGGGGGAAGGGGGCTATGGAGAGAGACCATCAGATGAATTAAGGATGTATGGGCAGAGGGGGAAGGGGGCTATGGACAGAGACCATCAGATGAATTAAGGAAGTATGGGCAGAGGGGGGAGGGAGCTATAGACAGAGACCATCAGGTGAATTAAGGATGTATGGGCAGACGGGGGAGGGAACTATAGATAGAGACCATCAGGTGAATTAAGGATGTATGGGCAGAAGGGGAAGGGAGCTATGGACAGAGACCATCAGGTGAAGTAAGGATGTATGTGCAGACGGGGGGGAGGGAACTATAGACAGAGACCATCAGGTGAATTAAAGATGTATGGGCAGAGGGGGGAGGGAGCTATGGACAGAGACCATCAGATTAATTAAGGATGTATGGGCAAAGGGGGGGAGGGAGCTATGGACAGAGATCATCAGGTGAATTAAGGATGTATGGGCAGAGGGGGGAGGGAGCTATGGACAGAGACCATCAGGTGAATTAAGGAGGTATGGGCAGAGGGGGGGAGGGAGCTATGGACAGAAACCGTCACGTGAATTAAGGATGTATGGACAGAGGAGGGAAGGGGGCTATAGACAGAGACCATCAGGAGAATTAAGGCGGTATGGGCAGAGTGACACAGGTGGTGAAAATGGATTATGACCAGAATGGGACAAGTAGAAGAATGGGATGTATAAGCTAAATTAACAGAGTGGGATGGAGAGATATACAAAAAAGGGTACATATAGAGAATTGCACTAGTAGGGTGAAGGTGACAGGCAAACACAATGCATAAACACTCACCTGCATACACGCACACTAACCCTCTACACTGCATGTGTACACTGGCACTCTGTACAATTTTCAAGGCGTGACCGTAGATCACTTCTATTCTGTGGTATACATAAATGCATTACTGCCAAAATTTTATTATTTTCCATCTCAACCATTGCTGATTGCAGTATCAACGTAACCTGACCAAAATTCAGGGTAATATTAGATAAGTTGCAATGGCTGCACTTTAATGTAGAATAGTACATATGATGCATTTTTACTGTTACAGAATGAATATATTTCACTAAGGAGATTCTTTTAGGGTAAAATCTATTGGAATTAGTATTCAATGGATATTTGTTTCTCTTATTTTTATGTGTTTAGCTACATGTAGTCTAAGTGCATTCATGAGTATTTCTTAAATTTGTTTGTTCTTTTTCCAGTACAAAATTGACAAAATGGTTTTGCTGATTCAGAAACTAAATCTCTCTGTGTGGCACAATGACCCTCTTGGTAGGAACAGCTTTCTTGGAGAAATGGAGGTTGATCTTACCAGCTGGGATTGGAGTAACACAAAACCCAACTGGTACCCGTTAAAGTCCAGGGTATGTATACCCAAAACCTTGTATTTTGAAGTGTTTTATGAAATTGTAAATCAAGGCTTGCATTTGATTCATGATAAAGAGTTTTTGTTTTCTTCTATTTTCCACTTTGGATAGTGGATAACATTTGGATCCATCTTGCTAATGTGCACATTGTTCAGGCCTTTTTTGTTCATGTCCTAAATTAAAATTGTCTAGTCCTGTAACCACTTCGCATTGTCAAATGCTTCTATTTGGACAAATACACAATTCATAAGTGAAAATACTAGCAACCATTAAAAAAAATATTTTAAAAACTGTAAATTAATCAAAATGGTCCAGACCCGTATTTGAAAGTCTGAACTATAAGCTTGTTTGCTAGCAGTCTTTCATAGTCCAACAATTAATAAATAAATAAGCCTATTAGTATTAATTTGACCCTTATCTACCTACAGGATGATTTAAACATTGTTTGTGCCACTACCCTTCATGTCATGGGTGTGGCATATCTACTAAGCAGTGAGCAGACCATTCATGGGTTGGGGATAGGGGACATACTAATATATTCCCTTTCACATATTAGTAGCCGCCCCACCTGCCGCCCATGAGTGTTTTCTGACGGGGACACTTGTTCCCCCTCCCATGTATGTAGTATAGCCTCTACCCACCATCCATGGCCAGGGAGAACACATTCTTTGAGTGCAGTCGAAATTTCATGTTCACCAAATGTAACGTTAACATGGTTTTCCTTTTTAAACCCACATTCTTTGCACTACATATTTCCATTAACCAACATGTCCAGTGAAATTGCTAAGAATGTCATGTGCTGATCTTTCCACAGAGTCTTTCTGCCATGAATGGCGTGGATCACTTAGGTGTTATGAATTTGGCAATAAGATACGTTCCTCCCGGAAGTCTGGGTAAGATACTGCATGGATAGTTTTCACCATCGCCAACAAACAAGGGGTCATTTACAATGTCTTCATCACCTTTGTCACTGGAGCGTACATATGGCATCTTAGATATGAGTTAACGAGGTTGTGCCAATAAAGCGAGCATAAATGTGTACATTAGCCTCCTTGCTGTGTTAAGTATACTAACAAACAATCATTGTTCTAATTAATCTCTGGGCAGTGTATTAGCATTGCTCTAATGACCGATTGTTTTTTTTTCCCCCTATCTACTTCAATTGTTGCTGAAATGTCTTCTTGATGATTGCTTGACGACAGCATGCATTAAATATATACATATGTAAATATAACAGTCTGATCATATGGTAACACAGGACTGAAACGGTATTGAAATGATAGGCTTCTTCTTTTATTTTATTTTTTATTTTTTTGGAGAACAGAGGCAAAATTATCTTGAGCCTTACCCACGTATGAGGTCATATAAATGATTTCAAAATTGACATAATCCTACTTAATCCCAAATCCTGTAATTAGTGTAATAGGCTGCAAATGTAAAGCCAGACTCGCAGACCTAGAATGCTTCTCTACATGTACATAGTAGGTAAGGTTCAGTGGTGGAACTAATGTAGAAAGGTCCCTGGTACAAGAAGTTTTTTGGGAGTGGTGAAAAGATAAATCCAATCTATCATACAACTCCCACGATGCTATGCCAGCTGGAGATGCCCATTCTTACCGAGTTGTATTTGTTAGCAATGTTTGTATGTTTAAATGTAAGCATGTAAGAATGTAAGTTTTTGTATAGAGTATGTGTGTGCAAAGGGGTGTATTTGTGTGCATAGGGATACATTTGTATGTACTGTTGCCTTCGGAATGCAGTGGTGTACTTGTGTGTAGTGTTTGCACCTGAATGCAGGGGTGTGTTTGTAAGTAGTTTTGTCTTTTGAATGTATGTGTGCTTTTGTGAATAGTTTTGGGTTTTGCATTGACTATTAGTGTTTTAATACAGGATTGTGTTTGTATGTAATGTTTGTATTTGAGTGCATTGGTATGTTAGAATGTAGTGTTGGCTTTTAAATGTGGATGTACAATTGTGTGTAGTATTCGTGTTTGTGTAATTTGTGTGTTTGTATAAAATTTTGGAGTTTGAGTGCAGGGGTGTGTTTGCATGCTGTGTTGGTGTTTGTTGGGGTGCATGCAGACATACACTACCACATACATAAATACCCACACAGATATGCATACACAGATACACAAATACACACACATTCATATACGCACTGACACATACACACAATGCCACACACACACTCCGATACAAACACTGGCACCCATACACACACACACACACTTAGATACACACACTGGCACACATACACACACCTTGACACACAGATACACACACTGACACAAAGATATACACACTGACACAAAGAAACACACTCAGATACACACAGTGACACACACTGATATGAACACACACTTTGTTATAGTATATGTTATAGTATTTATATTTACAGCCACTCTTGTGTAAGCTTACCTTTGTATGTAGCTGGGTGGCTTGCTTGATGTGCTGCTGGCGGAGGCTGATGTGTGGGCAGTTGCTCACACCTGCTCTCTGTGCTTCATCTTCCACCCTTGTGACCGCTCTCCTTATAGCTAGGAGGGAGGGGGCAGGGGGGAGGAGCAGGATAGCCATTTCCTCTGAACAAATAAGTATTTGGCAACCACATTTCTATCAGCCAGATTATTAATGACTACATGTAACATCAAGTACAAAATCTTGTATGAGTATAGTAATGCAAAACAAACCTAAGCTTCTAAACCATGCACTATTTATTCTAATACCTGGACTCAGAAAGATACTTCGATACATGATAAAACATTAGATTGTGTTTATTTTATAAATATTCCAAAACCCTATTTCTCATTCATTCTGAAGACATGTCAAATTGATGTCTTCCTTTAATGGTCTCCACTATCAGCGGATCCCAAAAATTAACAGGCTAAAGGGACGCTATAGGTACCCAAACCACTTCAGCTCATTGAAGGGGTGTGGGTGCAGTTTCCCTATTGTTAAACATTGCAGTTCCAGAGAAACTAAGTACAGCCTCCAGTGGCTATCTCCCAGACAGTCACTGGAGGCGCTTCCTGCATCCAAATCAAGCTTTGTTCCGGTATCTGACACTGGACGTCTTCATGCTCTGCATGAGGACATCCAGCATCAGATTTTTCCCCATAGGAAAGCACTGATTATTTTTTTTCCTATAGGGAGGTTTAATGCGCGTGCAGCATTTGCCGCGCATGCTCATTAGCGTCTGCTTGTCGTGGGACGTCGAAGGAGCCACGACCCATCGCCGAGTGACATTGGTGCTGAGATAAGGTAAGTAATTAAAGTTTTTTTAACCCTTTATTGACCACCTTGGAGGGATGGCAGGCAGGGGGGAGGCAGAGGGAGCTATAGTGCCAGGAATAGAGCTTTGTATTCCTGGCACTTATAGTATCCCTTAATGATGAATTTCACTTTTGTATTTGCCGTGCTGCAGCAGAGGGGCCAGGTTGTAAGTACCAAAAAGCCCCAGTCTTTGTACTGGTTATGGGGCAATACAACTGTGGGTGCTTAATCACTTTCCCCTGGTTTAATTGTTTGTCAATTACCTGTTTTAGTTGTGGAAGTTAGGTATTCCCTATAAGTTCAGTGATTTTATTTAAGTTTTTATTTTTCTCATTTTTGAAGGAATACCATAACCACTGCAGTGTGCCCAGTTCCCAGCACTGAGCGAAGTCCGGTGGTGCATAACTTAGATCCTTGACTAAGAGTGATGAGCAGATGCTCTCATCCACTGATCTGGCTCTGCATGACAGGGCACAGCAGAAGTTCCATGCTTAAGATTTCTACTCTCAGTGGAGTACGTTCTGTGATGTTCTAGAGTATATTAGTGCTACTCTAAATCACTTTTGTTACTGTGATTTTAAAATATGTCTAAATCCTACAACTTAAAATATCTCAACTGCAGCTTATCTCAGGCTCCAGCCAAGAAACATTGCAGATATTGTCACATGTAGACTGTGTTTGAACCATTGATGTAGGATAACAGTGGTATAATAAAGTGTTTCCCAATTTTAGTTGTAATCTTATGATAATGAGATTTGTCAGTTTGCACCCTTCTCTTAGTTCTCCTCTCACAGCTCAAAAAATATCTCCCTGAACCAGGGCCAGTGCAAGCATTTTTGGCGCCCTAGGCAAACAAACTAATTTGCCGCCCCATTTGCTTCACCAAATCATGCAGACTAACACACACGCTGACTCAAGTAGACACATACTGACCATGCAAACTGACACACACGCACTAACCCATGTAGACTGACGCACACAGACTCATATACACACACTGACCCATGCAGACACACACATACAGACACACTGACCTATGCAGACACACACAATGACCCATACAGACACACACAATGACCCATACAGACACACACACTGACCCATACAGACACACACACTGACCCATACAGACAGACACACTTACATACATAAACATATTGACTAAAGCAGACTAACACACATTCTCTTACCTACCTTACCTTCATTGCTGTTCATTCCCTGCACCTGGCTGCCCTTTCTCTGCACATTTCCTCCTTTCTCTGCACATTATGCTCCTGCCCACTTCTTCTACACCCACACAGAGGGTTGTTGCAGTTATGGTGCTTAGACTACCACTTTAAAGGACTATACAAGGAACACTTGTATAACCCAGAGCTCGTCATCTCAATTAAGTGGTTTGCGTGCAGTGTCCCTATCCTCTTAACCCTGCAGTGTTAAACATGAGAAACAGCAATGTTTACTTTAAAGGGTTAAGTCCACCTCTAGTGGCTGTCAGTATTAGATGCTTCCATGGCAGTGACAGAGTAAAACCCGGTCATGTGACACAGAAACCCCATTGGGGTTCAGCACTTTCCTATGGGAAAGCTTGAAAACACACCCTTTTCAAAACACAACACATTTAATACATAACTCTCTTAGTGTTCTTCTAAGGCTTCCCAGCTTCTAAGCATAATTTGTCTACTTTCTTTACAATACCCCTCTTTGTAAGGTAATAAAAAAGTGAAGTGTGGAGAAGTATGAAATACATCTTTCCTTTTACAGCACGACAGGAGGCTTCAAATTTACTTATACTTTCTTTACTGCAAAGAAAAGCCTCTGTTCCCTTTTTTTTGCTGCTGCCTCAAGGTGAGATTACTCCATATCAGAGGACTGTGCTTGTTTATGTTTACTGTGTATCGTATACTGTATGTTTATCTTGAGGGTGCGCTGGGGTTTGTTATTCCTCTTGTAGTGTTTTTTAGCTGGGGCTTGTTGGGCCTTGCTCTGCCCTCTCTGCTCTTACTGTTGGGTGCCCCTCCGTTTGGGCACCTTTTGCTTGCGGAACATGCAGCCTGGTTCCCCAGCCCCTCTCCGGCTTCCCTTTAAACTTGGGACACCTCCCTTCTGACGGTGACTCATTGCACGGGCGCATTTGGAAACACGGACGATGTGCGTCTTCGTAGCTAGTTCTGGCAAGGACCTTTGTAAGGATTTGGGGCAGCGTCTCACTCCACCAAAGATAAGCTACTGGACATCAGCAGGCTGCTGACCCAGATCTTCTTGATGACGGACAAGGCACTCAATGAAAGCACTCCTGAGGAAACATCGACCCTTCGAGAATGGGCTCAATGGGCTCTCTGCCTCCTGAGCAATGCCAGTTCAGCACTGTCTACTGAATGGTGCAAATCAGCTTTGTCCAAACTGGACACCAAGCTGGTGGATTTAACGACCAAGGAATTGGGTACATGGTCAAGGGTCTCCTATTTGGTGACAGATTCATGCAGGATCTGAATTAGCATGTCTCCATTTATACGTACTTGAACAAGGCCCAATTTTCCTTGAAGAAGGTCTTCTGGAAGTCTTTCCTCCAGGGCTTTTCAGCAGCGGGTTGTGCAGCCAGCAGAACTGCATTTTCCTGCACTAGATCACGACTATCTGACTCATATTCCACCTCTGTCTTGCGCTAACATCTGCCTCTCTTCCCCACGTGGATCGTATCAGGGATGTGAGCCAGGCTAACTCAAGTAAGAGTTGCCCACTCTTTCCCACATATTCCTATTGTGGCACTTTTTCCCACTTTCGGTGGACCTCACACAAGATTCTTCGGTCTTTCAGGTGCATTCAGGCTTCTAGATCAATTTTGTTTCTGAACCAGTTCAGAAGGTTCTTTTGCAACCTGTTCGGATGGATCGGGAATTGTTAAATCTGATTCACATGGAATTGTCCAGTCTTTGGTCAAAGGTGTGATAGAGCCGGCAGACGGCCCTCTTCCTTCCTGAGAGCCATTGTTTTGGTAGGGAAGAAGACAGGCGACTTTCAACCTGTGATAAATCTCAGTGACCTCAATGAGGAGGGCATCCATCTTCTCCGGGATCTCTTGTGTTCTCACGTCTTGATCTGAAGAACGCCTATCTCACTGTTCCTCAGGAATTGAAGTAAATCTGTCAGAATGGTCCACTCTGACAATCACATGTTTGCATTTCAGTCTATGTTCGACCCCTTGGTGTTTTACCAAGGGGCCGTTCATGGCATCTCTCCAGGACGGGGGGTGAGATCCATCATCTACCTGGACATCCTGGAGAATTCTACCTGGACTACCTGGAGAATTCCTTATGGCTCAGGATCTGGACGCTTCATTGGGATACCTTCCTGATGGTCCAGCCACTGCAGGATCTCGGATTCTTCATCAATGATGCAAAGTCGGAATTGGTTCCGTCCCAGTCAATTTGGTTCCTGGGATCATGGCAATCAGGGAAGAGATCAGACATTTGTTTCAACAGTCTCATGTCACTCTATGGCAGTGATGGCGAACCTATGGCACGCGTGCCACAGGTGGCACGCCGAGCCCCCTCTGTGGGCACGCGGCCACAGGTCGAGGGAGGTAGGGAGGGTGCGCTCTGCTGGCGCATCCATAAGGCGGCACAAGTGGCCGCCTTAGGGTGCACCGGCCTGGCGGGCGCAAAACCGGAGTGACCGGCAGGAGGTGAGCGCATAGCGCTCCCTCCTGCCAGGCACTCTGTCTAGCGTGGCCAAGCACGCCGCGGTACAGGAACTTATGTTTCCTGTACCCGGGCTGACGGAAATGGAGTGCTCACAGAGAGAGCACTTCCTGTCCGGCTGGGTACAGGAAACTGAGCTCCGCAGTGCGCTCGGCCACGCTACCAGGTAGGGAGATCAAGGACAAGTGTGTGTGGGGGGGGGGGGGTCGGGAGAAAACTGAGGAAGAGATGGGAGGAGGAAGAAAACTGACGGAGAGCTAGGAGGAGGAAGAAAACTGAGGGAAAGATGGGGGGATAAAACTGAGGGAGAGATGGGGGGAGAAAACTGAGGGAGGGATGGGGGGAGAAAACTGAGTCTGGGATGGGGGAAAGAAAACAGGGAGGGATGGGGGGAGAAAACTGAATGTGGGATGGGGGAAAGAAAACTGAGGGAGGGATGGGGGCAAAAACTGAGGGAGGGATGTGGGGAAAGAAAACAGTGGGGGTGGGGGGGTGGGGACATACACACAGCACCCCTGCCCTACACATATCACCCCACACAAACACACACATCACCCCATACAAACACACACACATCACCCCACACAAACACACACCCCACACACACACACATACACTGTATTCCTCAATGCAGTGTGTGTACACTCAGCAGTCTGTCCGTGTGTGTACACTCAGCAGTCTGTGTGTGTGTACACTCAGCAGTCTGTGTGTGTGTGTACAATCAGCAGTCTGTGTGTGTGTGTACACTCAGCAGTCTGTATGTGTGTGTGTGTACTCAGCAGTCTGTGTGTGTGTGTACACTCAGCAGTCTGTGTGTGTGTGTACACTCAGCAGTCTGTGTGTGTGTGTGTGTACTCAGCAGTCTGTGTGTGTGTATTTAGCAGTCTGTGTGTGTATTCAGCAGTCTGCTAAATACAGACAGACTGCTAAATACACATACAGACAGACTGCCGAGCACACACACAAACTGCTTAATACACACACAGAGATGTTAATTGTTAATTAGTTCGGACAACTGTATTGTTGTTTCTAAACTTAAACCTCCGTATTCAGGTTTAATTGCCGTTTTGGCACTTTGAGGGGAAAAAAATTGGCATTAATTACGGTCTGGGCACTCGGGCTCAAAAAGGTTCGCCATCACTGCTCTATGGGATCTGGCTCAGACCATAGGTTCCCTTTCTTATTCCATCAAAGCCATTTTCTGGGTCCTCTGCACTATCGGCCATGCGAAGCCTGAAGGCTCGACATTTGTGGAACGCCGCTTCAAGCGATCAGATCGTATTTTTGACAGATGGGGTTCGTATTGAACTCCAATGGTGGCTGGCCCACATTTAAGTATTGAAAGGCAAGGCAATATTTGGCTCAAGCCCAGACTTTGTTCTGGACCCGGATGCCAGCTCCCTGGCTGAAGCATAAAGTTTGACTAAGTGACCTCGGGAGGCCTCCGGACGAATGGAACCTGCACATAAATTGTCTGGAGCTGAATGCAGGATCCTTCGCCATTTGCAGTTTCACAAAGTACAAAACACACTGTTCTTTGACTCTATGGTTGAGCATGTCAGCAGTGCGTTATATAAACTGTCTGGACAGTTTCCTGATCGAAAGTCCTGGCGAATCTTCCGAAAGATCTCTATCACTATTGTCTGGACTTGCATCTTTCAAACCTTCTGGATCATGGTCGCGGATATGTTTATTGGGGAAACACCAGCAAATGAAAGCCTCATCCAATGATTTCTGGATCTCTGGGATTTGCTCTGGGACTCGTAGGCTCCGGGCACCAGAAAGTACCATCTTCATGCATGGAGATTGTGGCATAGCTAGTGTCTGAAAGGTGTTTGGATTCCTTTACTGCCCTGTTGTGGCCATTTTGAACTTTCGTTCGTCCCTTTGCTCCCAAGGAAAGTCCAACATCTTGCGAAGGAAGATTGCTTCATGGGATCCGTCTGGCCATACCTCTCCTTCCTCGTTATGCCTCCTTTTGGGACATTTCAACAGTCAATTTTTGGAAAGATGGCTGGATAATGAATTATTGCTGTTGCATCAATTTTCAGCTAATTTGGCTTTTCTCCTCCGTCTGGTTTCTTTTTGTAGGGTGTCAGATATTAGGCCTTCAATGTCGACTCTTTTTCATGTTTTGAGTCCTACGATGCTTGGTGGGTCAAACAGGCATGAAAGAATATTTTGGTGCCCACTCGGTGCATGCTGCTGCATCAGCGGCAATGGACTGGAATGGTTCGCTGTCTGAGATTTTGGCTACGGTGGATTGGTCATGGGAATCTACTTTCCGGACATTTTATTTTCGTCCTCGCTCTCATGCTTTTTTTGCTTTGCTCTCTAGGCATTAAAATTTGCGTATAGGTGATACTTGAAAAATTAGAATATCATGCAAAAGTTAATTTATTTCAATAAAGCAACGTAAAAGGGGAAACTAATATATGAGATAGACGCATTACATGCAAAGCAAGATAGGTCAAGCCGTGATTTGTCATAAGTGCGATGAATATGGCTTACAGCTCATGAAAACCCTAAATCCACAATCTCAGTAAATTAGAATATTGTGAAAAGGTACAATATTCTAGGCTCACAGTATCCCACTCTAATCAGCTAAGTAAGCCATAACACCTGCAAAGGGTTTCTGAGCCTTTAAATGGTCTCTCAGTCTGGTTCAGTAGGAATCACAATCATGGGGAAGACTGCTGACCTGACAGTTGTGCAGAAAACCATCATTGACACCCTCCATAAGGAGGGAAAGCCTCAAAAGGTAATTGCGAAGGAAGTTGGATGTTCCAAAAGTGCTGTATCAAAGCACATTAATGGAAAGTTATGTGGAAGGGAAAAGTGTGGAAGAAAAAGGTGCACAAGCAGCAGGGATGACCGCAGCCTGGAGAGGATTGTCAGGAAAAGGCCATTCAAAAGTGTTGGGGACTTTCACAAGGAGTGAACTGAGGCTGGAGTCAGTGCATCAAGAGCCACCACACACAGACGGATCCTGGACATGGGATTCAGATTTCGTATTCCTCTTGTCAAGCCGCTCCTGAACAACAAACAACGTCAGAAGCGTCTTAACCCCTTAAAGACACATGACATGTGTGACATGTCATGATTCCCTTTTATTCCAGAAGTTTGGTCCTTAAGGGGTTAAAGAAAAACAGATCTGGTCTGTTGCTCAGTGGTCCAAAGTCCTTTTTTCTGATGAGAGCAACTTTTGCATCTCATTTGGAAACCAAGGACCCAGAGTCTGGAGGAAGAATGGAGAGGCACACACTGCAAGATGCTTAAAGGCCAGTGTGAAGTTTCCACAGTCTGTGTTGATTTGGGGAGCCATGTCATCTGCTGGTGTTGGTCCACTGTACTTCATTAAGTCCAGGGTCAACACAGCCGTCTACCAGGAGATTTTGGAGCACTTCATGCTTCCTTCTGCAGACGAGCTTTATGGGGAGGCTGACTTCATTTTCCAGCAGGAGTTGGCACCTGCCCACACTGCCTAAAGCACCAAAGCCTGGTTCGTGGGATTACTGTGCTTGATTGGCCAGCAAACTCGCCTGACCTGAACCCCATAGAGAATCTATAGGGAATTGCCAAGAGAAAGATGAGAGACATGAGACCGAACAATGCAGAAGAGCTGAAGGCCGCTATTGAAGCATCCTGGTCTTCCATAACACCTCAGCAGTGCCACAGGCTGATAGCTTCCATGCCACGCCGCATTGAGGCAGTAATTGCTGCAAAAGGGGCCCAAACCAACTAATGAGTCCATATGCATGCTTATACTTTTCAGATGTCCGATATTGTTCTATGTACACTCAGGGGCGTATTAGCCGCGAGGCAAACAAGGCATTTGCCTTGGGCGGCATTTTCCAGGGGGCGGCAAAAAAAGCCGCCCCCAAATGCCCAAGGCAAATGTCTTGTTAGCCTTGCGGCTAACAGACATGCCGGCGGGCTGCTGGGCGATCGGGCGGCCCTGCCTGCCTGGCGGGCGGGCGGCCGGCCGGCGAGGGAGCACTTCCCCTGAGCTGTCTGCTCAACTCCCTCGCCAGCCGCAGAGTGAGGGTCGGAGGCGGAGCCGGAATATGACGTCATATTCCGGCTCCCAGCCTCACTCTGAGGCGCGCGAGGGAGCTGAGCAGACAGCTCAGGGGAAGTGCTCCCTCGCCGGCCGGCCGCCCGCCCGCCCGCCCGCCAGGCAGGCAGTGCCGCCCGATCGCCCAGCAGCCACTGGACCACCAGGGAAGAAGAGACACCCCCCCTCCCCAGCATTACCAAAGGTAAGGAGGGGGGGGGGGGTTAATTAAAAAAACAAAAAAACGTGTTAAAAATAAATATAAAAAAAATGTGTTAAAAATAATTTTTAAAAAAAAATGTGTTAAAAATAAATTTAAAAAAAGTGTTAAAAATAAATTAAAAAAAAATGTGTTAATGTGGGTGGGTGTGTGTCTGTCAGTGTGTGTGTCTGTTAGTGTGTGTATGTTAGTGAGTGTGTGTGTCTGTTAGTGTGTGTGTCTGTTAGTGTTTCTGTCTGTGTCTGTTAGTGTCTGTGTCTGTTAGTGTTTGTGTCTGTTAGTGTTTGTGTCTGTTAGTGTTTGTGTCTGTTAGTGTCTGTGTCTGTTAGTGTTTGTGTCTGTTAGTGTGTGTGTCTGTGTCTGACTGTGTGTGTCTGAGAGTGTGTGTATGTTAGTGAGTGTGTATGTTAGTGAGTGTGTGTGTCTGCTAGTGAGTGAGTGTGTGTCTGTTAGTGTGTGTCTGTTAGTTAGTGTGTTTGTCTGTTACTGAGTGTGAGTGTGTCTGTTAGTGTGTGTGTGTTTCTGTTAGCTAGTGTATGCGTATCTGTCAGTGAATGTGTGTGTGTGTATTTAGTATGCGGGGCGGGGGGAAAGGTTGGGTGGGGGTGGCGCGGGAGGAGGGGGGGCGCGGGGGGAGGGGGGGCGCCTGAGTTTTGTCCTGCCTAGGGCAGCACAAAACCAGGATACACCACTGTGTACACTCCTTGTTTTATTGATTGCATGTAATATTCTAATTTACTGAGATTGTGGATTTGGGGTTTTCATGAGCTGTAAGCCATAATCATCGCATTTATGACAAATCACGGCTTGAACTATCTTGCTTTGCATGTAATACGTCTATCTCATATATTAATTTTTCGAGTATCACCTGTATATAAAGCCTCCTGTCTTGCTATAAAATTAAGGATTATTCTAACCTTGGTGAAGAAAGGATTGAAATGTTATTAAAGACAGGTGAATATTTTCCTCACCCTGTTTTTTGCTTATTGTTCATTTATCTCTCACTGTCATTCTCTGTTTTTTTCCTTTGTTTTCTGTTTTTTCCTCGATAGATAGATATGGGCAAATAGATTGATGGATCAATATAACAATTAAGGAATGTACAGCATATTCCATTCTATCTGCCACATTTAGAAGGGATATAAATATATAATTCCACTGCACATAATATATAAAATGAAAAATAAAGTGATCTCCTTATTTCATCAAAATAATTCAAAAGCTGTGATCCAACATTAAAATATTTAAATGCGTCAAAAAGGGCAAATATACACTACTAAGTACAGAGCAAAAGCTGGGTGAATATCCTCCATTAAAGCATGTCTATATATAGCCCATAAGAAACCAACTCTGGACTAGGTTCATCCCCTTGCGACTTATTAGTTGCTATATAACCAGAAGACCACCCCCATTTGATCGGATCCATGCCACAAAAGTGGCAAAGACCGTTCTAATATGTGCATATGACATCCACACGCCAGACATTTCCCTAAATACATAAATCGTGGTCAACATTATTATTATCTGCCCGTTATATGAGCCGCTCATTCACCTATCATTCAGGGCGAAAAAGACCAAAGCCACTAGATCGCAAATAGGATCAGTTAAGCCTTAATGGCAAACAGAAAGCACTCATAAAAACAATGCAGGCTGGGCATGCGCATACCAGCAGGACAGCATGTAGGAAATCAAAAACCTAAAGTGATGTACACACTTATCACCTGCAATGTAAAAAACACTAATAACTCAATGAAATCATATAAATGGTACATTGAGCAAATTGATGTCCATGCAAAAGATTTTTAATCTGCCTGTTAGATGAAAGTCAGAAAGAGCAAATATTTAGGTTTAACCATAAATACAGTTAGGTCCCAAAGTATTTGGACACTGACATAAGTTGGCTGTTTACTAAAATAAATTCAAGTTACAGTTAAATAATGATCATGGGCTTAAAGTAAGTCTCTCAGCTTTAATTTGAGGGTATTCACATCAAAATTAAAGGAAGGGTTTAGGAATTACATCTCTTTCATATGTAGCCCGTCTTTTTCAACTGTCCAAAAGTAATTGGACAGTTGACTTAAAATCTGTTCCATTAACAGTTGTGGGCTATTCCTCTTTTATTTCTTCTTCAATTAAGCAGATAAAAAGTCTGGAGTTGATTCCAAATGTGGCAATTGCATTTGGAAGCTATTGCTGTGAACCCACAACAGGAGCTCTAAATGCAAGTGAAACAGGCCATTTTTAGGCTGAAAAAAAAAAAACCCAACAACAACAAAAGAAAAACACCCCTTCGAGAGATAGTAGGAACAGTAGGAGTGGCTTAATCAACAGTTTGGTACATTCTGAGAAAAAAAAAGCACTGGTGAGCTCTGCAACACTAAAAAAAGGCCTGAATATCACACAGAACATGGTGGTAGATGGCCCTAGTTTCCTTTCCATGGTAAAGAATAACCCCATTCACAAGATACAGCCAAGTGAAGAACACTTGGCATATCATTATCCAAGTCTACCATAAAGAGAAGAATTGACGAAAGCTAAAACAGAAGGTTCACCACAAGGTGCAAACCATTCATAAGCCTCAAAAATAGAAAGACCAGATAAGACTTTGACAAAGAACATCTAAAAATTAAATTCTAGTTCTGGAACAGCATTCTTTGGGCAGATGGATCTGTACCAAAATTATGGGAATAAAAAAGTATGGAGAAGGTTTGGAATGGCTCATGATCTCAAGCATACCTAATCATCATCTGTAAAACATGGTGGAGTCAGTGTGATGGCATGGCCATGCATGGATCGCTAGTGTTGATTGATGATGTGACAGCAGACAGGAGCAGCTGGTTGAATTCTGTAGTGTGTAGGGATATATTGTTTGCTAAGATTCAGCCAAATTTAGAAACGTTGAGTTGACAGCTCTTCACTTTACAGATGGACAATGATCTCAAACATACTGCAAAAGCAACGCAGGAGTTTTTTTAAGGCAAAATAGTGAGATACTCTGCAATGTCTAATCACGTGTCCTCCACCCGATCGAGCATGCATTTGACTTGCTGAAGACAAAACTTAAGGCAGAAAGACCCACGAACAAACAAAAAATTAAGACAGCTACAGTAAAGGCCTGGCAACGCATCACAAAGGAGGAAACCCAGCATTTGGTGAAATACCGTACCTGCATTCCAGACTTCAAGCAGTCATTGCCTGCAAAGGATTCTCAACAAAGTATTACACATTTACATTTTATTTATGAAAGTGTTCATTTGTACAATTACATTTGAGCTCCTCAAATAAGGGGACTGTGTGTGAAAATGGTTGCAATTCCTAAACATTTTATACAATATAAAAAAAATAATATTTTTGTTCAACACCTTGAATTAAAGTTGAAATTCTGCACTTCAATTGCATATTGGTTGTTTGATTTCAAATTTATGATGGTGGCAAACAGAGCCAAAATTATGAAAATTGTGTCCGTGTCCAAATATTTCCCGACCTAACTGTATATAGTTTTAGTAAAAAATCTTTTCATATCAAATCATGGCAATATTAAAATAAAGAGTTTTTTCTAACTGTTAAATGGAAATTATAACCACATTGATGTTTAGGTTTAGCAATAAACATATAGTTACTGTAATAATTTACTTTTTCACGCCAAATCATTGCTGAATTAGAAAAAATAATTACATCTAACCATAAGATGGAAATCATAAATGATTGACATTTAGTTTTAACAATAAATACAGTTGCTATAGGAATTAATCCCATAATGCCGTTACAGTGTTCTATGCCACAACATAGTGGAATTTAAAGCTGAACACAAATATTAGTGTTTCAAAACCGTAAAACGTAACACAACAATATCAACAGTAAAAGTGCAGTTTTTGTATGAAAAATACATAAAAGTGAATATGAACGCTAACTTTGGCCTGCGTTTGTGACTTTTAAAAAAAGGCTGAACATACCCCATTTTGAATACACTGGGTTGTCTACTTTTTCAAATGGTATGCCATTAAGGGGGTAATTCTCATTCCTGAGCTACCATAAGGTCTCAAAAGACAACATAACCAATCTGGCAAATTTCAATGTGCAAAAACAGAAATGGGCAAGTCTTATGTTTAACCCTATAAATTTCCAAAACACCATGAAACCTGGGCAGGGGGGTACTGTTGTACTCGTGAGACATTACTGAACACATAACTTTGGCCAGCAATTGTGTCTAAGTCGCTGCTAAAAATGACTGGACATACCCCATTTTGAATACCTTGGGTTGTCTACTTTTTCCAATGGTTTGCCATGCTGGCGGTAAATTTCATTCCTGGGCTTTCATACGGTCTGAAATGCAACATAGGCCCAGTAAACCAATCTGGCCAATTGTAATGTGTAAAAACACTCTAACACTGTAACTTTCTAAAATCCCTAAAACCTGAACATGTAAGGGTACTGTTGTACTCGTGAGACATCGTTGAAAAAAATAAAAATCTATTTTATTGCAGTAAAAGCTAACATTATGATATTCACAGTTAAAATGGCATGCAGAAATTGAAAAATAACAAAATGTTTTAATTTCTCAAAATGTTTTAGATTGTATGCATATTAAATTATGTTTCATATATAAATATTTGATGTGAAACAAAAGCTCTGTTTCTCCAGAACAAAATGATATATAATAAGTATGGGTGCACTTAATATGAAAGAGGTAAACTATATATACATATAGTTCAAATTTCAGGTTTTGTTTTGATCAGAACTTGTACAATTGCCTCTGTCTTTAATGGGTTATCCCCTTAACGTCCAATTATAACAGTGTTAGGAAAACAGAGTTAAAGAAACAAAATTAAATATTTCAAGACAGTATATTAAATCTTAATAAGATCTGCAATTCATGAGCACATTGACAGGTTATCAGGCGATATAATCATAGTTGAAACCACTCTGTCCACAGGTTATAGTCCTCTTGTATTCAAAGTGTATTGTATACAATACTCGCAGAGGCCAATCATAAAATATTGCAAACAACGAGATGCATCATACATCAGCATAAACACAAATCTATAAAATAAAAACATATGTTAATAGGAAGAAACAATTAAAATGGGAAGAATACATAAGTGAGGAATAAACATCCAACTTGTGGTATAAATGTGTAAATATCCAGTGAGTATCACAAAAAGCAAAGAACATCTAAGTGAATCTCCCGACAGAAATAAACCACGTCATTAAAAAACATGATAAGACCCTATTGAGATTAAGCTCGTTTTGGTAAAGTGTATCCAATTCGTAGATCCAATGCAGCTCTCGCTGTTTGTCATTTGATACGATCCCCACCTCACCTCTGACATGTTCTATGGCCTTAAACCTGAGCTGTGAAACACAATGCTCACACAGTTCTCCGGTGGCCAAACACTTTGAATTCAGAGTAGCATGATGTATATTACTCTTATGTTCCCCCACCCTAACGTTCGAGGGACTATTGGTCTCCCCCCACATATACTAGACCACTTGGACACTTTAATAGATACCATATGGTCTGTTTGACATTTCATCAGATCCTTCAGTTGGTAATTATTCCCAGTACATGGATGTGGGAAAGAATCAGCACAGATAACATTGTTGCAGTTAAAGGACCACTCTAGGCACCCAGACCACTTCAGCTTAATGAAGTGGTCTGGGTGCCAGGTCCAGCTAGGGTTAACTAATTGTTTTATAAACATAGCAGTTTCAGAGAAACTGCTATGTTTATCAATTAGTTAAGCCTTCCCCTATTTCCTCTAGTGGCTGTCTCACTGACAGCCGCTAGAGGCGCTTGCGTGATTCTCACTGTGAAAATCACAGTGAGAGCACGCAAGCGTCCATAGGAAAGCATTATGAATGCTTTCCTATGTGACCGGCTGAATGCGCGCGCAGCTCTTGCCGCGCGTGCGCATTCAGCCGACGGGGAGGAACGGAGGCGGAGAGGAGGAGGAGAGCTCCCCACCCAGCGCTAGAAAAAGGTAAGTTTTTACCCCTTTCCCCTTTCCAGAGCCGGGCGGGAGGGGGTCCCTGAGGGTGGGGGCACCCTCAGGGCACTCTAGTGCCAGGAAAACGAGTATGCTTTCCTGGCACTAGAGTGGTCCTTTAATGCAATGGCCACATTTGTACATATCCTTAATCCCAGCAAGCCAGTTACTCTTGGCCCCTTGTGGAGTCGGTATAGGTTCCCTATTAACTTGTCCTTAAGGAGTTGCTGCACCCATATGGCATCTTTACTTTTGTAATATTCTGCAACTTTGGTTGTTTGCTCCTAAATCTTCCTAATTGATGTACCTTTAGAATGGGTGCAGGAAAAATAATATTGATTCTGTGCACTACATAAAAGGTTTATGGCAAGAGCAGCACTTTTGAACCTTGGCTGTTGTTTTACCTGTGCAGTTGTGTTTCCCTTACTGTTTGTATAACTTTTAACTCGCCAAAGTCCAACTGTAGTTGCTCTGATGAATTTTATAGACATTGAAATTGCTAAATTATTTGTAGTTGACAAGAAACAATATGGTGACGAACTCTGGATAGCCTTAAGAATAATTAGCCTGTTCTGCTCTAATTAATATTTCTATAGCTTTTTGTCTGTTGGACAGTATAGTTCTCCTATGTTTCTCATTTCTCAACAAACGTTATACCGGTCACATTTGTGCAGTAACCTGAAATTATGTCTTTTTATTTAAGGCCCAAAAGTTCCCAATACGGGAGAAGTCCACATATGGGTTAAAGATACCAAAGATTTACCACAATTGCGACCATCTGGAGTAGACTCCTTTGTAAAATGGTTAGTAGATGAATGTTAAATGCGTGAAGAACACAGTCTCTAACATCTTCACTATGATTTCCTATGTTTTGTGTGTTAGAATATGGACTAGTCAGTTGTATATATCCATAACTTTTTTTATAAATACATTTCGATAGTGATAGTTAATTACCTAGCTTTATACTTAATCTGTGGACATATAGAATATTAACACTGTGACTACAAATCTTGCAGCTATGTACTACCTGACACAAGTAAAAAGAGCTACCAGAAGACACGTGTCATTAAAAAGGATTCAAACCCAATTTTCAATCACACAATTGTATATGATGGATTCCACACGGAGGACCTGAAGGATGCATGTGTTGAACTGACCGTTTGGGATCATGAAAAGCTCAGCAATCATTTCCTTGGTGGTATTCGACTTGGAGTTGGTACAGGTAATGTATCTCAAAAATTCTTTGTTTCATAATGCTGATTCACTTTTTTACATTTACAAAACTATTCCGTACACATGTATTAACGAAATAGTAACAGAAGACAGGTATTACATAATTTGTTCTTATTTTGCATACTTTATTTCAAACAGAATGCTCACTAATTGCTGTTTTTGTGGTTTTAAGGTTACAGCTATGGAATCGCAGTGGATTGGATGGATTCTACTCAAGAAGAAGTGGCTTTTTGGCAAGAAATGATGGCCACACCAAACGAGTGGATTGAGGGATCATTTCCATTGAGGTCATTGGCTGGAAGAAGGAAGTTCAAATAAATCTGTACGAAGCCAATCCGCCAACTTCATTTGGTACAGCCATATATTTTATCTTATTTTAAATCTACAATAGGACTTTATGATCAAAGAACAAGAGAAATTTTATCTGCAGATCTTTACTGCCTTTTGCAGCCTCCGTTGCTTTCTATATAGTTGGATATATTGCATTGAGCATCATATTTTGCTTTTGTGTTTTTTCTTGGTTTTTTTTTGTGTGAATTTTTTTAATTTGCAGGTACAGGGCCCATTTATAATGCTGAAGCACTTTATCCAACGATCCCCTACAAGTATAAACATTTATGGGCAATTCTTGAAACTCAGGTTTCTGGTATAAGACTAATGTTACTGGTAGAATTCTGTATTTTCGTTTGGGGAGTTGGCAAAATATAAAATAGAACTTTTTAGATATGAAGGTATCACTGCGCGAAGCAGCTAAATCACTAAACAATGATGTTCTTTGAAAGAGAGATAGAGTTTTGATTAGCATCAAAATTTATGCTATCTCAAACTGGCGAATTAAATCATGATCAACTGGATGGAATGCTGTCAGAAAAAGGACTTCAAAAGCATTATCAAGTTGTGTCAGTTAACACATTTGCCAAAATTTTATGAAAATTATATCTTTTTGTTTAGCAAATAAATATAATATTTTGCAAATTCTGACCTTACTCCAAAGCCATGTTTTTACACCACCTAACAAACATCAGCTAGAGGAGAGCATGAACTTGCATGTGCCATATGAGCCAGCATATCTATATTTGTAAAGGAAGGAAAAGTGGAATTTTTTATTTGTTCCCCTACAACCCCCATCCCGACCCAAAAGGAAAGTCCTGCTGAAAAATCTAGTTATGAAGGTGCTCCAATGCTTTCACTGTATTGCAATAAAATAAAAATATGTCCTTTTTTCCTGTCTGTTTCTTAAATTTTGTTGTACCTGACACTTATGAAAAAGATATGATTTGATCTTGATTTTTTTTTTTTTCTTGTAAATTGTTACTGAAATAAGCATGGTAGGACAATGCATTTATATATGAACATCCCATGTACATACCACAGAACTGTTAACTGTGTATACATCATATATATACACACACAGGTATCTTAATGATGAGGGAAGAAGGTGAGGCAAATGTGACATCATATCTTGTACTTGCTAAATTTTTCAGAATTTGGAATTCAACCCCTTAAGGAAGTAGGCAATTGTCCAAGTTTTTAAACAAAACAAAATGAAATTTAGATTATTTAATTCCAAGTGTATATTTATATGATTTTGTTGATTATATATCAGGGAACCTGTCTGACAGCAATCACATGACTCGGATCAGCTGAATTGACTGCAGAGGGGCTGTCTGGGTTGTCAGGCAGGTCCCCTGATTGTAATTAGCAGCTAAGGTAAGAAGTCGGGCCGGAGGATCAGATCCTTAGGATAGGGCATGCAATGCCGTCCTAATGGCGTTAAAGCCCTTCTTATGTAGGATGGCATATCATGCGCTAACGTCGGGGAACGGTTAAGGAAGTTAGCCTTGTTGCATTGCAGCATTGTCATAAAGGGACACCCCATTTATTGGAATGAAGCTGTTAAGGTGTACAAAGGTCCGGCTTACTTTAGGGGGTAAAGCCGTTAATAAAAGATCTAACCCTAAAGTCTTCAATCATGGGCTCATAAGTTCTGCCCCTTGGCTTCCATTTCAGTCTGAGGGTTCAATCAGTAAAATCAGGGCATTCGTATCAACAGCATGTGCGACTACATTTCAGACAGCCAGTGTAACAAGCGCCACAACCCCTCTCAACAAAATGGACATACAAAAACAATGTTGCCATGGTTATTATTAGGAAAAGGAAGTCACAGTAAGAATGGATCTGTATTCTCTTTTTCTGATCAAACCTTGGCAGAATAAAAGGGTCCAAGAACCATGACCACTTCAGTGATTGAAGTGGTCATGGTGCCTGTAGTCTGTATGTGCAGCGTTTTGCTCTGAAAAGCTGCGCATACAGAGATTAAGCCCTATGCTGCCAGAGTTGTAACTCCACATCCAGGAAAGAGTCACAGGGGTGTCATCAACCAACCTAGAACTAAAGTGCAAAGCTGATTTAATGTCATTTCACAGAATGTCAGTCAATGGCTGAGAGGAGTCAGCTGACCCTCTCAGCTAATGAATGTTGACCACAGCGGCAGCTATGCAAAGGCAAGAAACTTGTCACTGGACCACCAGGGAGGATCGGAAACCCGGCAGGGACCCAGGTAAGGGTGCACACCGCTGTTGTAGTGATTATGATGTACTACTAGTGTCATAACCACTACAGCAGGTTATAGTGGTTATGATGATTGGAGAAACCCTTTAAAGTGTATCTGTCACTTTCAGGGGCCTTTGCAAACTTGCAAAGACCTCTGAAGGTGACATCTTACATGATGCGATTACACCAGCGCTTCCCAATTGATGAGAACACAAATGGGGTTCCGCCAAAATTTTGTAAAACAAAATGGCCGTGGGCAGCGAGGGAGCACTCTCCCCGGCTCAGCTCCCTCGCACGCACAGCAGTGATGCCAGATCCAGAATATGATGTAACTCCGGCATCAGTAAGAGGCACGCAACGGAGCTGAGCAGGAAGATCACTGCTCCCTCGCCGTCCGCCAGCCACTCAGCAGCCCTACTGGACCCCAGGGACTTCACTCCAGCCGCTCAGCAGCCCCACTGGACCCCAGGGACCGTACTCCCAGCCCAGCAGCCCAACTGGACCACAGGGACATAGAGACTCCATGCCAGTACTCACAAAGGTAGGGAGTAGGGACATAAAGGGAATCAACACAGTAAAGGAGGAGTCTATATTTAAAAGAAGAAAAACTACCACAACAAGAGGACATAGTCTTAAATTAGAGGGGCAAAGGTTTAAAAATAATATCAGGAAGTATTACTTTACTGAGAGGGTAGTGGATGCATGGAATAGCCTTCCAGCTGAAGTGGTAGTGGTTAACACAGTAAAGGAGTTTAAGCATGCGTAGAATAGCCATAAGGCTATCCTAACTATAAGATAAGGCCAGGGACTAATGAAAGTATTTTTTAAAACTGGGCAGACTAGATGGGCCGAATGTTTCTTATCCGCCGTCACTAGTGATGTCCCGAACTGTTCGCCAGGAACCGTTCGCCGGCGAACATAGCTTGTTCGTAGCGAATGCGGCAGGCGAACATATGCGATGGTCGGTCCGCCCCCTATTCGTCATCATTGAGTAAACTTTGACCCTGTACCTCACAGTCAGCAGACACATTCCAGCCAATCAGCAGCAGACCCTCCCTCCCAGACCCTCCCACCTCTATGACGAATAGGGGGCGGACCGACCATCGCATATGTTCGCCCGCCGTGTTCGCCACGAACAAGCTAAGTTCGCCGGCGAACGGTTCCCGGCGAACAGTTCGGGACATCACTAGCCGTCACCTTCTATGAGTAAAATAAAAAAAAAAAAATTGTATGTGTGTCTGTTAGGGAGTTTGTATGTGTTTGTGTGTCTATGTATCAAGGTGTGTGTATCTGTGTTTGTATGTGCTTATGTGTGTGACAAGCACACGTACACTCTTTGATAGACACAACGGCACACACAAACACAGATACACACACACACACACACACACACAGATACACACTGTGTGTCAGTGTGTGTATATGTGTGCCATTATGTTCCTTTGTGTGTGTATCTGTGTGTCAGATACATACACACAGATACACATTGAACTCAGATACACACACTGGCACATACAAACACAGATACACACCAGCACATACAAAAAACAGCACAATTTCCCCCCACGATGTTGATACACTATGTCAAAGGGTTCCACAGGAAAAATTAACTGGGAAACCCTGGATTACACTATCAGTTTAATACAGGTTATGTGTAGTTAATATGTGACTGGATTTCAGGCATTTACATTTCTGTCTAAAAATAAATACTATGGAGGCTTGACTAAGCAACATATAAAGTAGATATAATTTCATGTATAATGCTGCAAAGTATGGTGTGAATGGCAGGGCCGGATTAACATAGGGGCTGATGGAGCTGCAGCTCCAGGCCCATGGAATAGGCCCATTTAAAAAAAAAAAAATCCTTTTTTTTTATACACACTACTCTTAGGTTTGCCACCTGACTGGTATTTTACTGGTTTGCCACCTGACTAGTATTTGAGGCTGCTCTGCAATACCAGCACCGGCCAGTAGGGGTCACTGTGTGTGGAGAGAGGCAGGGATAGGAAGTTACAGCATATCCCTGCCTCTCTCTACTACTTGCTGATCCGTGGGGGAGCAGCAACACAGCACAGAGTCCAGACAGCAGCTCTACAACTCAGGTAAGAGAGGGATGGGGGGGAAAGGCAGCAGGGACACATGGGGACACTGAAACACTAGGGGACACACGGGGACACTGAGACACTAAGGGACATATGGGACACCGAGACACCTGGGGACACAGACACTAGGGGACAAATGGGGACACAGACACTAGGGGACACTGAGACACTAGGACACATGGGGACACAGACACTGGGAGACCTGGAAACACTGAGACACTTGGGGACACTGGAAAACATGGGGACACTGAGACACTAGGGGACACTGAGACACTAGGGGACACTGGGACACATGGGGATGCTGAGACACATGGGGATGCTGTGAGACATAGGGACATTGGGAGACACTGAGACATTGGGACACGGAGACACTATATCCCCATTTCTCCCAGTGTCCTCATGTCCCCCATCCAGTGTCGCTAGTGTCTCAGTGTCCCCAAGTCTCCCAGTGTCTGTGTCCCATGTCTCTCAGTGTGCCTAGTGTCCCAGTGTCCTTATATGTCCCAGTGTCCCCATGTCTATGTCCACAACTGTCCCCATGTCTCCCAGTGTCCCCAAGTGTCTGTCCCCCAGCCAGTGTCCCTAGTCTTCCAGTGTCTGTGTTCCCATGTCTCTGTGTCCCTAGTGTCTTAGTGTCCCCAAATGTTTCAGTGTCCCCATGTCTCCCAGTGTCTGTGTCCCTAGTGTCTCAGTGTCCCCATTTCTCCCAGTTTCCCTAAATGTTTCAGTGTCCCCATGTCTCTGTGTCCCCAGTATCCTAGTGACATGGGGACACATTGGGACACTGGGAGAAATGGGGACACTGAGACACTGGGAGACTAGGGGACTGGGCGACATGGGGACACTGACACTGTGATACATAGGGACACTGAGACACTGGGTGGCTTGCGAGACTGAGACACTGGGAGCAATCCATCTATACAGCAGAATCAAACTGTGAGTAGTTTGTTGGTGATTTTACAGAATTTTCTCTGATGTCACTCCTTGTGATTATGCAAATGATTAAGGCTGGTATTTTTTTCAAAGAAAAGTGGCAACCCTAACTACTCTTCACATACTCTTGCTTAAAGGAGCACTATAGGGTCAGGAACACAATCATGTATTTCTGACCCTATTATGTTAAAACTACCACTCTGGCCCCTTCTTGCCTCCCTAAGTATAGTAAAATATAACTTGTGTTCAAGTCTGCAGCTGCTGGCTCTGCCTCTGAACTGACTGTCTGCTGACATCATCAGAAGTGGTGGTCTGAGCAAATTACAATACTTACGCATTGGATTGGCTGAGACTGTCAACTAGGCAGATCAGGGGCAGAGCCAGCACAAGTCCAACATAGCCCTGGCCAATCAGCATCTCCTCATAAAGATAAATTGAATCTGTATTCAATGCATCTGTATGAGGAAAGTTCAGTGTCTGCATGCAGAGGGTGGAGACACTGAATGGCAGTGCTGCACACTAGGCAGTACTGCCCCAGGGAGTTATTTTATCTGAAAAGGCAGTGTTTACTGCAAAAGGCCTGAATGGAATGATTCTACTTACCAGAACAAATACAATAAGCTGTAGTTGTTATGGTGACTATAGTGTCCCTTTAAATTTGGAAGCTTAAGAGAGATGTATGGGAACAAAACTTGTGTGGACTGGCTGACAAGAGAGATTAGCATAGAGTATGGGTTTTCTTATATCCTCATCCTATGAGTTTCCCTCCAGCACCATCTCCATCAGATACATGACGCTTGGGAGGCATGAGTGTTTTAGTGTTTTTGGTCAATAAGATTCCGTAATTAGGCCCATCATAATTGTCAGCACCAGGCCCAGTGTGCTCTTAATCCGGCCCTGGTGAATGGGTGTAAGAACCCCAAAAAAACCTGGGGGGACAGATATTTAGTAGTAAAGTTTAATGACCCCCTTAACAATATAAAATAAATTAGTTCCAGGCAGTCAGTATTGCTGCAGAAAGGCAGGTTTGTTGGAACAAAAAAGTGCAATGTTTTGGCCCACACAGAGGCCCTTATCAATATAGACATGCACACATCAACCTACGTGGTTTTGTACAATCAAAATTACACGCTATACTATATACTGTCAAATAAAAAAAACACAAAACCTACACTATCACTGTGGGATTTATTTTCTAAAAAGTGAATTGAAGTTTATTCTCTGAAAGGCTTCACATTAAGAACAACAAATCTATATTAAATTAAATTATCTGCCTAAAGAGGTTGTTTTATCGGATTCTATAGATAATTTATTTTTAAATAAGGCTTACATGCTTTTTTGAATAAATGGAATATTCAAGGATATAATAGATATGAACGTTAACAGGTTCTTGATCCAAAGAGAAATCGGATTGCCATTATGGAGTCAAGAAGGATATTTTTCCCTTTTTGTGGCATAATTGGAAATGGCTAAATTTAGTTTTTTGCCTTCTTTTGTATCAACAGCATAAAAGAATGGGTTTCAGGGTTGAACTTAATGGACTTTAGACTTTTTTAAACCTAGACACCTATGTAAAAAAGAAATTCACTGTGAATACTCAACACATTCCACTAGACCAGTGATGGCTAACCTTGACACCATAAATTGTTTCTGGACTACATTTCCCATGATGCTCAGCTAGCTTTCAGACTCTTAAAGCTAGCTGAGCATCAGGGAAATGTAGTTTTAAAAAGTTGCAAAAATGCTTGTAGTAGTAGGATAGTGGGAGTTGTAGCAGAAGAGTGCATTGTGAGAGTGGGGCAGTGGCATGATAGTGGGATTAGGAGTTGAGTCAGTTTAAGCAAGATAATGGGGGGTTGTGTAGAGTGAGCTGGTTCATGACAGTGGGAGTTATGGCTGAATACAGTTGAGGCAAAGTGGAATGGTGCAGGACAGTGGGAGTTGGAATGAAGATGTCTGCCAAAAGATTGTAAAAGTTGATGTACAGTGGGAGTTGGGTTAAAGTGGGCTGGGGCAGGATTGTGAGAGTTGGAGTAGTATACCGGTAGATGGGGTTTGTGTCTGCTCCGTAGTCAGCCCCTCACCCACAGTTTTTGTCTGCCCAAATCCCCCACCCACCTCCCTGGTATCATGGCTAAGCTAACCTGACCTCTCTCCTCAATTCAGCTACCACATCATCAATAGAGGGGGCAGGACATGACATATTAGCCTATCCCTGCTCCCTCACACAGTGTGCGGCTTCCTGCTGTGTGTGGATGGCTGTAAGATGCTGTCTCCAGTCTGTACGTCTGTAACTAAATGTGACAGTCCTCAAACTGACAAAAAAAGTGGGACAACACCCACCGATTCCTTACTCCATAGCCTACAATTCACTTCACTATTTTTTACATATACTACATAACCTTTGAACCATTAGAGCAGGGGTGCCCAAAAGGTAGATCATGAGATGCTGTAGAACTACAACTCCCATGATACTTTGCATGCCTTAAAAATGACAAAACATCATAGAAGTTATAGTCTGAAAACATCTGGGGGGTCTACCTTTTGAGCACCCCTGTTTTAGAGGGTTTCACATAGCCTGGTGGAGAATTTTAACATCTATTTTAGCTTATTAATGACCACAATTTGTCTAAATATGATCTAGGGGTTCATTCACTAAATAATGAGTTGGGGGGTGCATGTGATTTATATATAAAATACAGAATTGGGGGAAATCCTTACATTAGCTAAACTGTGTTTTTTTTTACCTTGGACTAGGCTAGTTTGGCCACAGGTTTAGTTTTACTATCAGCTTACTATGACTTTTTTCCCACACATTCAGATATTAAAGGTGAAGACATCCTATATCGGTGTTTCTTACAATAACTCTAGTATCAGGAACAAATGGCAGAAAGGCATTCCAAGTTCTCACACATCAGCTGATTTGAGACAAGGAGTTGTATAATGGGGCCTTTGTTAACCATGTTCATTATTCTACTCCATCACAAAACAGCTATTGTTTAGCTGAGAAGGGTTCCAAATACTGTTAAAGAACATTCCTGGTTTAAATCGTGTATTTAGGCTAGGAGTAACCCTTTAACTGAAAGAGGCAGTCTGAAAACAAAGACACTGCTTTAACCTTCTGGCACTGAGTGGGTTAAAATACTTAGTTAAACTACTTCATTTAGAATTGTGGGCACTGATCTGTATATTTAATGCACAAGCCACAGACTGACAGTTTTAATAGGGTCTAACATGTTTAAAGAAAACATAACACGAAATATGTCTAAACATATTGCTTTAAATTGTGTCTTTTCATTAAATGCTTGGGTATATTTTTGATCAGGATTGAATATATTTAAATAAATGTAAATTATTTTATTGAATGGATTGCATCCATGTCACTATACAAGCCTTGGAGTCAGGACTGCAGCCCCTATGGTTCTCAGCCAGCTAACAGATGGCTTTCCAGTAGGAGGCGTTCCTCACAAGAACTGGGAGGCCAAAAGGTTAGCCTTGGAGGTCTTGTGGCCGCCTCTACTACAGAGAATACAGTAAGGGTTGGACTAGCCCTGCTAGGCAGGTGTTTACGGTAGCTTCTGATGCCAATGATGAGTCAGAGTGTTTGGTGCTGATGTTGCTGCCATTTCATCAGATCTGTGAAGCCTGCATCCTCTGTGCAGCATCTCTCCATCTTACCGCGGCCAGAGGCTCCTCGAAGCACGGCGTTCGACACATGGAACGTCGAGTATCCCTGCCTGGGTTCGGATTCGCTGGAATAGCCGAGGTTTGCCAGGGCCAGGCGTTGGTTTGATTGCATTGCGGCTGGCAGGGCTGATGATCCTGCGTTGCCCACCTGGAGAAAGGTTAAGGGCCCATGCGTGTGGATTGCTGCAAAACTACAGCCAGGAGGATCCACATTACACGTACACAGGCTGGCACA
This sequence comes from Pelobates fuscus, assembly GCF_036172605.1. Lineage (NCBI taxonomy): Eukaryota > Metazoa > Chordata > Amphibia > Anura > Pelobatidae > Pelobates > Pelobates fuscus. The sequence continues at coordinate 84,791,814 of NC_086325.1, read as the reverse complement.
GCACTGCACGCTTAGATCCAGAGGGGATTGGGGCAGGCTGCATTCTGGGCTTGCTGACATAGCAAGGAAGCAGGCCATTACATTGCACAAACAAGTGGGGTGTGAGGACCAGGCCAAAGGGCCAGCCGAGCTGGGTGTTTGCTACTGGCCTATAAAGCTATCTGGCCCTCCATTGTCCAGTGGAGTTGTGTACAAAGCTCTTGTTCTGCATTGTCCAGTGGGGTAGGGTACATATCTCTGGCTGCATTGTCCAGAGAGGAATAGGATTGGGAGAATCTACTGGGGTCTGCACTGTCCAGAAGGATAGGCTGCAAGGTCCTGGCCCAGTGAGATAGGCAGTGTAATTCTGTGTCTGCATTATTCTGCCTTCTCGAATGTCTTATGACGTTTTGCTGCAATGTATTTAGAGACCTCTTGTATGCCTGCCTATACCTTCCTAGGAATCTCCTTCCTTGTTGGGCTGTTTTGAATTGTCTGGCTCCTGGACCTGTGCAGAATAAAGAGAAACCTCCAACCTGGTGCTGCTTCTGCAAAATGGAGGCCGCCTAACCTTTACATCTAGCAGCCAGGACATGGAAAATTAAGGGCAAGAACCCTCACTCCTTTTTAGCTATGGCCCTGCTTGTTAAACCTTGGTCTTAGTGTATTGCTTCTGCTTGGACACACAGCCTGCAATCCATCATTATCCTGGGTAAAGTGTTTGTACCCTGACAAGACTGTACTCGGAGTGTGTTATGCAAAGCATACCTGGAGCTATACAGTATAACTGTACACCTCAGAGCAGTGAGTGCACTATCTGAGCTTCTAGTCCAAAAAGCAAAACCGTTGCTTGCCCAATGTTTGAATCATTTAACTGATAATGAGAAAAGATTACATAAATCTTGATCCAAACGGTTTCAAAAAGGCTGTAGTAGAGTAGGAAATCTGTAATAATCTATAACCTTGGACTTTATATTTACTGAAAAAAGTATCAGTTAAAAATAACAATCTGGAAAACAGAAACCACAGTTTAAGTAATTTATATTTTCTGAATCTTAAAACCACTGACTATTCTTCAAGAGGTCAGCTTCTGAGCTTCGACAATAGGCTGTCTCACTCACTTTTAAGAAGGACACTAAATAGGAGACACTTGAACAATGGAAGCCATCTGGTTGTATCAGTTCCGACTAATTGTTATTGGAGACTCCACAGTAGGAAAATCATGCCTGATTCGCCGGTTCACAGAAGGCCGTTTTGCCCAGGTGTCCGACCCAACAGTGGGGGTGGATTTCTTCTCAAGGCTGGTGGAAATTGAGCCTGGCAAGAGAATCAAACTGCAGATCTGGGATACTGCAGGGCAAGAGAGGTTCAGGTGAGTAGGAACATGTTACTGACCTGACACCATGTGTGTAGAGCCACCAAAAATCTATGGAGGGCTGAAATGTATTAACAAAGTCTGATGTCCACCTTACCGATACAGACATACAAACATCGAACCACTTTGTGTTGTTCACGTATAATACACACTAAACAATATACTGTGCATATATACATCATGGCAATCAGTTTTAAAAGCATACAATTGGCACACAATGGCAAACAGTCCTAGATACATAAGGTTGGCACACCATGGCAGCTTTAGAGGCATACAATTGGCACACCATGGCAATCGGTTTTAGATGCATAAAATCAGCTTTAGAGGCATACAATTGGCACACCAGGGCAATCAATTTTAGATGCAGTTTTAGAGGCATAATTCTGGGATATCATGGCATTTTTAGAGGCAGAAATGTGGCACATCATGGCAGTTTTAGAGGCATAAATCTGGGATATCATGTCAATCAGCTTGTGTGACATGTCATGATTCCCTTGTATTCCAGAAGTTTAATCCTTAAGGGGTAAAATGCATACACTTGGCACACCATGGCAGTCACTTTTAGATGCATAACCTTGGCACATCATGAAAATCAGCTTTAGAAGCATACAATTGGCACACAATGGCAAACAGTCCTAGATGCATAAAGTTGGCACATCATGGCAGCTTTAGAGGCAAACAATTGGCACACCATAGCAGTCTTCGATGCATACAATTGGCACACCATGGCAATCTGTTTTAGATGCATACATTCAGCTTTAGAGGCATACAATTGGCACACAAGGTAATCCGTTTTAGATGCATATAATTGGCATATCATGGCAGTTTTAGAGGCATAATTCTGGGATACCATGGCAGTTTTAGAGGCAGAATCTTGGCATATGCAATCAGTTTTAGAGGCATGCAACTGCTTACTCACAGACTCAGAATCAGAAGTGCTGTGTCCTGCTCTTTCATCCAGCCACCTCACGTTGAGTATCCCAGTGGTGGAACTAATGTAAAGAGGTCACTGGTGCAAGTATGATTTCTTGCCCCCCTCTAGTGCAAGTGTGGCCAAAAGATAGATCCCCCATCTGTTAGAGAACTTCAACAATGCTATGCCAGCTGGGGATCTACCATTTGCACATCATTGCAGGGTTATATTTGTGAGCAGTGTTTGAGCGTTTGAATGTAAGCATGTTTTTGTATTAAGTATATGTGTATTTGTATTTACTGTTGCCATTGGAATATGTAGTGGTGTACTTGTGTGTAATGTTTGCGTCTGAATGCAGGGTTGTTTGTATGTAGTGTAGAACTTTAAATGGTGTGTAGTGTGGGTGTTTGAATAAAGGGGTGTTTCTATATAATTTTAGTGTTTTTAATACAGGGGTATGTTTGTATGTAATGTTTGCCTTTGATTGCAGTGCGTGTGTAGTGGATGCAGCATGTGTATATTGTGTATATAAAATATACATATACACAATGTGTGTTTGAATGTAAGCATGTTTTTGTATGGAGTATGTGTGTAAATGTTGGTGTTTGAATGCAGGTGTGAATTTGTGTGCAGTGTATACACTTCCACACACATTGAAACACCTACACACACTGACACAGCGATACACGCAGACACACACACACGACACCTAGTTTCCTACACACAGATACACAGACACTCATGTATACACAAATACACACACACTGACACAAAAGGACACACACAGACAGGAAGTGAGGGTGACAGTGTGGGAGGGAGTATGTGTGTGCTGGTGACAGTGGGGGGGGGCAGTCTGAAAAAGGGTTGCAGTGTGGGGGCAGGGTGAGAGGTTTACAGTGTGGTGGGCTGGGGGAGAAAGTGTTACAGTGTGGTGGGCAGGGGGAGAGTATTACAGTGTGGTGGGCAGGGGGAGGAAGGGTTACAGTTTGGTGGGCAGGGAGAGGAAGGGTTACAGTGTGGTGAGCAGGGGGAGGAAGGGTTGCTGTGTGGTGGGCAGGGGGAGAGGCTACAGTGGGGGGGGCAGAGTGAGAAAGGGTTACAGTGTGGGGAGGGGGCAGAGTGAGAAGGGGTTACAGTGTGGAGGGGCAGAGTTAGAAAGGGTTACAGTGTGGGGAGCAAAGTGAGAAAGGGCTACAGTGGGGGGGGGAGGGGGAAGGGTGAGAAAGGGTTACAGTGTGGGCAGGGGGCAGAGTGAGAATGGGGGGCAGGGTAAGAAAGGGTTACAGTGTGGGGAGGGGGCAGGGTAAGAAAGGGTTACAGTGTGGGGAGCAAAGTGAGAAAGGGCTACAGTGGGGGGTAGGGTGAGAAAGGGTTACAGTGTGGGGAGAGGGCAGAGTGAGAAGGGGTTACGGTGTGGGGGGGCAGGGAAGGAAAGGGTTACAGTGTGGGGGGGCAGGGGGAGAAAGGGCTTCAGTGTGGGGGGGCAGGGGGAGGAAGGGTTGCAGTGTGGGGAGGGGGCAGAGTGAGAAGGCGTTACAGTGTGGGGGGGCAGGGTAAGAAAGGGTTACAGTGTGGGGAGCAAAGTGAGAAAGGGTTACAGTGTGGGGGCAGGGGGAGTAAGGGATACAGTGTGGTGGGGCAGGGGGAGAAAGGGCTACAGTGGGGGCGGGCAGGGGGAGAAAGGGTTACACTGTTGGGGGAGAAAGGGTTACAGTGTGGCGGGCAGGGGGAGAAAGTCTACAGTGGGGGGGCAGGGTGAGAAAGGGTTACAGTGTGAGAAGGGGTTTTAGTGTGGGGGGCAGGGTAAGAAAGGGTTACAGTGGGGGGAGCAAAGTGAGAAAGGGTTAAGGGGGGCAGGGGAAGAAAGGGTTAAAAAGGGTTACAGTGGGCGGGCAGGGGAAGAAAGGGTTACATTGTGGGGGGCAGGGGGAGAAAGGGTTGCGGGGAAGAAAGGGCTACAGTGTGGGAGGGGCAGGGTGAAAAAAGGGTGGTCCGTTGGGTTAACTCTCAGGTCTGCAGCTCCGCTGGGTGCAGAGCTGCAGAACGTGTGATAGAGGTCTCGCGAGCACCCAGAGTGTTGCCCTGGTAACACTCTAGGTGCTCACAAGACCTCTATCACACGTTCTGCAGCTCTGCACCTTCACCTGGCAGAGCTGCAGACCGCAGGTCGGGGAATCTCTCTCGGACAGACTGATAGAGACATAAAGGACAAGCCTCCGGGCCCCCTCTCATAGCACAAGGTCACCTGCGGCCCTGAAGGCGTGCGTCAAAGTGACCTACTGTGAATCAGCCGGCGACCTACACTTTGGGGAAACCCTGTTCTAGGCCAAATCATACCTCCCAACATTTCAAATGGCCAAATTAATTTTAGGAGTATGAGTGGGGTTGTGCCCAGGGGAGGGCTGTTCTGAGACATCGTGCCTTACTAATAAAATGTATGCAGCTGAAATGTAATTTAGAATGAGAACAATGTATTTTATCTACAGACTAATTTCTAAACACATTTATTGCTGTGGAGCTCTGTTATACACTCAGACATAGGAACTAATATGAACTCATGCATAAATGTGTTTTAGCTGGCACAAACTAATCAAATGCCTTTCAATCTAAGCCTGAACTAATCTATCTGTCCAGGATTTAAGTGTAGAGTCTTATTCAATAAAAAGGACTCCACAGCTAGATCCTAGACCTAGATAAATAGATTAATCTGGGCTTTGATTTGTTCAGTGGATACACATTTGTACGCCTTTCTTCCAAAATTATGGTGCTCTTAGAAAAAAGGCACACTGGAATTTGAATCCAATATGGGGACCTTCACTACTAAATAGGGACACAAACTGTCTAAACAGTGAATTGTGAGCTGAAAACAGAATTTAGAAACTTGGAACAAAATAGCTGAACTGAAACAAAATCTATTTTTCCAACTCTGCTATTTTGGCCATAGCAGTGGTGTTTACTAAATCGGTGGGTAGGCAAGCTTCAGCAGTCAAGATGTTGTACACTACATCTTCCCTAATACTTTGTCAACATTATGGGAGATGTAGTCCACAACTCCTGGAGTCCTGATGGTTGCCTACCCCAGCACTAAATACAGAAGTGTCAGGAATTCAAAATGAAATTTAAATTTAAGGCCAAAATAGTCAATCTGATAAAATTCACTTTTAGTTCCAGTTCAGCTACTACGGCTTTAAATGGACACTAGAAACCTCAGAACCACTACAGCTTAATGTAGTGGTTCTGCTATCTACATCCTGTCACTGTAAACACTGCCTAGTAACACCTCACGGGACACTCTCTCAGATGGCCTCTAGAGGTGTTCCTGAATTGGCATTCAGCGTCTGCATGCTCTGCATGAAGACTCTGAACGTTTCCCATAGAGATACATTAATTGGCACAGTGTGGCATTTTGCCGCTCATGTACAATACCCTTCCAAAGCATTGGATTGGCTGAGATCATCATGATTGAGGGGAGGGGAGCCAGGCGGGGCCAGGCCTGGCAAGACTGGTGTGGCATGGGAATAAAGGTGAGTTAAAAAACGCTTTTTACTGCATACAAGGTGGGCTGGTCACCTAAACAGCCACCTCAGCACTATAGTGTCAAGAATACATGTTTCGATTGCTGACAATATAGCGTTCCTTTTAATTTAAAATTCATTTAAAAAAAAAAAAAATTAGTGAATAATCCTGACAATTGAACATTTTGATTCCTTTCAATTCTTCCACAATTCCCTGTATCAAATAAACCCCCTACATGAAGAATCAACTAGAAAGGCGTATTTGCATATATAGCATAGTACTCAAAATTTAAAGGAACCCTATTGCTTCAGGAATACATACCCAGTGCCAATGCTCACATGCCGCTGCTTACATCATCTTAGAACATCGCTGGCCGAATGCTCATGCTCAGCATGTGCCGCGTACACATTCAAACTTCCCTATAGGGAAACATTAAATCAGTGCTTTACTTAATCAATGCAGCGGAAGTGCCACTAGTAGTTGCCATATTGGCAGCCACTATAGGTGGACTTAACTCTACAATGTAAACATAGCAGTTTCTGAAAACCTGCAGTTTTTACATTGCAGGGTTAGGAAGACCGGGACACTGCACACAGACCAGTTCATTGAGATTAAGTGGTCTGACTGACTATAATGTTCCTTTATTGTCCTGTGCTACTAGCCAGTCCTAAAAGTTACCAGTCTCCATGAACAAGTATGTCCGCGGGCTTGCATAATATTGAAGTGTCTGCATCCCATTGTACAGCGCTACAGAATCTGATGGCGCTATGTAAATAATAAAATAATAATATGGGAATACATATGTATGGTGTGCACCTGTGGAAACTAATGCAGGGATTTTGTACTCTCATGGGCAGTGTGTGCTTGCTATTTGTCTTGTTTGCAATTTTAATATTGACATGCGGTGAATATGGTTAATTTGGTTTTAAATGTAAGGAAGAACTGGCAGTTGTGAGGAAGTAGATTGCGGTTGCATACTAAATTAGTATAATCGGTGAGTAGATGGTGAGGGGTAAGTAGGAGAGAGAACATGGTTGAAACGTTGTATCTTTGTGTTGTTTTTTGGACCATAATAAAATATACCTGAATCGTCACCCTGCACCGTGTAACCTGTGGCTCTATACTTCAGTAGAGGGAACTGTGAGATTTGGAGAGAGGTGAGTAAGTTAAGAGTGGATAATTGGATATGAGGAGGAAAGGGTAGCATATTTGGGGTAAAACCTTAGGCCAGTTGATTTAGCAATGGGTGGGGACTTCTTGGGGGCATCACCAGTGATGCAGCTTGCTTCACTGGAGACCCACCTGGGAAGTGGGCGTTTCCACCTATCTTTAAGCACATCAGGCTGACAGACCGCGTACTGCTTTACCCCTAACCTTCAGGACCATGGAGAGGGCACTGCTGAAGCGCTTTCTACATGGTCCTGTCACCATCTGCACAGCACAAGCCCTAGATGCGGGGCACCAGGTAATGGTGGATGGTTGGACAGGACCCGATAATCAGACCTGTCCTGCTGAAAGCGTGAAAGTTGGGAGCCCTGGGAATAGTGTGCTGGGTGGGATAGTGAATGTTGAGAATTGTGTCTGCTTTACAATCAGCCCCTCACCCACAGCTTGTCTGTCCATCTACCCCACAGATCCCACTATTAGCATAGCTGAGCACAATGTGTGAGAGAGAGGTGATAGGCTGGAGGGTCCTGCCTCCCCTCTGATCTGAAGGAAATCTTCACACTCCCGATACCCCCACCACCCAAAATGATCTGAAAGGGAGCACCATCTCTCTTCCTATGCTTCTGCCTCTTACATATGTTTGTGCAGTATGGGATGTCATGGCATTTCTCCAGTACCTGATACTAAGCAATATTGATCTATAATGGAGACCAGAAATAAATATTGATCTCTCATGGGGGCTAGCTTTACGAGGAAGCATTTGGTTAATCACGTGAACTAGAGTATATGTATTCAGTCAGATTGCAGAACCCCAGTAATTCTCTCTGGAACGGATACAGGATTTGTCAAACTAACCACAGTAAGTGGTTTATTCACGTATATGAGAATTGTAGACAATTCATAGACATCTTTGTAGTGCATTAACAGAGATTTTGTACGGGTATAATAATGTATATAACGTGGAACTGTTACTTTTTCACAACCAAATGCCTAAGATAGCTGTGGTTTGTGTTATTTTATTTTTTTATTTATGCCATAGTATGCCAGGCTGTATTGGCACAGCCATAGCAAGCGGTACAAGTTAATTATAACCTCCATGGTGCTGTGGGCTCCTTCCCAGCAGATGTTCAAGCACACATGAGCGTAAGGAAAGTGATAAAACTTTGAAGTCACTCACAGCCAGAAGTACTACAGGGTAAGTGCCTTTTTCACTTACCCTGCTGCATTCCTCACTTTAAAAGCACTTGGTGGTTTGAGCGGATAAGGAACTGTCACTATCGGTGAAGTGGGCTATTTAACATTTAGTAGGGGGTAATACACTTGAGAGATCCATTTTCATCCATAAACAGGTGAGTTTTTGCAGTTTATTCATCGGCTTTTAAAGGAAGTCTCCAAGCACCCTAATCACTTTGAGTGCCCTGGCACAGTCCCACATGATTATGGTACACCTGGCACATGCTACTACAACCTGCATATAGGCTCAAAAGTTGCAGGGGGTAAAAAGGGCAGGAAGAAGATTTGTGTGAGTTTGTGTTCAGCACTGGTTCCACCAACCACACTACACAGGTGGAGAGGGCTATATAATTGTGATAAAATGCGAAGGGAGATGGGTGAATTGACAGCTTCTCGGTTGCACTCATTATAGTTGAGACTTATTCACAATATGTAAGCCTACTTATATGTACTTTTCATACAAGAATGCACAAAAACTAATATAACAAAATCTTTGGCTGCAAGATAACCTGACTTTGCAGTTTCCTCAATGAGCTCAACCAAGGCCAGGAAGTGGCATAGCTAACATGGATGTTCCAATTAATTTCAATGGTAGCTGAGAGCGCGTTCCTGATTCAAGTTTCTTCTGTTTTTTTCACTTTGGCTTTGATTTTGACTTCCCTGTATTCTGGTATCCCTGATTTCTGGCTTTCCTTTATCGCTGTGTCTCTTTCTGTATCCCCTGACCTCGGCAAATACCCTGACTACTCTTTGGTACGTTAAGTCCGGCCATTCTAAGGCCCGGTAATGCATATGTTGATCGCCTGCTCCCCCCCCTCCCTTTTCGGTTCGGCTGTTCCCGTGGTTGGGTCCCCTGTTCGTGCGGTTGCTCACACGAGCGCGCTGTAGGTGCCGTTCGTGTGCTAGGCTCTTAACTGGTGGACGCCCGCGTCCTGATAGGGTTTTTTCGCGTATTTGTTTCTCCCGTGGTACCTGTCCTGTCTGGGTTGTTATATGTTCTGAGTGTACCCACGAATGTATATTATTTCTTGACTGCTAATTGTCCCAATAGTCAAGCTATTGCTTTTTATACTGAGGTTGGGAGAAATGCTGCCATTATCCCAGGCTGTATATGGTGCTTCAATGTGTAATTTAGGAATTAAGCCCCCTGTGCCTACCAGCCACATCTGTATATTTACATGTGTTGTTTTGTTATAGTCACACGCCGAATAGTGCATGTCAACACAATGCGCTGTTTAGTGGGTAAGCATGTTGGCACTCACACTGCCTTTTATTTTTCTATTTTTTTATTATTATTTCTACAATACATTTGTGTACATACACACGAACCGTGATCTTGCAGGGTCTGGGTGTATGGGGTTTGGTTAGGCCTGAAGTTTCCCAGGCAGGCTGTTTTTGGGGTGACCCCTGCTGGCCGGGTTGGGGCTTTTTATTCAATGGTGTTGCAACTATACCTGCCTGTTTGCATTTATTATTTTCTTGCTGGTAGTTCTGTCTTGTTATTGGAGCCGCATCTCATGTATTTTGGTATTCTACCCACGGGCTGGGTCCTTTTTCTCCTGTTTGTTCGTTTTAACATCTCATGTTTCTCTAGGTGTACATACAACCTGACTGGCTTGTTTATCGGGGTGTACCATTGTGGCTACATCCCACTGTGTGTGTCCCCTCACTCCTAGGATTAGGGTAGGTTTCTAGTGCTCGGGTCCACAATCTGGCCCACATATGCACTTACGTACCTATCTCATACTCTGTTACTGCCTCACGTTTTGTCGCAGGTTGACGTTACGTGTCCTCTCCTACCTTTCGCATTTTATTCTACTGTGACTATCTGTTGTAACCGATTGTACCCAGCTCAGGTACGACATCTGGATGCCCTTTGTCTTCTCCCCCCCCCCCCCTTTTTTGGTTTTCCTCCTTTAGATGTTGGTACTGGCCTATAGGGGCATAGGACGGCCTCATAGGTTGTGTTTCTGGCTCTCTGCCGTAGGCTAGTGGACGACACCCATCCTCATGCTCGGAGGTCCCCCCATACTCTGAGGACGACGCCATCGGCCCAACACATAGTTATTCGCCTCGCATTGTTGCATAGGCAGGACCTATGATACCTATGTATATGTTTTTCAGTATGTCTCAGATTCCTGACTCTTTGGAAGAACTATTCCTTCCCTGCACCCCGGCTGGGTACAGAGCCGGCTAGTCCAGCTTCCGTTAAGTTGTGGACTGGCCAACGTCTCTCGGCGGAGCTCCGCAGATGGGGATCCCGTTCTCGGCTATAGCTACTCTTCAGGCATCTGAACACGGATACCGACAACTCAGGTTGGGGAAGGGCCTGGCGGTTCCCAATTGCCGGACGTTCGTGCCCTGCTCACATCACTGATGTCTTATACTGGACTTGTCAGTGACCGATTGGAGAAGTTGGAAGCAGTCTGTTCCTCTGGGGTGCCTGCGGGGCCTGCTGTTCCGGTGGGTGTGGGCCCACCAGCCTCATCGGGTAACTGCATTATGTCTTCTCAGGCCCCTGGTAACATTAACCCTTATGGTCCCCGCTGCCCTTAAAAAGGATATCCTGGAGAGCAGGGATGTCAACCTGGTCTCACTCATGATCGCCTCCCAGGATATCATAGAGAATAGGACTTATGCGTATGTGGATATATCGGTGGTGCTGAGGGTTGGGGCACAAGTACGGTGGTGGTTCAGCCTTCTATGACTACCACCGTTCCTTCTCCACAAAGGTAGCTACAGCTCTGGCTCAGTTTACTACAGTGTAAACCGAAGCATGTTGGACACGGAGTTATTCTGCAGGCATTTTACGGGCCTCAGGTCCCCTGCTTGTGCGATTTGTGCCTCCACAGCTCACTCCACCAACCTATGCCCTAATTCGGCTGAGCATGGCCCCGTTGTCCCTAGCTCGTTTGAAGGATAAACTGGGCAGGGACATCATGTTTTTGGGCAGGGCCCAAGTCTGTAATAATTTTAATGCAGGGAATTGTGGGTTTAGTTCCTGTCGCTTGCTGCACATGTGTGCTCACTGTTTCCGGGCCCACGCCAGGACCATGTGCCCCAATAAACTGTTTCCCAAACCATACCTCCATTAGTTTTCCTTCTTTTGAATCAGTGGTTTAATTGTTGAAGTTGATGGACTTTAGTGTTCTCTTAACATAGCATCAATGTCCTGTTATTTGCTCCGCCATCACCCCTCACGACATTTGGTTGGATTTCTCACCGCCAGATTGTCCGGGGGGTTTCACTCTGGCATCATCCACATGCCCGCCGATACGCTGGAATGCGGTATTTTGCGCACGGCGGTGGCATGCCCGGAGTTAGTGGATGATTTGATCAAATGTGAGGGGTAACAGGGTTTTGGTTAGGGCCTTTTGGCTCCCCCCCCCCTTTTCTTCATGGAGGACCAACCCCATTGGCATTGTCACAGGTAATACATCACTTAAACACAGACTGATCGTTAACTTGTCAGCACCACATTCCTCCACAGTCCCCAGTCTCATTTCACTCATTACCTGCCACAAATTCTCACTTTAATACTCTTGACGATGCCATCGGGGCCAACTTGGCTGCTGGGACGGGTGCTTGGCTCAGCAAAACAGATATCGTCAATGCGTTCAAATTGCTCCCCATTCACCCCTCACTATGGCATCTGCACAGCATTAAGTGGCGTGGTTTGTATTCTCTCTTCTCCCGGTTCACTTTGGGCTCGAAGAGCAGCCCCAAAATATTCGATCTCTTTGCTGAAACTTTGTGTTGGTTGCTGCTTAATGTGTGCAGATGCGGGACAGTGATTCACTATTTGGATGACTTTCTCACTGTAGAAAACCACTCACTGCCGCCTTCCAGCCTGTCACGTGTGTTGGCTCTCTTTGAATCCTTAAGAATTCGGTTATCCATTTTTTGGGGATTCAACTAGATTTGGTCCGAATGCAGGCAAGTCTTCACCGTGACAAAATTGAGGGCACCCTAGCGTACATTGAATTGTGCTTACAACTGGGCTCTTGCAAAGGTAACTTCAGTCCCTGTTGGGGTTGCTCTATTTTGCCATGAAGACCATTCCCCAGGGTAGATCTTTCATTTCACGGTTACTTACTTTATTTCCGCACCTCCACTCTGTCGACTCGCCCTTGGCCTTGTGAGGCTAGTTCGCTGCCTGGTTTCTCTACTACATCGAACTGTTCGAACTGTACCCCATTGTGGCCGCTGCTATTGCCTGGGGGACTGACTGGACGAGTCACTCCATCAGGTGCTTTTCCGACAACCTTGCCACATCGTCAACACAGGCTGCTCCTCCTCCTTGGCAATCATGAGGCTTTTGCGGAGACTCACATGGGTGGCGGCAACCAGACACTTTTTTTTCCTCACTTTGTGTTCACATCCCAGGGGTCACGAACGTTGCTGCTGGCCACTTGTCTAATTTTCGTTTTCAGACTCTTCCCACCGTTTCCAGTACAGCTACTCCTATCCCTCCTTTCCAGGCCATGCCCCTGGATTGACGTCCCTGCTGGCCCGAGCACGCACTCTCGGGTGCCTATTGTGTTACTTTAAGCTAAAGCTGTTTTGTTGCTTAGTGTCCCTTTAAGGCCAAAATAGCTGTGTTTGCAGTGCTTAGTCAATGAATTAGAGCACTGGCTGCGGCGGCTCTCTTTAAGTGGTCTGGTAACTGATATTGGTACAGATCACATTGCTCCCTCCAGCGAAGTGAGGGGGCACAGGACTGAAGAAGGCCGCTCACACCCAGTATTAGAGGCCAGATAGGCCGCCTTGGTCGACTAATGGGTAATCCGTTCCCAGTTCTTTTCTCAGAGGAGATCACATAAAGCACCTATATAGCACCCACTAGACTCCCATGTACCATGCAACACCAAATGTAATTAATCATAGTAAACAAAAATACACCTTTTCAATTCAGCTGATGTCCCTACCTGTGTGCACTCCATACACCTTGGTATTTCGCATTCCTGTAGTAGTTGTGCAACGCAGGGAAGTAACTGCATGCAGCGGAGGGAGAGGTCAAAGTTAAAGTAAGAGGTCAAGAGAAATCCCTACCTTTCTAAATTGTATAAAGTTCCTAAGTTGCACCCTCCCTGCTGTCAGTCATGTAGCCGAGAGGGTGCCCCTCCTGAATGCCATATGCCCCAGCAGAAAGCAGTGGTAATTGCCATGCAGTCAGCCGGCCTCCCAAGTATTGATCTGGGCGGTAAATAATCAGTAGTGATGATCTAATAGAAGGGGAGGAGTTGTGTTGAGGATACCGTCTGGATTAGAGGTAAATTTACCTGTTATTATTCAGGTATTTAGAGGGAAAGATGGCCCAGTAGACTCTCCAATACTCCAATGCATTTATTTATAAATGCTGAAGTGTTCCTTTAAGTTTTGCGCACAGTAATGTTTATTTTCACCATAGATGTGAATGATAGGCAAGTGCTTATAGTGGGAGGTCTGTGTATTCTCTAATTGCATGGCCGGTCTGGAAAGTCGGCTTTACTGAGCCCTCCTCTGTATTAACATGTCCCTTTTGTGATCCACCTATCTGCTATGCATCCCATAATTCTCAGCTGGTTTAAATACTTTAGTCCCCCATTTGGTGTTTTTCTTACATATTATTGGTGATATCCTTCAGTGTAATTAATCCACTAATTTTTAATTCCTGCCTGGTTAGGGTTTAGATGGAAAATCAATCACTATGGTTAGTTAATTGCCTGTAGAGACGGATTATCCTTGAGATCTGCGGATTAGCGGGCTGTGGAGGAGTAGACGTGGCATGGGCTGGGATAGAGAACACGAAGGGAAAAGGATTTACATTTAGGGTTAATATTCTAATAAAGGTTAGGGATAACTGTAAACATAATCCCTGGATTATCTGCTGGTTTCCAGGCTAATCATTGTATAAATTGCAGATGATCATTTGCCGTTTTAGCCAGACCAGTAATACAGTCTGATTCCCTGCTGACAGTGGTTCCTTGTGGCTGGTTTGATTAACTCTGTCCTTATATTACTTGGCAAAGAAACAGACCATTACAATTCATTTCTACAGAGAGATTTGGATAAATTGAGGGACTGGGCAGGTAAGCAGCAAATGAGATTTAATACAGAGAAACACACAGCCATGCATTTTGGGATAAGCAACCCACAAACCACTTCTAAAAAAAGACAATAGTGTGCAATGTCGATCTGCAATCGCAAAGGTTAGTAGGGTGCTGGTCATGTATAAAAACAGTATTAATTTACATTATCAAAATATAATATTGCTTCTTCATAAATCAATGGTAAGTCCCCAACTTGAGTGCAATTGTGGGCACCAGTTTTATAGAAGGGTATTGTAGAACCAGGAAAACAAATGGCTATGAAGAAAGGTTAGAAAATCTGCATTGTTTTTATTTATTTTTAGAAGAAAAAACAAAAAACAAAGCTGCCTCCGTACAAACCGTTATGTGTTAACCTGTTCGTTAGCAGACATCCATTGAGACTGGGAGAAAGGTTTATTTGCTTACAGCAGAGGAAAGGGTTCCTAACAGTAAGAACAATAAAGATGTGGAATTAAGTGGCCAAAGAACTGTCTTATTAGATTTTGTAGATATCTTTCTTAAACGGTCTGGATGTTTTGTGTTTGTTTGTTTTTTAAACTAATATTCAATTACCGTATATACTCGAGTATAAGCCGACCCGAATATAAAAACTGGGAAAACGTATTGACTCGAGTATAAGACTAGGGTGGGAAATGCAGCTACTGGTAAATTTCTAAATAAAATTAGATCCTAAAAAAATTAAATTAATTGAATATTTATTTACAGTGTGTGTATATAATGAATGCAGTGTGTGTGTGTATGAGTGCAGTGTGTGTGTGTGTTGCAGAGCCTTGGTGGGGGGTGGGCATTTTTATTATTTATTTTATTATTATTGTTTATATTTTTATTATTTTTTTCGTCCCCCCTCCCTGCTTGATACATGGCAGGGAGGGGGGCTCTCCCTCCCTGGTGGTCCAGTGGATGGGCACTGTGTAGCAGGGGGCTGGCAGAGCTCTTACTTACCTCTTTTGCAGCTCCTGTCAGCTCCCTTCTCCTCCGCGCCGGTCCGTGCAGCTCCTCTGCCAGCTCACACTTTAAGTCTTGCGAGAGCCGCACTATGACCCCGCGGCTCTCACGAGACTTACACTGGGAGCTGACAGAGGTGCTGAACGGACCGGCGCAGAGGAAGAGGGAGCTGACAGGAGCTGCAGGAGAGGTAAGTAAACTCTCTGCAGCCCCCACAGCCCCATTGTCTGTATTATGGCAATGTAAGTTGCCATAATACAGACATTGACTCGAGTATAAGTCGAGTTGGGTTTTTTCAGCACAAAAAATGTGCTGGAAAAACTCGGCTTATACTCGAGTATATACGGTATATAATTAATATGTATGTGAACAGGTTGTTCATCCAAGGAATGATCTGATTACTGTGCTGGAGTCATCAAGGATTTTACTGTAGACATTTTTGTGGCATAACTTGGCCATCGCTTCAAATTATTAGTTTTCCTTCTTTTGAATCAGTG
Source organism: Pelobates fuscus (assembly GCF_036172605.1). Classification (NCBI taxonomy): domain Eukaryota; kingdom Metazoa; phylum Chordata; class Amphibia; order Anura; family Pelobatidae; genus Pelobates; species Pelobates fuscus. The sequence goes on along the minus strand of NC_086325.1, from coordinate 84,776,097 downwards.
GTTTAATGGTTGAAGTTGATGGACTTTAGTGTTCTCTTAACATAGATTGCTATGTAATGGTAAAAATGCTGCTTCTCCCACTTAATTGATATGGATTGGTCCTGACAGATATTTTGGTTCCACAGCTCCATTATAATTTATGAATCCAAGAAGGAACCTGCCACCAGAGTGCAAATGGTATGGGATGCAATCTCTTCATCATATCTGGCTACTAGCTTACTTTTTTAAAAAGAAAAAAAAATAAGCAAAAGTGGTGCAATATACCATATAAGTGTTTTGCTAACCATGATGCTATTGTCTCTAATATTGTATTTTTTTTTTTTTTATATAATTTATGAAAGTGGTATTGTCACTTGTGGGGACTACGCAACATTTTGGAAAGATGGCCCTAGAGTTACACATTTACTTGCATGTTGGCACCTAGATAGAGAGCAGGAAGGAAGATATACTTGGATGAATCCACCTTATCTCCTTTTGTCTTCTGATGATGAAGCTATCAGAATCAGCACCATCTTTGTACTTGTACAAAACATGATTTTGTTGAACATCTCTCAAAACAACAGAATCCTTCGTTAATCTTCTTGTGTGTCTTGGGAAAAATGTCCGTTCCATCAGTTTTTATGAATAATGTCTAATAGGAAAAATGGCAAGATGCAAAAGGGAAGGAGGGTGAATTTAACTCTTCCTTTTGCATATACATAGTAGTATATAGTATGCATATACATAGTAGTATATAGTATGCATATACATAATAGTATATAGTACGCATATACATAGTAGTCCATGTTTTGTCTTTCGTCAAATAAAATACAACACAATATAGGAGTTTTTCATCAGTTGATTTTGTCTACATGAAAATGACACAAGCAACTGTGCTGTTTTAAGGTAAAACTGGTGTTATTCTAGGGCAAATAGGAGAGATTACCATGGAAACCAATAGAATGTCTCTCAACATTCTGCACTTTCTCCCATAATACTTGTTTATATTTATATTTCTCACCTTTTAAACCGCTTGGCACTCCTCAGAATTGTTGCCTTGCAGAAATGCATAATATAAATAGACTATTTTAAAACCACAATTATGTACATTTTTTCATCTAAACCATTCATTTTCTAGCATTCGTACTTGAAGAAATATACTGATAAATGTGTAGACTAAAATTAACTGTGGATGTAATACACTAAGTGAATACACCAGTGGAAGATTTTTTTTTATTTTATTTTTTAAATCAAAAACTCAATGTATCTATTATCCGTGTCCTACATACGTGGAACAATCAGGGATTTGGAATTTATATTGCCCAACGCGCCCAGGATATACATTTCCATGGGCCAGGGTAGGTAGGAGGACTACCTTGGAGGGACTGGTGCCAGGGCTGGAGAAATTAGGTCTGCACTTCCACCATGTGCAGACCTCCGTAATCGCCTTCTCACAGATTCCCAACCTGCGCTCTGCCTCATTGAACGCCGGAAACCACAACTGCTAGACTCACTGGAATAGTTCTCCATTTATTTATTTTTTAACATAAATTATACACACATCACATACTGCCACCACATAGAATATACTACATACAGCTAACACACACACACCACACAGTAGGACACTACGAACTGCTAGCACACATTACATACATCCAGCACATATCACAGCCAGCACACACAACACATAAAGCCAATGCACAATACTTATAGCTAGCGCACACCACACAGTAGCACACTACGAACTGCTAGCACACATCACACACATTACATACGTCCAGCACATATCACAGCCAGCACACACAACACATAAAGCCAATGCACAATACTTATAGCTAGCGCACACCACACAGTAGCACACTACGAACTGCTAGCACACATTACATACGTCCAGCACATATCACAGCCAGCACATATCACAGCCAGCACACACAACACATAAAGCCAATGCACAATACTTATAGATAGCGCACACCACACAGCCAGCAGACACTATATGTCAAAGGGAGAGGCTATGGGAGGGTAATTCACAAAACTCAAAATCATGTTGTGACTATAGCAGAGTTTGAGATTTTTTCCAAGTCACCAATTGTTGCCTCCATTTTTCCATTCAGATTTAATTTGTGAAAATTCAGAGTTAAAGAAATAGCCGTCAATGTCCAGGACTCGCAGCAGGGACCTCAATCTTTGCAAATTAAATTATTTTGTGTTCGGACACATAGGTGATCGTGACAGACCAGTAGATTTGGCTACCACTTTAGTTCCTTAGATAAGTAGATTTATAAACAAATTACACACAAAAAAACTCCCATACCACTGGATATAGTATTTAATTGATTTTTTACACTTGTACTGTATGGGGTTGCCTCTCCCTCAGTTATAAAAGTGTACCCGTCTCGGTACACACACCTTTGGCTGTAACGTGTACCTGTTAGAGTACACACAAATTGGGCAAAAATTTCAAGCAAGAACATGGCGTGAAGAATACAAACATGTATTTGTATGGGAAACCTTTAGGAGGCTAGTGTGCTTGCGTCACAAAATGCCACGCTGTGCCAATCATAGGGTATCTCACAGCCACATTGACCATTGCTGTTCTGCAGAATGGAAATGTTTTCACCTGCAAGGCTAAAACCGGTGAGGCCATATCACACAGAACACTTTATTTACACTGTATTATTAGGAGAAAGTCAAATGTATAGATTTTAATTCAACACCCTTTAATGCTTTATCCCTTCCCCCACCAGTCAATCACTGCATAGTACAAACATCTTTATACCAGCAGCATAGTGGGACTAAGCCGTGGACTAAGTGACAGGAAGAGCAGAAGAACTCCCATACGGGGCAGTTTTATGATCTGGCAATAGTTTCTGATATTGATGTTCTGACAGTGAAGCCAGCATGTAGGCTTTATTTGAGAGAATTTTCCTGCTTGTATAGGTCCAGTCACAACAGAGATGGAATAGAAAGTAAGTGTTACACTAGCGTACCACCTTATGGCCTCTCCAGGAATTGTGACACTGGCCAATAGGAGTGGATGGGGCATGTTAAGGCACGTACATTCCTCAAACTCGACATATCAGTTTGATGCAACCAATAGTGAAAGTGAATTGGAGCCCTGTAAAAATCTATGCACATACAACACGCAAAATACAACAAATTACCTTGCCATAAATTTGATGTATCGCTATATAGTCTCTTAAATAATATTAAAATACTGATCATAGTGTAAACTATAACAAACAAAGCAAATGTCAATGGAACACTCACATATTTTTAAGATAATAAGGTTAGCTCACACTTAAAATGCCTCTGGCACATGATGGCGGCCACTCCTTTAGCTTATATCGCTTCTTCAATATTTTTATATATATATAATGTATTTTTGTTCCTCAAAAGAACTTGAAAATAACCATAACGGTATACCATTTACTAACAAGGAATATAGTAATTATAAACCAATAAACTCACATAAGGGGGAGTCTTCCAATTTGGCTTTGATAGCTAGCAATGTGCGTATCAGTCCTCACCAACTATATGCCAGCACTACAAAATATGAATAGAGACTTCAGATAAAAGATCCAACAGGCTTTATTTAGTATGTTGGTTACCTCCAACAGTTGTGTTCTTGCTTCTGGTGTTGCATGTGTGGGCTAGACTACATCTGGTGGTGTGGGAAGGCTGCTTGCAGGGTTGTGGGTCTGTGGATGAGGCTGTTTACAATATAGTATGTATTGGGGAATGGATTATGTAGTATGTGTGGGGTAAAGGGGGGGGTGTGATGTAGTGTGCATTTGTGGGTAGACTAGGAGCTGGTATTAAACATATTTAATACATATATAGAACATTTTAAAATACCGTATATACTCGAGTATAAGCCGACCCGAATATAAGCCGAGGCCCCTAATTTTACCCCAAAAAACTGGGAAAACTTATTGACTCGAGTATAAGACTAGGGTGGGAAATGCAGCAGCTACTGGTAAATTTCTAAATAAAATTAGATCCTAAAAAAATTATATTAACTGAATATTTATTTACAGTGTGTGTATATAATGAATGCAGTGTGTATATGAATGCAGTGTGTATATGAATGCAGTGTGTGTGTATGAGTGCAGTGTGTATATAATGAATGGAGTGCAGTGTGTGTGTATGAGTGCAGTGTGTGTATAATGAATGCAGTGTGTGTATGAGTGCAGTGTGTATGCAGTGTGTGTATGAATGCAGTGTGTATGTATGAGTGCAGTGTGTGTATATGAGTGCAGTGTGTGTGAGTGCAGTGTGGTGTGTGTATGAGTGCAGTGTGTGTGTATGAGTGCAGTGTATAATGAATGCAGTGCAGTGTGTGTATATGAGTGCAGTGTGTATATGAGTGCAGTGTGTGTGAGTGCAGTGTGTGTGTGAGTGAGTGCAGTGTGTGTGAGTGCAGTGTGTATATAATGAATGCAGTGTGTGTATGTGTGAGTGCAGTGTGTGTGTGAGTGCAGTGTGTGTGTGTGTGTGTGTGTGTGTGTGTGTGTGCAGTGTGTGTGTGAGTGCAGAGCATTGGTGGGGGGTGGGCTTTTTATTAATTATTATTTAATTATTATTTTAATATTTTTTTAATGTTATTCTATTTTTTTAGGTAATAATTTTTTTATTTTATTATTAATTGTATTTTTTTCATGTTATTATTATTTTAATATTTTTTTTTATTATTATTATTTGTTTTATTATTAATAATTTTATTTTTTCGTCCCCCCTCCCTGCCTGTTAGCTGGCCAGGGAGGGGGGCTCTCACTCCCTGGTGGTCCAGTGGATGGGGCTGTAAGGAAGCTATAACTTACCTTCACAGCAGCTCCTGTCAGCTCCCTTCTCTCTTCTCCGGTGCGTGCAGCTCCCAGGTCAGCTCCCTCTGCAACTCTCGCGGCCGCGCGGAGCGTTCTGACCCCGCGGCTCTCGCGAGAGTTGCAGAGGGAGCTGACCTGGGAGCTGCACGGACGGAGGAGAGAGAAGGGAGCTGACAGGAGCTGCGGTGAAGGTAAGTTACAGCTTCCTGACAGCCCCCGGTCCTTGTCTGTATTATGGCAATGAAAATTGCCATAATACAGACAACTGACTCGAGTATAAGACGAGTGAGTGTTTTTCAGCACAAAAAATGTGCTGAAAAACTCATCTTATACTCGAGTATATACGGTATGTTTATTCCCCACTCCATCATGCTCACTTTGGACTGGAGGGTGAGGGGGGTAAGCCTTGTGATCCATGCTGATGCACCTAGTCTGCACCTCAAGTGAATGCAGACTATTCCTTTGGGCTGGCTCCGGAGAAAGTATCAGAGTAATGACCTGATACACTAAAAGGAAGAGTGAACTTGGTCTGCAAGGTCTCCATAGCAGGTGCAGACACAAGCACACTAACTTCCCCCACATGAAGTAGCATCGGCCCTGGAGGAGCTGGCCAGGCAGAACTTTTGATCTCCCGCAGCCCACCAGCCACTTACCTAGATTGCCCTATGGGCAGTTTGGGCCTGTAAGTAAAACTGCTCCTACACCAAAATAAAAGCCTATTTTCATTATGATACATAATATATTCACTGCCTTAGATGCTGTTATATGCTAAAATGAATCTGCCACGACAGGTTCACTTTAAGGTAATACATTAAAGGGACACTATAGTCACCTGAATAACTTTAGCTTAATGAAGCAGTTTTGGTGTATAGAACATGCCCCTGCAGCCCCACTGCTCAATCCTCTGCCATTTAGGTGTTAAAGGAACACTATAGTCACCTAAATTACTTTAGCTAAATAAAGCAGTTTTAGTGTATAGATCATTCCCCTGCAATTTCACTGCTTAATTCACTGTCATTTAGGAGTTAAATCACTTTGTTTCTGTTTATGCATCCCTAGCCACAACTCCCCAGGCTGAGTGACAGAGTCTACATAAAAAAACAACTGGTTTCACTTTCAAACAGATGTAATTTACCTTAAATAATTGTATCTCAATCTCTAAATTGAACTTTAATCACATACAGGAGGCTCTTGCAGGGTTTAGTAAGCTATTAACATAGCAGGGGATAAGAAAATCTTAATTAAACAGAACTTGCAATAAAGAAAGCCTAAATAGGGCTCTCTTTACAGGAAGTGTTTATGGAAGGCTGTGCAAGTCACATGCAGGGAGGTGTGCCTAGGATTCATAAACAAAGGGATTTATCTCCTAAATGGAAGAGGATTGAGCAGTGAGGCTGCAGGGGCATGTTCTATACACCAAAACTGCTTCATTAAGCTAAAGTTGTTCAGGTGACTATAGTGTCCCTTTAAATCCCTTTGTTTATGAACCTTAGTCACACCTCCCTGCATGTGACTTGCACAGCCTTCCATAAACACTTCCTGTAAAGAGAGCCCTATTTAGGCTTTCTTTATTGCAACTTCTGTTTAATTAAGATTTTCTTATCCCCTGCTATGTTAATAGCTTGCTAGACCCTGCAAGAGCCTCCTGTATGTGATTAAAGTTCAATTTAGAGATTGAGATACAATTATTTAAGGTAAATTACATCTGTTTGAAAGTGAAACCAGTTTTTTTTTCATGCAGGCTCTGTCAATCATAGCCAGGGGAGGTGTGGCTAGGGCTGCATAAACAGAAACAAAGTGATTTAACTCCTAAATGACAGTGAATTGAGCAGTGAAATTGCAGGGGAATGATCTATACACTAAAACTGCTTTATTTAGCTAAAGTAATTTAGGTGACTATAGTGTTCCTTTAAGTTGGCTCCTAAATATCATGTCGGTTTGGTTTCTAAAAAATAAACAATGATTATCAACCTATGGAATAGAACATTAAGTATGACTTGCTGTAAAACCATGAGATGTGATGAAAGCAGTGATCTGTTATAACCTTGATTTTATTAAAATAGATCATATGCTGCCAAAATTAACCACATGTTGAATTCAGTAACTGTTACATCTCTTCTTTAATAATAATTTAAAAATTCCTGTTTGTGCATAATTTAACTTATAGTCTAAATGTGAATATGGTGCATTTTTGTTGAGTAAACCTTATGTTGAAGATTTTCTTAAGTCGGACAGCATTTGTTGAATTAACTATGTGCTTCATTGACAGGTCTATCACACGTGCCTACTACCGAAACTCTGTTGGAGGGCTCCTGTTGTTTGATATCACTAACCGCCGCTCCTTCCAGAATGTCCACGAGTGGCTGGAAGAAGCCAAGGCCCATGTGCAGCCTTACCAGATTGTCTTTGTTCTGGTGGGCCACAAGTGTGACCTTGACACACAACGCCAAGTGACAAGACACGAAGCTGAGAAACTCGCCACTGCTTATGGCATGAGATATATTGAAACATCAGCGAGGGATGCCATCAATGTAGAGAAAGCTTTTACCGACCTGACCCGTGACATATACGAGCTAGTTAGGAAGGGTGAGATAAATATTCAAGAAGGCTGGGAAGGGGTAAAAAGTGGTTTTGTCCCAAACGTAGTGCATTCTTCGGAGGAGGTAATAAAGTCAGACAGGCGGTGCCTATGCTAATCAGCAACATATTAATATTCATACCCCAATTAATGAACTATTCTAACATAACTCTTTGTTGTAAAAATCCTTGTGATAAAACATAGCTTAAAACTGCTGTGAACTCCATGGCTAAAAAAAACAGGTGGGACACGAGAAAAAAAACAACAATGCAGATTGTCAATTCAGAGTGAAAATTATTTTCAAAATGTTTGGAAGATCGTACATGTTCAGCAAGGACAAAAGTGTGCATGTCTATGTTTTAGGAGTCATAAATCAGCAATTAAAAAGGGGTTTGAAAACATCTTAATTCATTTGATACGTTCTGTGTAGTATAATATTGGTAGTTATGCGCAGTGAATTAATGCCGCAGTGTAATGATCATAATGTATAGCTATAGAAGAAGGAACCTTTTCGTTTACTATACATTATAAAAACGATTTATAAAGGCAAAAAACTAAAATAAGCTTTGAATTCTAAACCGTGTAATTGCTGTTACAATATATAATTTCAGTGACTGCACATGGAGACACTGGTATTAGTGGTTGTTTCATATCTTCTATAGCTAATAATTTCAATTGTTAAATATACAAATTGTAACGGTAAGGCAGTTATAGTCTGTTCTAGACCAAGAGCTGTAGGCTGTGATTCCCATTAACTCTCCCTGCAATTTGCTGTGTTTTTGTCTGGCAAAGGATTATATGAATACTAGTCCCCACCAGCTAGAAGTTTGCATTGACATCTTGTCTTGGAGGTTAATAATAAAAATGCCCCGGTAGTTGGAAGTCAAGTCTCATCAGCATGGCAAACGGTCAACAATAAAGTTGATTAAACTTTACTGTCATTTTTTTTTTATTTATGTTAATGTGTTGAAGTTAGACCAAATCGAACATGAGAGTTTGCACTATTGCAGAAATAAAGAATGGAATTGGTTATAGTTGCTCAATACGAATAAACCCTGAGTTAAGGGAATTGAAACTACAAAAAATAAAATAAATAACAGAACAGTTTGTTTGATTCAGAGTTACAGTTGTTTATGTGACACTCACGTAGTCTACCAGTAATTACAAGTGAAAATTACATAAAAGTTAACAGTAAAAAACAACTAAGGGCACTTTGAGAATAAGTTTAAGTGAAAATGTGTAAATTGTTATATTGCTGGAAAAGATTGTGTTTTGTTTTGAAGAGGGAGGGTATGTAATGCAACTGTTTGCACTTTTACTTTTTACCCTTTCTCTAATTGCTCATTTTATAAAACACCTATTAATATTTAGTCTTCTACATACAAATTACAGAATGAGGGTAACATTGTTTTAGAGTAACAGCTCACCCATATTGTCAAATTCACAGGAAGACAAGGGAGATACATTGTTGCAGACAGTTCATATGATTGGCTCAGTGAATCTGTACATAATGTTCAAATGGCTCACAATCTAAATTGACATTACAGGAAAAATTCATTTGCAACTCTGCCAGTATTTTTATTTTATTTTTTAAATACAAGATCCCAGTTTGCTTGTAAGAAATTAACTAAGTCGCAATATAATTTATATATTTCTGTTTATACTTTACATTCACTTAGCAAACACTGATTGGAAGACAGGGTTCCTTTATTCTATTTTTTTTTTTTTATTTGGGAATCTTCAACCAAACAACATACGATAAACACTCTAAACATCATAGCCACTACAGCCCTCTGTAGTAATTATGGTTTCAAGAGTGCCCTTGTATTCACCCCAGGTAAATAGCCAAACTATTTGAGAACAGTTTGACAGCTTACCAGTGCTCCGATAGGTGCCTCTTCCTGTGCTCCTGCATTGAGCAAAGTCCAACAGTGCTGGGTTTTGCTAGTTGACAGAGCGCTCGGAGTGCACTTTCAGCCAATGAGCCAGCGGCTCGGGCTCCACGAGAGGTGACAACTGGCAGAACCCAACTATGTAGTCAGAACATTCTCTAACAGTTTGACTATTTACCCTGAGAGGACACCAGGGCACTCCTGTCACCCTGACCACTACAGCACTGTGTAGTTGTTATAGTGCTTAGAGTGTTACTTTAAGGTCCACAGATGCAGAATTAAAACCATTTTGGTTCATCACTCCCAGTCGTGAGAGTATTTTAAAGGTGAATGCTCGATTATTCTCCAAACTTGATTGTCACTGCAGCTCCAAGAGAGTTAAAACGACAAGTTGCAAAATAAAAAAATTGTTTAGATATTTAGTCTTTTTAATTCAAGCTATATTTTATGACATCTCTCAAAAAGCCACAGTTTATGGGTTAGTGAATAAATGCCCTAATACAACCTATGCTAAAATGAAAGCCAATGCAATTTTAAAATACATTGACTTTTTTTCTTCCGCAAAAGTAACAAAACAGGAAACCAAGTACTTTTTTTTTTTTTTTTTTTAAAGGTTAACAAGGTTGTTAATTTTATATAACAGTTATTGCAGAAAGGATAATCCAAATAAATCGGAAATTCTGCATGTTGGGTTTGCTTTTCTCAGAATCTCCAGAATATAAAAATGTACACTTCCTTGCTTTCTGTTTTGCACTGTAAATGTGACCATATGCTATCTATCTAGCTGTATGTGAATGGAAACATGCTTGTACCTAGATCAAACTGTTAATATGTGAAATGAAAAACGTGTAAGATGTCTCTGTGGTTTTTTTTTTTTTCTTACTCTAGTAATATATAAAAGTAACCCTGTAAGTCCTGCAATTGACCAAACCAATAGAGGTTATTGAAGCAGGTTAATTGTGGTATGTGACCAGAGTAGTTTTTAATGGACAATTTCATTTTCATTAATAAAGTACTAGGCCACTGAAACCCATAGGTGTTTCCTTCACATGAAGGTTTAAATATATAACCTTGAGTTTCATTTGTACAACCTATTTTTATTTTATTTTTTAGACATCCACCCAGTCTATTTCTGATGCAATTCAAAAGTTATTTTTTTTGTCATATGGTTTGTTATGTTTAATGCCGACAAAAACATAAATCACAATATGGTTGTCATAATTTTGACATTAAAGGTTTGACGCAAATTCAGAATTGACTTCACTTGATTAGTGTCTTGTTTGTAACAATTAAATAAATGCATCTATAAGCCTGGGCGTCCTAGCTGGGAGCTACAGTCAGACAACACATGCGTTTTGCCTTCTTTAACCTTGTTATGTGAGTTATATTAATTACATTTGCCACTTTAAAGCTTAAAAAGGAACTCTACAAGCACCAAAACTACTACAGTGCCCTGTAGTGGTTATGGTGCCAGGAGTGCCCTGGTATCCACACCAATATAATTAGACAAACTTAGCAAGGCACTCCTGGTACCATAACCACTACAGCACACTTCCTATATGTGATAATTGATACAGGGGCGGGGAGAGGGGAGGATCATACAACTTACAGCTAGTAGTCAAATTCAACTCTATAAGCCTTTTTGAGAACTACCTTGCTGTCAACTAAAATCCCCAAAAGGTCTTCAAGCTTTACTCCCCATCTCCTAAATAGAGATATGTGTTGAAACCCCAGACCAGGATTGGACATAATATACAATTCTTTTTCCATGCACTTTGTGAACTACTACAATAAATAGCTCCACAGCATTACACTTGTAACTTTCCTTTGGACTATAAACATTTTAACCTTGACCAATTTGTAAGAAAGAGAACCTTCATAATACAAATAGATCATTACCAATTTCCATCTACATTCCCATATGATACATTTCTTTCTTAATAGCAACAACACTCAAAAACACTTCATAAAACATTTTTAGGAAAAAGAGTGGACTAGGTAGACAAATGCACCAATGCCCTAGTATTTATTTATAGGGCCTGAGCAACTGATGTGAAATGGGAGAGATAAAATGGGGTTCTGGCAAAGGAGAAGATGAGCACGGTGTGATGAGAAGTGACGAGGTAAGTTGAAATGAATGGCATTCATTGGAGTGTATTAAGACAAAATTATCAGGTGTATTCTTGGATACAGTCTAATCAAAATAGTTTACATTTACTATACAGTGAGATCTGCTACAGAAAACAGTCTATGTGCTGTTAACTTGATGTACATGTATGACATAGCAACTGATCTGTAACTATTAAAGGAGATCTCAACTCCTACTCCTTTTGTTCATCCAATCTTTGCAGCATTCTACCGTGTTTCTAACCCTCCACCCAGGCACCAGAAAGGATGGTGCAGGGAGTAGCAGAACAATGGCCTGTGACAGGAGGCCCATGAGGTAGCCAGAAGCAGGGGTGCTGAGAGGAGCAGAAGAATGGCCTGACTGGGTCCAAGAGGTGGCCAGTTATCCACCTTATAGTGTCCCTAATGCAGGCACTTATTTACCAAATACATTCTCTGCCGAAAAATACAGGGAGGAGGCAGGCAGCCTCTTCTAGTTGCTCACTGCTCCCCCACACTCCTTGGTACACCAGGAGTCGGAATATGATGTCACTAAAAAGGGAGCAGGGAGAAACGAAGATTACAGGACCCACACCAGCTCTCCCAGAGGTATGGAGGCTGGAGGGGTCTAAAAAAATAAAAATGTATTTGTTGGCATGTATGCACAAGAATGTGCTAATGTGTTGGTCAGTGAGAGTGTGACTGTCAGTGTGTGTGTCTGATTACAAAAGGGGCTGGGACTTGTGGATTGATAGGTGGAGTTGTTGCCACAGTATCATGCATGTCTTGAATGGATATTACCAAATGGGAGGAGATTTACATAACCACACCCACCTGGGGCACCCCCAAAAAAAATCTGTACCCTGGTTTCTGTGACCATAGCACAGGCCCTGGTCCTGCTACTTCAAAAGATAGATTTACACCAAGTACAGCAATAACCCACATATACATTTACTAGAGTTTGACAAACTTATATGGTCAAATTGGAGACATGTCCTGATTTTAACATTTAGTACAAAAAAGATTTTAAGGATAGGTGGCACTACCAATATAACTCAGTGCGGCTTAAATTCCACAAGAAATACACAATTCTTTAAAGAAAAATTAAAGGTGACACATTCGTCAGAAATACCTTACAATAACGGATGGTAAATTGAACCCAATGTAAAAAAAACAAAAAAAAACAGTGTACTGTGTAACTATAGAAGAGTTACTTGGAACACTCACAAATTTGAGAGCCAATAATGAGTGGGCTCGGCCCTATAAAGGCATATCAGCAATCCCAGATGACAACAGGTTGCAGTGTTTCAAATATCAGGTCCCCCAAAAGCAGTAGTAATCCTCTCAAGATAGTAGGTTGAAACGTGTTATGCCATTTATTTGCTTGACATGTGTTAATAAAAACTTTTTAAACTCACACTGGTTCCTGACTAAGGGATCTTCCCAGCTGAAAGAGGCTACTGCCACCAGGGAACAACATTGTAATGAAGGGATATGCATGGTCTGCAAAAACATTTCTAGATAGGTGGAACATGTCAAACTAAGATCTACATGAATGGCAGGAACCAAGGTTTCCCAGACCATAACACTGCCTCTGCCAGACTACCTTCTTCCCCTGCCATCATCTCTTACCCAGGGTAAACGACATACACATCAGCAATCCATCGGATCTAAAAGAAAACTTGATTCGTCGGACCATGCAACCTTCTTCCATTGGTCCATGGTCCAGTTCTGATGCTCACGTCCCCATTGAATGTGCTTTTGGCAATGGACAGGTGTCATCATGGTCATGCTGATCAGTCCAACTGAGTTCTAACAACTTTCTTTTATGGTAAGCATTACGTTATCAACAATTTGAGCTACAGTAGCTTTTGTGTATGATCAGAGCAGACAGGCTTCGCTTCCCATATGCATCAATGAGCCGGGTGCCTGTTCACTACTATTCCTTCCTTGCACCACTTTTGGAAGGTACTTACCAATGCATACAGGTAACACCCCATAACACTTGCCGTTTTGATTCTCTGATCAAGTCATCGAACCATCACTATTTGGACCTTATCAAAGTCAAGCAGATCATTTCACTTGCCCATTTTTCCTGCTTCAAACACGTGAAATTCAAGAACTGACTGTTCAACAGCAAGACAGGCACTTTACTGATACAATACACCTTACTTAATATAGTGTGCGATAAGAAAATAGACCATTGAAATTTATCTTCACCTATTTAATTTCAACATAACCACATTGGGGGGGGGGGGGGGGGGGGAGGGAGAGGGACACCTTGGAAATTGTTTTGATAAAAACAGTTTATAAACCACCTTTACAAATGTGACAATTCGATTTAGCATTCGGTGATACTCTAACACACTCTAGGCACATACCCTTTCCAATTACAGATCAAGTTATAAAAACACACATTGCAGACAGACAGAATAGAATTGCAAGCTCAGTGGCACAGAACTTTATTCAGAGAATAGTACAGGCAAAGATACAGAATGGCACCTTTATGAAACAAAACGTGATAATGTACAAAAATAATAAGGCTGTGTTCCGATGAGTAGTGACGGAGGACAAAAGGGAGAAAAAAAAAAAGTGTTCTAATACCATTACATAATCAAATTATATATTGCATTTAAAGTAAATTGGGGAAGGTTAAGATCCATACATAGGTAGCATAAAATGTTTGTAGAATGTACGTGCTAGAAAGGCTGGTTGTGGACTTTATCTTGTGGAAAAAATATATCTACAGAAAAAAGCCAACGTATACAAAAGCATCAGCTCTATTGTATGGTCAATGTTAAGATCCAAATTCTTTTCTGTAGGTTACCATAAACAAATATAGTAAACTTGTAAGACTATGGAAAGCATTAACAATTGAAGTTACACAATGTTATCAGTGTTTCTCTGCAGTTTCTAAATTGTGAGATGGAGCAATTTCTATACTATGTGCCTTTTCCTCTTCATTCCATGATATTTATATAAAATAAAAAAAGACAAATGAAGTTGGATTGAACAAATAAATAAAATGGTGCCTGGTTTTTGAACAGTAGTTCACTTTAGAAAATGAAGAGAGAATGCATCGATTCCAAATAGTTGGGTGTTTGGTTTTTCTTTTTTAAAACAATGTGGGCATGGAAACTGGTTTCATTTAAAATATGATCTATGCTTTGCTTTTAGAAGGATCATCCTTGTTTCTTCTTTTTACATCCCAATTATAGACTCTAGCCATATCTGGAAAATTGGTCAAGGAAATCAACAAATCACGAATATTCCATAGTTTCCATAGAGGGTCACTTAAAAACCAACTGGTGGCCAGCTTGTAGGTGCCTTGGGGACACCCAGAATCCAACAAATCATAGAACACAGGTAACCTGACAGGCAATGAAAGCAGGAAGTAAGTATTAAAAAGAAAAAAAAAAATACTACATTGTTTTGAAGAGCCAATACTGTGACAGCTCTGGTTACTTCCATACTTGCTTTAAAAACACAGCATGCCTGTATGAATTAAAAGATATGGGCTGGTTCACCAGCAGGACCCATTTGATGGGGAAACATTGGTACAAACTCTGGTCTTACATGATGGTTTTGTCCTTGGTCTCCGCATGCCGAGTGATTCGGAGGAAAGTACAGTAGCAATGCGGCTTTTAAAAAAGTTGCACAAAGCATAACGAGACAGACTAACAAAATCATTGTGTAGATCAATAATTCCTTGAAAGTAGAATGAAAAAAAAAAAAAAAAAGAGACCAAGTCTTACTTATCTTTTTCCAGCAGGAAGCTCCCTTGTCACAGCTTACCTCTCCGCTTCACGCAACATCGCTGAGTAGGCAGAGCCTCATCTTCCAATTATCCAATGCGACACATGCGCTGTGAGCTCCATGTCTGCATTCAAAGTCCCCGTAGGAAAGCACTGAAATAATGCTTTTCTATGAGGCTTCAGAGTTATGTGACAGTTTTACCAATAGTGTAGACAGAGTGTGTAATTGATGTAACAACTGCATTTCTAAAATTCTAAAAAGAAGCTTATTTACAATCGAAAAGGATACTGACTTCTGTGGTGGTAAATTGGTCCCGTAGGAAATCAAGGTCCTCTTCTGTAGATTCAAGATTCTTTCTTGCGGTAGAGAGATTCTTTTCTAACAGAGCTTGAGCGTCATCAATATCATATTCAAGCATCACATTCGCCTACATAATGCAAAAAGTCAAACAAGTAATATGAATGCAAAATGTGAGTAATTCTATGGCAACTTTATTACCAACCTAAGAAAAGAAAATGTTACTTGCGCTTTTTCCTTAATCCCTATGTATATTTAGACAAATGGAGGTCATTTAGTTGCTCCAATGGCCATTGGAGGGATGCCCGCCTGCCAACGTCAAGGCAGACCCCCCCTAAGCGGGTCCTAACACTGACCCTTCAGCCTGCTTCCTTGAGCTTCTGGCAAAGATATCTCTAATGAGACAGAAAGGGGTATTTTTTATATACACCCCTTTACTTATTAACCCTTAATAGGGAACACATGGGATGGGTAGCAGCATTGTAACCAGGCTGTGTGATACAAAGTAAATACAAATACAAAAAGAGAAGTCCTGCGCTAAAGCAGCAAGGACTACAACACACATCAGCCCCAATATATAGTAAAAACCATATACATAGGGATTAAGGAAAAAGCGCAAGTAACATTTTCTTTTCTTTGGTTTTTACTATATATTGGGGCTGATGTGTGTTGTAGTCCTTGCAGCTTAAGCGCAGGACTTCTCTTTTTGTATTTGTATTTACTTTGTATCACACAGCCTGGTTACAATGCTGCTACCCATCCCATGTGTTCCCTATTAAGGGTTAATAAGTAAAGGGGTGTATATAAAAAATACCCCTTTCTGTCTCATTAGAGATATCTTTGCCAGAAGCTCAAGGAAGCAGGCTGAAGGGTCAGTGTTAGGACCCGCTTAGGGGGGGGTCTGCCTTGACGTTGGCAGGCGGGCATCCCTCCAATGGCCATTGGAGCAACTAAATGACCTCCATTTGTCTAAATATACATAGGGATTAAGGAAAAAGCGCAAGTAACATTTTCTTTTCTTTGGTTTTTACTATATATTGGGGCTGATGTGTGTTGTAGTCCTTGCAGCTTAAGCGCAGGACTTCTCTTTTTGTATTTGTATTTACTTTGTATCACACAGCCTGGTTACAATGCTGCTACCCATCCCATGTGTTCCCTATTAAGGGTTAATAAGTAAAGGGGTGTATATAAAAAATACCCCTTTCTGTCTCATTAGAGATATCTTTGCCAGAAGCTCAAGGAAGCAGGCTGAAGGGTCAGTGTTAGGACCCGCTTAGGGGGGGTCTGCCTTGACGTTGGCAGGCGGGCATCCCTCCAATGGCCATTGGAGCAACTAAATGACCTCCATTTGTCTAAATATACATAGGGATTAAGGAAAAAGCGCAAGTAACATTTTCTTTTCTTTGGTTTTTACTATATATTGGGGCTGATGTGTGTTGTAGTCCTTGCAGCTTAAGCGCAGGACTTCTCTTTTTGTATTTGTATTTATTACCAACCTACCAAGTCTTTTTTTCTGGGTACAGTGGTATTTGTTGCCATGGCAGCCACAAGTATCCCCAATTTTGGCATTAAATTGGGTTACCATAAAACTAAAACACTGCAGAATGTTGGTGCGATATAATGCTAATATAACATACTCACCCCCAGCCACAAGCAGACTTTATCGGTGGGCAGTACGGATGCTTTGCAATACACATTATCTGCCAGTAAATACCTAGTTTCCATTGGTTCAGTTGTATCCTAAACAGAAATAACAGAGGGGAAGAGTTTATTAAAATAATTTTAAAAAATGAAAATCTTAAATGACAAACATCATTATAAAATAAAATACATGTTTGTACTTTAACATTTAAAATATGTTCATAAAAACACTCACTGAAGAGAAAGGCACCCACTGACCGGAAACCAAAGTGCAACACTCCTTGTAAAGAGAGTCACAACACAATCACAATTATGGCTGGATATTGCTAAAACCATGCAGGATCTGTCTAATGTCCATGGAAAATGGTACAGCCACGATGGCAGTTATTAACTAAATGGCATACTATTCTAGAAACTATGGTCATCAAAAACACTATATAAAGTAGTAGATATGGGGAGTGGGTCTCAGTGGCAAGATGCTTGAAAGAAAGAGTGAACTTCAAATAAAAGAAGAGTAAATAAGAATATAAAATAAAAGGTGAGGAGGAGCCACATTATGAAACCCCAAATCGTATTTCTAGGCTTGTGGAACTATTGACTCAATAGGAGTTTATTTAAACATTTAAAGGAACACTGTAGTCATTTCTACTCATTGAATTGGTTATAATGTCTGAAGGCCCCCGGCAGTGTCCCTTTACACAGCCCGGAGACCCCTGGCAATGTCACATGATAATCCTTGGCTACTCACACCCTGGCACGATCAACAACTACCTTGATGTTTTTCATATGATAAAACATCGTGGAATTTGTAGTTAAAAAAAAAAAAAAAAGTGTAATCCACCTTTTGAGCACCCTTGCCTTAGGGGTTAAACCCCTCATAAAACAGGTTTAATCCCCAACAGTTAAGTTCTGTCCATGTCCTTCCACTTATTGAAACAGAAATCTTTGGACAGCGGCACAGCTGATCGGCTGAGAGCATTCATTGTGGCTCTAAGTTAATCACTAGCTCCCCTTTCATGGAAGCGGCTTGAGAAAAATCTGTACGTTTCTGAAGTAGTTTTGTGTATGTGGAGGTACTAATTGGCTTGAAGCAACAGTAGACACTCTCAGCCAAACCAGTGAAGCCCCTATCCAAGGCTTCCTGTTTCAAGAATCAAGAGAGAAGCAGATAAACAGAGCTAAATGGCTCGGAATTAAAGACTTTTGTGTTTGTGTCTTTCTGATTAATTTGGTATGGTGCCCAGAGTGTTCACCAATGTACAGAAGGACGGTGCCAGGGGATTCCAGAAGCTATACCCACTTCAATTAGATGTAGCGACATGTCACATGTGAAGAAAAATTAACCTTATAATAAATAAAGGAAGCTAGGTCAATTACATACAGATTAAATAATACCCAAACATATATTTCTGAATTCACTAAACTTTGCAGTAGGGAGGGAAAAAAAAAAAAAAACATACCTTCTTCTTTTGCATATGTTTTAAAATTTCTAATGTTTGCTTAATTTCAGGAATCTGATTTTTTAACCTGTAAAGGAAAAAAAAAAAAGAAAAATGGATTGAATCATTTTTCAAAAATAAATAATTTTGCTTACAGAGAAGTGAGCGGTACAGAAAATAATTATTTTTTATGTAAATTTTTTTACCTAACATTTTTGCATGGATTTACACATTCATGACTAAATCCAGGTTTACTACGTATACCAAACTGTAAAATGTACTGGGTTCAGCCAGGAATACTTATTTGCATGGTTGCAGGTCTTTTTACTGCAGGGTCTCAAAAAAAATAAATATAGAAGAATAAGCGAATTTTTATTTACTATTGGTTTTGTTAGATGCAGCAGTCTGCATAGTATTATCACAGTGTTGCACGCATAAACCAAACCAGTGCGATGGATGCAGGGCCATGTTTAATAGTTGGACACTGAGCAAGCATTTGCTTGGGCCCCCTGGACCCT
Organism: Pelobates fuscus; assembly: GCF_036172605.1. Lineage (NCBI taxonomy): Eukaryota > Metazoa > Chordata > Amphibia > Anura > Pelobatidae > Pelobates > Pelobates fuscus. Next base: position 84,757,062 of record NC_086325.1, on the reverse strand, counting down.
GCCATGCAATCACGCCCTCCACTGCAATGCAGTGACGGAACTAAAGAAGAAAGGGCTCTGTTGCAAGACTTTTTTTGTGCCCCGCCATTACAAGGTTGGCCAAAAGGCCAACTCCAACAATGCAACTCATGCAACTCCAACAATGCTTTGACAGCTGGGGCTCTACCATTTCCCCATGCTTGCAGGGTTGTATTTAGCACTGAGCAGTGTTTGAATGTAAGCATGTTTTTGTATGCATGTAGGGGTGTGTTTGCGTTTGAATGCAAATATACATTTATGTGTTGTGTTCGTTTTTGAATGCAGGGGTGTGTTTATATTTAATTTTGGTCTTTAACACCAAGGTGTGTTTGTTTGAAGAGTTAACATTTCAATGCAGGAGTGTGTTTGTATGTAGTGTTGAAGTTTGAATTCAGGGGTGTATTTATGTGTAGTGTTGGTGTTTGAATGCTGACATGTATACACATACACTGCGATACAAATGCAGATATACAGTCACACACTGACAGATACATACGCACAGATACACAGACACAAAGATACACACACTGACACACATGCAAATACACACAATGACACATACACATTAGGGGTGGTTAGTAAGACAGGGTTAGGGAGGCTAGAGGGACACACAGAATTAAAATATATTTTGCTTTGCCCCCCTCCGGATTACCTTCTGTTCAAGCAGAGGAGGCAGTTAATTTCATGGTGGTCCAGTGTGCAGCTGGGGCTGCCGCGCAGTTCCGGCGCACTGTGATGTCTGAGCGCAGGCTGGGAACCAGGCTGCTCTGACACTCACAGTGCTCCAGAACCACATGAGAGTGCGGCACCTCCAGCAGCACACTGGACCACCAGGGAGTCGATTTTTAACAGCTGGCAGGGAGATCTTTTGATCTTCCTGCTAGCTCAAGGAAGGAAGCTCAACCAGAAACGGAGACTATTGCATCCGGCTCTGGCAACACCCCCCTCCCCCGCCTTATAATTCAGGCTATTGGCAGATTTGGCACAGTGAGGGATCAATGCTCCCTTGCGGCACCGAACAGTCTGACAGCCCGAATATATTGGTGAATGTGGTGCCCTGGGCCCCCTTAGTGTGCAGGCCCGCTGCCCGCAACAATTTAATTTTAGGATCGGTGATCCTAAAATAATTTTTTGTGTATTGAGGGCACACAGGGCAGCTGCTTTGTGCTCCCTGGGGGTAACTGGGCCCGGGGCAGCTGCCCAATTTGCCCCACGTTATAGACTGCCCTGAAAGGATGCAAACTTTTAGAAATTTGCCAACACATACATACTTTTTTCAATTGGAGTGTGCTTTTTAAAAGGACACGAGTCACCAAAACAACTTTAGCTTAATGAAGTAGTTTTGGTGTATAGATCATTCCCCTACAGTCTCACTGCTCAATTATTTGCCAAAGTTCAACCACTTTGTTTATGTAACCCTAATCACACCTCCCAGTATGTAGTGTGCACAGCTTCCCTAAACACATCCTTTAAATAGATCTAATGTTTAAACTTCCTTTATAACAAATTATGTTTCATTTTGAATCTCTAATCTCCTGTTAATAGCCTTCTAGACCTGCAGTGTGTGGTTAAAGTTTAATTTACAGAGCACATAAACACTTGTAAAACAAAAACATTTTGTTTTCATTCAGGGTGAAACTCCTAAAATAGCAGAGAATTGAGCAGTGAGATGTCAGACATAATTTCTATGTCTTCAGTAAGCCAACGTTGTTTTTGTGACTGTAGTGTTCCGTTAAGGAGGCACAATAAGAAAGACATCAGAATAATCAAAATACAGAACAAACAAATGTTATCATTACACCATGGAAAAATATTTTCATTTAAAAAAAATAATCAAATGGAAACATGAAATACCTTCTTTTTCTCTGAGAAAGATTTACTTCCATAAACTTATATTTCTGATACTGCTCATCCAATTTCTTGAGGACGGTATCTGCTGTCTCATTTCCAGGTTTCTTCATAAAAGCCTCAACATCTTCCTGCATATAAGAATAAGGTGCAGAAATCAAATCAGTTAACTTCAACTGTTCAATGGATCTTTACATTCCAAACACTAGTGTTCCTTTAAGGCAGTTTCCTTGGTTTAGGCAAAGAGTGTGTGCAGCCCAAACATATCTTTAAAAGGAACCATAAATAATTAATACAAAATTAATATTTTATAAAGAGAAAATATAAAAGCTTGGATCATTCTTTTGTGGTCATTACTGAAAATGTAGGGTTCACTTATGTACCTTATACTGCTAACTATACATAAAAGCACAGTGGATCTTGAAAATATTGAACTAGGGCTTAATATATATGCTACTAGTCAGGCCTTAGAGAGGACCTCTCTCCCCAAACCCTCATGCACTGTGGAAAGAGCATGACATTTCATCTATACACTGTGCAAATTGTGGTGGCAAATGTAACAATCAGGAGAAACACCTATTTTAAAACTATATCTGTCTCCCACCTGTCAATCAGCTCTTCGGCACATGCCGAAGATTTGACAGGGAGAGCAGAAGAGACCTCCCACAGGCAGTGCTTCTGTTCTCCACCCGTAGCAACCACAGCACAAGCATGGTGGTGTCTATGGTAACGTCCTAGCCAGTGTTGCTAGCGCTGGCTGGGGCGTATAGGAATGGGGAACCCCGAACAGGTCATTGTCATGGAGAAGGTTTGCAGGGCAAATAGGTGAAGACCACAGGAGTAGCACGAGTGGACCAGAGATAAATGTTACAGAAGTACTCTACTCGCCAGTGGAAACATTGAGCACTGATTACATTTACTGGCATAATTATATTTAATCTGTCAGAACCCTGCTTCTTTACATCGTAATGTAGTCATGTTGGCATGAGCTGGTGATAAATGTGGACATTTCAAATTAATGCAGAAGACAACTTTTAATGAAATTACTCCTTTTTAAAATTATTTTTACTATACAAGTAGAAGACAAAGTGGAAAGGTCACAGATTAGTTCAGATTGAAGATGTGAAAGCAGAGGTTGCTTTACTGGTACATTTCAATTCTGTACGTCTTCAGCTAATGTACAAACTACATTTAAAAAGAGTTAAATACAGTGGTATGAATCTCACTCAGTTAGATGCTATATTAGAGGAATACTACAGTGTTAACCCCTACTTGTTTAAAAGATAGTTTTTGACAACTTTACTCCCTCACTGCCACACCGGTTTTAAATTGTCAAGATTGATGATCTCAGAAACCCAATACTTCCCTACTGGCAAGCATGGTGTGGCTAGTGTGCCCGCATAGCAAAATGCTGCACCAATCATATGCGCTCTATGAGCATTTGATTAAATAATGGAATCAGTTGGTTTTTCAGCAGAAGCACCTTCAGAGGATGTCAGGAAGACAGACAATAAATGTGGTTTAACACTGCAAACATCACAGTATCTACTGCAACGACAATGTATTAGATTATAGGGTTACAATTAAAAGCTCATTGCATCCTGACCAATTCACTAAGATGAAGTGTTCTGGGCGCCTATAGTTTTTAAAGGGACTTTATAGACACGGAGACCACTTCAACTCATCGAAGTGGTCTGGGTGCAATGTCCCTGTCCTCTTAACCTTGCAATGGTAATTACTGCAGTTTCCTAGGAACTCCATTAACTACCTTGCAGGATTAAGACTGCCTCCAGCAGCACTTCCAGGTGGCGAGGCAACTTTTGGTTGCCTGATGCTGGACGTTCACACGCGCTACATGAGGAAATCCAGAAGCAGTCAATTCTCTATAGGAAAGAATTACAGCAATGTTTTCCTACTGGGTGGAACTGATGAATCTACGCATTAGCACCCACATCGGATGACAGAGAGGGCAGAGTTCCACTGGCACTGGAATTGGGCAAGTACAGTAAGGGTATTTTAACTCTTACTAAGCAGGGGGAGGAGCTAATGTGCTAGGAATAAAATGTTGTATTCCTAGCACTACAGCATCTCTTTAACCCCTTAAGGACACATGACATGTTATGATTCCCTTTTATTCCAGAAGTTTGGTCCTTAAGGGGTTAAAGATTTTACCATTATTAACATGCAGCTATTCTAAAGCCATGGGTTCTAAACATGTATCCATCACAAGTAGAACAATGCCTGGGCCATTACCACCTCCTAAACATGGAAATTACACTTTTTTATTTTAAAATGCTTACATACATTTTGGCCAGCCATTGTGCAGCACTGTGACATAATGTGGGGCTTGATATTTATAAATAGTGAAGGCCTGCACATACCATTGGGGCTGCCTGTCAGCGGTTTTAACAATGCACAGATTGGACAGATCTCCACAGCAGAGAACACACGGCACGTGTGTGGGTGTAATTATTTTAAATAATGTTGGCTGGTATGAGACGGTTTGGGGTGTGAGAGACGGTTTGGGGTGTGACAGACAGTCTGGCTGATGCGGCCACGAGCTTCCCTGGGAGGCATGGCACCGCCTCAGTAACCATGATGACATCCCTCCACGCTGGGCCTCTCTCGGGCCATTTTAAGGGCCATGTATGGACACCCCCCGGCGGCCTGAGGGGAGAGCGCGCACGCAGCGTACATCTTACCACAAACACCGCCTCGGGAATGCCGAGATGCTCCCGCTTAACTCCGGTTACCCCGCCGCTCTCACCGGTCGCCGCCATCTTGGGAGCTGTACGTGCCCGTGCGTCGCAATCCTTATTACCACGGCCTCGCTTACTGGGCGAGCTGGCCGAGGAGCGCTGCGATTGGCTGGCGGGACTGCTCGAGGGGGGACAAAAACAAAAAGAGGAGGGCGTGTCGGTGGGCGTGGCCTCGCGCGACCGTTTGCATGAAGCGTATTCAAATGGCGTGACCAGCGCGCTGCCCAGTGTCGGCACTCAGTGCCTGGCAGCCGGCTGGGTCCGGCTCTATATATACAGCTCTATATATTGTCACAATTAAAGGGACACTATAGTGACCACAACAATTACAGCTTAAAGCAGGGCCGCCACCAGAAATTTTGGGGCCCCTAACTCAGCTCAGGGTCTGGGGCCCGCCTCCAATCCCGCCCACGGGGTCCGCCTCCAAATCCCGCCCACAGGAATATACACAGACACAAAAACACACACTGATACAAAAGGACACAGACACACACACAAAAATTCATACTAACAGACACACATACTGAAACAGAAATACACGCATATAGGCATACGTACTGACACACACATACTGAGACATACACACATATACAGACACACAGGCATACATAGTGACAGATAGAAACATACTAACATACATACAGACACACATGCATGAGGACTTACACATACATACACCGACATTACATACATACACACAGACATACATTAATTCATACTGGCATACATACATATAGACATACTGACATACAGAAGAAAATAAAATGTTACTTGCGCTTTCTCCTTAATCCCTATGTATATTTAGACAAATGGAGGTATATCCCAAAACTACATAGGGATTAAGGAGAAAGCGCAAGTAACATTTTCTTTTCTTTGGTTTTTACTATATATTGCGGCTGATGTGTATTGTAGTCCTTCCTGCTGGCCCAGCAGTAATGGGACTAAGCGCAGGACTTCTCTTTTTGTATTTGTATATACTGACATACACACACAGACAGTCACAGACATACTGACATACGTACAGACATTCTGACATACACACAGACATACTGACATACGTACAGACATTCTAACATACACACAGACATTCGGACATACACACAGACATACTGACATACGTACAGACATTCTGACATACACACAGACATTCTGACACACACACAGACATTCTGACATACACACAGACATTCTGACATACACACAGACATACTGACATACACACAGACATTCTGACATACACACAGACATTCTGACATACACACAGACATTCTGACATACACACAGACATACTGACATACGTACTGACATACACACAGACATACTGACATACACACAGACATACTGACATACACACAGACATACTGACATACACACAGACATACTGACATACACACAGACATACTGACATACACACAGACATACTGACATACACACAGACATACTGACATACACACAGACATACTGACATACGTACTGACATACACAGACATTCTGACATACACACAGACATACTGACATACGTACTGACATACACAGACATTCTGACATACACACAGACATACTGACATACACACAGACATTCTGACATACACACAGACATACTGACACACACACAGACATTCTGACATACACACAGACATTCTGACATACACACAGACATACTGACATACGTACTGACATACACAGACATTCTGACATACACACAGACATACTGACATACGTACTGACATACACAGACATTCTGACATACACACAGACATACTGACATACACACAGACATTCTGACATACACACAGACATACTGACACACACACAGACATTCTGACATACACACAGACATACTGACATACACACAGACATACTGACATACGTACTGACATACACAGACATTCTGACATACACACAGACATACTGACATACGTACTGACATACACAGACATTCTGACATACACACAGACATACTGACATACACACAGACATACTGACATACACACAGACATTCTGACATACACACAGACATACTGACACACACACAGACATACTGACATACACACAGACATACTGACATACACACAGACATACTGACATACACACAGACATACTGACATACGTACTGACATACACAGACATTCTGACATACACACAGATATACTGACATACGTACTGACATACACAGACATTCTGACATACACACAGATATACTGACATACGTACTGACATACACACAGACATTCTGACTGACATACTGACATACACACAGACATACTGACATACATACAGACATACATACAGACATTCTGACATACACACAGACATTCTGACATACACACAGACATACATACATACAGACATACTGACATACACACAGACATTCTGACATACACACAGACATTCTGACATACACACAGACATACTGACATACACACAGACATTCTGACATACACACAGACATACTGACATACACACAGACATACTGACATACGTACTGACATACACAGACATTCTGACATACACACAGACATACTGACATACGCAGACATTCTGACATACACACAGACATACTGACATACACACAGACATTCTGACTGACATACTGACATACTGACATACACACAGACATACTGACATACATACAGACATTCTGACATACATACTGACATACACACAGACATTCTGACATACACACAGACATTCTGACATACACACAGACATACATACTGACATACATACATGCATTCTGACATACACACAGACATTCTAACATACAAACAGACATTCTAACATACACACAGACATACTGACATACACACAGACATTCTGACATACACACAGACATTCTAACATACATACAGACATTCTAACATACACACAGACATTCTGACATACACACAGACATTCTAACATACACACAGACATTCTAACATACATACTGACATACACACAGACATACATACATACAGACATACTGACATACATACAGACATTCTGACATACATGCATTCTGACATACACACAGACATTCTAACATACAAACAGACATTCTAACATACACACAGACATTCTAACAGACATACTGACATACACACAGACATTCTGACATACACACAGACATTCTAACATACACACAGACATTCTGACATACACACAGACATTCTAACATACACACAGACATTCTAACATACATACAGACATACATACATTCTGACATACACACACAAATACATTTTTCTTACCTTTTCTTGCAGGTGGAAGGCTGTGGCTGATGGGAGTCGGCGTGGCTCCTGCGGGCTGCTGCCTGTCTTTCTTGCCTCCCGCGCGGAGGGGAGGGAGCTGGGAGGAAGTGAGGGCCACTTCCTCCCAGCAGTACTTTGCGGTTGGGATTTTTTTTTAAAGGGGCCCGGTCGCGCTATTGCACGGCCGCAGCGCTGACCGGGCCCCTGAAGATACAGGGCCCATCGGGTGGCCCTAAGTGAGTGGGCCACCCGATGGGCCCCATCAGCATGCGCTACACGTGGGGCCCGGGCGGCCGGGCCCCCCAGGGCCGCCGGGCCCGTGACAACCGTTACGGTTGTCACCCCCTGATTGGGGCCCTGGCTTAAAGGGACACTCCAGGCACCCAGACCACTTCTGCCCATTGGAGTGGTCTGGGTGCCAACTCCCACTACTCCTAACCCTGCAAGTGTAATTATTGCAGTTTTTTATAAACTGCAATAATTACCTTGCAGGGTTAACTCCACCTCTAGAGGCTGTCTATTAGACAGCCACTAGAGGGAACTTCCTGGTTTCTAGCACAGGAAACCTGTGCTAGAGCGTCGCTGGATGTCCTCACGCTGTGTGAGGACCTCCAGCGTCGCTCAAATCCCCATAGGAAAGCATTGAAATTCGTTTTCAATGCTTTCCTATGGGGAGACGTAATGCCGCGCATGCGCATTAGGTCTCCTGGGCCGGTGGGCGGGATCAGTCTCGGCCGACGGAAGAACAGGGAGGAGCGTCGCGGAGGAGGAGACAGCGACGAGGGACATCGTCGCTGCCTCACAGGGGCGGGCTGGGCCGGGGGGCAGGGAGGCAATTGCCCCCCAGGCCGCCCTAAATAATTAGAAAAATGGCCACTGCAGGGCCGGTCCTGGGCGCCAGGAGGAGGGGGTGCCGCGCGGAGCAGGCTGATAGCCTGTCACAGGGAGCCCAGCAAGTGGCCAGCTGGCCACTTACGGTGCCCCAGTAGCAAGGCAGAGTAGGCACCTGCGTGTCCCAGGTGGCAGGTGCCTACTCTGCAGCAATATACCGTCCGGTGTTCACTGAGGAAGGAGGCACGCGGCGGTGAGGGAGCTCTGCTGATGATCTTCCTGCTCCCTCGCGCGCCCTCTCTGGTGATGCCGGGAGCCGGAATATGACGTCATTCCGGCCCCGCATCACTAAACTGCGCGAGGGAGCAGAGAGGAGCAGGAATATCATGGAAGTCACTGGACCCCGGGGAAAGGACCCAGAGGACTCCTAAAGGTAGGAGCAACAAGAAATAAAATACATTTGTGAGTGTGTGTGTGAAAGTAAGTGTGTGTGTGTGTGTGTGTGTGTGTGTCTGGAAGTGTGTGTGTGTCTGGAAGTGTGTGTGTATGTGTCTGTAAGTGTGTGTGTGTGTGTGTGTGTGTGCCTGGAAGTGTGTGTGTGTGTGTGTGTGTGGAAGTGTGTGTGTGTGTCTGGAAGTGTGTGTGTGTCTGGAAGTGTGTGTGTGTGTGTGTCTGGAAGTGTGTGTGTGTGTGTGTCTGGAAGTGTGTGTGTGTGTGTGTGTCTGGAAGTGTGTGTGTGTGTGTGTCTGGAAGTGTTTGTGTGTCTGGAAGTGAGTGTGTGTGTGTCTGGAAGTGTGTGTGTGTGTCTGGAAGTGTGTGTGTGTGTGTGTGTGTGTGTGTGTCTGGAAGTGTGTGTGTGTCTGTGTGTGTGTGTGTGTCTGGAAGTGTGTGTGTGTCTGGAAGTGTGTGTGTGTCAGGAAGTGTGTGTGTTTGTGTCAGGAACTGTGTGTGTGTGGAAGTGTGTGTGTGTGTGTCTGGAAGTGTGTGCGTGTCTGGAAATGTGTGTGTCTGGAAGTGTGTGTGTGTGTCTGGAAGTGTGTGTGTGTGTGTGTGTGTCTGGAAGTGTGTGTGTGTGTGTGTCTGGAAGTGTGTGTGTTTGTGGAAGTGTGTGTGTGTCTGGAAGTGTTTGTGTGTGTCTGTCAGGTCCGTCTTTCCGCATGGGGCCCTACCGCGCTTCCCAGCATGCCTGGCCAACAGGGGAGATCCTTTGATCTCCCCTGCCGGCCAACAGAGAGGTGGCCTTGTTTTCTGGCCTTGTGCCGGTGAGGGAGATCTCAATTCAATCGGGGAGAGAGGTAGCTGCCTAGGACCCAGGGCTGCAGGAGAGTCCGACCTGTAAGGCAGATCGTTCCTCCCGCAAGCAGGCTGTGTGGAGCGTTGCAGCGCATTACCATTGCAATGCTCCACACAGCATTCTGCGCGCAGGAGGACAGGAGACAGCCTGCAGCCAGACAAGCTGCAGGCTGTACAGAATTCACACTAGGGCTGGCTGTGTCCCAACCTCTTTCACCAAAGGTAAGAAGAAGGGTGGGGGGACATATAGATTTTATTTAACGTATAGTAGTATTAAAAAAACAAAAAACATTTGCTACCTGCACCCCTCAAACACACACACAGCACCCAACACACATATATTACTCCACACACACGCAGCACCCCACTCACATAGCACTCCACACACACGCAGCACCCCACTCACATAGTGCACTGCAAACCCCCCACACACAAAAGTGCTCTGCTTTGCCCGGGGGCCCATAATGCTGTTAAGATGGCACTGGTGTCTGTCAGTGTGTGTGTGTGTGTGTGTGTGTGTGTCAGCAAGTGTGTCTGTCAAGTAAGTGTCTGTCAGTGAATGTGTGTGTGTGTCTGCCTGTCAGTGAGTGTCTGTCAGGGTTTGTGTGTGTATGTTATTGAGAGTGAGTGCCAGTGTGTCTGTCATAAGGGCCAGCCTTTGAGGTATGCAAGCTGTGGGGTCATGTAGGGCGCAATAACAACAGAGGCGCCCGGCGGCCAACACAGCTCACAAGTTTTGGACACCAGCATATTTAATTTAAACGATTCCCTGGTGGTCCATTGGTGCGCACCAGCAGTAGGTGCAGTCAGATCATATCCCTTGTGGTTCCGGTGCTCAGTTAGTGAGTCAGAGCACAGGCTCAGAGATTCTTAGCCTGCGCTCTAACAACATTGAAAGTCGGAGCCGCGAAGGAGTGGGTATGGCAAAGAGCTACTAATTAGCATAATATCAATATCCGTTATAAAACCAGGAAAAGGTGCCATGGATGGTGAGCTGATTCAGGGGTGCAATGGGCCACTTGACTGGATTTGCCCCCCAGGCCTGAGGCTGCCAGCCCTCCCCTGCTGCCTCAGGTAAATGACTGAAGGGGTTTTCACCCCTTCAGTAACCGGGGATTGGTGGGTGGGAGGGAGAGGGACCCTCCAGTGCCAGGAAAACTGATTGTTTTCCTGGCACTGGAGTTTCCCTTTAATATAGCTGTTTGTGGTTAGTATAGTCCATCTCTGCAGACTTTATAAGGTAATATTTTACATAACTGCCTAGGGACACCTCAGACGGCCACTAGAGGTACTTCCAGGGTCCACGCTCAGCATGGAGGCGCTGAACGATCCCTGCAGAGATGAGATGCTGATTTGAGCATTGTGACGTTTTACAGTGCATGCGCAGTAGCCTCACAACGCTTTCTATAGGAAAGCATTAGATTGGCCGAGATCATCAAGTTTGATCGTCTCCGCCACGGGGCAGGAAGAGGGGGCCAGAAACCTAAATAGTGTTATTACAGCTCTAGTCAGAGGGATACATTGTTTGTATTCCTGTCATTATAGTGTTCCTTTAAATATGTCACTGAATATTCACAATTTAAAAAAAAGGAAATCACATTTTCTTACTGGTCCATGTAAATTTATGTTTAAGGAAATTATGAAATACTGTCTTAACCATATTATTTTAAGACAAACATTGATATGGGATCAACAATACTCCACTGTTTGTATGTTGGGTTTGGGATTATATTTTGTGGGCAATAAGGAAGCATGGCCCCTTGCAAAATCCTTTTGTGGTCATTTTTGGCACACACATTTGCTCTCCTAAACACGCACATGCTCAGACCCATGTTAAAGCACAAAAATTCACAAATACGAACCAACGTGCACACACATATCGGAACATACACCACCACCACACACTCAGGGTTATTCGCTAAAGAAAGAATTCAAAGTGAATTTCAGGTGAAAATAGCTGGAAAGATTTTGAGTAAGCTACACTTACAGCACATTCTTGTTCCAGTTACATTTAAAATTCACTTTTAATTCTCACTTTAGTAAATAATCCTATCAGGTGCCCTCTTTATTATCAAATACTATGTTCATACTGGATTGCTGAAATTGCTGTACATGAAGTTTAATTTCCACATAATCCGTGTAAATGCAAAAAGGGTACTAAGGTAAAATGCACATAAACAGCCCCAGGAGGGCAGAGGTTAATAATCAGGGTTGGCAAAAGCAGGACACTTGGAAACTAAGTCCACACCATGAACATACAGTGCAACTTTGGAAATTGAGAGACTCCAGGAAGAGTTGAAACGCGTCTGATGACTTTTTCTTGCGGCATTGAGGAAGACTCCAGGAGGAGTCGAAACGCATCTGCTGACTTTTTCTTGGGGAGCATTGAGGAAGACTCCAGGACGAGTCGAAATGTGTCTGCTGACTTTTATTATTTCTTTCTGCAGTGACTTACATTTGTTATTTACTCGCTGCTTTTTGTCCCGATATGGTTATTAACCCAGAGTTATATTTTTCAACTATAATAAAGTTTTTCTACATTTACCTGGAGCCTCCACTTTCAGTATTTCCATCACAGAGGAAAGAAATACACATCTTTAAGCCTGTATAGGCACGCTGGAGCGCATTATATAGAGCCTTTGTGAGTTATATTCCACCATTTTACTTTGTTCTTTTATCTGTATATACAGAAAGCACTGTGTTATTATCTTTTATATTTTAAATCTTCCTGTCCATTTGCTACACAGGGATAGGTATTTATATTTTATGTTCCTGTGCCTAAAGTGTACATTTTTATTCTGTGTCAACTTTGGGCACCTGTTCTAAAGAAGGATACTATGACACCAGAAAATGTGCAGAGGCTGGCTATAATTGTAATAAAAGGAAAGGAACCTCTTAGCTATGATCAAAGATTAACCCCTTAACGACGAGTGACGGACAAGGTCCGTCACTCAGGGGAATGCGTTAATGACGAGTGACGGACCTCGTCCGTCACCCGTTAAAATTAACCCCAGATCGCCGCAATTGCGGCGATCGTGGGGTTAATGGTGCTCCGGTCTGCCTCTGCATTAGAGGCAGACCGGGAGCACCGGATCCGGCTGCCCCAATCCTGCCCCCTGCTGGAAAAAAAATAAAGTTTATTTAAAATCCCACCCCCCTTTACCCCCCCCTTACCCATTTTAATAAAAAATTAACCCCTTCCCTGCCAATTGATCACTGACTGCAGTGATCAATTGGCAGGGATTGCATTTTACTATGATCTGATTTTTTTTTTTTAACCCCTGAGGGTTAATTCTTTTTTTTTTTTTAACCCTCAGGGGTTCAATTTATTTTATTAATTAATTTAAATATTTTAAAATTATAAATTTAGCTAGCTGGGGAGGGTGGAAGTTAGTGGGGAATTGGGGGATTTAGTATTAGGCTAACTAGGGGTTAACGTTAAAAAAGTTTAAAAATAAGCTTTAAAAAGTTAAAAAATTAAGTTCAAAAAAAGTTTTAATAACGTTTAAGTATAAAATTAGAAAAAATAAACCCTTTACCCAGTCCAAATAAAAATTAACCCGTTCCCTGCCAGTCGATCACTGCCTACAGTGATCAAAATACAGATCACAGTATTATACTGTGATCTAATTTATTTTTAACCCCTGACGATTAACTTTTATTTATTTTTAACCCTCAGGGGTTAAATTTATTTAATTAACTAATTTAAATATTGTATAATTAAATATTTTGCTAGCTGGGGTGGGTGGGAGTTATGGGAAAATGGGGAATTTACTGTTAGTGCTGCTTACTACTAGTTAGGGGTTAACGTAAAAAAAAAGCTTAGAATAATGTTAAATCTGTAAAAAAAAGTTTTACGAAAGTTTAGGACACTTAAAAAAAATTAATAAGCAAAACAAAAGTTTAAAAAATAGTTTTGGGGGGCGGGGCCGGACCGCCTGGCCGGACGGTCGCAGGCAAGAGAAGCTCCTGCTACATGACTCAAAAAACACTAAAAACCTACATTTCTCGCCAGAAAAACTGACCGACAGCAACACTGACCAGAGCAGAAGGCCGGCTGAGACCAGGGAGAGGCTGGCTTACCAAGCTGCAGTCCCCTGGAGGAGAATACTCCGTGGTCCCATCTGGGGCCTTCTCCGGCGGTGAGTGGGGCGGACGGCCGCCGCCCCACTATCCTGCCATACAGCGCCTAGCCTGGGGCCTGAACCTGGGCGGACCCGGCCCTGTTTCCCCCCCCCCATGGACCGGGGGGGTGATCCCGGTCCCCACCCGGAGATCTGACCACCGGAGCTCAAAGGTACCGCTACCACAATCGAGGGCCCGACTACATCACCTAAGATGGCGGCTGCCGCGTGCGCCGGAGTCCTCAGAGGGGCCTACCTGTCAGCGGAGCCCGAAACACTCAGCGTGACCGACAAGCACGGGCTCATGGGACCAGAGGAACTGGTGGCTCTGCCTCATCGCTGCCCAACAGGCAACCTCAAACCTGCACACGCCACGAGACAGGCGAGCAGCAGCGGAGGCCTAAACGGAAGCCTGCCTCAAGTTACACACACCGCCCGACCCACAGTTAACAACAACCCTACGACAGCCAGGAAAGATGGCGGAGAATCGCACTGCCCGTATTCCGGCACAGAATGGCGAAACTACAAATGCAGAAGTAACAAAGAGCAGGAGAGCAGCCATACCCCGGATAAAAGACCCACCTCAACGACTCCCATCATGCCCAGAGATCTACCGCACCGAACCCCCACCGCAAGACTCTGAACTGGCCACAGTGAGACCTGCTGGCGACAAGCACTTGGTGATCATAGGACTCTGGGCACAACGCTAAGCCCACTAATAGGCGCACATAATCTGCAGCCGGTGGACTCCCTCTGGGTGGTAATACCCTCATTTATCCTGTATCTAAATTCGCCTGCAAGGCTAAGTCCCAATGCATATGTGTGTACAGTCTGTTTTTAGCTAGTCTAAGTTTAATTTTGTCACTATCTAGAGTCGGAATTGTATGTGTATGACTACTGGATCAGGCAGACTACAACTGTGCATATTGCATATTGTGACTAACAAGCGTCTAGTTTACTTGAAAATAGCACATATACGCAATCTTGAGAACTTCAGCCTACATTTAAGTGTAACTAAATCTGACATACTCACTACTAGCATAGCATGCTTAATGTAAAATGCTAAATATACACATTCTGTTGTTTTCATGTCCTTTTTTAAAAAAACAAAACAATTTGTGTTGTTTAACCTAACATGGGCAGCAACTGATAATTCTACTGCAAAACTATCTTCCTGTTTTTTTCTCTTGATGTTAATAGAATCTCAACTTATACAATGCCTAACCAGCGTGATTTAAGCGTGTTCATATGTATGTATAAAAAAAAAAAATAGTGCACCGTACTACTATACCCTAAGGCTCTTTATGCTATGTGATCTTTGTTTTGAAATACGCACGTGGATTGCCTTTGGGGTACCAAGTGCCTGTATGTTACCCTCATGTGCACTGCAAAAATAAAGAATTAAAAAAAAAAAAAAAAAAAAAATAGTTTTAAAAAGTAAAAAAAAGTTTTAAAAAGTAAAAAAATACGTTTAATAACGCTCTTTACCACTACACCTGGTACAAGCTAGCGGAAAAATGATCCCACGCTAAGGTTCAAAATATGCCTTTTGAAATACCCTGGGATGTCTTCTTTAAGAAATGGTATGGCTTTATGGGGTATTTGGTTTATATAGCCTGGTAAAATACTCTAAAATGGGACATGGGCACAGCGTAAAAATTCAAAGTTTGAAAAAAAATTGAATGGCTGTGTCCCAAATGTGCCCCTCCGATGTCCACATATACCTGGCAAAGGTACATACGGAGGTATTTTTGTACTCAGCAGACATAGCTGTGCAACATATGAAGTATTATACAGTAGTAGTACACATATGGTTTGCAAAATATACTGTGAAAACTCACTTTGTGTGTCAAAAAGGCAGAAAAAAACACTTATAACCACTACACCTGGTACACGCTAGCGGAAAAATGATCCCACGCTAAGGTTCAAAATATGCCTTTTGAAACACCCTGGGGTGTCTACTTTAAGAAATGGTAGGCCTTTGTGGGGTAGTTTGAATTTAAAACCTGCAAAGATGCTTGGAAATTGCACATAGGCCCGGCGTCAAAATTCAAAGTTGGGTCAAAACTGATATGGCTTGGTCTCCTATATGGCCCTGTAGCTTCACAAAATAGTGCCATAGACATACAATGGGGGTGTCCTTTTACTCAGAAGACTTAGCTGAGCATAATTTGGGGGGTTTGAACTTAGTGGCACACATGAAATATACAAAATGCCCAGCAAAAATGCAATCCGTATGTAAAAAATGCACAACATTATTTTTTACCACATAATTTGGCATGTAATGGTAAAAAATGGGGGCATGTTAAGGCACAATATGCACCTTATGAGATACCCTGGAGTGTCTACTTTTACAAATGGTAGGCCTTTGTGGGTTTTTTTTTAACAGTCAAACTGTTATAATACGCCAAATGGAAGCATAGGCTCATTAAATCCGTCTCTCAAAATTCTACTGTGAATACTGAAAAGGACAGGTCTCCTATATGGCACTGTAGCTTCACAAAATAGTGCCAAAGACATACAATGGGGGTACCGTTGTACTCAGCAGAAGTAACTGAACACATAATAAAACTTTGTACAGGAATAGCACACACCAACTTTACAAAATACACATGAGAAGTTCTTTGTTATAAGTTTGTGTGCGAAAACCCCCCAAAAACACAATTTGACTCCAATATTTAGCAGAGGTTGGCGGTAAAATGGCTACGTAGAAAGTGTCAAAACAACCTTAGGTAAATAGCCTGTGGTGTCTACTTTATATAAATATATACTTTTGTGTGGCAATTTTGTTTTCTTTTATGGCTATTAGGCTTACAAGACAAACATACCAAATTCTAAAATCGCTCCACATAAAAAGTTTATTTTACTCCTTGTGCTTTGTGACCTGTAACTACCAAAAAAAACTTAAAATCCCAGACACATTATATATTCTGTAATTCAGAACAACTAAATGAATTTATTTTTAATTACTTTCCTTAACCTGCACTAATTATGTACACATTATTATTGCAAAAACTGTAAAAAAAAAACACACAAAAATTCATTTTTTTCATATTTCTGTATTTTTTTTATAATAAATAAGCATTTATATATATATGTGTTACATCAAATTAAAGCCCTTTCTGTCCTTTAAAAAACGGTATATAATATGTGTCAGTGCAATAAATTAGTAAAATGCAAATTGCAGTTGAACACAAATAGCAAAAAATGCAAAAAATGCCGTTGTCATTAAGTGAAAGACAAGCTTCTGAAGCTCTGTCCTTACGGGGTTAAGACATGTAAATCAGTTTAGCTTAGAAAAAGGTAGCCTCAGAGGGGATATGATGGCATTACAAAAATATATTTAGGGCCAATACAAACCATTGTCCAGAAATCTGTTGATAAATAGGACCATGCATAGGACACATCTAGATCACACATTTAGACTGGAAGAAATTAGATTTAGGCTAAGGCAAAGGACAATGTTTTGTACAGTAAGAACGATAAGGATGTGGAAATTTCTGTCTGAAGAGGTGGTTTATCAGAGTCTGTACAGATGTTTAAACAGCAAATGGATTAATACTTCCAAAAACAAAATGTTCGGGGATGTAGTTTTAAATATGTGGGGTAACAGCGTCTTGATCCAAGAAGATATTTAACTGTCATTGTGGGGTCAGGAAGTGTGGTGGAATCTCGGTAAAAATAAATTTAGTAGGCCGAGATTACCACGTGGCATGTGTACGTGCATATGCTGACGTATCGGTCGGTTGGTTGCACGTGGCAAGATACGATCAGTAGTGTACGGAGCATGTGCGAGAATACAGGATGTAGTATTCCCCTCCTCCATTATGCTGGGCAAGCCATGCGGTCGAACAGGAAGTTAATTCTTATTTGTTTTGATTGGTTAAGAGAATGTGCGGGTGGAGCTTAATATGGGAGGAGTTATGTGCCTATATAAGGAGCCTGCACTATTGTCCGGGGCTCAGAACTTGTTGTATTTTGGTGACATTAGTCCCTCTGAGTCCCGATCGGTGAACCGAATAAAGAATCTCTTCCTTCCTGAAGAAACCTGTGTCCATCTCTCTGTGCTTGGCTTCCGTCAGTTTCTCCGGTATCATTTGGTGCATTGGCCGGGAAGCTCATCGTTCAACGGTAGCTGAGAAGCAGAGGCGTGAGACGGTCTATCTTTGCCCACGTTCTCTACGGCTGCACCCTTGAACTTCTGCGTGGACCTCCCTTTGTCTCGGCGCCACTGGTCTGTTGTCCAGGAGATCATCGGCCTCTACGTAGTAAGTGCTGGGGTGTCCCCGTCGATGAGTGTGAACTCAGGGTCAGGAATGAGGAGGTAAGACGACCGCTGTTTTAGACGGCGGACCCACTAGGGGTATACCGATTGTGCGGTAGGCCCATAAGGGGTTAATCTGTGTATGGAATCTGCCCCCTCTGTCGGAGGGAAGGAGCGAAGGCGCACCGCTCAATCGAACGCTCTTTAGTAAGACCGTTTGATTTGGTTTGGAGTCAGGCGGGGTTCTGTGTAAATAGCCCTAGCCGGACACCGGTGTCTTGTCTAGACTAGCGTTCTAGGGTGTACAATTTGTTCGCTAGGTCGGAGGGACCGGGAGACTAAGCGGCGTCTGTGTAAATTCGGTCCGCTAGCTCTCAACCTATCTTGGCTAAGTGGGAAGGCGTGTAAATTTGGAACCCACTAGACTATTGATAGAGTAGAAAGACTAAAAGGGTTCTGTTGTAAATTCCGCCCTCTAGTTCGCTATATGTGGTGCTTGGGCAGTGTGGCTAACCAAAACGGATGTAGATAGTTTTAGGTAGTCCATCAAGGTACTGGCCAATAGATTAGTTGGGATTGTATATGTGATAAAGATTGTTTAGTAATGTGTATATCTTGTTAGATAGCGTGAGCTCTGCCATCTAGCGAGAGTGTTAATAGTGTGTTGCTGTATTATAGTGCACGGTACCATAACCCTGTATATTTACTGACACTGTATATAAGTACTAATAACTGTCGTCTATTGCATGTTTAACACCATAACCACTAATAATTGTATTGTGACCTTAAATTGTACTTTGACCTATGCTAACTGTACTGTAACTGCTGTTTGTAAAAGACGATGTTACTGGGGTGTGTTATAGACGGGTAATTCATATATAGAGAATTATAGCGTGGGTGATGGTATAGTTTCGCCAAAGGGCATAATTTCGATTACTTAGTGACTGGTGTAACAGCTGTGTGTGTACGGGAATTCCCTGAGTGTTTTTATTGTGTTATTGTGTACGTTTCACTTGGTAACTGTACCATGTGGTGCTGTTGCCGGAAGAAACGGGTGTGACTGTTGAATAGAGCGTGTGTATAGCATTCGTTGTCAACGACGCTCCATTGATAAGTATGGGTGCGTCGGAGTTGACGATTTTGGATCCCTTAGGATGTATGGTAAAGAATTTTAAAAAGGGATTTACAGTATGTGATTTGGGGGTTAAAATGTCTCCTGCACGTTTGGTCACTTTGTGCACTAGGGAATGGCCTACTTTGGTTGCGGCATGGCCGCCACGTGGCAGTTTAGATCCAAATCTGGTACAGCGTGTACACGTGGCTGTATCAGGTAGGCCTGAACTTTACGTACAGTTTCCATACATTGATTGTTGGAGGCAGGCCGTAAACGACTCGCCAAGATGGATCCGGATATGCCACGAGGAGCAATGTCGCCTCATGGTGGCCAGGACTTGTTTGTCCACTAGGACCACGGTTAAGCCCATTTTGGACACGCCCCCTGAGTCCGAGATCCCTATGCCGTCCCCTTACTTTTCTGCAAGGGGAAGTGATACAAGTACAGGAAGTTCCACACCCCCTCCCCCGTTGTCCCCATCTTCCTCCTCCAGCTCAGAATCCACCCCACATCATACTAAACCTCCCCTTCCGGAACCAACCCCCGTTAAACCCACCCATCCTGATTTGGCGCCACTTCAAGCTTCCGGTCAGGCTTCCTCTAGCCCGGCTCGGAATATTTTATTCACCGGCCTTCCCTATAATAAAGCTTCTACATCCCCACGTCTTATTACCCCCCGACCGGAACCCCTAACCGACGCCCCTCCACGAAGCCCTATACTAACCCGACAACTGACTGGAACCCAAAAACCTAAACATTACCAGATGCCTCTTCGTTTGAATCCTGGGTCAGCCTACCTTAATGATTTAGGTCAAATGGTGTATGCTGACCCAGTCTTCGTATATGTCCCGTTCACGACTACCGATCTCTTGAATTGGAAGACCCACAATTCCTTGTATACTGAAAAGCCACAAGCCATGACCGACCTGTTCACCTCGATAGTCCAGACGCATAATCCAACTTGGGCTGATTGCCAGCAATTATTAATGACATTGTTTAACAACGAGGAGAGGACTAGGATAAACCAAGCGGCTATTAAAGCACTGGAGGAAGAAGCCCGTACTTTAAACCAAGCAAATCCAGCAGCATGGGCCGCAACTCATTATCCTAATGCTGATCCCGAATGGGATGTTAATGGCGCAGATATGGTTCAACTAAAAGCCTATAGAGACGCTATAATTGCTGGCATGAAAGCCGGAGGGAAGAAAGCCATAAATATGTCGAAGACGGTTGAGGTGATTCAGAAAAGTGATGAAGCGCCTAGTGTCTTTTATGACCGATTATTGGAGGCATACCGTTTGTATACCCCCTTTAATCCGGAAGACACTGAGAATTCCTGAATGGTAAACTCTGCCTTTGTCAGCCAAGCTTACGGAGATATTAAGCGCAAGCTACAGAAGTTAGAAGGGTTCGTAGGAATGTCCATCACCCAACTAATGGAGGTAGCAAATAAGGTGTATATGAATAGGGAATCAGAAAGTAAGAAAGAGGAAGAGCGCAAGATGCGTAAAAAGGCGGATATGCTAGTGGTAGCAATCGCAGGCATAGATAGACGGGGCCCAGATAGAGGCGATAGTAGGCGGAATAGGGAACCCCTGAGTAGGAATCAGTGCGCGTATTGTAGAGAAGAAGGGCATTGGAGAAGCGAGTGTCCAAAAAGAGAGCAATACGAGAGAGACCCACCCAGGGCAGGTTATGGAAACTTTAAAGGCAGAGCGAGAGGTAGAGGAGGTCCCGGAGGGAGTAATAGTAATAACAGAGGAAGTGTAAGAGAAGACAGATACTATCCCGCAGCGCAAAGGTCCCGCGATAGAGAAGATAGGGACTTTGTAGGATTGGCTGACATGGTCATGGAGAGCTATTGATACCAACCGGGCTCCATCCCCCTTGGTCGAGCGGAGCCTATGGTCGATGTATCAATAGGGGGAAAAAGGAGTGCATTCATGATCGACACTGGTGCTGAACATTCGGTGGTGACTGATCTAGTTGCTCCTCCATCTGGAAGAACTATTACCGTAATAGGAGCAACTGGAAGGAGTGCTGCAAAACCGGTTCTTAAAAGTCGACTCTGTACATTGGGAGGCCACGTAGTAAAACATCAATTCCTTTACATGCCTGAATGTCCAGTCCAATTGTTGGGACGTGATTTGCTATCCAAATTACAAGCGCAGATTACGTTCCTACCAAACGGAACAACATCCTTAAAGTTTAATGGACCTTCAGGTATTATGACATTATCCGTACCAAAGGAAGAAGAGTGGCGACTTTATACAGCGTTGACTAGCCAAAACCCTAAGAGTGATGAATCCTTATTCAACATACCAGGAGTTTGGGCACAGAACAACCCACCAGGACTGGCCCGCAATATTCCACCTATTAAAATCGAACTAAAACTTGGGGTTTATCCAGTGAGCCTAAGACAATATCACATCCCGCAGAAGGCTAAGAAGAACATCCAATCTTATCTGGATAAGTTCATACGGTATGGTATCCTAAAATTCTGTACTTCCCCCTGGAACACCCCATTGCTGCCTGTTCAAAAGCCCGGTACAGATGAGTATCGTCCTGTGCAGGACTTGAGAGCAGTCAATGATGCGGTTGTTAGTATACATCCAGTTGTGCCCAATCCGTATAACCTGCTTGCTTTAATTCCGGGCGGGGCTACCTATTTTACAGTCCTAGACCTCAAAGATGCCTTCTTTTGCCTTCGAATTGCCGCAGAAAGCCAATGTATCTTCGCTTTCCAATGGGAAAATGCTGTAACGGGCTCGAAACGCCAG
The DNA here is from genome assembly GCF_036172605.1 of Pelobates fuscus. Taxonomy (NCBI): domain Eukaryota; kingdom Metazoa; phylum Chordata; class Amphibia; order Anura; family Pelobatidae; genus Pelobates; species Pelobates fuscus. Next base: position 84,734,798 of record NC_086325.1, on the reverse strand, counting down.
ATGACTTGGACAAGACTGCCCCAAGGGTTTAAAAACTCACCGACCCTATTTGGTTCAGCTCTGAGTCAAGATCTACTGGATTTCAAGTCCATCCCAGGAGAGTGTGTATTATTACAATATGTAGACGACTTGTTGATAGCAGCAGTTACAAGAGAAATATGTCAGCAAGCAACACACGATCTACTACACATTCTTTGGAAGGCAGGATACAAGGTGTCTAGGAAGAAGGCTCAGTTGTGTCAGCCAACTGTCAAATATCTGGGATTCCATATCTCTGAAGGTCAAAGAATAATGGGGCCAGAGAGAAAAATGTGTGCCAAATACCAACACCCAAGAATAGAAGACAAGTGCGAGAGTTCTTGGGGGCAGCAGGCTTCTGTAGGATATGGATTCCCAGTTATGCGATATTGGCGAAACCTCTGTATGCAGCTATCAAGGGTACAGAACACGACCCCTTCCTATGGACTCAAGAACAGCAAACGGCATTTGAAGATGTGAAGAGGGCTTTGATGAGTGCCCCAGCATTAGGTCTACCTGATCACACACGACCATTCTACCTGTATGTACACGAGCAAAGAAGAATGGCTGTGGGAGTATTGACACAGTACTTGGGATCATGGCAAAGACCTGTTGCCTACATGTCTAAGCAACTGGACGCAGTGGCCAGCGGTCTTCCACCTTGTCTAAGAGCCGTAGCTGCAGCCGCCCTGCTGGTAGCTGAAGCCGATAAACTCACTCTGGGTCAAGAACTTTATGTACGAGTTCCACATGCAGTACAGACGTTGTTGGATTACAAAGGAAATCATTGGTTTAGTAACAGCCGTATGACCAAGTATCAAGCAATGTTGTGTGAAAACCCAAGAGTGCATTTAGAGACTGTAAATACCTTAAATCCAACTACCCTTCTGCCGCAACCTACTGAAAGTCAACACGATTGTTTGGAAGTGATGGATGAAGTATTTTCAAGTAGACCAGATCTTCGTGATTTTCCCATCCAGAACCCCGATGTTCAATATTACACAGACGGCAGTAGTTATGTAAAAGAAGGGATTCGCTATGCAGGATATGCAGTAACAACGATAGATAAGGTGATAGAAGCTCGGCCACTGTCAAAAGGAACATCAGCACAAAAGGCAGAATTGATAGCACTGACACGAGCGTTACAATTGGCTGAAGGTTTAAGAGTGAACATCTACACGGACTCCAAGTATGTGTTTTTAACCACTCATGCCCACGGAGCTTTGTATAAAGAAAGAGGACTATTGAATTCAGAGGGCAAAGAAATCAAGTACGCAGCTGAAATACTACAACTATTGGAAGCAGTATGGGAACCGAAAGAAGTCGGTATTATACATTGTCGAGCGCATCTGAGAGGAGATGGTGATGTAACCAAAGGAAATCGGATGGCAGATAGTGCAGCTAAGCGTGCCGCTGAATCAGGAAGACAGGAATATGTGGAACATATAGCTGCTCTTATTCCAACTCCACTGTCTCAATGGACTCCGGTTTATACAGCTCAAGAAGAGGAGTGGTTAAAGACTGAACCTGGAAAGTATTTGGAGAACAAATGGTATCCGTTAGAAGATGGGAGAATAGTTATTCCAGCATCACTAGCGGTAGAAATCATCCAAAACTATCATAACGGGACGCATTCTGGATGAGATAGTACAGAAGAATCTCTCAGAAAACATTTCTACATACCAAGATTGTCCAACTTAACTCAAGCCATTGTACGAAGATGTGTAACGTGTGCTAAAAATAATGCAAGGCAAGGACCAGTAAAGCCACCAGGAGTTCAGTATATGGGGGGACTCCCTATGTCCGATCTACAAATTGACTATACAGTAATGCCTAAATCTGGTGGACATCGCTACCTACTAGTAGTTGTGTGCACCTATTCAGGCTGGGTAGAAGCATGTCCTACTCGTACAGAGAAAGCAGGAGAAGTTGTGAGATTCCTGCTACGAGAAATAATACCCCGATATGGACTACCCTGCTCTATAGGATCGGACAATGATCCAGCTTTTGTTCATCAGTGCCTACAACAACTGACTCATATGCTTGGTATAAAGTGGAGACTTCATACGGCATATAGACCTCAGAGTTCTGGTAAAGTAGAGAGAATGAATAGAACTATTAAGAATCAGTTGGCAAAGATGTGTCAGGAAACCCAACTTAAGTGGAACGTCCTTTTGCCTATAGCTCTGTTGCGAATTCGCAGTACACCTACCCGAAGGATGGGTCTCTCTCCTTTTGAAATCATGTACGGGCGTCCACATCCCGTGCTTGGTAACATAAGGGGGGATTTGAGTCAGTTGGGAGAAGGAATTACCCGGCAGCAGGTTGTAGAGTTGGGTAAGACTATGGAGGAGGTACAGAAATGGGTACAAGATAGATTACCTGTGAATATTTATCCCCCTGTTCATAGTTACCACCCAGGAGACCAAGTGTGGATTAAAGAGTGGAATAATGTACCGTTAGGGCCCAAGTGGAGAGGTCCTTATGTTGTTCTTTTGTCTACCCCTACAGCGATAAAAGTGGCTGAAGTGACTCCGTGGATTCATCACTCCAGGGTTAAACCAGCAGCAGTAGATTCTTGGCAAGCTACATCAGATCCAGAGAATCCCTGCAAGATCCGGTTAAAGCGCACGACTCAGTCGGAGTGACGAGGAAACTTGTGGATTACAAATTTTATTGTTTCAGAGATTGGTAAGTGAGTGTTTAGACGGCCATAATAAAGCCTGTCTGCTCACCAACGTGTAATTTAAAAGCCAGGAAAGTCTCGAAGTGACCCCTGTGAAGACGAGCAGAACTCCATTCCCTGCAGCCCTTACATCCTGGAAGCTGAGGTGCCATCGCACGGACGAAGACTGAGGATGCCGACGAAAGATGTATTTGTGATAATGTTTATTTATATATATTTTTATATTCAGGAAGGTAGAGGTACCGACAATCCTAGCTGTGAGGTATGCATTAAGACTACAAGAACAGGTAACCATATTTCCCAGACCCTAATTTGGCATTCGCAATATGAATGTAAAGGTGATGTGTCCAGGTGTAGATACTTAAATGTAGAGTATAGTGTATGCCATTTAGGGATAGGAGAACCTAAGTGCTTCAATCCAGAGTATCAACCCCATACAATTTGGTTGACTCTCAGGAATGGAGATCCTCAGGGGACCCTAATAAATAAAACGGTGTTAGAATCCGTACATTCTTCGGGTGTTCTGCTATTTGATGCATGTAAAGCAATATCAAGTGGTAGAAAGCCGTGGAATGTATGTGGGGATCTTAGATGGGAGAGAACGTATGGGTCTAATGATAAATATATTTGTCCCAGTAGTAAAAATAAGTATGTGAGTCCTAGATGCCCAAATAGGGATTATAATTTTTGCCCATATTGGTCTTGTGTGGGGTGGGCAACTTGGGGACAGACAGCAGACAAGGACATGATTGTGACTAAGTTGCCTACCAATCCATACTGTAAGTCTATGGAATGCAATCCAGTCCATATTCTTATAAATAATCCTGACCAATTCTTAGATAGATATGGTAACTTATTTGGGTTTCAAATATACGGGACGGGTTTAGACCCTGGGACAGTATTGTTTATAGGGATAGAGACCGATACGGTAACCTCCCAAACTCATCAGGTATTCCATTCGTTTTATGAAGAGATGAGTATAGATAATAAGATCCCCCATAACGCTAAAAACCTGTTCATAGATTTAGCTGAAAGTATTGCCGGTAGTCTTAATGTAACCAACTGCTATGTGTGTGGAGGTACTAACATGGGAGACCAATGGCCTTGGGAAGCAAAGGAGGTAATGTCCGGTTCTGAGGCAGTTGAACAATTAATATCCTCACAAGCCGATTATCAGATGAGTGTTAGAGGTAAATCTACACTGTTTCCGTTGATCTCTAGTGCAATCAGAAATCTACGGTTTAAAAAAGAAAAAAAAGAAGTATGTTCTTTTTAAGTCTGTTGTATGTGGTATGTCGATGCTGGATTTATTACGAATTTATTCTGTAAGATTAGGCGCACTATGTTTGTTTTTGTGTTTTTCTAGTGGTGTTCTTTTTTTTTGTTTCCTTTTTCAGAGCATATGATACCTTTGATAAAGCTATCATAATTAACGATACAAAAACCTCTTTGCCTGTAGATACCGAGGCTTCGAATATTATATTATATGATGAACCCCTGATGACTCCAGATGTTTAGGTTTTTATCTTTGAATGTGCAGGGTATGAATACTAACAAAAAAAGGAGAAGACTGTATAATACTCTTAATGAGCATAATGTACAGGTGGCATTCTTACAGGAAATTCATTGGCTCAAAGATATTAAACAAAGATGGGGAGGGCATAAATATTCTAATATTGTTCATGCCTCATTAAGAGACAAGAAAAAAAAGAGGAGTTGCAGTTGTGTTTAACTGTAATATAGACTTAGAAATTAAATACATTGAATTAGATCCAGAAGCTAGATTTATAATTATTGTCTGCATTATTAATAAGTTGACCTATACCCTTGTCAATGTTTATCTTCCGAATGTTGACCCTATGACTAAATTTACGACCATAATGGACCAAGTCGATAAAGTACCCAAGGGACACCTAATTATAGCGGGCGACTTTAATTGTGTATGTGATCCTAAAATGGATAAGACGCATATTTCTACTACTGTGTGTGATAAAAGAACTATTAAGCAGGCTAAAAGACTAAATAACATCTCTAAACAGTATAATCTCCATGATATATGGAGACTATTACACCCTACTGATAAAGACTATTCTCATCAATCTTGTGTGCATGGTACGTATGCACGTATTGATTTTTGTCTCCTTGATGCAAATTCAATATCTCTGTGTAATTCAATTGAAATCAGAGAGAGTTTATGGTCAGATCACAGCCTCATAATAATGGACCTTGGAAATAAATCTCCTATGGTCCGTACCACATGGAGATTAAACGATGCTCTTATTAATGATCCAAAGAATAAGGAGGAATTAACTCAATTATTAAAAAATTTCTGGTTAGAAAATAGCTCCTCCGATACTTCACCGGCAAATAATTGGTGTACACATAAAGCTGTTATGCGTGGCTATTTAATTAAACTAGCCCATACAATGAGGGTTCTCAATGGTAAGACCCTGACTGATTTGTATATTGAGTTCTATAATACATCTAAATTAAATAAACTGAAGCCATCTGCAGTACTAAAAAGTAAGTTAAACGCTTTAAAAAAACAAATCAATCTGAAAGTTGAACAAAAAATTAAATTAAATATTCAAAAATTAAAATTAAATAATTACTATACTGGAAACAGGGCAAATAAAAATCTGTCAAAAAGACTGCAAAACCACTATGCAAAAAACAGAGTGGAACAACTGATTAATGGTCAAAAGATCTATTCGACACCTTCTGCAATTGGGGAGAGATTCAATCAATTTTATGAAGATTTATACAATCTTAAATTGTCTTCTAATTTAAAAGATATTCAAAATTATTTAGCTTGCACTCAGATTCCCAAAGTTACATCCCAAGATTTAATAACTTTAAATAGGACCATTTCGGTGGATGAAGTCAAATCTCAAATAAATAGACTTCCTACCAATAAAACTCCGGGACCTGATGGTTTCTCGAATTCATATTACAGACACATGCAGCTCTTACTAATTAATCCTTTAACAGAAATGTTCAATCAAATAGCCCTAAATAAATCTTTTCCATCTGAATTGCTACAGGCAAATATTATCCCAATACTGAAACAGAATAAAATAAGTTCTGACCCTGGTAACTATAGACCCATCGCGTTAATCAACATGGACATGAAGCTATATGCGGCAATAATTGCCGATAGAATTAAGAAAATCATTTCGACACTGATTCATCCTGATCAAATTGGATTTGTTCCAGGAAGGTTAGCGTCCAACAACACAAGAAGAATAATTGACATAGATCGGGCCAATAGAAATAAGCTTCCCCTCCTGGCCCTGTCATTAGATGCCGAGAAAGCATTCAACAGGGTCGGGTGGGGTTATCTTAGTGAAGCCCTTAACGCCTTTGGGCTCACTGGCTGGATACATGACGCAATTATGGCTCTGTATTCTTCTCCCTCTGCCAGAACTGTGGGTCCGAACATTACAGCTGGGTGGTTTGCACTTAAAAATGGAACGCGACAAGGATGTCCCCTTTCTCCTCTGTTGTATATTTTGTCTATTGAGCCTTTTGGCTATTAATATTAGGAATAATGTATCGATAAAAGGTGTACAAATGAATTCGCTGAATGTTAAAATATCTCTTTATGCGGATGATGCGTTACTTACGTTATCATCTCCAGAGTCTTCATTAAAATCTTTAATGTTTGAGATCGACAGATATTCTACTATCTCAAATTTCAAGTTAAATCAAAATAAATCCACAGTAATGTTTTTGAACTTGAATAATGAGATAGTAAATAGTTTAGCCTTAATTTATAAATTTATATGGACCGATTCACAAATAAACTATCTGGGAGTAGTTATAACAGCTAAAGTGTCAGAAATAATGGAGTGGAATATTTTAACTCTTATGAGAAATATGAACCTTAAACTTAGAAAATGGAGAAACCTAGAAACTTCTTGGCAAGGCAAAATTAATATCATTAATTCGTATATTTTGCCTAAATGGCTATACTTGTTCTCCATGATTCCACTTAAGGTTCCCAGACCATGGCTGGCGATGATTCAAACAAATTTCAATAATTTTATCTGGAATAGTAAAAAACCTAGAATTGCCCAAAAGATCTTAACCAAAAAATTGACAAATGGAGGTTTAAATTTTCCTAGTATTGTCTATAGTTATCATGCTAGCATTATTAGGCATATATATCTGCTTCAGGACCCTAAACAGGTCTCTGAACCATGGTACATTATAGAGTCGGAAGTGGCTCATATACACAAACTACAATATTCGATGTGGACAGTTACAAGTAATAACTTAATAATCTCGCCTATAAACAACTCAGCGATACTATCCCAAATCTTAGAAGAGTGGATACTAATTAAGAAAAAACTAGGCCTAAACAATATGATACCTAAGTCATGCACTTTGGAGATATTGCAACTACTTATACAAGACTTTTCGTTAAAGAATTGGGTCAACGCTGATAAATTAAGAATTGCAGAAATTATGCAGGGAGACAATATCCTACCCTTCCAGAACATTATTGAAACTCTGAATATCCCACGTAGAGAAATTTTTACCTATCTCCGTATAAAAAATTTTATTCAAAAAAATGTGAGTAAATCATCTTCCATTTTTGTTAAAAAGTTAGAAGTCATATTTAATGCTCAATCTATTAAAAAGATTATGTCTGTTGCTGCATCAATGTTGGAAGCTCTCAAAGAGTCTCCCCACAGTTTGATTAAAACGTGGGAACAAGAATTGGAGCTTCAAATTTCTTTGGACGACTGGAACGCCTCGCTGACCCTGGTGAATAAATATATTAACTGTTTGAACTTGTCAGAATGCCACTTTAAAGTCCTTTATAGATGGTACTATACTCCTGCTAGACTGGCTAGAATGTATCATACTTCTGATCCAACTTGTTGGAGATGTGGTACCCACTCAGGTACTTAAATACATATCTGGTGGGCTTGCCCAGCTGTTAAATATTTATGGTCTTGGGCCTTTAATATTTTTACATCTGTGACTACTAATAGAATTACGGAGAATGCGGCTTCTGCTCTATTACATCTTAATTTGTTATTTGAATCAAAAAAAGATATCTGTTTCGCTATTCATTGTTTAGTTGCTGTTAAAATTATTATAGCTAGACATTGGAAGTCATCTAAGCCGTTCGAGAAACGACTATTGATTGATCAAGTTCTGTTCCAAATATCAATGGAACACGGGATGATCAATAACGGGGTTTCGAAGAGAAAACAGTGGTATGGTGAATGGCTAGACAAATACAAGACACTATTTGGACAATCTTCTCCTAATAGTCTTTCTTAATTTAAGTGATATTCAATATTTATTAGCTATTATATGCAAAGAGGTAACAATTGATAAAAACACTGAGATGATACAATACACTTAACTAAGTATCGATCTGATTGATCCTGTGCTCGCGATTTGGTGTGGTTTTTTTTTTTTCTCTCTATCTTTCGCTCTCTTTGGATTGTGTTTGTATGTCTTAGTATATACTGATCTATAACCGGGTATCAGACAAATGTGATGAAGCACAATTCAACTAAATTCTTGATGAGAACAAGCTATGTTGTTTTTTCTTTTCATGTGTTTGCTAAAGAAATTGTATGACCTGTGGGACCAGTATATTGTTGTATATGTCGAAAAAATTCTTCTAATAAAAATCTATTTAAAAAAAAAAAAGGAAAAAAAAAAAAAAAGATCCCCCATAACGCTAAAAACCTGTTCATAGATTTAGCTGAAAGTATTGCCGGTAGTCTTAATGTAACCAACTGCTATGTGTGTGGAGGTACTAACATGGGAGACCAATGGCCTTGGGAAGCAAAGGAGGTAATGTCCGGTTCTGAGGCAGTTGAACAATTAATATCCTCGCAAGCCGATTATCAGATGAGTGTTACAGGTAAATCTGAGTGGAGATTAAAGACCTCCATCATAGGTTATGTTTGCATAGCAAGGAAAGGAATGATGTATAATACTTCTGTAGGAGAATTAACTTGTCTAGGGCAAAAAGCTTATGATGATGATACAAAGAATACAACTTGGTGGTCGGCTTCAAATGTCTCAGAACCATCTAACCCGTTTGCAAGATATGCCAATTTAAAAGACGTATGGTTTGATTTATCTATCACATCTAGTTGGAAAGCCCCAGCAAATTTGTACTGGATCTGTGGTAAGAAGGCCTATTCGGAGTTGCCACAGGACTGGGAAGGGGCATGTGTGTTAGGTATGCTCAAACCATCCTTCTTCTTGTTACCTATTGAAACAGGTGAGACTTTGGGTGTTAAAGTGTATGATGTGAATCATAGGAAGAAAAGGGGACCCATAGAGATAGGCGCCTGGGAAGATGATGAATGGCCTCCCCAGCGTATTATAGATTATTATGGGCCAGCCACATGGGCAGAGGATGGTACCTTCGGATATAGAACCCCAATTTATATGCTCAACCGCATTATAAGGTTACAGGCGGTGGTTGAGATAATTACTAATGAGACCTCACAAGCGCTCAATCTTCTAGCGAAACATAATACCAGGATGAGGACAGCAGTGTACCAAAATAGATTAGCCTTGGATTACCTATTGGCAGTAGAGGGAGGTGTATGTGGGAAGTTTAACCTGAGCAATTGCTGTCTTCAAATAGATGACGAAGGGCAAGCAATAGCTGAGCTTACTAGCCATATGGTTAAACTAGCGCATGTGCCTACTCAGGTATGGAAAGGGTACAATCCAAGTAGTTGGTTTGGTAACTGGTATGAGCAGTTTGGAGGGCTTAAGGCATTGGTAGGCGGAGTCATACTGATTTTAATGTTGTGTCTGCTCTTGCCTTGTCTTATTCCCTTAGTAATTAGGTCTGTGCAGAGCCTGATAGAAAATATAGCAGAAAGGAAGGCTGCAGCACAGATAATGGCTATATATAAATATAAGGCTCTAGATCTGGTTCATGGTAACCTGAGGTGTATGCAAACCAAGGTTAAGTGATGCCTCAAGTAATTGTGAAATATCAAGAGGCATCAAAGGGGGGAATGTGGTGGAATCTCGGTAAAAATAAATTTAGTAGGCCGAGATTACCACGTGGCATGTGTACGTGCATATGCTGACGTATCGGTCGGTTGGTTGCACGTGGCAAGATGCGATCAGTAGTGTACGGAGCATGTGCGAGAATACAGGATGTAGTATTCCCCTCCTCCATTATGCTGGACAAGCCATGCGGTCGAACAGGAAGTTAATTCTTATTTGTTTTGATTGGTTAAGAGAATGTGCAGGTGGAGCTTAATATGGGAGGAGTTATGTGCCTATATAAGGAGCCTGCACTATTGTCCGGGGCTCAGAACTTGTTGTATTTTGGTGACATTAGTCCCTCTGAGTCCCGATCGGTGAACCGAATAAAGAATCTCTTCCTTCCTGAAGAAACCTGTGTCCATCTCTCTGTGCTTGGCTTCCGTCAGTTTCTCCGGTATCAGAAGGACTATCATTGTACTTTGTTGCAAAATTGGAAGCACTTCAAACAGTGTTTTTTGCCTTATTTTGGGTAAACAGCAAAAACAGATATGAGAAAGGCTGAACTTGATGGACCTCTTTAGTCTATGTAACTATGCAAGCTAGGACAGGACTCCGAAAATCATGACTGTCCTGCCGAAATCATGCTGTTTGGGAGGTCTGGACTCAGACAGGTACACACAGAAACAGAAAGGCACAAACATACTGTGATCATATATCTGACACCTCATGGGGTTTCCCAGAGAGCTTTTATGTTTAAGTCAACATGTTCCCATTATAGGTGCAGGATGCATAATGTATGTAATATCTTGTGTAATCTCCTGTCTGGTTGTAATGGCTCTATAGCTCCACCTGCTGGTTGTAAATGAGTGTGCAACAGTTAGATGCACTACACTGTATATGCAAATTATCGAGCCTTGCAATTCCTGTAGTGACTACAGGAATAGCAAGGCTTGATAATTTGCATTTTCAGGCAGATTTGCAAATTATGGTTTATGCAGTCAGTGGACATATTTCCTGCTAGTTTTTGTCTTCCCTACCCCTTTATAAATATTGTATTGTGTTACAGGAGTGCCTGTATGAAGGGAGTGTGTCGTCATAAATGTGATGTAATGTGGATAGGGGCTAGAGAGATAGAGTGCAAATAAAGAATTATGTGGTAATTTCATTGGGAACTGTGTGTCCTGTTTGGTTTGTTCAGGGAATCCAGAGGGGTCGATACCTGCCTAAAAGACGCTGGATGGGCAGAGGGGTCAATATCTGCCTGGAAGAAGCAGGATGGGCAGAGGGGTCAATACCTGCCTGGAAGAAGCAGGATGGGCAGAGGGGTCAATATCTGCCTGGAAGAAGCAGAATGGGCAGAGGGGTCAATATCTGCCTGGAAGAAGCAGAATGGGCAGAGGGGTCAATATCTGCCTGGAAGAAGCAGGATGGGCAAAGGGGTTGGTATCTGCCTGGAAGAAGCAGGATGGGCAGAAGGGTTGGTATCTGCCTGGAAGAAGCAGAGGGGTCGATACCTGCCTGGAAGAAGCAGGATGTGCAGAAGGGTTGGTACATGCCTGGGAGAAGCAGGATTGGCAGAAGGGTTGGTATGTACCTGGAATAAGCAGAGAGGTTGATACCTGCCTGGAAGAAGCAGGATGGGCAGAGGGGTCGATACCTGCCTGGAAGAAGCAGGATGGGCAGAGGGGTCGATACCTGCCTGGAAGAAGCAGGATGGGCAGAGGGGTCGATACCTGCCTGGAAGAAGCAGGATAGGCAGAAGGGTTGGTACCCACCTGAAAGAAGCAGGATGGGCAGAAGGGTTGGTACCCACCTGAAAGAAGCAGGATGGGTAGAAGGGTTGGTATCTGCCTGGGAGAAGCAGGATGGACAGAGGGATCGATACCTGCCTGGAAGGGCAGAGGAGTCAATACCTGCATGGAAGAAACAGGTGGGTCGATATCTGCTTGGGAGGATAAGCCCTGCCATGGCCAGCCCATCTGGGAAAGCTGTAGCTGCTCTGGCTTGACCCCCATTCTTGGTAATAGTTTTCACTGGTAGACATATCCCCAGTGACATTTTGTCTGCATACTGTCACACATACGCAGACAGGCTCACAGAGACATGCACAGAAACACAGAAAAAAAGAGGCTTAGGGCACACCCGGAAATTTCTTAGTAGGGGTGCTGCTGTAAAGACCAGCATATTTACAAAATACAGATTAAAGAACAGTGCGCACACACACAAACTGGCAAACATACAGATACACAAACACGTGCAGATCTGTGTAAACAAGATAAATGGCAATAATTTATAGCAGACCAATGTTTTTTTTTGTTTTGTTTTTTTATACACTGCTGACAAGATATTGCTTTTAGAGGAGACACTCTGGGTTCAAGTCCAGTCACATCCGCCCCTCCCCTTCCTGCTGCCCCAGGCTCTGTTACATTGTTTGGGGACGAATGGGGCAACATGCAGTATGTGCACAGACTGTTTAAACACAATAGAGCAATGCAGAGATCACTGTGTTTAGTCTGAGGGGGCGGGGCCAGGCAGAGATCACTTAGTCTGAGGAGGCGGGGCCAAGCAGAGATCACTGTGTTTTGTCTGAGGGGGCGGGGCCATGCAGAGATCACTGTGTTTAGTCTGAGGGGGCGGGGCCATGCAGAGATCACTGTGTTTAGTCTGAGGGGGCGGGGCCATGCAGAGATCACTGTGTTTAGTCTGAGGAGGCGGGGCCAAGCAGAGATCACTGTTTAGTCTGAGGGGGCGGGGCCAAGCAGAAATCACTGTGTTTAGTCTGAGGAGGCGGGGCCAAGCAGAGATCACTGTGTTTAGTGTGAGGGGGCGGGGCCAGGCAGAGATCACTGTGTTTTGTCTGAGAGGGCAGGGACATGCAGAGATCACTGTGTTTAGTCTGAGGGGGAGGGGTCATGCAGATATCACTGTGTTTAGTCTGAGGGGGCGGGGCCAGGCAGAGATCACGGTGTTTAGTCTAAGGAGGCGGGGCCAAGCAGAGATCACTGTGTTTAGTCTGAGGAGGCGGGGTCAAGCAGAGATCACTGTGTTTAGTCTGAGGAGGTGGGGCCATGCAGAGATCACTGTGTTTAGTCTGAGGCGGCGGGGTCAAGCAGAGATCACTGTGTTTAGTCTGAGGAGGTGGGGCCAAGCAGAGATCACGGTGTTCAGTCTGAGGGGGCAGGGCCAGGCAGAGATCATTGTGTTTAGTCTGAGAAGGTGGGGCCAAGCAGAGATCACTGTGTTCAGTCTGAGGAGGTGGGGCCAAGCAGAGATCTGGTTCCGTTGCACAGAACACAGCAGGGATCCCAGCGTCCTGCCAGTAAAAGCTACAAGCATATGCATTGACTGTATTTTTGCAATACCTGTACCTGACAGACATTCTAAAATACAGACTGTACCAGTAATGTACCAGGCAGGTGGTAACTCTACTTACCACAAAGGCTGCAAGGAAAGTTAGCCCCAACACGGCCAGTGTAAGCCAAAAAATACAAAATTATTCAGCAAGGCCTTGGGTAACAGTGTCCCTTTCTTTAACTGCCACAAGTGGGACACAGCAATGTTTAGAAATTAAACCGTTCTCGCAGTGTTTAACCCCAAAGTTGCCTCCAGTGGCGATCTCCACTCCCTCCCATACAGCATCTGGCTTCTGAAATTTCAGAGAAGGGGCATCGCTGATTGGCTCAGAGCAGTTGGCTCTCAGCCAATCAGTGACTCCACATTCACAAAACTGGATTGGAAAGGAATTTACCTTTTCCTACTACATCATCAAAATAATATGCACAAAAAAAAGTTGCTAAGCATTCAGTTTCATTCCATTGCAATACATGTAGACAATTTAAGGAATAATACTTTTTTTTTTTTAATAGGAAAAGAACAAGTTTATAATTATTGGGGGCGGGGGGGGGGGGGGGGGGGGACAGAGTTCAGAGTTCAAAATTAACACAAAGGGAACCTTCTGGACTAATAAGTTAAAAGTCTTGCAACCGAATTGTTCCAATGCCAGGAAAACAAACCGGTTTTCCTGGGGTTTGAATATTGTGAATTCTTTCTACTAATCATTGTACATTGATTCAATTAACAGAGTATCCACCATTCTGTATGTTTGGCAATAATAGTCTTCTTTTTATCTTGTCCCTTTTTTTCTTCTCTTTCTCTGTATAATAAATTAATTTTGCATTTCTACATATTTTCTTTGACGCATATTATATGCGATTGAGTGCGGTATTTATAGTGATGTATTTGTATATATCATTGAGGTCCTTATGGGGGTTTCCTCTAATACCTGCACCACCCTGTAGTAGAGTGCCAACACAATTATTATAACTGATCATTTTAAGAATGTCCTTATTTGATTGGTGTAAGTACACAGAGAAAGGCTTTGTTACGTACATGCTTTATTTAACTGGAGTGTGTGGGGTGGGTATGAAACTTCTCGGATTTTAAGGACAAAGATTATCTCTACCTTCCGATTACCACCTGCTGTTGAACAACCATCATCCCGTAACTTGTTTTATTATATATTAATAATTGTATGAAGAATACACCTAAAGAAAGTTTACGTCTGATGCGTATTGATATTTCTTACTGAAACACAAAAAAAAATAATATTTATGTATTTTATTATCACGAGCCACCAACAGTTGAGAATTATATATTAAAAGAACAATTTTTGGTGTAGAAAGTTATGATATAACAAGTATACATATTTGTGTAATAGTAAGGATAGGTAGGAGCAGCGTTACGTAGAGATTTATAAGCATGCACCAGGATTTTAAATTGAGCCCTATATCCCACGGGAAGCTAATATAACGATGGACAGCAGGAGGAGACATGGAAGGTGATGGAGAGATTGTAGTCAAAGAGAACACCTAGGCAGCGAGCCTTAGAGGTAGAGTGGATGGTAGTGCCATTGACTTGGACACTGAGGTAGAAACACTTGACATGGGAAAGACGAGAAGCTCTGTTTAGGCCAAGTTATGTTTAAGAAAATGAGCAGTCATCCAGTTGGAAATAGTAATGAGAGATACAAGTCAAGAGGGACAGCTAGAGAATAGAAGAGGACAGAGAGTTGTGTGTCATCTTACAAACAAATATTTCTATCATATCCCCCCCGTCTCGTCTTTTCTTCAAGCTATACATGTTAAGATCCTTTAACCTTTCCTGGTAAGTTTTATCCTGCAATCCATGAACCAGTTTAGTAGCCCTTCTCTGAACTCTTTCTAAAGTATCAATATCCTTCAAGATTAGATCAAGAGTGTTTCCTGCATTAAGAGTTGACGACTTAGACCATTGCGTGAGGCCAAAGGATTAAGTTACAGAGAGTAGTTGTGAGGCATCAGAGATGTTAGGGTTGTTGAGTGCTACAGGAGAGGAAGTTGGGTAGCCAAGTAGAAACAATTTTAATGAATATTCTAGGATGACCAGGGGGGTGATAAAGGAGGACAATTCTTGAAGGAGTGGGTTTAAATAGGCAGACAGTGTGAACTTCAAAGGAATGAAAAGATAAGGGCAGAGAAGATTGGTTGAAAGGTACATTGGGGGAGAGAAGGATGCCTACACCAACTCCTCTACAGTTAAGTCTCAGAGTGTCTGGGAGATTTGTAGGCCACCGCAACATAAAGAAGCCAGAGTAGAATAATCAGAGGGGGTCAGCCAGGTTTCAGTGGGAGTTCTAGTAGGGTGAAAGATTTTCAAATGAAGAGGTTGTGTATTGCTGTCGATTTCAGATTTCTAAAGACAGAGCGGGCGTTTCACAGTGCACACTGAACATTAGTAGTGAGGAAAAATTACAGGGTTCTGGGATGAGGTTCATGGCTTTTCTGGTTTGGCTTGTGAGCAGAGGAGGTGAAGGGCCCTGGGTTGGGAGAAATATCACCAGCTGCTAGAAGTAGAAGCGACAATGACAGGAGGTGAGAGTGGGTTTCGTATGGATGGGGTCTAGGATGAGATTGTTTGGCAGGCAGAGGGAGGGAATAGATTAATGTGTGCAGGGCATGAGATGAGAGAAGGAGGGAGTATAGCAGAGAGAGGGAAATTAGGTGGTTGAGAGATCACCAGGGAGGGAAGAGAAGAGAAAAAAGTGCATTGTTTAAATAAATGGACCTGGAGATTGGAGAGTAGAAGCGTAGGTTAAAGGTCCTGAGGAGAAGAGATGCAGAGGTGACCAAAAACAACAAAAAAAACTCTATAATTCTATTCCAGAAACTAATGGATTTCCCCATTACAAATCTACTTCTATGTGGTGACTGCAGTATGTTATTGGATCCTTAGTTAGCTGTGGAAAGCTATTTTTCTCAAGATTGTGCGGGAGCCAATGTGAAACACGTCTCTCCTATACATATTTTTTTACTATTTTATTATTTTTTGTCCATTTACATTTTCTTTGTCACAACACTTTTCATTCTCTATCCACGATTTATATTTACAATTTTAATGGTTTTGTCTCATATACATTTTATGTCCTTTTTAAAATCTATTTTTTTCACATTTTTTTTTCATTTTTTGCCCTCACTTTCATTAGATTTTTTGTTGCTGTTGCAGCACTTTCATTTTCTGTTCATCTTCCTTTACCTTTCCTCATGGCCTTTTCTCCCCTTCTCTTGTCTTCCTGTTTAACCCCTTAAGGACCAAACTTCTGGAATAAAAGGGAATCATGACATGTCACACGTCATGTGTCCTTAAGGGGTTAATGTTAAAGGGACACTATAGTCCCCTGAACAACTTTAGCTTAATGAAGCAGTTTTGGTGTATAGAACATGCCCCTGCAGCCTCACTGCTCAATCCTCTGCCATTTAGGAGTTAAATCCCTTTGTTTATGAACCCTAGTCACACCTCCCTGCATGTGACTTGCACAGCCTTCCATAAACACTTCCTGTAAAGAGAGCCCCATTTAGGCTTTCTTTATTGCAAGTTCTGTTTAATTAAAATTTCCTTATCCCCTGCTATGTTAATAGCTTGCTAGACCCTGCATGTGATTAAAGTTCAATTTAGAGATTGAGATACAATTATTTAAGGTAAATTACATCTGTTTGTTTCTAAGTACTGGCTTGTTTAACAGGTAGTTTTCTTGTAGTATTTTTAGCAGCCTTATTTACCATGAACATATGTTTGATATTATGTAATGCATTCGTGTAGCTACCTTGAACAATGTTATAATATGGCCATACTATATGTTACTTGGAAGCTTTTTTATTTACCCCCCCGAGTTATACAGCTGCTTATGCCACATTAAATAGGTATATTTTACCCTAGCAAATGTAATACTATTGTGTCATTTCTCACACTTAATCACACTTCTGATCTCACAATTGATGTTGATTTAGGCAAATACAACATATAGTAACAACCCCTAAACGTCTATTAAAAATTCTAATGGCCAGGAAATACATAGATACACTCAGTCCCTACATTCCAACACATACTCCCAACAAACACACAGTTATCTCTCTCTCTCTCTCGTGAAAATCAGATTATCCCATAAACTACTGAAAAAATATTCTTGAACTAGAATCCTTGTACATTCTTGCAGGTGGACTCACTAAACTGTGCACCATAGGAAAAGTTATGAGTAAATGGTGTAGTTATTTTTATTTATACATTATCTATATTATGTTTTATTATAAGGGATCTTTTTTTGCCCAGTTTCCCTTTCCATTCACTTCCATGTGTCACACATTACTATTAGTAATTTATTTATTTTTTCCCTTGAAACATTAGACCTTGTGTACAGAAGTGTTATGATGTATTAAGGAACAAAAGGATGAAATAAAATCTTAGTTTTTCTTCTCACTAAATCTAACCTATGTCGACATTTATAGGTTCATTTTACTTACCGTAAATGGGAACACAATCACACAGGTATATTAAATTGCCCTAATTTCACCTCTCAATAATGGTACATTCTGTAAATAACACTTCAATGAGTCTGGCTGTTTTTTTTTTTTTTTTTTGAACAGATGAAGTAGGGTTTATGTTTGAAATGTTTTAGAAAAGTCCATTTAATCCCATTTTAGATGAACAATTTGTTTAATTGAGAAAAATCACTGTGTGAGGACTGATTGTTTTGCCAATTGTAGAAACTACACACACACACAAACACAAACAAATGCAGCAAACGTATCCCTAAATCTCCTATTACAATTTTTTTTAACATGTGTTACCTGAGGCATATAGATTTTTTGTTTAATAGTTTTATGATGTTCATAGGGTAATGCCATTGGTTGTCATAAATAATGAGCATGCATATGCATAAAATACGAATACTTCTTCCAATTATGATTTATATACACCAATCTAAAAAATAAAAAAAATGTTCATCAGAATATAAAATTCTATTTTGTGAGGTTTTAAAACCTGAATTTACACATTTCGTTGAGGATGGAGCCATTAAGTTTACCATTTTAAAATCATTATTGGTATCTAATTCTACCACAATATCTGGGCATCAGTGAAAATTTACAATTAAGAAACAAAAAAAAACCAACAACTTCCACAGATCCCTTCATAGTACAAACAGCATACTATATGTCAATATAGCCTTTACACAAACATGCAGGCCATGTAACGATCTAATGCTTGTTCCTCAAAATTTGAATTATTTTATTGTAAACTAGTTTTACAAATTACAAAACCAATATCTGGCCATAAACTCTATTGAAAGATAAAAGCAGATTGTTAAGAAAAATTCCAGCGATCCAATGTTCAGATTATTCGTCCTAAAGTGTTTAAATAATATACTGAATTAAAATCGAATTATTTCCTGTAATCCAGTGCAGCCGCCATTTTTGTTGATTAATAAAAATTTAAAAAAATTACCTGAGATTTATCTGCCTTGAATATTCCTCTCTAGCACTGAAGACACGCTCCATCTCCCTAGGCAAGTCACAGAAGTAAAAGCAACTCCTCCCATTTGACTCTCAGTGATCACAAAGATTATTACAGCATTGTTCATAATTTCTGCTAAGGTACAGGTGGGTAATTGTTCAGTTTCATCCGTGGTAACACTAAGTGTAAGGTGTGATAAATACAATCTGGGATGGTAGAACAATGTACTCTAAATCTACTCCCAACCAGAGTCCCTAGCAGAACCCATTGTAACGGAGTTTGTTGGCGCTATATAAATGAAATAATAATATAGACAATCTATAATGTCTAGAGAAGGTAAAGATTTTAGTGACCAACCATTCATTCCCAATACAGAAGGGCAAGGAGCAAGAGAATAGCTTTCCATTTAAACATTTGTATGCAAGAACAAACCAGGATTGAGATAATATACTGGTAATGTGCACGAATAGCGCACAGTATAAATTAGCAGTCCTAATGCCCAAATATCCCTAATGTTAAAAAGGTATATAATAATTTTTTTTATTAAGAATGGGGGTGGGGGGCGACGACATTTCTTCAAGTTTATGAAGCTTCAGCTTTGGGACATGCCTATTGATGATGATCCCAACAAGGCAAAAATAAATGCATACAACATATACAATGCAGTGCATTTTAAATTTAATTAGGATTTTCAGAACTGCTAACTTATCTTTTAATTATCTTTCCTTATTATCTTTCATGCCCCCAGGGACATGGACTGTGATAACTAATCCTGACAACACATCTGAGGTACACTACATTTAGTTTTTTCTTGTTTAATATAATGCTCAATTAAAATCTATTTATTAAGCAATTCGCTTTAATGTGCTGATTTCTTAACTACTATCAACTGACTGAGACACCTTTGCTAATGTTTTGTGTCTGGTGCTTAAAGGAACAACTAAGCACTATAACAACTTAGACTCTCTACAATAAGTAATGGTGCAGAGACCTGTCTACAGATCTCCGTTATATTCCTTAAAGTGGCAGTGGATTTGTTAAATTATGCCTGCCTACTTCTTAAATCATAGAGGAAAGTTTTGTCCCCAACCTCTTTAAAATCTTATATGGCAAGTTCCCATAGCTCCTCCCTGCCCACATAGTAAATACAGGTGTGTCTAGGAGTACTTATGAGTACCAATCCCCATCCCTTCCTGCTCAGGACCAAGTATGGTAAGGAGCACCACGCATCAATAAAATGTAAGTTACCTAGGGCTATTGTGATACAAGCTATGTATTTCACAATCCTAGGATAGGCTGGAAAGAGCAGAATATTTGTTAATAAGTCAGTTCCTTGCCCAACAAAGAAAGGAATATATATCTATTTGATTGAATTAAATGTAATTTTGCTTACCATCATTGTTTTCCCTTTAATACATATAGAAGCCATAACCAAATGTTTTAGTTCTTACTTCATTACTGACAAGTGCATATTTAAATGAACTAAAAATAGAAACCTAGATAAAGAGATACTGACAGACGAGGCTCTGCCATGCAAACATATAATCTTCCTTAAAGGACACTCCAAACACCTTAAGCACTATAAATATATACAAATTAGCCCTTTCATAAATTAGCCTTGTTGTTACACCCCCTGGCTGTCAAACAGCAGGTCCTGTTGCTTCCTGGTTTGGTTAGCAAAGTGGGGGGAAACTCAAGATGCTGCAATAGCCCAGAACAACTGCCTGGCAAAGACTTCTAATTGAGCTGCATTGGGAAGACAATGGTTGGACAGCCACAGAAAGTCTGGGTGAGGTTAGAAGGGGAGGGTTTGCAAAGGCTTCAGACAAGAGATCTGCAGCTTTTGTAAAGCATTTTAAGATATACCCCTAATGAAAAAAGAAGCCCATAATTAAATACATGTATGTTTTTATTGGGGGTATATCTACTAGTCATTTATTTGATAACTTTACTTGTACAGTGGAGTGTCTCTTTAACCTACTGAATGTGTGGGAATATGTGGATGCGGTTTAGATTAAGGGGGAAAAAAAACAGATGGTATTCAAAAAGCTATATCCATTGAGGGAGCAATAAAAAGTTATATGCACAAACTAAAATTACATTTTGCAAAGGGAATGCATAATAAAGTCAGCTGGCAGAATCAAATGCAAATCCAAAAGAAAAGCTAGATTTAGGGAAAAGATCTACTCTACAACGTAGACTTAAAAACGTAGAGTTAAAAAAAAAAAAAAAAAAAAAATACTCCCAGACAATGCGTAAGCCTGGCTACATGTATTCAGTTATCAATTTCAGCACTTTGGGAACCAAATCTTGATAAGACGGGTACCATAAAAGATAAATCTACGATTTAAAACCATATTTCATAAAAAAAATAAATGACAATGAGGGTCAGGGCCTGGCCGCCGTGCTGAATGGTCGCACTTAGTACGACCTCCATCTAAGAATAGAATACTGAACTGTTAAATCGATATTCAACCCAAGCATAGCACCAGTTTACTGGAGAAATCTGCACCTAAATGAGACAAACTCTGAGGTTTCTTGTTCCACGACAAGCAACCTGAACCCAACGAAGTCTTGCGGCCTAGCAGTAGATGCGAATGTGGAAGAGGCGACAGATCTCCCTACTGAATCAGTCGGAAGCAACCCCGATGCTCATCTCACATCCTTGGAAGAAGCAATATCGATACCAAGCCGCAAATACAGCGTATATGGGCTCTTGAAGAGGCCTGGGGCCAACAGAGTGGCCTGCTCTGTATTTCTGGGACTCAGTCTCAATATGAGACTTTGATAGTCAGCAGGGGTATCGGGCGAAGACATACTATAAGCCAGGTTCCCCAAACTCTGGCCCTCCCAAACTCCTATGATTCTCAGCCTATTTCATACATAGAATCATGGGAGTTTTAGTTCAGCAACATCTGGAGGGCCGTAGTTTGGGGAAGCCTGCTAAAAGCATTCTGCAGGAGGTGTGCTCTGTTTCTTCAGATTCGCTTAGCTACCAACCTCCATGTTTATATTGCCTTGTATACTGCAGAGCCATGTTCCTGATCATTAATAATCCATAGCCATTTTGATGCAGCCTTTTCCGTAATAGTCTTATTGATACAGTTCGTATCTACTACTTTTTTTTTTCTTCTTTTCTTTTTTTTCCCCCTCTTTTCTTCTCTGGTGGGGGCAGGGGCGTATTAGCCGCGAGGCAAACAAGGCATTTGCCTTGGGCGGCATTTTCCAGGGGGCGGCAAAAAAAGCCGCCCCCAAATGCCCAAGGCAAATGTCTTGTTAGCCTTGCGGCTAACAGACATGCCGGCGGGCTGCTGGGCGATCGGGCGGCCGGCCGGCGAGGGAGCACTTCCCCTGAGCTGTCTGCTCAGCTCCCTCGCCAGCCGCAGAGTGAGGCTGGGAGGCGGAGCCGGAATATGACGTCATATTCCGGCTCCCAGCCTCACTCTGAGGCGCGCGAGGGAGCTGAGCAGACAGCTCAGGGGAAGTGCTCCCTCGCCAGCCGGCCGCCCGCCATGCAGTGCTGCCCGATCGCCCAGCAGCCACTGGACCACCAGGGACGAAGAGACACCCCCCTCCCCAGCATTCCCAAAGGTAAGGAGGCTGGGGGGGGGGGTTAATAAAAAAAAAAAAAAAAACGTGTTAAAAATAAATATAAAAAAAATGTGTTAAAAATAAATTTAAAAAAAAAATGTGTTAAAAATAAATTTAAAAAAAAAATGTGTTAAAAATAAATAAAACAAAAGTGTTAAAAAAAAATAAAAAAAAATGTGTTAAAAATAAATTTAAAAAAAATGTGTTAATGTGGGTGGGTGAGTGTGTGTCTGTGTCTGTTAGTGTGTGTGTCTGTGTCTGTTAGTGTGTGTGTGTGTCTGTTAGTGTGTGTCTGTTAGTGTGTATGTTAGTGAGTGTGTGTGTCTGTTAGTGTGTGTGTCTGTTAGTGTTTGTGTCTGTGTCTGTTAGTGTGTGTGTCTGTGTCTGACTGTGTGTGTATGTTAGTGAGTGTGTATGTTAGTGAGTGTGTATGTTAGTGAGTGTGTATGTTAGTGAGTGTGTGTGTCTGCTAGTGAGTGAGTGTGTGTCTGTTAGTGAGTGTGTTTGTCTGTTACTGAGTGTGAGTGTGTCTGTCAGTGTGTGTGTGTGTTTCTGTTAGCTAGTGTATGCGTATCTGTCAGTGAATGTGTGCGTGTGTATTTAGTGTATTTAGTATGGGGGAAAGGTTGGGTGGGGGTGGCGCGGGAGGCGCGGGGGGAGGGGGGGCGCCTGAGTTTTGTCCTGCCTAGGGCAGCACAAAACCAGGATACACCACTGGGTGGGGGAGAGTCAACACCCTAAGAGCCTATGTCCTTGCTAAATGGATATACTTGTTTAGGATGTTTCCATTAACAATTATTAAATCTGCATTTGCTAATTTGTATGGAGAGGCAAAAAACCCAGCATAAAAATAGATACACTAAGTAAACATATAAGTAAGGGTGGGCTACGTTATCCAAATATAGAAATATATTACGAGGCGGGGATAATTTCACATATAGCAATATTGCAGAAAGAAGCTACATATAAAGAGGGCTGGTTCT
The DNA here is from genome assembly GCF_036172605.1 of Pelobates fuscus. Taxonomy (NCBI): domain Eukaryota; kingdom Metazoa; phylum Chordata; class Amphibia; order Anura; family Pelobatidae; genus Pelobates; species Pelobates fuscus. The sequence goes on along the minus strand of NC_086325.1, from coordinate 84,711,707 downwards.
GGTTAGAATCTGAAATATTTCAAACTAAGAAGTTAGCTAATATAGTATGGAATAACAAAATATGTGAATATTCTACCTCTTATGTGCTAAATCATCTAGTTCCCATTTGGGTAAAGATGAAAAAGAAATTAGAAATTAAAAACAAAATTTTCGGTTTCCAAATTATAGAACATATTGAAAGAGAAATACCTAATATTTCTCTAAAAAAATGGAAAGAAGGAAATATTATAGAAGATATATATTTGGATGATAAGGTAAAACCCTTTAATATTTTAAGAAACGACGCGTCTCTTTCATCTCAAGAAGCCTTTTCATATTTAAGAGTGAACAGCTATTTAAAAAAAGTATAATTTTATAAATCAAGGAGATATGTATAATGCAATTAAAACTATATTTGATAATAATGAAACAAAAAACTATTCTCAAAGAGTATTAAATTACTAGACACTAGGGTAACAGAAAATAATCCAACAGCAATAAAAAGCTGGGAGAAACGTGCACAGTATACACTTAATGGAAATCCATTATAAGGTGATAAATAAATGGTACTTAGTACCTTCTAGAATGTCTAGAATATCAGCAGATAATGATCACCTATGTTGGAGATGTGGAGAATCAAGAGAGGATTATCTTCACATATGGTGGAATTGTAAAAAAGTTCGCCCTTGTGGAGTTGGGTGAGAACTTTGTTACTCAAACTAGATAACATTAAAATAGAGACTAGCCCAGATATGATGCTGTTACGTTTAAAATGGCCTACCTTAAACAAAAGAAAACAAATATTGGTAATACACTGCTTGATAGCGTTGAAAATAATTATAGCCAGAAACTGGAAAAAGATACGGGAATTTTCTAAAGTGATGTTCATCCAACAAGTAAAATTTCAGATACGAATGGAAATAGGCGTAAATAGAATTAGAAGTAATTATAGAGATAATGATATTTTGATTAACTGGTTAAAATTGCTGGAACAAGAGGAGAAGGATTTAACACAAGAAATAATATAAGTTAGCCATCATATACTTCCAGACTGTAAAATTAGATACAGATAAGACTAATGAGACACCACTACTGTACCAAGAAAATGTATGAGTGATTGATGAATGAATGTGGATTGAGAAATTATTATTTTTTTTCCCCTATAAATTGAGGTGTTAACTCCCTCCCATTATTCATTTTATTGGCTGAGATACAGTCTCTCACATGATTGAATTAAAGAAAGTTAAGAAAAAGGTGATAATTTAAGGAAAGAGGAAAGGAAAAAAAAAAAAAGGTTAAATTAGGCTTAAGTCAAAAGAGAGACAGGAGGAGGGAATACACCATTGATGATGACTCTTTACCAAATCCTTAAACAATGACGTATCTACTACTTTTTATGAGGCTGCGTGTTTTGTATGTTCCACTAGCCTTGCTTATTTACACACTTCCTACACTAGCCTAGTTAAGTTTACATATCTACCACAGTTAGACATGACTGACTTGCCAGTTTCTTATGTATTGACATTGCACATTTCTATATAATTAAGAATGTCATGCTTTAATATAACTATGTATGCTATTATGTCTCTTGTTCATGCTGTTGTGGCATTGCAGGTGCGTTTGTATTCACTCATTTGCACAGAAAAATAAATAATGTAAAAAAAAATAAAAAAAAATGAAAAAGTAAATACTGATCAATGGTACTGCTTAAAGCTACAGATCCTTTGTCTCAGAAGCATTACATCAGTTCTTCTGTAAATACGGATCCCATTCCTCAAATGTGGTTTACAATATTTAACAGATCCAAGCTGAAGAAAATATACTCCAAAGTCGCCTTGAAAATAAACCAGCCAGAAAGATTCTGTAAATTAAATGTAATTTGTATAAACCCAAAACTAAATAAGCATGTGATTTGACAAAATTCTGACACTGGAAAGTCACCACTATAAAAACAAACTTGTTTTCCTGACACTATAGGGGCATTAGGACCCCCTCCCGCTGGGCTGGAAGGCTTAAAACCCCTTCAGCCACTTTCCTTTCTCCAGCACCGGACTCCCTCGGTGCTGGGGAACTCTCCTCCCTCGTCCAACGTCAGCACCGAATGTGCATGCGAGGCAAGAGTCGCGCGCGCATTCAAACCGCCCATAGGAAAGCATTACTCAATGCTTTCCTATGGACGTCCAGCATCTTCTCACTGTGATTTTCACAGTGAGAATTGCGGAAGCGCCTCTAGCGGCTGTCAGTGAGACGGCCACTAGAGGCTGGATGAACCCTCAGTGAAACAGCGGTTTCTCTGAAACTGCTATGTTTTCAGTTGCAGGGTTAAAACTAGAGGGACCTGGCACCCAGACCGCTTCATTGAGCTGAAGTGGTCTGGGTGCCTATAGTTGTCCTTTAAGACACTGATAAAAATAAATAAAAGCTATTCCTGTAGTGGTTATGGTGCTCGGAGTGTTCCTTTACTAAAACCCTCTGCTGTATGGATGCGTGGAAAATATTAGCAACACATAAAACAAATAAATAAATTGTCATATTATAGCATTTCCATATAAATGTACCCAAAGAAGGGCTGTTTTAATGCAATATTGTCTGTTTATAATCAATTTAACTGTGGCACATACAAATACGGGTTATCTTTAGTTCTGTCTTTACTCAGGGAAACTTGTTCTAAAAATCAAGTACAAAAAAAAAATAAAAATGTATATGCTTAATTCTTAGTACGTAATGACAGTTCATTCTTTGAATGTTTGGAATAGATCATAAATCCATGTTAGAATCTCCTCCTTTTCCTCTCTGGAAAATATATATTCATCTTGGCTTTAACTTTTCTTTTGAAATGCCACATATAAAGTGTCAATGGTAACCAAGAGGGGATTTCTGGAAATATATTGGTTGTGATTAAATAAATATCAAAACATTTCTTTTAATCTAATGAAGTAATTTCCCATAACTAATGTGTTGTTGTTTTTTTTTTTTTAAGATAATTTTACGTTGCACATCTTTCATTTTCTTTTAAACATCAGGATGTGTCAAATTATTTGAAGATATATATTTATATATATTTACATATTAAAAATTAATTATTTTGTTGTACTTAAAGAAGCAAAGATAGGCGTGGCAATCCTCTTGCTCAATGGCTAGAATGTACAATGACAGTCTCCATCCTTGGTTGTGGCAACAAAGGGCAAACCTCCTCTTTTGAAAATGGCACAGTGCCCATATATTGTCCCTGCACCTGATTTGTCTGTAAATGTTTCTGAGGAGAGCATTCTAAAGTTTAGATTACTATATTAAGGAACATATCCTGTCACAAGAAAGAAGGGAATTACTAAAGTGACATAAGAGTAAGCGTTCTGCAATTTCATTAGATTTTGTATTGGTCCATGTGAATCCAGAGTTCATTTCAGTGTATTATCACAGTATACAAGAATAAAGTCATTTTCTTGCAGCTGGTTTTACATAAAAATAATCTTCATTTTCCAGGTTACAGCTCATCAGCCAAAAGTGCTTATTCATTTAGCCATGAATAGTCATATCAGGACCTGATGTGTTAACAGCTAGATTTCATTCTCAGTTGAGTGGTGTCTTAATTGATTACAACAGCCACACATTTACATAGGTTGTCAAAAGAAATGGGTATGGAGTTTGTAGAATAAATAATGGGGAAACAAATCAGCCAGGTAGCAGGTGATGTTACAAAACCATGAGCATTTGCTGATCAAAGGCACCTCAACAGTCACATTAAGTAAGGTTGTATGTCTGACTCTTCCTGCCACCATGTAGTAAAGAAAATAAAATTAATTTGCCACGGTTGCCTCACAAGGTCAAAACAGGTCAAATAGGACTCCATGGTACATGGATGGTGTACATCTCTAAAGTTCTGAGGTTCAAATAATGGGTTCTTAATTACATGAATGCCCTGGAAAAAGAAATATTGGCAGAGACTAGAAATCCTCTTTTCTGTTCACCAGTTTTTGGTTGTCAACGCATCCTTGTTGCTTTGGCAATTTTACATGAACTGCATCTAGAAGAAAAAAAAAATAAAATTCTAAATCATTAAAGGTGTATATGAGCCACTCAAAAAGGATAGTTAAAACTTTAGTACAATGAATTGCAAAGAAACTGCTGCTCCTGCATGGGAGCAGTGCAGTTTTTTTTAACATTAAGTCAAAATGTGATCTCTTTTCTATTATTTAGTCAGTGTGTCAGTGACTATAAGATTTATGGACCCTTCTTTTTAAATGAAAAATATAAATAAAAAATTAGCAGTTAAAGGAAAACTCAAATGTTTGGAATATATGTATTCCTAATTAGATTTATGGGCTCTCCTGTAACAAGGAAAGCAAAGTGTTTAACTTGCCTTTAGACCCCGGTTGTGCTGGTCTCACCATGGACAATACGCTGGGGTCGTGGGCGCAGGGATGGGGTGGCCTATGCTAGCCTTTGAGTTTGACATGCATGCTCTAGCACAACTGTGGAAAACTTGCTTTCCAGTGCTATTGCAAGCTGCTAAGTCACTCATCCCATTACACTGGAGATCACCCCATGTGCCCTCCATAACAGAATGGAAAGGGAAAGTCGACGACATTAGAAAAATAGAAGAACTGCATACTCGCTTAATAAATATACCAGGTTTAGAGATTTGGATAACTTGGGAGGCCCACACGTCACCATGACAGTTGCACTGCCTACAGAGGAACAGGAAATGATTTGACACTGTACACACAGCCCCCTTGGCTACACGGCACCTAACAAGGTTTAAAAATGTAATTGTAGGTATCTTCTAGAACACTAATTCCACAATATCCATGTTAGCAAACTTAATCTCATATATTGTTATTAAAAAAACGCCCTGAGTTTCACCACCACCTTTTTATTAGGTTTCATTTCTGTGTACTTTTACCCAGTTAGTGTACATGTCACACTTTGACTTTTCCACACTACTCTAAATGTACAACAAAAGTATCCTAAATATGCCTGGAACGGTCATTGCCTTTGATTCCATGTAAATTTTTTTTTTTTTGTTATTAGGTACATCAGTGTTACAAACACCTCTTTGCAAAAGTACTGAAAGGCATCTGATACAAATATTTGTATAATGTCTAATTTTCCATGATTCTTTTTTTTTTATTCCAGAAAGAAAACAAACTTGTTCCAATCTACAAAACATAGAATGCTTTAAAGGAACACTACAGCATTCCCCTATCTATAGCACTCCCCCTCTTCAGCCCTTGCAGCAGCTGGCCCGCCTCCCTGGCTGAGATCATCAAGATTGATGATCTCAGCTAATTAAATGCTTCATTACAAGGGCTACTGTACATGTGCTGCAAACTGCAGTAGAGCAGCATCTCATTGAAAACAGAGCCTGGATGTTCTCACATAGAAGTGCCTCTAGCAGCCGTCAGGAAGACACTAAAGGTGTCTATCCCTGCAATGGAAACATTGCAGTTTCTACAAAACTGAAACTTTTTACATTGCAGGGTTAAAAAATTTAAAAGGCCACCGCATCTGGACCAATTAAATGAGATACAGTCTGAGAGCTTTTAACGGTCCTATAAGTTTGTAATTTTAGAAGCACTGTACCTGCAATCCAGATTCTACAAAAAACGGAGAATAATAAAATAAATCACCTGGGCTCCAGATACAGGTGCAAACGGATTTGTTGGCCTTAACCCTGGCTGTGTATAAATCATCTGAGGAGGAACCATTAAAGGTGTAGCTCCCATCTGTGCAGGAACCTGTAAAATAGAACGCAAAATTAAAACCAATACAAAAGGAGCATTATTTTTACCCACCTTATATTTACTTTTCCATATGATGATCAGCAGCACTAGAGAGAGTTTTGTAGCTGTTCCGCAGGGAAGGAAAAGCATGGTGGTATAAAGACATTTAAAAGCATAATATACAGAACTTCCCTAAATCCAGTCTTCCATAACATAAAACTGGACACCAACAAGCCTACCCCAGTATCTAAATAGGGTTTACAGTCTCTGATGAAGTAGGGTAGGATCCCAACGAAACGCTTAAGACATTTACAATAATTGGACGCTCACGCAGCAGTCTAACCTGTGCTGTTGCCGACTCCAGGTTTTGGATTTACACCGGAGATCGATCTGAAAGATCGGAGGGAGAACCTCTGAGTAAGGCTGGAGGTGGAACCCATGCTGACCAGGACAAAGGACGGAGTATAACTCCCACCGATCCTATCCATCTACATGGTCAGACCAACAGGTTACTCTATATGCTATTGACCTAACGTTTTTTGCTCACACCATTGCTGTGAGGGTTTTTAGATATCTTGGAATATAATATTGATAGTTTTACAGTGACATTATCATTTTTCTACTTGGAGTATATTTTGATACTATTGAGCAACCGTTTTCTTTGTACAGACTTGCTTCATATTTTATCTTGTGGGGATTTATTGCATCTTTCTTTGGAAAGTAGATCAATCTGCCATTTTCACTATACTCTGTTGTCTTCACAAGCAGGGAGAGTGTCACTTCTGCTATATTGTTATGGTATTCCAGCATGGTCAAAATTTAGTAGGCCGAAATCTCCACATGGCATATGCTAATTAGTATGATTACAAACAGTTGGATGAGTCAGTGTACTGAGCATGTACGGAAATGGAAAGCAAATTCCTTTGTCTTTAACAAGCCATGTGGTCTGCCCATATAAGGTGATCCTGAATATCTTGTTTGCTGATTGGTCTGAGGAATATAGGAGGGGTTATACTGTATGGGAGGAGATATGCTGCTAACAAAAGGCCTCTGCACATGTTTTCGGCCTCTCAGATATTTTTGGAACAGGAGTTCATCTGAGGCCCAATCGGTGTGTAAATAATAGACCTGTTACTTCCTGAATAGACTTGTGTCCAACTCTATGTGTGGCTTCTGCGGTGTTTTCCGGTAACAATATTACTGCAGATTTGCTGAACAGATTGTTGGACTTTTTATCAGGACTTTTTCCATGCTATTTATTATCACCAATTGTATTTACCGTATTTATCGGCGTATAACACGCACTTTTTCTCCCTGAAAATAGGGGGAAAATCATGGGTGCGTGTTATACGCCGATATCCCATATTTACTTACCTGTCTTGAAGCGTGGGCCGGTGTTCAGCGCGCACCGCGGTACTGGAACTTCAATTTCAGGTTCCGGTTTCCGACGGGACTGAAAGGAAGTGTGCACACTTCCTTTCAGTCCCGCCGGAAACCGGAACCTGAAATTATAGTTCCAGTACCGCGGTGCGCGCTGTGAAGCCGGCCCACGCTTCAAGACAGGTAAGTAATTATGGGACAAGAGGGAAAGTGCACTAGGGGACACTATGGGAGGGGGGTGGGAAGACAATATGGGGGGGGAGAACACTATGGGATGAGGGGGTGGAGAATACTATGGAAAGGGGGGGGACACTATGGGATGGGGGGGGAGATTTCCTGGAATTTCCTTCTGAAAATGAGGTGCGTGTTATACGCCGATAAATACGGTATTTTGTGGAATTTATGTGAGGTTTATAAGCTCCTGGATACTTTTCATTAAAGTATTGTAGTTATATGCTTTTTCTTAATTTATATAAGGACTGGTGATCCCCTTTCCCAGTATTAGAGAGGTTATGGTGATTGGGCCTTATTCCTTCTTTGTTTTAGTCTGGACATCCTCTTTTTTGGAAACTTCAGACTATAGATTTCTTCTTTTTCCCCCAGTATCTGCCTGTTCCTCGAGGAGACAGGATAGGCACAGCCTCACATTTTTATTTTATGGGGCAGCAGATGGAAGTGCGCAAGCTGAACTTAATAGCACCATGTAGCCTTCACTAGAAATGACGAGTCACAAAAATATACTCAAAAATACAAAACTACTTTAAAAATCGTTAATACGGCTTCTAATCTTATTGATAACAATTTATGGGTAGTAAATATATAGCATGCTCCTCCAGCTGTTTGAGATTCTCACTCAACTACCTCTTCATTCCCTTTACATTTTACCAATAGCTGCTTCGCTGTGTTAACTCTTTTAGCCATCACCTCCAAATTTCCCCTGCTACCTTACGTCCCTATTCCCCAAGGTATCCTTTAGATTGTAAGCTCACGGGCTATCTAGCTAAGCACTTTGAATAAAAGAGCTTCAATGCCTAGTTATCAGCTTACGGGCAGGGCTCTTTCTACCGCTTGTATTTGTCTGTGTATATTGTACATTCTCCACTAATTGTACAGCGCTGCGGAATCTGTTGGCGCTTTAGAAATACCAGTAATGAATAAATAAACTTCAGGAAGAGGGCTTCTGATACTCTGGGAGACTGGACAGTAGTGCAAATGAAACCTTTTTGAAGAAGACAGTCAAATTTGATGTGATAAACAATAATAGACAGGACCCATTCGTCGTGGTGATGTCTTGCCATGTTGAGAAGTAATCCAGTAATCTTACTCCTACACTCATGGCATCAGAATTTCCTTTCTTTTTGTTTTCTCATTAACTTGCCTTTGTAGTCAAAAGATTGCATCTGACAGCTGTGTGAATTTCTTTTACTAAAGTAATCTCTGCAAGATTATTTTTGCTAAAGAAGCTCTTGTTCCAACGTACGTTCGATCTTATTACCTTCGGCTGTTTAAGCAGATCGGTCAACTGAACGCCAAAAAGTCTGCCCTTTTCAAATGGCCTGTCGCATAGGGAGTATTTAGAGGTAGAGTCTGCTTACCAACCTCTCAGCCAGACTGCCCTTATGGTCACTGTACAAAATCCCATGGATTTAGCAGAAAGTTAAAGAGTGGAATCAGGCATGAAATCAGATGCCATCTTAATATTTTGAAGAATTTTAATAAGATCTTATTGAGACTGACAGAAATATACCTTTACAGCGAATCAAACCAAGAGCATTGTGCCTTTTCAACAAATTACCCTGCAATAAGTGTTTCACTTTGTGCTGCATTAATTAAAATATCTTCCTTAAAGGGACACTATAGTCACCAGTGCAACTACATGTATTCCTGACCCTATAGTGTTAACACGACTATCTAGCCCCCGCTGGGCCCCTCATGCCTCCATAAATATAGTAAAAATCTTACTGTATTCAAGCCAGAAGCTGTAAATCTGCATGCTGTTAGACTCAGGAAAAACAAGCAGTCTGCTGCCATGTGATAGCCTGATCCAATCACAGTGCTTCCCCATAGGATTGGCTGAGACTGACAAGGAGGTAGATCAGAGGCAGAGCCAGCATGATTCAAACACAGCCCTGGCCAATCTCCGCATAGAGATGAATTGAATCAATGAATCTCTATGAGGAAAGTTCAGTGTCTGCATGCAGTGGGAGGAGATACTGAATCACAGGATGCTTGTGCACAGCAGATCTGAGTGAATGGAGGCATATTATGCCTCCATCAACTCATAAGTCCCTCTGGTTCACTCTGAGTGACTGCAACTGGAGGTGTTCTTAGCTTACAATGTAAACACTGTATCTTCTTAGAAAATACAGTGATTACATGAGAAAGGCTGCAGGGAGCTATAGTTCTAACCTGAACAACCTCATTAAGCTGAAGTTGTTCAGGTGACTATAGTGTCCCTTTAACCTATATTTCAACTTTTTGTCCATAGCATCTGGCAAACCATTTCCAATAAACAATTTAGTTTTCTTGCCCAGTTGTGCAAGGTGTACATTCAATTTTAGAAGCTCTAATTTCTTATTGTCTTTTTCTTTTACTGAAAATATATTTTTAAAGTATATAGTAAGAAAAGCTTTCTTGGAGGGAAACTTCCACCATGAGATCCTTTAGCTTAGGGTGGAAAGAAACATACTTTGTTTTCTTGTGTTTGCTTAGCTCCACTCTTTCTTCCATAAGAGAAATCTCCTTTATGAGCTTCTGAAAATATTCATCTGGAAAAGCAATTCATCTTCAGAGGATGAGCTACCAGAAGAATGGGAACTGGAGTCCAAATATACCCAATATTTCTCACATTTCTGTGAGGGTCCTGAACAAAATTCAGGAGTGACATATGATTGGGCTGCTTGAATAGCTGCTTCCCTAATATTGCAAAAAAGTTTGTTGTAGACTGGACTGAAACCAAAGAACTGTAGTAATTCACAAACTGAGGACTCACACTTGGGAATCCAGGTGCTTATCACGGCTAGGGTTGGGAAAACCACGCTTACACAGAGGCCTTTATCAAGCTTGGTAAAGGCCTCTGTGTAGTCCAAAAAGTTGCAGTTTTTGTTTCAATAAACCTGCCTTCCTGCAGCAATCTGGAGTGCCTGGACCAAATTTATTTTATGGACTGAAACCAAGACAGAAAAGTGGAGACTTCTGCTTTGTTAGCTTCTTCCATTACCTCTTTAGAACAAACGTTACTTCTTTTTTTTTTTTTTTTTTTTAATAACCATCTGACATTGGTTAATTGCAGGATGCACAGATAAAATGTTTGGGCTTCTCCACAGGTTTCTCTGAAATTTTAGTATTAGACATACTGAAAGAAAATAAATACCTAACTATACTAGAAAGGAGGAAAAAGGCCAAAACAAAGGTAAAAGCTGATAAAAGCTATCAGGTAGTTTTGGCTGGGGTCTAAATAGTCTCCCAAGTTTAAACAGTCACCAAAGCACAAAGATCGCATTGTGCTTCCGTGACATGATCTGTAGGTGAAACACACTGTAACCAGTATACGCACCCACACCACTTCCAGTACCGACGTGCATTCCACCGCTGGAAGATCGAAAAACCAGGCCTACAAGCATAGCTGTTCTTCCAGGACACTCTCTGGCAAAAACAGTCTCACCTCATTGAAGGCAGGCAGACAAGTGTGAGTGTTTGGAGGTTTTTACAGTAGATAAATAAATAAATAAAAATATGGAGACTGAGTTCCTAGAGCTTGAAGTTCTCCAACTCTTATCAGATGTTAAAGCAATAAAAAGTAGACTAAAACTGTAAATTTAGAGCAGGTCTACACAACCTGCGCCCCCCAGATATATTAAACTACAACTGCCATGATCCCCTGGCTGTTTCATTAGAAAAAAAGAAAACCGTGTTAGCGGTTTTATTCAAAGAATCATGGGCATTGTAGTTCAAAAATACCTTGGAAAGGCGCAGGTTGTGCAGGCCTTATTTAGAGTGTATTCTTCCATAGGATCAAACAGGGGTTATGTGAGGGCTGGAAGGACCAGATTTAGTGTCATGGATTCTAAGTCTTATCCTGGAAACATCTTTGAAGAATTTAACAATCAAATGGTGACAAGCAAACTTTGTAACAGTGAAATGACGGACTACAGAAATATGAACCTTAACGGTAGAAGAGCCAAAACCTATAGCAAATCCTAACTGCAGGAATCTATGGATGGCAGGAGTAGATCCGGAGAGTGGACTTTATAGAGAAACATTTTCCATATCTTAAAATTAGATAAAACTAGTAGACTTCTTTTTTGACAATAGAAGAATGTCAAAGACTTCTGTGTCTATACCTTTAGTGGTAAGGAGGAGCTTTTCTGAAGACAAGCTGAATCTTTTCATTACTTCTGGAAATACTTGTCCAAGAAAATTCTCCAACTGAGGAAGAATCCAGTAGTTTCACTGGCACAAATCTAGTAGGTCCATGAATTAAGACCTTCTTGGTCAAAAAGGGAAGGACCGCAAAGAGACGTTTGATCTGTCCTTATTTTCTTTAGTATTCTTGGTATCAAGTAGACTGGAGGAAACAAGAATGACAGATGATAACTGGAAGGCTGAACCGAAGGGTAATCTGATTAAACATTTGATGGTTGAAAGACCAGTTTGCCTGGGTCACCTTGGTTCTGCATAGCTGATCTGACAGAACATTTTCCAACACCTGTGAACTTATGTGAACTGAAACAAGCCTCTGAAGGAGTTCTGACCAAATACAGACATACTGACCTCGTTCCTCTCTGGCTATTTAAATAGGAAACTGGTAGAACATTTACATCTTACCTGGATCTATTGATTCTCTAACAATTATGCAAATAATGCATATATCTCAAGATCGCTTTTAACTCTTTCAAATTTGACAACTGAAGTCTGCCGCTTTGATTCCCTTCTGTAGTATGGTCTGAAATGGGGCTCCACATCCTGAACAGGATTCATATGTGGTGAGGTTTCTTTAAGAAATAAGCATAAAGGATATTCCTTTTTATGGCAAAGAACTTCTGATTCACAACGGAAACTTTATTGTAGTTGAGTTCCAAATAAGGGTAGTTCCATTACTGTAGAATATTTTTCTAAAGTAGACATATAAGCGTACTTGCACAGTATACAGCTGGTATTACTGAAGGACCTAGGAGAATCATAGCTTTTCTGATGCTGCTTACTTACCTCAGAGAGAATAAAGCAGACTTCTACTTTTGTTTTCTTTTATTGTCTGGAAGGAAGACCTTCAATTGTAATGAATCTATTTGAAGCCACAAAAAGGAAATTGAAACGGTTGATCTTGCTATAAGAGGCCAGTCATTAAAATTGAGTATAATGTTAATCCCTAATGTTTTTTAGAGAAGCTATGCAAGCCTAAAACATTTTGTGAATTCACTTGGTGCCAAGGGCTCAGGGCTCTCAACTGAAAATTATGGAATTCCCAAATTCTTCCAAAGGACAGGTAGAAGTGCTTTTGCTGCATTCAACAGGTGTTGCAGGATGGCTTTATTGTATTTAGCGTGACATGCTGCCTTATCAGAGATGCCATAGTTAAAAAGTGTGTAATTTGCAGATATCAGTATCTTTTCAAGGCAGAGGGCTCCCTATCACCCACCAGCTCACTCAGGTTACGCATGTCTCCTGCATTTACTACTTGACTGTTGGGAATAAACGATCCCTGACCTAGAAATTGCAGGTCCCTAACCAATAGACCTCTGGCTAAGTTTTTGTTCAGGGTAAGAGGTAAAATGTAACCCAGTGTGGATCTCTAAAAAAAAAAAAAAAAATATATCACGCATTGAATGTTTAATAGCGAAGCACTGGTTGACCGTGTGTCCTCCACTTATGACTCTTAGGATCCAGAAGCCTAGTGTTCTTTCCCAATGTTTTAGAAAATGTCCTCCTACAGACCTCGCGGCAGAATTTCTTATTTCTATTTAGGAGAGAAAATGTACTTCTCTTTACACTGGTCATCCTCCAAACCTTTTATTGCGCCTCCTTAAAGATTTTCCAGAAAGGTTTTCCATTAATTTAGAAGTTTCTGTTCCATGTCGATAAAACATGTGTAAAAAAAAAAAAATGATTCACCCTTGGAGTCTGAACCTGACAATTCTTTAGGCCTTTTCTTTGCCTTAGAAGAATGCCTCTTTAATTCTAAGAGAAGGGATACATTGTAACTCTGCTTATCTTATGTCCAAGATGTTTTTCTGTAAGCTGTCCAAGATTTTTGTAAAGCCACAGCAGCTTACTTGGAGCAAGGATTTAAAGGTTTCGATTTGAACAATTTGGTAGTGGAGTATCCAGGTAGCACACTGTTGCTGGTTAAAAGACATACTGTAAAAGTAAAGGAAAAGCTAACGAGGGCCTCAAAAAAAAAAAAAGGAAATATTGTGTAAAAAAAAAAAAAAAATATATAGGACAGAAAGTCTTACCTTTAAAATGCCTCTAGTCGAACAGCAGCAGCACCTGTACTGGGATTTAAATGCCTTTTAACCAATTTGCATTTAAATTTTGGTGCCAAGATTTGTGCATGCTTAGTAGCTCTCCACAATCACTATGTACATTCCACCTCTATTCCAGTATGCATGTCTTTGCAGCATTCATATGCCATATTCTGCAACTTGCAAGGACTAGGCAAAAAGAGAGGTAGCACCATGCCTGCAGACCCCAGAGGAAAACATCAAAGCAGCAAATGTCCATCATAATGCACCCACAACTCGGACACAGCTCTCTCAGAACATAAAAATTGTAAGGCCCTGTGTCTATCCTGTCTCTGAGTGACAGGCAGATACTGGGAAAGGCTAGTTGGTGTTCAGTTTTATATGCTATAGGAGGCAGTATTAATTGAGGTTCTGTATATTATGCATAAACATTTCTTTATAGACCATGCCAGTCCTTACCCCCTCCGTAACAGCTACAAAACCCTTGTCTTTCAGTAAGATCACCAACATAAATGCATGCAGAATTGTTGGCAAAATGAAAAAAGGATAACAGGATTGAAGAAGGTCAAGTAGAGTTATAACCAGCTTGGCAATGAAAAAAATTAAAATAAATTAGTTTTAACCACCTTAGAAAATACATTTAAGTTAATTAACCCCTTAAGAACACATGACATGTGTGACATGTCATGATTCCCTTTTATTCCAGACGTTTGGTCCTTAAGGGGTTAAAGAGATTTGGAGCATATTATCCAAGAGGCTTCCCCGACCCCCTGTATTTTAAATGCTCATATTCTTTAGGCAGACAATTAAAGCAATTTTGTCTCTGCTTCCTTACCAGCTTTTATCCAACCTAAGATCACACACTAACCAGGTGTGCGTTAAAACAGGGATGACATCACCTACCAACATTAGATCATTAGCCACAAGCACCTCTAGTATTGTGTTTTAGTTTCTGATTTAAATTTTATCTAGTACATAAAAAATATATTTTATAAAATGATTACCATCGGAAGCTTACATTATTGACCCAATGGGAGGAAGGATGATAGCTGTTCCATCCCTTCCAACCTGCTGCTACTCAGCATTTGATAGGTTCTGGACACCCTCAGTGACACAAGTAATACCAGGGGATGTCTGGTTACCCCCATCCCGAGATATCCTATTTCCATGCTTATGATCAGCCTAAGATATTAAGCTCAACTGCACTAACCCTCATGGTGACACCCTTCAAAGAGAAAATAAGAGGGGCTAATGGCTGTTTCTCTATTAGTTATGAAAGGACCGAAAAAACCATAAATTTGTGCTTCGCATAATTCTATTTATAGGAAATGTTTTGCAAGAATTCACAAAAAAAGGAGAAAGAATTCTGCCAGAGCTCAATTAGTACATCCTGTGTTTGTACTCTTCCCCCCACCCCCATCCTGTACAGAACATGATGTAGGAAAATTAAGTAAATAAGGTTAATCTTGTGTGGTTCAGAAACCATTTCCCTTACCATTCCATACACAGGCACTTGTGGCGTAGACACAGGATAAGTCATTGGGGGAGGTACCTTGAAAACAAGAAGAAAATATTAAGTTTAAAATCCTTCATAGAGTTTACAAATACAACATTGAAGTAATTGTTACATGGTGTACATGAATACATGCCAATTTTCATTTGTTTGAAAAATCAAAAGATCAGGCTCAGATTTACAAGAAAAAAAAAAAAAAAAAAAAAGGAACTCTTGCTGGGATGATTCCCCCTTAAGTGGGAGGAATGGACCGGAGGATGGGCTGAGGGAGACTTGGGTGGAACAAAGGGGACAATGTTTGTGTGCTAATGACAGATGCCCAAAATGCACCTGTTTAAAATTAGCAAGACCAGAACGCTCAGAGTGTATGTACTGTATTTTAAAATATAGGACAGAATTAACCCACCAACTAAAGAGTAGCAGGAGGAGCTCACCACTTGCGCCAGTACAAGTGTATGGTCAGTGCTGTATTTCTCATAAGGCCACCGAGGACATGGCCTCGGGGCAGCAATCCATGATCACAACCTTATTGTTGTGATATATTGGGAATCAATAGTGTGCTCAAGTAAGATGAAGAATTTATTTTCTTCTTGCCCAACACCCGGTACTCTCTTCCTAGCAAGCCGCTGAAGGAATTACAGGACAGCACGTGGAGATGACGTCACCATCATAACCTTGCGTGAACGCTTGTATCTCCATTGTCTGCAGTTGCTCCTGCAACCCTAGTACCTCTGGGCAGCAATAAGGTTTCTGCCCAGAGGGGGTTATTAGAAGAGGGACCCAAATAGTGGAGGAGAACGAGGTCTGGAATGGAGGTATAAGAGGAGGAAAACAAAGGGGAGCATGAGGAGAGATTAACAAGGTTGGAAAGACAATGGACAGGTGAGGGCAGAATCAGAAGAGATGATCTAGTAGGGAAGGGAGTAATATGGTTAAGAGGAATAGGAGGACATGTAAGGGAGAGGTAAATTAACAGATAGGAGGTCAGAGCCATAAGCTAGGAATGTGGGAAACCGGGGTGCAAGAGGTACAAAGGGGGTAAAGGTAATACAAGAGATTCAAGGAGGATGGATGCAAGAAGCACAGAGGCGGGGTGCCAAGAGACACTGAATGGGTGTAAGAAAAACTAAAGGGTGGCAAGACATCCAACTGGCTATTTATTCTTAATTAAATTATGTTAAATCACTCACATATCCTGGATAATGAACTCCATTCTTGGTCAGCATAGGTAAACAAAGCAAAGAGTCAAATAAGATATCTAAACAGTAATGAAGATATCCCTTTATCAAAAATAAGGAATTTGTAACATAGTAGATTGCCCCATGGATTAAAGTGCCATAGTAATGCTTTAATTTTATCAATCTACAATTTTCACAAAATATGATCACGGGTATTCAGTTTTTCCCCCTGGGTGTCCAGTATTAAAGATAAGGTGCTTTAGATACATCCTGTCTTTACAAAGACTCACTAAACCTTTTACTCATATTATACCCAACCAGTCACTTGACTGGAGAATGGCGGGCTTGTATTACAGCTACATTAAAAGAAAAGCATCGAGGATCTCTAACATCCAGCAACTTGTACAAATACCTGAAATGATCCACTTTCTTTCCAATGAAACCAAAGTACTTGATCATTGCAAAAGAGGATATTTGTATAGGATACAAACACCCCTCTCCTCTTGAACAGTGACAGTGAATTGGAAGAGCATTTAGAGGCGCTTCTCACTGTGATTTTCACAGTGAGAAGACACCAGTGTCCGTAGGAACGCATTGATAATGCTTTCCTATGGACTGGCTGAAAGGAGGAGGAGAGTTCCTCGCGCCGAGGGAGCCCGGCGGGGGAAAAGAGGTAAGAATTAACCCCTTACTCACCCTAGAGCCAGGCGGGATGGGGGACCCAAGGACCCTATAGTGGTCCTTTAAACTCTGAAAGACTTTCACAATCCCTACGCTCTCAAATATCTCCGAATGCATTGCAATAAACATTTTATGGAAACATATATCCTACAAACTTGGCAACCCCCTTAAATACATGTCTCTTGTGGGAAAAAAAAAAAAAGTCCTTGGGTGCTGTGCAGCATTGCAGCATCCACCCTCTACTTTCAGTCATTCTTTAAATGTACCTCTTTGTCTTGCTAAACTAGAACTGTTCTGACCACAATGATTTATAGAGGTTTTGTTTTTTACTATCGGTTTTGATTTCTATGTTATTTTATTTCCTTAGCACACTTGTGAAATGTAATGTTTTCTAAGGTTACTGGTAAAAACATGCAAACCATCTCTCATTTTCGTTTTGGCCATGTAACAAGAAAGGGAAGAGATCAGAGTAGGTCTGTGGTGTATCCCCTATGCGAGGCAACTTGAGCTTTCTTCATTATTAGCCCCACATTCACTTAGAATTGCCTTGTTCTTGCACACAGGCCAATTGCAAGATCAGAGTCTTTGTAGCAGCGTTTTCATTTAAGGGGACTGTTATAATTTGCATAATCTATGTATTACTATATTTTTACCGGGATGCTCAATGCTGCATGTAATATAAATGTTGTTATCTTGTTTTAGCAGTACTCCACTCTAGTACTTGCCACAGGTTCGATTTAACTTGTGAATTTTTTTTTCTTTGTTATTCTACCGAATGTCTTTATTTACTGATCAAATGCAAATCTCTCAAACATTTCTTGACATTAAAAACAAGTTCTCAGAACTAGACAACCAAAGAATATATGAACAACGTTTCACCAACATATGCCCCCCTACCATAACAAATAAGGCGGCCTGGGAAGCCTGGGAGACATGGAGACAGACACACCGCAAATAGGAATAGAACATACACGGGTGCAGTGAGGTTAGATAGAGGTCAGACCAAACATACTAGGGACAACCCGAGGGGAACCAAGAAGAGTAACATGTATGTATAGGGGACAGTGTACAAAAGGAATGATTAACGTCTGCCTTGTATGTACTTGTGTGGAACAAACATATTAGATGACACCACCCCCCCCCCCCCCCTTTTCTTCTTTCTGTACCCCTCCTAACCTTATCACTTATATGTTGAAAACAATTAAAACAATTTTTTATTTGACAAACACCCAAGCTGCGCTATCTATACCATATGTTATTTGATCAGGCAAGAGTTTGTATAGAATTGGATTTACATAAGCAAAAACTTTTTTTACAGTATGTTGCACATTTGTTAATTATAGTTACAGTCTGGACTGAGGATGGAAGATCATTTAAGGACAATATATCAGACACAAAATAGCCATCACAGGATCATGGGTAAATAAGGAAAAATCTGTCTAATCATTACAATTACTACTACAAAGCCTGTACATCAATATTACAATTTATTTTTAAGTTGTGCCCGTGCAAGGTTTTTCTCCCTTCACTACGTTTGTGAAGAAAAAAAAAAAAAAAACTTTTACCATCTGAGGAATTGGGGCTATAGGTGCAGGATTCCATGTTGTTGAAGTGCTTGTTTTTGCTTGCCAGTGTGTGCCACCAGTTAGTCTTTTCTCTGAAGGCTGATTCCACTGCATGTCAGATCTAGAGACACACAGAAAAGACATAACTACCAAAAAAAATTATACAAATTTCTTGTAATATTACTGCATTATTTAAGACAGTAAACAGATATTTATTTCTGGCAAAGATACAAAAAGTGCAATACCATGCAAACATATAGAATGATCCTGATAATGGCTATTAATTTCCCTTTGACCCAGATTTGCTCTTTATAAAATTAACGTGTTAAGTAATTTCTCCTCCAAAAAAACCCCTAAAATAAAACCACATGTGTACGCCTATCCATTACTACTGCACCTTAACCCAAGGCACAACAAATGCCACTCTATGTGTTGCTAGCAGGACAGGGTTTAAACTGAAAAGGCTTTAGACACCAGAACCACTACATTAAACTGTAGTGGCTCTGGTGATTATACGGTCCCTTTAAGAATTGTAATTTTGTAGCCGAAAATAAAGCGTTATTAAAAAAACAAACAAATATCAACAAACTGTCTAACTTTTTTTTAGCTGGCTCTTAGATTCAAAGCAAATTTGTCAAGCCCTGCCTTAATCCCACCCATTTTACTCTTCCAAAAGGACTTGGCCGCAACACACAAGGGGCATTATCTTTCAGAATTTTTTTTTTTATTATTCTTTATTTTCTTTGTGCAAGGAATAACCTAGCATATATCAGTGCCACAACAGCATTTTTAAAGGCATAAACATAGTAGTTTTACATTTATGGCATGAGGGTTTCCGCACATTTTTTTTTAGATATTGCTATTCCGTCAGTAATGCCTTTCTAGGTCGACTATTGTACGAGAGGCAAACAAAGCATAAAGTGATAATAACAAAATCAAGCTGGGTGCATGCTGGTCAGCAATAATGTATACTTCAGTCGTTTGGTTACAGTAGCTTAGGGTTGGTGAGTGTGTTGGATTTCGTCGCTTAAATCTCGGGCCCTAGGTGCAGTATTGATTTACTCACTTAACTGTGCTCTGGTATGGCGTGCATGTTCCACGTGGTAGTGAGCAGTGACAGGCGGTCCGACCAGTCAAGTCGTAAAGTAAATAAACAGGTGGGTCATGTGTTGAGTATTGTGTCCGTCTCTAGTGAAGTCGCGTTGCCTAGATAAATTAAGTGTGCTTATTCAAATCCTGCATTTGTCATTTATCGGGTTAAACATTATTTAAACATGAATTTGTGTTTTCAATAAGTGACAGTCAGTTAGAGACAAGCTGGTGAGATCCATAAGCTGGGTGTTCATAATTACGGTGTGGTCCATAAGCAGGCATAGTGATGGGGTATAGCACCAGGCATCATATCTCAGGCTTTGGTGGTACAGAGTTCCTGTGGGAAAGGTGGCGAAAGGCAAGTCTTTCATTTAGAACAAGTCCCTCTTCAGATGGACGGGATATGTCTCCTCTCCGCAGCTGCTGGTGTGTGGCATCAGGGCGCACAGGCTGTAGTGCTGGGCGAGACCTCCGCTGTGCCCACTCTGCATGCGAGAATCTCTCTGACAGCGGTGATGTGGATGGTCAATGTTTGCCTCTTCATGTGCCGGTGGGTCCCCCAGTGCAGCGGTAGTTATGGGCCACTAATGTCCCAGTGGGGCGGTGTGTTGCCCTGCTTGGAGGAGTGAGGGTGCACCGGGGACCTGCGGTCGGCCTCTGAGGGTACTGTCTCTGCGGAGTAGGCGGCATGCTTAGATGCAGGAGTGCTTGCAGGTGTGTGTTTGCGGCAAGGACCTGTGCCTGTGGTGAGCCGCCGCCGTGGATGAGCAGCTTGGGGAGGTTCTGGTCAGGACTCCATCCCACATGGCCTCCGCCATCTTGGTGTCTGTAGCGCGGGTTATGGTGGCCCTGCTGCTTCACCAGTTATACCTGTCGGTGGTCGGGTCCTGAGGGTGTAGACCGGGATCACCCCCCGTAGGTCTGAATGAGCGCTGGACGGTGTGCGGCAGGGCAGCGGCCGTCCGCCCCGCTCGCCTCCGGAGTAGGCCGTAATGAAGTCAGGTCGGCTTCCTCCTTCAGGGGACTGAAGCCTGTTGGGCCAGCCTCACCCTGGTTCCAGGGTACTCCGCCCGGTAGGGGCCGCCGTTGCCGGTCGATTTTGTGCCAAAAATCGTAAGGTTTCTGTGTGATTTCGCCTTAGGCTGCAGGAGCTGGTCTTGCATGCGACCAGCCAGCTCGGCGGTCTGGCCCCGCCCCCTTATTTTATTTTTTGTGGAAAGATTTTGCAGCCAAGTCCTTTCGGAACAGTGAAATGGGTAGGAATAAGGCAGGGCTAGACAAATTTGCTTTGAATCTGGAGCCAGCTATAAAAAAAACAAAAAAACAAAAAAAAAAAACACACAACACACCCCATCTATTTACAACAGTTTTTTTGCATACAATATAAAACAAGGCAGGTTAACTACTCTCAGGCAGCACAAGAACCATACTGAAACTCTTGGTAGGAGGTGCAGTTTTCTGGATAGTGGGGAATTATTTTGAGGAGGGATCAAACATACTATTAATGTCCAAGAAATAATAAAAACAACTTACTTTTTTGATGGGGTTCCTCCAAACCCAAGATCTGAAATAAAAGTCATAGTAAACATTTAAAACACCTTTTTGAGGGTATGTGATTGTGTGCAGTATAAAAGAAAAACAAACAAAACAATAAAAGTAACTTACTTCCCACCAGATTAGCAAGTGAGGAATCCAGGTCGTTTGCCATTAACTTTCCACTATGCTGACCACCTGCTACGTGATTTTTGCTTTGCTGGGTGACCACTGGCTGCAATACATCCTCTGTAAAATAGGCCACTAAAGGAAAATAAAAGCAGAATGACTATAAGCATGTTATGAAGCAGTGTTTAATCATTTATGAGCAAAAGTAATATGTATCTAGAAAAAGGTTTTATCCTTCATAAGCAAATTTGTAGCTAAACAAAAAAGGAACACGTTATTGTTAAAAATATATTAGATAAACAATTCCCTTCTAAAAAGGGGGAATTCAAAGCAGTTATACTTACATGTAATCCAGCATCAAGACAGTACTCTCTGCAGCCACATCTGCCCGTACTGAGATCATGAATCATGATGATCGCTAGCCCAATGCACTTGGCATATGTGCGGAGAATTACTGTGATCCACCAGTGCAATGCTTCTGATAGATAACGCATGTCTATGAGAAGCATTATCAGTTTTTGGCATCATTATGATATGCATAATGATGTATCAAGTGAGGACCCTTTTCAAATTGAAATTGCATTGAGTTAGAGGCAGGTTTTCGAACACGTGAGAATTGTTGCTTCAAGAAAGGTCAAAGCCACTACATTAAGATGTAGGTGTTTTAGCGCTTCGAGAAAGTACATTTAAGATTTCTCATACAACATGTATCAAAAGCAACAGCATGTTATGATAAATCTGCACCTTTACAGAAAAGGTACACATAAAAATCTAGACTAATATTGCTCATTTTAGTAAAACTACATACATAATGACTGCTAACTTGCATCTTTCCAATGAGAGTGTTGGTTTTCATAGTTGCTCATTCTGCTTTAGGTTAGTTTGCTTATGCAAAATTTGCAACAGTAATACAATACATGATTAAATAAAATGCAAGTTCAAATAAAAAGGTGTAGAACTGGTGAGTAGAAATTCACCAAATTTAGCTCTGGAGCACAGAAAGTCAATAAATCCAGTGTATACTATGGCTTGCAGTAACAAATTGCTTTTAAGGCCTGGCTAGTAGCAAAGGACTATACATTTTAAGCCCTGCTGTTACTACAATGTGCATCATATTGAAATAAGGAAGAAAGTCTATATTTTTAAAGAAGGAATGGAAAACTAGATGGGTAATTTACAACACAAACTGATTTCTGGGGGGGGAGGGGGGGGGGGGGGGACGGGACACTACCAGGAGACCCCACACGCCGGGCCCCTCGCAAGCAGGCTCGCCGGGTCATACCTCGGGCCCCATGGACGACTATGTTTGCACGCCGCGAGACACGCGGTCCGCTCCGGCCGCAGCCAAAATGGCGCTGGCCTCCCCTGGAGCAAGCAGCAGTGACAGCCAGACGCAGGGCTCACCCAGAGGAGAATCACTCTCCCAAATTGCGTCGGATGTGGCCACAATCACTGCCAACATGCTGTCACGTGCGGACAAAACTGAGATGCTGGCAGAAATCAGGACCGCGATCAGGGAGGAAGTTATGGAGGTGAGGAAAGATCTGACTGCCCTAGAACACAGGGTGGAGGCCCTAGAAGCAGACAGAGCTCTGAATGTACAGCACCAACAAGCCACTGACACTGCCACCTCCAGACAGGGCAACGTCCTGCTAGATCTTAGGAGGCACCTGGAAGACCCGGACACCCGCTGACGGAGAAATATCCGCATAAGGGGCCTCCCAGAAAACGCGGAGGAAACACTACCAGAGCTCCTAACAGACCTGTTTACCCATATCCTAGGGGACAGAGCCCCAGAAGACCACGGCATTGAGCGAGCCCACAGGGCTCTGCGCCCCTCGTCCCCAGAAGGGCCACCGAGAGATGCGATTTGCTGTTTGCTCTCTTACGCCTTAAAAGACGACATAATGAGAGCAGCAAGAGATCTACAGAACATCACCTTCAGAGACGGCCAGGTCTCGCTTTATCAAGATCTCTCCGTTCTCACGCTAGAGGCCAGAAGGGCGCTGCGCCCGGTAACCACCATTCTCAGGGAGCGGAGGATTCCATACAAATGGGGCTTCCCCTTCAGCCTGCAGGCAAAGGTGGGCTCCACCTGGCATATTGTCCGTTGGCCTGCAGATGTACCACGCTTCTTACGAGCCGCAAGTCTACCCGCAGTGACGGTCTCCAACTGGATCCTGGAGCGGCAACCACAGCACCCACGGGCCACCAGCGAAAGGCCGGGCACGGGCCGCCACAAAGAATAATGGAGTCCTATGGAACTGGACCCTTTTTTCAAAATTCAGCTACCACAACCGCAGACATGCCACCACACCAACGAACCCCCCAGCCAATACTGAGAGGTGCCAAACGACATCTTGGACGGACTTCCCACCAACCGTCGGAAGCACCCCTGGGAGTCAGACTTCACGCGATGGCATGACCCCCACAGCACCTCTGGGTATGTACTTGACTCCCTGGCCTGGGCCCGTAGCAGTGGGATCCAAACCACGCTAACTGGGGGTGGCCCCGCCTGGACCTCACACCCGTGGGGTGGGGGGCCCGCATGGGACAGATTTTGCATGGTGATACCACGCTAGGGGTCGCCCAGCTGACATGGCCCCGGGAACACTAGCCACCTTTGGGCGGGTGGGGTGTGAAGGAGGGGTCTGGGGACCATCACCATACCAGGATTGTACTCTCCACAAAGGGGACTAATACCCCATGCACATGCCTGGGTGGACTAACTGATAGCACGGATCCAGGCACCTCCATGGCAGCCAAAAATTATTTAGGCATGAACCGGTGCCAACCAAGAGGGGTATAGCAAGGCACCTTGGGGAAGTGAGAAGGGGGCCTTGTTCTGCGACTGTTTTACGATTGTTACATGGTTTATAATGTTTGAAAAGTGTTTCCTAGTTACTGTAATGCATGTATAGAAGCAGATACAAACAAGCGGGAAGCTAAGTGCCCAAGCCAGACAGTTCACATGTAGGCCACAAAAAGGTGGGACGACGAGGGCGGGTGGGGTTTCCGGGGTGGATACATGATTGGGCAGATCTACAAAACGCTATGATAGGTGGTCTGGGTGCCAAGGGAATGGCACGTCACGATATCACTGAACGACCTAGACCAGAAGGACCACCTACCCCAAGTTACGGACTCACGTTGTATATACACTCGGAGGCCAACGCGGTGACTTACCCCTAGGGTACCAGATACCAGAGGGCGACAAAATCCGCTGGTTCCTAAAATCTAAATAATGTTTGAATATGCAAAAGCTTGTCATGAAGAACAAGCCAAATGAACCTGGACTCTAAAAATAACAAGTAATCAAACCATATGTCTAATGCAGTGCCCATGTAACCCTTCCCCCATTAGAGAAATTGCAAAGTACACATTGCAGTGATAAGACTGCTTCTAATGGCTGTCTATTAGACAGCCACTAGAGACACTTCCTGCAGGTTCAAGGAGTTTCACTCAGTGAAACTATGCTGGACATCCTCACACTTTGCATGAGGACATCCAGCAAAACCCCAAAGGAAAGCATAGATCCAGCACTTTCCGAGGAAGCCCCCCCCCCAACGGCTGATATCGGTCAAGAACATGCGCCTATCCACGCTGAGGACACTGGAATTAGGCAAGTGACTAAAATGTTTTTTTCCTTTTTCAACCCTCTCATGGGAGGAAGGAGGGGTGAAAGTAAAATACCCTTTAGTGTTAGGAATACATCTTAGTGTTCCTTTAAGCTTATCTTTCCAATCTACAGAAAATATTTAAAATTTCATTGTGTCATTTGGTGAAGCGTCTATGGAAAAAAAAATAATACAATAGGTAAATGGCTTTATAGACTATTTTCTACACAGTAATTAGAGACTGGTTAACACTCACCCATCAATGAAGCGTTGAGTGTGAGAAGGCATGCAATAAAAGGAAAGAAAACACAAACACTTATGTAAGCAGACATGTATCAACTGTTATAACCATTTTAAATATTGTCCATTTTTTTCTAAATCCATATTGAATCATAAAATAATCAGATGTGAAAAAATCTAAAAAGAGCAAAGATTTAAAATTATAGCAATCTTAGCACAGGAGCCAAAACCTGTATTAATTATCTGGATCCATCAAGCCTTTACCAATGTCAACCAGTTTCTCATGTTGGATGCAATGTTATTCAATATTACAGCTACACTTGACGCATATCAGGGGTTTACGGTCTGTTGCCAGCTTTCTACTGAATGCAATATAGTCCATATGAAATGTGAAAGAGTGAGTACCTGTCTGGCATTTGTTTCCTGAACAAATAGCTTAATAGAACACTTTACTCACTATAACAACTTAATCTAATTAAAGTCGTTGTAGTGAACACAGAAGAACCCCACTCTAAAGTGTCCCCCAAACACTTTATTTTAATATACAAGACTTGGAAGCATAGCTTTAAGTTAAACGTCCAAGGAGAGCCAGACTTTCCATCTCTCATACCCAGGCATACCGTGACTTCTAGAAGCATGCGCAGTTCCATCACATCTTGCCACAGAGAGTCAGTGCATGTAATGAGTCTCTGATAGAATTAATGGCAGATCGTCTATGGGCTCCACTATAAGGAGCATTGAATTGGACAGTCATACAGGAGGCACGCATCCAAGATGACATCATGCGAGGAGGAGAGGATGGCAGCGCCAAGGTATACTTGGCACTGGATATAAAGTTAACAAATTTTAATTCAATTTTTTTTTTTTTTTTCAAATGGGCTAAAAATAACTGGGGACAGTGAGACTTAATTGTTAGTAATACAGTTTTGTATGTTGTTTACCGATTAAGAAAGCATCAACTTCCCCACAAAACGCTTGCTGTGCAAGGGATTTATGGGATATGCACAGTACTCCAATAGAAAGTTATGGGAATACCATACGGTTTTGCACCATTTCATCGTTTGGCAAGAACTCACTGACGAGACTGTACACATGAGTACAATTTATTCCCCAAACTCATACCATTTGCATCCTGCTTTTCACTGGCTGTTGGTTTGGCTCCAAACACAGCATCAAAATCCACATGCATGGTCCCAATGCTGTTCTGTGTGGCAGGAGGCACAGAAAACCCTATCAACAAACAAAAACAAATTCAACATAAGTGTTTAGTCTTTACAATGTGTATTGTAACAAATGCACATCAAAAACTACCCTTCACAAATAAAATCTAAATACTCGCAAACTGGTTACCAATATACAAATTAAATTTTAAAAAATGGATAACATTGAGAAACAAATTACGGTATTACTACTGCTTATTACAACAGTATGAGCACAGCTGGCAAAATAAATATGATTTTGATGCAGGAATTTCAATTGTTCAACGCTACTGAACATAGTATTTATTCCACTCTGGACTGTACAGTACCCACAAGGCAGATTTTAAACAGATTAGTAATTTTGCAATTAACATTTCTATTTTAATACAAAAAGAAGTGCAACAAAGAAATCTGAATTACATTTAAGTACCTGAATAACAGATATAAAAATAAAAATAAAATTATATATACACAATGAAGCTAGGGTCAGGATCCTTTCCCATTATTCACAACAATGGAGTGTGTGTCAGACACAGGAAATGGTAGATCTAAGAAAGACAAGGCCTGGCAAGTGTTGGTTGCCTCCAGCACCTCAAGCAGCTACACCTTAAGAAGACTGAAATTAAGAACCTTAAAAAGACTGAAATTAAGACCCTGATGAGCAAAGATTTCCATCCAGCTGTTCCAGTTTTTCAGAACATAGAAGTAAAAAAAACTAACAGTAGATGTGCAATTTGTTTTCTGTTACAAAAGTATGTGCACGCTAAATACTTGGTCACTCCCTTTCTCTCATGGTTAGTAACGAATTGCCACATTTTAATATAATACAAATATATGATTGCAAGCTGCACAATTATGCCCACATGCCACATATTTCAGCGTGCCTCCACTTTATTATACCCACATGCCACATTGGCTAAATGCCTCAATTTGTTCTGACCACATCCATGCCACACTGCCTCCATTTTATTATGGCCTCATCATCCATGCCACACTGCCTCCATTTTATTAGAGCCTCATCATCCATGCACACAAGATCATCGATGCCACATTACTTTTACTTTGTCTGCATCACCTTGGCTATGCAGTCTGCTCTGACTCAGATTGGCCACTGATTAATCTGTGTGACGCAAAGTTCTGTGATTCTCAGCTGCGCTCCTGTAAGATATACTGACATCTAAGAGGAGCATAGCTGAGAATCATGGAGCCGTGCGTCACGCATAACTAAGTAAAGGTCCTGCTCCTGACTTATCTGCAGCCTACAGCCTGTGTGCGCTAGGCAAAACCTTACAAGGTAAGGCCCATGACCAAATTTCCGATGTGCTTTAAATTTTTGAAATACTAAGGACAGAGAAAAATAGCACAAAACAAAAAACCAAACAAACACACATGTACTGTGTTTCTATCTTATTCACGGCCAACACCGCGATATTGCTAGAGATCATTAGACAATTTTATATTGGGGGGGGGGGGGGGGGGAGAAACAAAAAACAAATTACCACTAATTAGTCCCATAGATTGATTTGAAGTAAATGCAGAAGTGCTATATTGGGGAGTAGACTTTACAACATCTTCAACAGGTTGCATGTCAAAGATGTCCAAATGTGGAGGCGAACTGACACCATTTGAAGATGAAAAGGGACCTTCAAAACAAAAGCACGGTATAAAGAGTGTGCAAGTAACAGTCACAGCGACCCATGCATGCCAAATGACCTAAAAGCAATAGTCAACAGTAAAGTTAATTCAACAAATCTCAAGTCTTTCCACCCATCTGATGTACTATTTTAATATTTGTGTTACTTGAAGTACAATGAAAATATATAACATTTATTCTTCATATAAAAGAAATAGACTTAAAATGTAAGTACCCTTAACCTAATGTCCATTACCAGCTTAAGTCAATGTCATTTAATGTGTTTAAAACATTTTTTGGCTCACTGTATTAACCTTTACACAAACAAAGGCATAACCTAGCGTTTTTACATGTAAAATATATTTGATGGATGATAAGGGGATTTTGATACAACAAATGACTCCTATCCTAGAGCGCACTTGTATAATGTGCACATTTTTTTCTGATGATTCTGAGAAAGGCAAACATTCACGAATGACATTATGCACCTACTGCAGAGAACCCAAATGCAAATCCTTGTGTACGTTTGTATGCAACTCTTGCAGCCATAACCTGCCCGTTGGTATGTATATCTATGCTTATATGGAATATGTTTAAAGGGACACTAGTCACCCAGACCACTTCAACTCAATTAAGTGGTCTGGGTGCCAGGTCCCTCTAGGGTTAACCCTGCCTGCTGTAAACATAGTTTCAGAGAAACTATGTTTACATTTGGGGTTAGGACAGTCACTAGAGGCGCATTTGCGACGCTGGAGGCATATTATGCCTCCATCACGCAGAGCGTCCATAGGAAAGCATTGAGAAATGCTTTCCTATGGACGTTTTGAGTGCGCGCACGGCACTACCGTGCATCCGCATTCCGCTCTGCTGACATCAGACGGGGGAGAAGAGGTAAGGGAGCCCGGCGGTGGAATAAGGTGAGTAACTGAAAGGGTTTTAAGCCCTTCAGCACCACGAGAGGGGGACCCCGAGGGTGGGGGCACCCTCAGGCCACTATAGTGTCAGGAAAACCGATTTGTTTTCCTGACACTATAGTGATCTTTTAATCCTCAATATCTCAATATACAAATAGGAAAAATATCCACAACACCCAAATTAAATACAGTTTAAATAAAGACACCATTTCCAAAAACTTAATTAAGACTTAATTCCCAGTAAAATATTTTCTTGCTTCTCAACAGTAGAATGCAACTGTGGCCACTCTGATGGTACATAGTTAAAATCTAGCAGTTTCGGTCTATTCACTTAAAACAATCCTACCTCCCCATGTATTGTTTGCAGATGTTGCTATAGCAGGGGTGCTCTGTAC
The DNA here is from genome assembly GCF_036172605.1 of Pelobates fuscus. NCBI lineage: Eukaryota > Metazoa > Chordata > Amphibia > Anura > Pelobatidae > Pelobates > Pelobates fuscus. The sequence continues at coordinate 84,682,472 of NC_086325.1, read as the reverse complement.
TGTTGGCACAAATGCAGGCTGAAGGTCAAACAGATCACTGGTAAGGTTAGGCATGCTGCAAGGAATAATGGGGAAAAGGAAAAAAATACATTAGTTAAGCCCACAACATTTGAATTTAAGCAATGATGCAGGTTAGAGTCATAAACATCACTTAATGCTACTAAAACATAACGAAACAAAGTAAGATTAGCAATTAGTAATGTCAGCATTTACTTGTTTTAAAGGGACACTATAAGCACTCCAACCACTTCCGCTCAATAAATTGGTCTGGGTGTAGTGTCCCTTTCCCCTTAACCCCTTAAGGACCAAACTTCTGGAATAAAAGGGAATCATGACATGTCACACATGTCATGTGTCCTTAAGGGGTTAAACCTACAATGTAAAACATTGCAGTTTTAGAGAAATTGCATTGCTTATATTGCAGCGTTAACATGGTCTCTAATGGCTGTCTATCAGACATCCACCAGAGGCGCTTCTTGCCATTTCAGGGAGTTTGACTCCATGAAATGATGCTAATATCCACATGCTTTGAATGAGGTTGTCTGGCGTCTAGAAAATCCCTATAGGAAAGCATTGAATCAATGCGCACATTAGGTTCCCGAATTGTTGTAATGTCAGCTGAGGAGGAGCCCAATCCAGTGCCAAGGGACATCGGCACTGGAATTAGGGAAGTTAATAAAAAAAGGGTTATTAACCCTTTGCAATCAGGGGGAGGTGTGAGGGACACTATAGTGTTAGAAATACATTTTTGTATTCCTAACACTATAGTGTTCTTTTAAATTTAAAACCAGTCAAGCATGCAATAAAGTCAATTAGTCCTGTTTTCTCACCTATTAGTTGTCGGTGCAGGTGTTGAAAATAAGTCTACAGCTGCAGTTGTATTCACACTTTTCCCAGATAAAGTGCTCGGTGACGCAGATGTAGAGTTTGACACCACAGATATCTCTCTAAGTCGTTGTTCCTGTTAAAATCAAGAGGAAGTTGAACATAAATAACCAGTACTACAATTTGTATTCAAATGGCCATTTATAAAAGGCAGTGCTATTAAAGTGCTAGGTTTTGTGCAAAGTGGGCAATATACAAGCATAAATGGCTATTTCAACTTGTAATTTCCAACCTCCCAACTGAGGCAAATGTGCACCCATATATACTTTTATTGGTTGCAAAACACAGACACAATTGCAGACATTTTTTTCTGTTTTTTTTATGAATGCACACAACCAAAAATTGAATACAGTACAGCATGTGTCATGCAGGACAACATTATAGTTGTAAAGTCTGGTGGTGCAATTTTAGTGCACAAGAAATAACATAGCAGTTTTACATGTACTTATTCTGCCTATATTCAAAAGTTACAGCACATTTGATGCATTTCTTTCATCTATGGCAGAGTTGGCAGAGTGTGGTTTGCTCACCTGCTATCAAAATATTTTAGATATGGCAGCCTGCTTTTTAAAAAGGCAGTAAAGAGATAATTACCTCTGCGTTATCTTACCATATTGCCTTCATCATATTCACATTTGCAGAGGTCAGCTAAACTTACATATTAAAGCAAGATATATACATTAAACCTACATTCCCATCCTTTAGAAAAGGTCAGTCAAGATTTTTTCTAGAACTCATGTTCCCTTTTTATAATATACATACATATATATATATATATATATATATATATATATATATACACACACACACACACACACACACATACATACATACATATATAAAATATATATCTGGGGGGCGGAGCCAGCTGAGGAACAGAGCGGACACGTTTTCCCCGAGCTCCGAGCACAATCAGCCTCAATACTCACAAAACTCTGTGAAAAAGGCGAGGTGCAGGAAGGAGTATGGGTCGGAAGAATAAAAAACCTAAGGGTGATCGATCCCCAACAAGCCGAGACATCGGCGAACTACTGCGGGGTGCCCAGAGGGCCGCATGGGACAAGATGGCGCTGGAGAGAGACGAGACCTCTTACTCATCGGGAGATAGCCCGTTCGATATGGGAGAGGAGATACCCCACAATGCGCCCAAGAGACCCACGATCCCTCAACAAGCCTCAACCGAGCCGGTAACTGCCGCCCAGCTAAAGGACATGCTCGCCGAGCTGTGAACAAACATTGCAGCGGACATGGCGGACTTTAAAACGGCGGTTGAAAAGGCCACCTCACGGATCACACTCCTAGAGGCCACAACAAGCACACAGGACTCCAGACTCGCAGTGGTAGAGAACCAAATAGCTGAAATCTCCAAACTACAATTACTTACCACAGACAGAATGGATGCCATGGAAGACCAAAAACGTCGATACAACCTCAAACTCCGCGGCGTTCCAGACTCGATCGACCTGGCGGACTTACCACATTACATCCGCAGGCTGTTCAGCACACTGCTGCCACCCAAGCAAGCAAAAGCGGTGAGATTAGATGGCCTGTTCCGTCTACCGAAACCTCCTACAGCGCCCACGTCCGCAACCGCAGACCTTATCATCCGATTTCAATCCATGTCGGATAAGGCCCTTCTGCTCCAAGCCATAAAGGGAAAGACCCCATTACGTTTTGAAGGCTCATCTTTGACGACATTCCCAGACCTCACCCGGAACACCATTGCATGGCGCAGGTCCCTGAGGCCGCTTCTACAGCTCCTTCAATCGCAGAATATTCCATACCGCTGGGGTACACCTAGACAACTGATGTTCACACACATAAACACTGCCTATAAGGCACGGAGCTATGCAGACCTGGACGCTCTCATGTGCAAGCTTGGTATCACAGGAACGAAGAGTGTGGCAGGTACGGGACTGACTCACTCAGACCCCGCTGCCATCGAGGAATTCATACCCCGCTGCCATCGAGGAATTCATACCCCGCACGACAAGACTCCCAGGGCTGGAGAAACCGACCTGAGAATAAAAGCCCATCTGGCTGCCCTTCCTTAAAGGACTATCGGGTCTCTTCCAACCACAACACCGATAGACGCTCAGACACCTACCCTACCAGGCACTCATGAAAGTACTCTGTTCCTTGGCTGAACAAGTTCAACAAGTTGTTTACTCATTTTATTTAGGTTTAATGTGTTACCTTTGTTTTTTTAATGATCAATATGCTAAGACCGACCTAACTATTACCTGCAGCAAGTTGGCACATACTAACACCCACATCCTCTGCTCTGCTAAACATGGACGCACCTTCCCCCCCCACGCACTGCCCTAGCGACATGCTTCAGAACAGTAAGCTACTGCTTATGGGAAACAGGAGGGAGGCTACCCCTGACAGGGAACTAATCGACCCACATCAGAGACAACGCATAAGTACCCTAGGGACATAATAAACGAACCCTGCTCTGATACCATTTTGTTTCTTTTTTTATTTTATTCATTAAACTGTCCACATAGATGGCCTTAAACTCATTGACGTGTCACTCACTCTCTCTCACGCCTAGCTGACGCATAGGGAGCCTAGCTGTCTCACTCTCAGACCCATCCACTCACTGCACACGACTATGACCCCCAAACGCTGTCATGCTGGCTGAGACCCTCTCACGTTTGTCCTATACTATGTTCTTCTTGACTTATTTAAAAAAAAACAAAAAAAAAACAGTGCAGTATGAATAACTCTACCTTACTTGAATGTATGTCTAGTAATATATATATTAATGCCTTTTGTAATCTGTATACATCTCACTGCACTGTCAAAAATAAAGAATTTAAAAAAAATAAATATAAATATATATATATATATATATATATATATATATATATATATATATATATATATATATATATATATATATATATATATATATATATATATATATATATATATATATATATCCCCATCTGAATAGCCATTGTTTCCTGGAAATTCCCTGTACGAAACATGCTAGGACTGTAAACCTGTTTCAATAAGTGGGTTTCTTCAAAAATATTTACTTGATACACACCACAGAACTTAGCTTTGTTCAACCAAGCATTACTTAATTTATTACACTGTTGCATAAAAAGATTTATTTCATGGATGAGGGGGGAGGGGAGGGATCTGTAGCCCACCCTTGCAAGCGTGCAGTCATCTTTGAGCCTCACATCCAGTATGTTTCCAAATCCTGTAGATTCCATCTTAAAAACATAGCCCACATTCGCCCCTTTCTTACGCAAGATGCTACCAAGGAGCTTGTCCATGATCTAGTAATTTCCCGCTTGGATTATTGTAACCCTCTCCTAATTGTTCTTTCCAAAAGCCGTAACGCCCCTTTACAGTCTGTTATGAATGCTGCCCCCAAACTGATTTTCCTCTCTAGTCTGTCCTCTCACACCTCACCCCTCTGTCAGTCCTTACACTGGCTTCCTGTATCCTATAAGAGTCAATTCAAAGTGCTAACCCACACTTATAAAAGCACTGAACAATTCTAGTCCTTCTTATATCTCTTCACAGATCCATAGGTATGCCCTTCTCGGTCTCTCCGCTCTGCCCGTGACCTTCTCTTGTCCATTGTTCGCACCCGTACGACCAACTCACGCTTGCAGGACTTCTCGCGGGCGGCTCCCTTCCTATGGAATAGCCTGCCAACCGCCATCAGACTCTCCAATCACTTAAGAAGTGCCTTAAAACCCATCTTTTTAGGAAAACTAATTGCCTCCCAGAGTAACATCTAGCATATGATGGAACACAAATTCAACAACTACTCAGGTAACCATCTGGTACAGAGTACTCTTATACAAGATTCCATAAAATTCTTCTGCAGGACCACAAATATAACCAAATTACTTTTAACATGGAATTTAAGGCAAATACACAATAAGTATGTTTGAATTAGCCACCCTCCATGTTGTATTCTATACTATGGTGTTCTGACCTATTAATATACACTATACAGTCCAAAGTATATGGATACCCCTACCAATTGTTAAGTTAAGGTACTTTTTACCCTAATCCCTTGCCATCAAGTGCATTAAAATTAAGGACATTAAATGTCCACAGACAAAAATTGGCAGTATGTGTCATACTGAAGAACTCTAAATATGGCCCTGTCAAATGACTTTAAACATACACCTTTGCAACAGTCATTCCGTTAAGTTAACTTTAAACACTATTCGTGTACAGTGGAAGCATCTAGTCGCAACAACAGTCCAGTTGTTGTGTCATGGGTACATGAGTGATTTTGCGGTTGCGGTTTTTTGTATGCATACTACTTTGAATAAATGTGTTATTTTTCTTTCCTTTGAGTTATCTACTACTTTATTTTTGTTACTCATAAAGAGAGCTGTAACCTGGACTGGGTAAGAGAATCCAGGTGAAGCTCTAGTGCCATTACAACTGGCAAGATAAGTTGTCATCCAGTCTCTCATCCTCCCCCATTGACTAACAGGGTCCCAGGTTGGCAGGCCAGCAGGGCTGTCTCATACTGCTGCTGCTCACTTTTCATTTTCTAAATGATCTCTTCTACAGAAATCTTGCACAATAAACACAACTGCTATATCTTGATCTTAAGCCAAGACAGAGCAGGAAGCTATTATGACTATGGGAGCTATAGAATACTGGAATACATAGCATAGGAGGCATTTTATTTTCCAGTCAGTCCCAGAATCAAAGATCAGACAAAGCAATTTGACAGGTAAACAATTGAGGGGAAAAAAATATAACTGAAATATAACATACATTTTCCTAGCCATTCCACAAGGTCTCCATAAATACCTTAAGTGCCTGCAGTCTTGCCTGCTCCTCTTCAAGTGCCAGCTGTCTCTCCTTTTCATCCATTTTGCTAAATGACAGCCCAGTTGTTGCAAGAGATGATACAGCACTGGATAGGGTGCTTGCTCTGTAAGGAAATATACAAATAAAACACACCACAAACAATTGATGATAGATAGATAGAGAGAGATTATATATATATATATATATATATATATATATATATATATATATATATATATATATATATATACACATATATATACACACACACACACACATATACATACACACACACACACACACACATATATATATATACATACTTTCTATATATAACAAATATGTTTGTGTGTACGTACATACAATTGCACATACTATTCAGTATAGAAACCATACAGTTGTGATTATTACATATCCATCTAGCCTCATTCATGTTTTCAGCATGGCATGATGCTGCTTATGTGATGGATGTCTAGCACACACTGCCATACGAGAACAAAAAAAGAGTTAATGATGAGTCCGTAGTCCAAGGTTTGGTTGTAAAAACCTAAAGCTCTTGAATATTCACTTTCACAAGCAGTTAAAGGACCACTCTAGGCACCCAGACCACTTCAGCTTAATGAAGTGGTCTGGGTGCCAGGTCCAGCTAGGGTTAACCCATTTTTTTTTTATAAACATAGCAGTTTCAGAGAAACTGCTATGTTTATAAATTGGTTAAGCCTTCCCCCTAATCCTCTAGTGGCTGTCTCACTGACAGCCACTAGAGGCGCTTGCGTGATTCTCACTGTGAAAATCACAGTGAGAGCACGCAAGCGTCCATAGGAAAGCATTGTAAATGCTTTCCTATGCGACCGGCTGAATGCGCGCGCAGCTCTTGGGCATTCAGCCGACGGGGCGGAGAGGAGGCGGAGAGGAGGAGGAGAGCTCCCCGCCCAGCGCTGGAAAAAGGCAAGTTTTACCCCTTTACCCTTTCCAGAGCCGGGCGGGAGGGGGACCCTGAGGGTGGTGGCACCCTCAGGGCACTCTAGTGCCAGGAAAACGAGTATGTTTTCCTGGCACTAGAGTGGTCCTTTAAGCTGACTGGATAAAAGCAGCCACACAAAATAAAGTGTATGGTAAAACTAGATGTAACACGTGAAGCAAGTACTTGGGGACTGACATGTATCCGAGAGCAGAGCTAGTACTCATTCAAAAGTCAAAATCTTCAATCTGACTGAAAATCACATATATTTACAGTGCTTAAATATGTTAAAATATAAGCATTTTCCATTATGTCCAAAAACATATGTGAGGTCTCCGATAAATGGGTCTCCGATAAATGGGTCTCACTGACAGCCACTAGAGGCGCTTGCGTGATTCTCACTGTGAAAATCACAGTGAGAGCACGCAAGCGTCCATAGGAAAGCATTGTAAATGCTTTCCTATGCGACCGGCTGAATGCGCGCGCAGCTCTTGGGCATTCAGCCGACGGGGCGGAGAGGAGGCGGAGAGGAGGAGGAGAGCTCCCCGCCCAGCGCTGGAAAAAGGCAAGTTTTACCCCTTTACCCTTTCCAGAGACGGGCGGGAGGGGGACCCTGAGGGTGGTGGCACCCTCAGGGCACTCTAGTGCCAGGAAAACGAGTATGTTTTCCTGGCACTAGAGTGGTCCTTTAAGCTGACTGGATAAAAGCAGCCACACAAAATAAAGTGTATGGTAAAACTAGATGTAACACGTGAAGCAAGTACTTGGGGACTGACATGTATCCGAGAGCAGAGCTAGTACTCATTCAAAAGTCAAAATCTTCAATCTGACTGAAAATCACATATATTTACAGTGCTTAAATATGTTAAAATATAAGCATTTTCCATTATGTCCAAAAACATATGTGAGGTCTCCGATAAATGGGTTTCAGTCCTTAGACTGACACCAGGGAGTGCAAGGAAAGTAGGAGTACTGAGCATTTCCCCTAAGAACCCTCTTTCTACAAATTCACATGGTGGTATTGGTATGTTAAGAGACCGTGAATAGCGCTGAGGTATGAGTTATGTCACATCACAGTACTATCCATCATATAAATGTTGCGCAAAAAAAAAAATGTTTTTTAAATGGAGAGGTTATGCTCCATCTTGTCCTAATATCTAACTTTTCTGATTACTGATGTGGAGTTCTGTAATATGCTTACACATTGCTGTACATTGTTTCGCTTCTGTGGAGTTCTGTATTTGGATATACAACATAATAAGATGTTCTAAAACACGCAACTGGTTTATATAAATTGTGCTAGTAAATGTAAAGTTTAAATTTCCCTTTCTTTTTCCAGTTGGTAGCAGTAAAAGATACAAGTACAAGGACTCCCCACAATTTGCAAATTTGTACTGCAGTCTAGGTGACTTAGGCTTCGATTTAATAAGTGTTCAAATGATTCAATTCTGTTGGAAAAACATTCTAAATGAATTCTCTGCAGAAGTCGCCATTTCATCAAGTTTTTCTGACTTTTTGCAGATACAGAATTTGAAAAGTTTTTAGAACAGTATTGAATCAACTGGAAAGCTTGTCAAATGGAGGCCTTAGTTGTGAAGGCAACAAACCAGCTCCACTTTAAAACACTACAGGCTTTTTGGAATAGAGTCATCCTAAAAAAAAAAAAAATCAGCAGCTTGATATTAACCTACAGTGATTAGGATGTAAATGTGGGCTTTACTGTTCTATTTAAGTGAAGCTTGCATAAAGTACATGACCAATTAAATATTGCCACATTTCCTGGGTAAATTTTGTAACACTGATAGATAGATAGGATTAATTGAAGATTTTCATCACAGTATTTTGCATAAACTGCCTGAAATCAATGTGACTGAAACAAAGTGGGATTTATTTAAAGGGACACTCCAGACCCCTAAATCAGTTTAATTTGCAGAATAGCTTTATATGTGAAGAGTGTCCTATTTTTTCATTTTGCAAAAGTGCACATTTCAATAGAAATTGACACTTTTATAAAATGTATGTTGGTTACACCCCCTTTAAGCAGATAACAGGCCCAGTGGAGCTAAACACAAAAAGCAGACAACTGCTCAGAGCACCTGCCTTGTAAAGAGACATCTCATTAACAAGAGAGCTGCAGGATTTGGAAGCCGTTTTTAAATATAACCTCAATGGACAAATGCATAATTAAATTAATGCAAGGTTTAATTTTGAGTACATCTACTAACCAGTAATTTGTATTTATTTTGTGTTTTGGCAGTGGAGTGTCCCTTTAAATAATAATAAAAATTTTTTTTTTTTATTTTTTTTTTTTAAACTAACGAAAAGTAAATAATCCGAGACAAGCCAAGCTTTTAAGAATACATATCTGGGACTTACATGATATAATAAACAGCCTTTTTATACCAGAATTAGTAGGCAAAAAAAAAAAATCATCACATAGTTAAAATGTCTGGAGCAAGTAGGGAGAGATTCTTGGAGTTGTAAACTTCAAACTCTAGCTAATCTGTAGCGACTTTGTAGATTTTTTCAAATCATCTATTTTACCTTTAAAATGAGGTTTAACCCCTTAAGGACACATGACATGTGTGACATGTCATGATTCCATTTTATTCCAGAAGTTTGGTCCTTAAGGGGTTAATTTGAGGTTATTCAAACCCAAATTGGAGAAAGGATTCCGGAATTACAGCTCAATAATATGTAGCCCCCTCTTTTTCAAGAGACCAAAAGCAATTGGATAATTGACTCAAAACCTGTTTCACGGAAAGGTGTGGGCTATATTCTTCATCAATTAAGCAGGTAGAAGATCTGAAGTTGATGCCAGGTGTGGCATTTTGCATGCGGTTGCTGTGAACGCACCACATGCGGTCAAAGGAACGCTCAATGCAAGTAAAATAGGATATCCTAAGGCTGCAAAAAAAAAAAAAATGAAAATTTGAAATCCAGAGAGATAGCAGGAACATTAGGAGTAGCCAATGCAACATTTTGGTACATTCTGAGAAAGAGAAAAAAAATAAAAAAAATTGGGGAGCTCCATAACAGAAAAGGGCCTGAACGTCCACGGATAACAACAGTGGTTGATGATCGTAGGATTCTTTCCATTGTAAAGAATAACCCCTACACAACATCCAGCCAAGTAAAGAACACTTTCCAGGAGGGAAGTAAGTCTACCATGAAGATGAGATTTCACAAGAGCAAATACAGAGGCAGTTGTGGAACTACTGGGGCCCGCACGCCATGGTAGCCCATTGGATGGCCAATGCCCTAAGGGCCACCCGATGGGCATTGTTGCTACACAGGTCCCTGCAGTATCTGCGATACTTTGAGAAATCCAGGGCAGATCTCATCAAGGAACCATCTGTCACTTCCTCCCAGCCTACGGTCTGCGCAGGAGGGACCACACAGAGGATCACAGAGAGAAGGGAGAGCACTGCAGGCATAGATACACAGACTCCCATCATTGGCAGCAAACCGCAGGGAATCACCTCCCTGCAACTAAAAGGTATAGGGACAACTGGGGCATGTGTATCGGTGTGTGCCAGTGTATGTGCACATGTGCCAGTGTGTGTGTGGGTGGAGGGGGGTATATGTATCTGTGTGTGTAAGCTAGTGTATGTGTTTCTGTGTTACAGTGTGGCCATGCTTGTATAGGTGAATACATCCCAGCACTCAAACATTAAAACTACAAACACACTCCTACTATCAAATGTCAATACTACATGCAAACACACCCCTGCAATAAAATGTTAAAACTACTTACAAACACATTCCTGTATTAAAACACCAGCATTATACACAAACATCAAAACTACACAAAAACATACCCCCGCATTCAAACACACTACAGAAGTACACCACTGTTTATAAGTAGCAACAGTACTTATTAACACACAACTGCATTCAAATCTCAACACTAAACACAAATAGACACCTTAATTTCACACAAACATCCACCATAAAAAATATGCTTACATCACCATCACTGCGCAATATGTTGGTGCTGGGTGGGGCCCCAAAATAATTTCTTGCACCACGGCCCTATCTGCATTAGTTCCACCACTGAACAGAGGGTTGACTTAATTCAACAAAGTATTAAAAATAAACATGTTATTTAGGATTGTGTTCATTTGTCAATTACATTTGAGCCCCTGAAATAATTGGACTATTTGAGTATGAAAATGGTTGCAATTCCTAAATGTTTCACACAATATATTTGCTCGACCACTTAAATTAAAACTGAAAGCTTGCACTTCAATTGTATCTCAAGTATTTCAGTCATTGTGGTGGCATACAGAGCCAAAATTATGACAATTGTGTCAGTGTCCAAATATTTTTCAATGTAAATGTATATGTATTAATTAATACTTTTTTTTTTTTAATAGATCATCTATTTGGTTTGAATTACATCAGGTGCAAATGTAATGTCTTTCCTCTCAGCTTCTTGATAAGTGGTTTTCAGTCTGTGAGCCATGGCACACTGGTCTTTTGTAATGCAGTACGGAGCAAAACCTTCTCGTATCAGGACTCTAATAGGTTGACTCCAGCTTTTATGTAATCTTTAATAAAAAGTTTAGCAGTAAAATCGTCACTTGCGCACCCATTCTTAGCCAAAAAAATACTGTAGAGGTTCCATAGAGTCATTCTAGATGTATCCTGGAAAATAATTTAGTAATTTTTTTTTTTTTTAGCAGTCTGTATTTGTAGCTCTCACATGGGTAACCCGTGAATATCCAGAGCATGAAGCTTATTTCAAATTCTGAAAACGGTATAGTAAGTGTGCAGAGCTATTAGGAAGGGGTTTGTACACAAATATTTACCTGGTGGCAGACATTTTTGTGAAGTCAATGGCATGTGTGTCTTGGAAAACAAACCCCATTCACTACCAAATTGGGCATAGCCAGACTCTCACTTTATTTGTGGACAGTGAATAGAGTGTTGGCACTTGCCTCAGAATTTTGAATGATAACAATCCTTAATGAATGGTCAGTCCAATACAACAAGGGAAATGTCTGCCCTGCACGAACACAAAATAACAAATATACAAGAGTCACATTAATGAGAGAGGGAATTCATCTCTGTATCCAAACTAATGTACCTAGCTCTGCAGAATGGTAGTGCCCTCCAGACTTAAATGATGCCAGAAGTACCCTGGCCTTGTTTCCTGGTAAATGGGAAAAATGTTTTACAATAGTTTGCCCTCTTACTTGGGTCTTGCCAGGCACCTGGTCTCCTCTCTAGGTGGTGACAACATTCAGCTTCTGCAGAGCTGCAAAAGCCAGGAGTCACTCCAGCTGCCCACTCATTGGCTTAGACCACAGCCAATGAATGCAATTCTGTGCATAGGACAATACATAGAAGTAATATTTGCCGGCCTTAGACACTGGATCGCTGATGGCTAGTTAGGTCTTAATGACGTGGTGGAGTTGCACAGTGCAACGTTGCACATACAGACTGCAGGAACCATGACCACTCTACGTCACTGAATTCGTAATGGTGCTTGAAAAGCTTAGAACAAGTAAGGGACTGAGAACTCTATACTTTGTATTTATATGAAGGATAAATATACATTTTGAAAGCATTATACAAAATATGTGAGCAATGGCAGTGAAGAACATAATCCAGCAAACTATATACATTTGTTTTATTTACCACCAAAAAATAAATAACTTCATCAATTAAATTTCAAGAATTGTCAAAAGCCTTGTGAAAACATTTTTTAGCTCTTCTAGTGTGAAACTACCACAACACTCCATTTAAAAAAAAAAAAAAAAAAAAAAAAAAAAAAAAGAGAGAGAGGCACACTGAAACTATGCAGTAAACTATAAATTAAAATACAAAAAAAATAATAAAAAATATATCTATGAATGGCCACATTCTGCGCCTGTCTGCCTCAAACCTGCAAGCTGTCTGCTGACATCATCAGAAGTGCTGTTCTGAACCAATCACAATGCTTCCCCATATGATTGGCTGAGACTGTGAAGGAGGCAGATCAGGGGCAAAGCCAACACAAGTCAAACACAGCCCTGGCCAATCAGCATCTTCTCATAGAGATGAATTGAATCAATGAAACTCTATGAGGAAAGTTCAGTGTTTGCATGCAGAGGGAGGAGATACTGATATGGTGTGATGCACACTAGGCACGACTGAGATAGGAAGCAGCTCTAGCAGCTATCTGAGGAGTGGCCAGTGAAGTTATCACTAGGCTGTAATGTAAACACTGCATTTTCTCTGAAAAGACAGTGTTTACAGCAAAAATCCTGAAGGTAATGATTCTACTCACCAGAACAAATGCAATAAGCTATAGTTGTTCTGGTGACTATAGTGTCCCTTTAACTTTCTACATGTTATATACAGGTCAGGGACAATAAACTCTGGTTGCGCTGGATGATGTGTACTACAGTTCCCAAGAAGCAGTTGGTCAAGATATTGCCAGAGGTCAGTAGCTGGTGCCAGGGCCGGATTAACATAGGGGCTGATGGAGCTGCAGCTCCAGGCCCAGGCCCAGGCCCATGGAATAGACCCATTTAAAAAAAAAACAAAAAAAAAACAAAAAAAAAAATACCCCCTTTTTTTTTTTTTAACACACTACTCTTAGGTTTACCTGTTTTTTTTACTGGCACAGCCGGTATTTGAGGCTGCCTTACTGGTACAGCCGGTATTTGAGGCTGCCTGGCCGTGCTGGTATTCCAGTAATACCGGCAATACAAATACAGGTAATTTTCTCAGAATAAATGGAGATTGCTCTGCAATACCAGCACCGGCCAGTAGGGGTCACTGTGTGTGGAGAGAGGCAGGGATAGGAAGTTACAGCATATCCCTGCCTCTCTCTACTACTCACTGATCCGTGGTCCAGACAGTCCAGACAGCAGCTCTACAGCTCAGGTAAGTGAGGAATGGGGGGAAAGGCAGCAGGGTCATATGGGGACACTGAGACACATGGGGACACTGAGACACATGGGGACACAGAGACACATGGGGACACAGAGACACATGGGGACACAGAGACACATGGGGACACAGAGACACATGGGGACACAGAGACACATGGGGACACAGAGACACATGGGGACACAGAGACACATGGGGACACAGAGACACATGGGGACACAGAGACACATGGGGACACAGAGACACATGGGGACACAGAGACACATGGGGACACAGAGACACATGGGGACACAGAGACACATGGGGACACAGAGACACATGGGGACACAGAGACACATGGGGACACAGAGACACATGGGGACACAGACACATGGGGACACAGACACATGGGGACACAGACACATGGGGACACAGACACATGGGGACACAGACACATGGGGACACAGACACATGGGGACACAGACACATGGGGACACAGACACATGGGGACACAGACACATGGGGACACAGACACATGGGGACACAGACACATGGGGACACAGACACATGGGGACACAGACACATGGGGACACAGACACATGGGGACACAGACACATGGGGACACAGACACATGGGGACACAGACACATGGGGACACAGACACATGGGGACACAGACACATGGGGACACAGACACATGGGGACACAGACACATGGGGACACAGACACATGGGGACACAGACACATGGGGACACAGACACATGGGGACACAGACACATGGGGACACAGACACATGGGGACACAGACACATGGGGACACAGACACATGGGGACACAGACACATGGGGACACAGACACATGGGGACACAGACACATGGGGACACAGACACATGGGGACACAGACACATGGGGACACAGACACATGGGGACACAGACACATGGGGACACAGACACATGGGGACACAGACACATGGGGACACAGACACATGGGGACACAGACACATGGGGACACAGACACATGGGGACACAGACACATGGGGACACAGACACATGGGGACACAGACACATGGGGACACAGACACATGGGGACACAGACACATGGGGACACAGACACATGGGGACACAGACACATGGGGACACAGACACATGGGGACACAGACACTAGGGGACACAGACACTAGGGGACACAGACACTAGGGGACACAGACACTAGGGGACACAGACACTAGGGGACACAGACACTAGGGGACACAGACACTAGGGGACACAGACACTAGGGGACACAGACACTAGGGGACACAGACACTAGGGGACACAGACACTAGGGGACACAGACACTAGGGGACACAGACACTAGGGGACACAGACACTAGGGGACACAGACACTAGGGGACACAGACACTAGGGGACACATGGGGACACAATCACTAGGGGACACTGAGACACTAGGAGACCTGGGAACACTGAGGAACTTGGGGACACTAGGAGACCTGGGAACACTGAGGAACTTGGGGACACTTGAAAACATGGGGACACAGACCCTAGGGGACACAGAGACACTAGGGGACACTGAGACACTAGGACACTAGGGGACACAGACACTAGGACACTAGGGGACACAGACACTAGGACACATGGGGACACAGAGACACTAGGACACATGGGGACACAGACACTGGGAGACCTGGGTACACTGAGACACTTGAGGACACTGGGAAACATGGGGACGCTGAGACACATGGGGACGCTGAGACACATGGGGACGCTGAGACACATGGGGACGCTGAGACACATGGGGACGCTGAGACACATGGGGACGCTGAGACACATGGGGACGCTGAGACACATGGGGACGCTGAGACACATGGGGATGCTGAGACACATGGGGATGCTGAGACACATGGGGATGCTGAGACACATGGGGATGCTGAGACACATGGGGATGCTGAGACACATGGGGATGCTGAGACACATGGGGATGCTGAGACACATGGGGATGCTGAGACACATGGGGATGCTGAGACACATGGGGATGCTGAGACACATGGGGATGCTGAGACACATGGGGATGCTGAGACACATGGGGATGCTGAGACACATGGGGATGCTGAGACACATGGGGATGCTGAGACACATGGGGATGCTGAGACACATGGGGATGCTGAGACACATGGGGATGCTGAGACACATGGGGATGCTGAGACACATGGGGATGCTGAGACACATGGGGATGCTGAGACACATGGGGATGCTGAGACACATGGGGATGCTGTGAGACATAGTGACATTGGGACACGGAGACACTATGTCCCCATGTCCCCCAGCCAGTGTCCCTATTGTCTCAGTGTCCCCAAGTCTCCCAGTGTCTGTGTCCCATGTCTCTCAGTGTGCCTAGTGTCCCTATATGTCCCAGTGTCCCCATGTCTATGTCCCCATGTCTCCACAAGTGTGTCTCCCAGTGTCCCCTAGTGTCCCTAGTGTTTTAGTGTCCCCAAATGTTTCAGTGTCCCTATGTCTCCCAGTGTCTGTGTTCCTAGTGTCTCAGTGTGCCTGGTGTCCCCATGTCTCCCAGTGTCCCTATATGTCCCAGTGTCCCCATATCTATGTCCACAACTGTCCCCATGTCTCCCAGTGTCCACAAGTGTCTGTCTCCCAGCCAGTGTCCCCTAGTCTCCCAGTGTCTGTGTTCCCATGTCTTAGTGTCCCCAAATGTTTCAGTGTCCCCATGTCTCCCAGTGTATGTGTCCCTAGTGTCTGAGTGTCCCCGTTTCTCCAAGTTTCCCTAAATATCTGTGTCGCTATGTCTCCCAGTGTCCCCGGGTCTCTCAGTGTCCCCATGTCTCTGTGTCCCCAGTATCCTAGTGACATGGGGACACACTGAGACATTGGGACACTGGGAGAAATGGGGACACTGAGACACTGGGAGACTAGGGGACTGGGCAACATGGGGACACTGACACTGTGATACATAGAGACACTGAAACACTGGGTGACAGGGAGACACTGGGAGCAATCCATCTATACAGCAGAATCAAACTGAGTAGTTTGTTGGTGATTTTACTGGATTTTCTCTGATGTCACTCCTTGTGATTTACATCATGTGATGTCACGCATAACTAATTAATTATACAAATGATTAAGGCTGGTATTTTTTTCCAAGAAAGGTGGCAACCTTAACTACTCTTCACATACTCTTGCTTAACCCCTTAAGGACCAAACTTCTGGAATAAAAGGGAATCATGACATGTCACGTGTCCTTAAGGGGTTAAAGGAGCACTATAGGGTCAGGAACACAATCTATTATTTCTGTATTTCTGACCCTATTATGTTAAAACCACCACCCTGGCCCCTTCTTGCCTCCCTAAATATAGTAAAATATAGTAAATATAGTAAAATATTACTTGTATTCAAGTCTGCAGCTGCTGGCTCAGAAGTGGTGGTCTGAGCAAATTACAATACTTCCCCATAGGATTGGCTGAGACTGTCAACTAGGCAGATCTGGGGCAGAGCCAGCACAAGTCCAACATAGCCCTGGCCAATCAGCATCTCCTCATAAAGATAAATTGAATCAATGCATCTCTATGAGGAAAGTTCAGTGTCTGCATGCAGAGGGTGGAGACACTGAATGGCAGTGCTGCACACTAGGCAGTACTGCCCCAGGAAGCACCTCTAGCAGCCATCTAAGGAGCGGCCAGTGGAGTTATTTTCTCTGAAAAGACAGTGTTTACTGCAAAAATCCTGAATGGAATGATTCTACTTACCCGAACAAATACAATAAGCTGTAGTTGTTCTGGTGACTATAGTGTCCCTTTAAGTTTGGAAGCTTAAGAGGGATGTATGGGAACAAAACTTGTGTGGACTGGCTGACATGAAAATTAGTTTAGGTAATGCAGACGTTGGTCTCTCTAACACTGTGGCATGTTCCCTTTCTTCTACACTCACTACATACACCTTCTCTCTGTCTCAGACTATATAGCAGGAACTTCTGCCTGCTAGTAAGAAGGAAAGGAGACAAGTGGACCAGCGAGTGCTAGGGGACAGTCCTTAGAAAGCATGGAGTGAGCGCATCATTAGACACATTTATGTCAAGCTGCCTGCATAGTATGCCCTACTCAGATTGGCAGGCAGCCTGACATTAATTCATGCCAGACTGACCTTCATAGTATGCCCTACATAGTATGCCCTACTCAGGTGCTGCCTGCATAGTATGCCCTACTCAGATTGGCAGGCAGCCTGACATTAATTCATGCCAGACTGACCTTCCAATTCTTTGGACAAACATGCCCCCTTTTTGGGCATGTTCACCACATTTGGCAGGTCTGGTCACGTGATTCGCACCAGTGGCACACCCTTTTACCCCGCCCATTGACTTCCTGCTTCACTGGACACTGCTGTTAGGGGTTATGGATTTACTTGAAAGATGAAAGCATAAATTAGAGAGAAATTAGCATAGAGTATGTGTTTGTTTCCCTCCAGCACCATCTCCATCAGATTCATGACGCTTGGGAGGTATGACTGTTTTAGTATTTTTGGTTGATAAGATTACGTAATTAGGCCCATCATAATTGTCAGCACCAGGCCCACTGTGCTCTTAATCCGGCCCTGGCTGGTGCGACACAAGAGTTTGTGTTTTTTTGGCTATTTAATGGAACTCACCGACTGGCTGCAGATACTTCCTTTGTTTTCTTTCCTTCAAGAGATGCCAAGTGTTGTTCAAGGGCGTCAAGCAAACTGCTGGGTGCCTGTAAATTAACAGTCACATTATAGCGCCTGCACAGACAAAACCCAAACAGGAAAAAGAAAAATCCTCAAGTGATTTCAGCGGTAAAGATAATGCCTTAAAATTTAAACATGCTTACACTAAGAAATAAATGTAAAAAACAAACATAATGAGTTACCCAGTGACTGTGCATTACTTCATGCACATGGATGTGCGTTGTAAAAAGAAATAGAAATAAAAATAAAATTGCATAAAAAATAAAAATTAAAAAAAGTTAATACGTCATCCAAGCTGACCATGGAATCAAACAAAAACAGTGTTTGTGCTGCGGCATGGGTAACACATAAGCAAGTAGCAAATCCTCTTCTAGATACCTCCCAAACTCAGATGATCCAAACATTATGTTATAGTTAGACCAGCATAATTTACAGTACAATAAATAAGTTATTCAATTGACAACAGAGATGAAGAATTCCGATACACCAACTCACAGGTATGCATTTCCATATAAGCAATTTATATGGAAGAGAACAATTCTCAAGATAATGAATTATGGAGGAAAAAAAAGGCAAAAAAAAAAAAAAGGAGCAACAAAAATATCAGATTAAATGAACATGGAATGCACACTGACCTGAGTAAGATCTGGAATGTCACCCTGATCAATTCCAACTTGCTGAGTTCACAAAAAAACAGGAGGAGGAAAAAAAAATGTACATTACTTCATGCAGTGGTAATGGAGAGTGCTATGGAATTTGAATGTTTACACACAAGATGGCAGAGAAAGGGACATTACTAACTTTCTGAACTGGTACAGTTGCATTGGCAAACAGAAAAATGGTAAAAACAATTAAAAACAAATAAAAATATCAAGCACTTATCATGCAGTTCCTTTTGATGCACTCAATAGTATTAATTATGAAATAGCCAATGTTATTTTAAAAAATAATTTAATGTTCAAATACATTATTTGGAAAATGAATGGTATATGCTAAGGTACAAATCTTACAAATTGCTTTCGGTAACAACACAAAACAGGAACAGAAATGAAAATGGTATCAAGCAAAAGAGCATTAATAGTGTGAGTTTTATTTAGCATTCAATGGCCATTTACTTATCAATATAGCTTGTTTCAGCATTCAAGTTGTCACATGCACACATGCTACTGTACCAGTGCCAATAGCTAAATAAGGCCCCTTTGATACTAAACGGAGAGCACATACCTCTGCTACTTTGAGAAATTCTGACAGTTTTGTCATGCGGGCAAGGAATTTCTTATACATATCCAGAGCATCTTTACACTGGGTCTTCTTCATGTCAAAGTATTTTTCTACAATAAAAAAAAAAAAAAAACACACACACACAAAGGCAAAATAGTTTGTAAATATCTGACATGGGATGCAAGAAGACCATAACACACTATGAACAGGCTATGTGGAAAAATAA
Organism: Pelobates fuscus; assembly: GCF_036172605.1. Classification (NCBI taxonomy): domain Eukaryota; kingdom Metazoa; phylum Chordata; class Amphibia; order Anura; family Pelobatidae; genus Pelobates; species Pelobates fuscus. The sequence continues at coordinate 84,662,796 of NC_086325.1, read as the reverse complement.
AATAATTCAAGCTTTTAAACTGTACAGTTCCTCTTTGAATAGTTTTATGTAAAACTAGATTTCATACACTTTATAGAAAGATAAGGCTTATAAAAAAGGAAGCACACTGGCTTATTCTCATTAGTAGAATTAGCAATATATACAGATTACTGATCAAAAAGTCTATGCAACACTGCACATTGATAGTTCCAAAACCAGTAACAAATAAATACCTACAACGTAATGGGTTGAATTACGTCAGTTGTCACACATACCTAGCAAGTTAATAACACCTTCATTGTAAGCAGCAAATAACCGAATCGAGTCTTTGAAAAGAAGCATGAAGCCTGTGTTTATAACACCATTCGTGAGCTCATTTGGGTTTGCCTATTTCAAAGACAAAAAACATTATGTGAAGTTGACGCTGTGTTTTGTTACGGTACATAATTGTTCCAACTTCACTGTCTTCTTGCTTCTTTTTTATTTTCTTTTGATACCTACATCAAAATCTAGAAGAGCATCCAATTGGTTTTGAATGATTGGTAGAGTCTTCAATAGCTTTTCAGTAGCCATAGTTCTCATCACGCCATCTACTCTGAAACGTGAAATAAATCACATTTATAGATTACAGTTTGTGGTGGCAAAGGTAATAACCAAGCATGATATTTGCCATACCCTCTTTTCATTTTGGTGAAGTCGACAGCTACTAGTCTGTAGGAAAGTGCTTTCTCATTTAAATATCGGCTGTAACGTCGGATGAAGGTTGACATGTCATAGCCTAGAAAAGACAATGCATTTCAGTTGTGTTTTGTGACTAACAGACAAAGCCTTGAAATTTATAGTTCAGTGTTCAACATAATGTAATTAAGAGATTATGCTACATTTACATAGAAGCCTGTATAAATATTTCAGGACAGCAGCTTCTAAACAAGTCCTCAGTAATACTAAACTGAAAAATGTACATATAGACCAGTCATTTTTTAGTGAGTAAATTGCTTTAAAAAAAAAACAAACAAAAAAAAAAAATTCACTAGAGTCTCTAAGGAATGGTATAAAATCACTGCATGATATCACATAATGACTAGCTTGATAGGCCGCCAGTTTTCAATATTCTTAATGATCTAGTAAATAGAAGATTGTGGTGGGTTGACAACAGACTTGTAAAATTTAGGTTTAAAAAAAAAAAAAAAAAATGTGATTATGACCTAAATTTTGCCAGATGGTCAAACACTCGCTGCAACATATGGTTTAGTAAACAGATTTAAATATGCAGTATATTTTTAGAACAGTAAATTAAATTCCACAGCCACATCCGTCATCAAAAACCATAACCAAAGTACAGGAAGTAATGTGGTGCCGGCTTGCATTATATTTTTGTTACGTTCTCACACTCTATTTTTTCCCTGTCTTCCTGCAACTATTTCCCCTTTCTTCTTGAATCTGCAAACATTACATATACAGCATCATTGAAATTATGTTTTGCATTAAATTGAACTGCAGGTTCTAAAGAAGAGCAACCCAGCTATACAGGCTAAAAAGTATTTCTAGCCTTAAAACTAACAGGACATTGATGACAAAGCAAGTCTTCTATCGACACAGGCACACAAGAGTTTTCAGTGTATTGCGTAGGACATTGCTTAGTGATACACAAGCTTAAAGAATCCCAGAGTGGCTTAGTCAAGACTTTTGTTCTAGGGTTTTTAACAATGCCCAATCATTCCATACTATTTATATCGCAAAATATAGTACTTTTTAAAATCAGATTACAAACTTAAAGGGAAAGACACTTCAACACCAAAATAATTTCAGCTTTGCACAATTTCAAACTTTTTCTCAATGCAGAAGTTATGGTGCCTGAAAGTTCTGGGTCATCTTTCGTTAAGGGGTTAAACTGCTGATAAACAGTTCAAACCCAAAGTAGTTATTTGAGATGATGTTGCTATGGGGCTTTAAGTGTTAGTTTAATGAAGTGGCCTTCGTGTACAGATCATGCTGGCTGTGCAGTCAGTGCTCAATTAACTGTGATCTAGAAGTTAAAAATTACTTTAGATAGCCCTAGCCACATCTCCCCTGACTCTCACAGCATCCTTACCCATTTCCTGAAAAAGAGGTCCATTTTTAAAGCTTTCTTTATTGGGGTTTATTTTGGATAAGTTCTTATCTCACGCTTGCAGCAGTCTCTTGCGTGTGATTAAAGGTCAATTAACAGAGCAGGATATTAGAACTTCTAAAAGTAAATACACTGTGCTGAAAGAGCTGTATGAAGGTTCAAACTGCCTGGGGAGGTGTGGCTAAGGCTGTATAAATAGTGATTAATTGGCAGAGAACTGAGCAGTGACATTGCAGATATGTGCATTAAAGCAGCACTGTCATGCCGAACTTACCTTTCTTCAATCGATTCCTCTACTCTCCCTCTGTCAGGATCTGTTCTTCATTTCTTCCTGTCTGCTCTAGTTTTCTTTAAAACATAAGACAAAGTAGGGACTATTTGTCTTATGGAGGTTTCCTACGCCTGACAAGCTATGACCAGCGGAGGAGCAAAGTGTGCTTCATTTCCGGTGGTCAGAGCAATTTTCCCACAAACCTCACCTTTCCTCCGTGTTCCTGTGAAGCCTCCTTTCACTTTTCCCGGACGCAATTCGGGACTGATTGGTTGCTTTCAATTTTAATTCCAACCAGAGTGCTCTGCCATTTTACACCACGTGGGAAAGTTCCAAAGGACAACAACAGGTGTGTTCTCTCCTCCCCCCCACCCCTTTATTGTTATTGAGGGCCCCCACCAGCCGCTCAGGGATGGGGGCCAGGGGGAGGACAATAGGTCTTAACCTTTTTATATTATTTATATATATATATATATATATATATATATATATATATATATATATATATATATATATATATATATATATATATATATATACACACACATATACATATATATACACACACACACACACACACACACATAGACATGCCCCTTCTCGCGCTATAGTGAGTAGGGGCAGAATTTACTAATACCAAGTCATTTTTACTTAGTATTAGTACATTTGGCTGAAAGACCAATTTAGGTCTTTCAGCCTTTTGATAGATAACTCCTTAATTCCCACGGTATCAGGTAGCCATCTACCTAGCAGCTGCAAGACGCAGTCGCGGCAGGATCGGAGTTTCATTCATTCGAATGAAATTCCAATCCAAAAAAATAAAAAATAAAAATAAAAAAAAAGAGAGAGAGAAAGATAGAGAGAGAGAGAGAGAGAGAGAGAGAGAGAGAGAGAGAGAGAGAGAGAGAGAGAGAGAGAGAGAGAGAGAGAGAGAGAGAGAGAGAGAGAGAGAGAGAGAGAGAGAGAGAGACCCGAATTGCATTTTAACACAAATGGAGAAACTGTTCTGATTCTGTAAGGACGCAATTCGGTAGTTTCGTCGGCGTTCTGTCTAAATGACAGGAAGTTCGGGAAAAGTAAAAGGAGGCTTTCCAGGAACACAGAGGAAAGGTGAGAATTGTGGGACATTGCTCTGACCACTGGAAATTAAGCACACTTTGCTCCTCCGCTTGTCAGGCATAGGAAACCTCCATAAGACAAATAGTTCCTACTATGGGTTATGTTTTAAAGAAAATGAGAGCAGACAGGAAGAAATGAACAGATCCTAAGAGAGGGAGAGAAGAGGAATCGATTAAAGAAAGGTAAGTTCGGCATGACAGTGCTGCTTTAAGCTAAATTATCGTATTTCAAACGCATCTTTAAAGTTCTAATTTGTAGTTAAATGCAAGTGTTGTGTGTATGGGTGCATACATGTTCATTTTGACTATATTAAAATATAGTGTTGGGCAGACCAACATAATAGGAAGCTTATAAATTGCTGAATAGTTACAATTTATTCTATGATGATCACAATGGAATAGACCACCACCACAGCTAGAAATGTGGGAGTTCCACAAAATGAAAGTGTAAAAAGTATTAAAGGAGCACTATAGTCAACATATAAAAGCAAGAAAGACAGGTCCCCTAGCCTTCTTTCTTGCTTTAATATGAACTTCCCATTTAAAAATAAATAAATCAGAGTCCTTTTTATGATATAAACTTACCTCCGCTCCAGCGCAGAGATTCTTGGCAGGCTGCGCCCCCTTTATCGTCAAAATGACAATGCAGCAGGGCTCAGACACTTCTCTTAGAGAAGAGTCATAGCAATCTGGTGAGCATGCACAGCACCAATCTGATTCTTCATAGAATGTCGCCCTATGAATGAACACTGAGCGCTCTACCGCTCATGTGCGCGTTTACAAGCTGTGCTGACTGACAGCTCAGCTCGCTGTCTGTGCCTGCCCCCCTCCTACGGCAACCCTTCTAAGCCAAAAGTATCTAGTATACAAACACATACTTTTAAAATAAATATTGTTAAAAAATACACACACTGTCTCTCACACTCAATTTTTAAAATAAGTGTACTTACTGTTTGAAGTCAGGAGATCTCTGCATCCTCCTGCCTTCTGCCGGTCAGCTCGAGCCAACTCAGTGTGCAGGAGATCGTTATCTCCCACACTGTCGGCTCTGATTACTGACAGGCTTCTTCTTACTGATTACTGACAGGCTCCAGGTTACTACAGGAAACAGGAGGCGCGTTCACATTACCTCCTGTCTCCTGTTATCACGTTTGATGCATTCACTCAAGCGTGAAGACGTCAAACGTGATGAATGCAAGTTAGGCAGCCCTGAACTCTGAAGTCCCTCTGGTGGCAGTCTGAGTGACTGCAACTGGAGATGTTCCTAGGTTCTAATGTAAACACTGTATTGTCTCAGAAAATACAGTGTATACTTGGGAAAGGCTGCAGGGAGCTATAGTTCTCATCTGAACAACTTCATCAAGCTGCAAGAGCCTCTTGTATGTGATTAAAGTTCAATTTACAGAGAAAGAGATACAATTGTTTAAAAATCAATCAGATTGTGTCAATCAGAGCCAGGGGAGGTGTGTCAAGGGCTGTATAAACAGAAAAAGTGATTTAACTCCTAAATTGCAGTGGATTGAGCAGTGTAACCTGAGAGGCATGATCTATACTAAAACGGCTTCATTAAGCTAAATTTGTTTAGGCGACTATAGTGTTCCTTTAAGTAATAGAGAGAAGAAGGGCTGCAATGTGAGAAAAAGGCACATTTAGTTCTTATACAGTCTTCTGCCTATCGTATCATGATTGATAAGAGAAACAATGTCATCATTGATGCTCTCATTAAACCATGCTCAAAGATGCAGACGACCACAACAACGCTAGGCCTCAATTACTCTAGAAAATTACCAAGATTTACGGAAATAAGAGAAATGGAGACCTAATTTTGAATGATGCACATAAAACCAGTTCTTGGTCATCCACAACAAAAACAATTCACTGTTTTATAACCCCCATTTCTCAACAAATTTCAAGAAGAGTTGGACACACACAGAGTTGGAAAACTCACATTTCAGTGACCCAGTAACACCATCAGATTTTACTAAAGAATCACAGGAATTGGTTTGTATGGCTTTTCAGAGGAAAACTACAGTAAATGGGTTATGACACAACACTATACAAAAAGAAAGAAACAAAAATACATAATTACCTTGCATAGCACCTTTATCTAGGAAGTTGTTAAGGTTAAATAATGTGTTCCTTGATGCAAGATACTGAATAAATCGCTGAGGAATAAAAAAACAAAACTGTGAGGCATTTTAAAAACAGATGAGATAGATATTAAAGTGGCACTGACAAAATTCTACTGCCCGCAATAAAATGTCGCTATAACAACCATTTGCAAAGTCAGGTAATTCTTTTTGTTTCTAAAATTATTCTATTTTTTGCGAACTGATCCCAATGTTTATTCTACATAACTCATTTGCATTAAGCATTTTTGAAAACATATCACTATAATCACTTAAGCATAGTGTTTATAGTTCAACTGAGGAGTCTTGGGTGTAGTGGTTATAAGACCTTTTAAAAATTATGGTGTTGATTCACTGAATAGTGAATTGGAAAGGAAACAGAAAATTTAAGTCAAAATAGTAAAGTTTAACAATGCCTTAAAGGACACTATAGTCACCAGAACAACTACAGCTTAATGCAGTTGTTCTAGTGAGTATAATAGCTCCCTTCAGGCATTTTCATGCCCCTAGGGACACCTCCAAGTGGGCGCTCCTCAGATAGCTACTGGAGGGGTTTTCTGGTTCAGGGCTGCACAGTAAGCAGCCCAGTCGTTCAGCGTCCCCACACTCTGCATGGAGATCTCTATGAGGAGGTGCTGATTGGCCAAAACAGTGTTTGGCCCCATCCCTTGCCGATTTTAGCCGATGGGAAAGCATTGGATTGGCAAAAAATCTGCTATTTTGATGATGTCACAACGGGGGCGGGGACAGCGCCAACAGACCCGTGGAGAGCTGAAAATAAGGTGAGTTTTAACCCACTTTGAGGGAGCTAAAGGGGCAAGCCACCTAAATGGTGGGTTTTCGCTATAGGGTCAGGAATACATGTTTGTGTTCCTGACCCTATAATGATCCTTTAAATACAGTAATTTTCCTCGCAACTATTTTGTCTGACAATTTGTTTATGAAATTGTCAAAATTCAATAGTGAATAAGCCCTATAAAATGCATGAAAATATATGAACAATTAATCAAGTAAAGTGTACTTAAAGCAAAATTTATAGTACATGGATCAGTTTTACTTAATTTCATACTAAAATATTTAGTTTTTATGTTCATATGTATTAAATATATTTTAAATGGGCATTACACGGTTAGCGGACACTCTGGCTATGAATAAATGTCCAGAGCTGGTATGGGACACTGTAGGCACCCAGACCACTTTAGCCAATTGAAGTAGCCTGTGACCCTTTTGCACTTAGTGCTGCAATGTTAAACACTGCAGTTCCAGAGAACTTCAATTTTTTTCGTTGCAGCTCTAAGTCTGCCCCCAGTGGCCGTCTACCAGACAGCCACTGTGGACGCTTCCGGAATCCCAACAGACTTCTGGTCCGCTATCTGACGCTGGACGTCCTCACGCTTTGCACGAGGACATCCAGCATCAGATTATCCCCATATAAAAGCACTGAATAATGCTTTCCTATGGGGAGGTCTAATGCGCGCAGGGCTATTTCTGCACATTAGGTCTCCCAAGCCGGCTGACGGCAGGGGAGGAGCGTGGGCGGAGTCTGACCCAGCACAGATGGACATCAGCCCTGGATTCAGGTAAGTGGCTTAAGGTGTTTAAACCTCTTCAGGCCCACAGGAGGGGGGGCCCCGAGGGAGGTGGGGACCCATTAACCCTATAGTGCCAGGAACACCGCTAATTGCTAGAGCATTTATAAGAAATCATAACCAGCATTAGATTTCTTACATATTTCACAAGGAAAAAACAAAACAAGACTCAAGTTGGGTTTGAAGAGCTAGAATGTAGAAAAAAAAAACCTCAGCACATGAGGGAACCTTAAAGGGACACTATATCCACCAGAACCACTACAGCTTAAAGGGGCACTAACTAGAGTCACCAGAAAAACTACAGCTCAATGTAGTTGTTCTGGTGAGTATAATCATTGCCTTCAGGCATTTCCATACAAACACTGTCTTTTCAGAGATGGCCACTGGATGTGCTTCCTGGGGCAGTGCTGCACTGTTGACAGCACTGCAGTTCTGCGTCTCCATGGGGACGCTTAATTTTCCTCATAAAGATGCACTGATTCAATGTATCTCTGTGAGGAGGTGCCTATTGGCTAAAGCAGCATTTGACCCAGCCCCCACCCTGCCTCCTTGTTGATTGCAGCCAATCCAATGCTGTCCCTATGGCAATTTTGATGATGAGCCCAAGGAGGCGGACCAGGGGCAGGACCAGCATCGGCAGACCCGTGTAGCGCTGGAAATAAGGCGCGTTTTCACTTTTTCTAAGGGGTGTAAGGTGGGGCAAGCCATCTAAATGGTGGCTTAAACACTATAGTGTCAGGAATACACGGTTGTGTTCCTGACCCTATAGTGTTCCATTAATGTAGTGGTTCTGGTGTCTATAGCATTTTCATTCAAAAGGTAATGTTTTTATTGCTGCCTAGGAACAATTCTAGTGGCAGAAGTGCTTCCTGTGTCAGTGCAGCACTGGCATTCAGAGTCTCCATGCTCTACATGGAGTCACTGAAAGTTCCCTATAGAGATGCACTGATTCAATGCATCTCTATGAGATGCCGCGATTGGCTAGTGTTGCGTTTTGCCGTGCATTCGCAATAGCCACCTAATGCTTTCCTATTGGAAACAAGATTGATTATCTCCACTATGGTGGCAGGACCAGGCAGGGAGAGACCAGCACAGCATTGGAGAAAAAGTAAACAACTTTCCCATTGGGGGCCAGTAACCTAATTAGATAGTTTAATACAGGTTTGTATTCCTGACACTATAGTGTTCCTTTAACCCCTTAAGGACACATGACATGTGTGACATGTCATGATTCCCTTTTATTCCAGAATTTTGGTCCTTAATGGGCTAGGTTCATAGCTTACACTGTTTTTACCAGATGTACAAGGTTACAATGTTTTAATGAAAGAATGTCATGACAATTAAAATGTAATAAAGCAAAATCAATTGTCAGTTGCTAGATTGCTCTGGGATAAATGCTTAATGAAACTAATAAAATGGAGAAAAAAGGTTAGCCAAAGATTTAAAGAATCACTAAAGTCACCCAGGACCACTCAAGGACACTAGATGCTGTTGCATGGTAGTTTTAAAACTAATTTTGCAGTTTTGCAGAAATGGCAATGCTTACATTGCAGGGATAAACACATATCTTTCAGACAGCCATGAAATGCACTTACTGAGCAAAAACCGAGTAAATTTGGTCACGTTACCAATGCTGCTCATAGGCAACTATTCAATTCAATGCTTTTCTATGGGAAGCATAAGGATGCACATTCGGCTCTCCATGTGCATGCGCATCAGTCCCCAATACTCCTCTATGAGGGGAAGAGAGGGTGAACAACACGAAACATCAACTTTAGGATTCTTTAGTGTTAGGGATACAAACCTGTATTACCAACACTATGATGTTCCTTTAACAAAAGAGAAATGAGAAATAATTTCTTATCAATAGCCTGGTAAAAGGGACTGATGATCACCCTTTTAAAAAATGCTTTAGAATCAAGCCTGCATCTCTACTCTGATAAGGTAACTTAATTTACTTGCTGACAGTCTGATCTAGCATATGATGTGAGAATGCTGACAACACTAATGATTTAAATGTTATGGTTTTATTAGGATGCTGACCAGCATCAAGACGACACTGCCGGATCCATCCTAACACTCAGATCCTCTGCTACAAAAAAAACCAAAAACAAAAGTTCCAGAAAATACGTAGGTTTGTTCTTTATATAACAGGTTCTTACTATAAGAACACATAATGAACTTCTTCATCATACCTCATTGCCGTACATCATGAGGTGATGCGTTGTGATAAGGGCTTTGAAGACTACAACCCAACTTCCATTAGCCGTCCTTTCAAAGAGGGTATCAGCCAGCTGCGGTATGTTTATGTTCATTTCATTTGTACATTGTATAAGATCTGTCAAAAAAATTAAATGGAAATAAAGGCAATCAAAATCATATTCTTTTAATGGAACTAATATATAAACACCACTGTAATCGAACAAAAACTAGAAATTCTACAGAGCAATTAATACTTTTACAACAATTCTGTATCAATGTACCAATAAAAACAAGATGTAAAATAAATAAAAATAAATAAATAAAAAAACACAATAAAGTAAGTTTGTCTCTGTCACTATTTTCTTCAGGATATTTTAGCAGAAGAAAATTGTCACAGATGCACTCATTTATATGAGCTTGACCCTATGTGCAATATCTATTGGGTACTTTGAAAAAAACATTATTGTTTATAAAATATGAACAAACAAACAAACAAACAAAAAAAAATATATATATTATATATATATATATATATATATATATATATATATATATATATATATATATATATATATATAAAATTAAAGCATGTGTTAAGAATCCTTGAATTTACATTGCTGTAACCTGCAACTCAGTGCATTGTTATTCAGTAAACTAATTTTTGCTAATTATATCTGAATGGAAAAAACAAAAGCAAAAATTTCAGATCAGTACATTTTCACCAATTTGCTTTAGTGACTAATCCTGAGGCATGTTGTAGCAGAAGCAATAAAAATACTCCTTTGGAAAATCTTTTAGAGGTGCTTCTGTGAAATAATGGAGTAAAACTATTTCAATCTGATGGTCTCAGAGAAACCATCTGATTGCTGCATTTTGCCGTACATGCACACTAGCTTGCCAATGCTCTTGCATGGGAAAGCAGTGGATTGGCTCAGATTATTGATCTCGATTTCGGCCAAGGAGGCAGAGCTGCACACCAGAGATCAGCACTGCGCAGGAGAAAAATTAAGTGAAACAACCTTTTTAAATCTGGCCACAGGGCTCATGTAATCTGTGATTAGACCACTATTTAGCGTTAGGAATACACATTTGTATTCCAAACTCTATAGTTTCCTTTACGTTCCTAGGCAATTCAGACAGTATAATAATGGTAACATTATGTTCAATACTGTGGTCACTATGAATAGGTCTGTAATCATTCATGTAATAAATTGCAGTGCTAGAGAGACCGATTTCACTTTTTCATTAAAGGGACACTATAGTCACCTGAACAACTTTAGCTTAATGAAGCAGTTTTGGTGTATAGAACATGCCCCTGCAGCCTCGCTGCTCAATTCTCTGCCATTTAGGAGTTAAATCCCTTTGTTTATGAACCCTAGTCACACCTCCCTGCATGTGACTTGCACAGCCTTCCATAAACACTTCCTGTAAAGAGAGCCCTTTTTAGGCTTTCTTTATTGCAAAATCTGTTTAATTAAGATTTTCTTATCCCCTGCTATGTTAATAGCTTGCTAGACCCTGCAAGAGCCTCCTGTATGTGATTAAAGTTCAATTTAGAGATTGAGATACAATTATTTAAGGTAAATTACATCTGTTTGAAAGTGAAACCAGTTTTTTTTATGCAGGCTCTGTCAATCATAGCCAGGGGAGGTGTGGCTAGGGCTGCATAAACAGAAACAAAGTGATTTAACTCCTAAATGACAGTGAATTGAGCAGTGAAATTGCATGGGGAATGATCTATACACTAAAAGGGCTTTATTTAGCAAAAGTAATTTAGGTGACTATAGTGTTAAGAAAAAAAGAAAAAAAAAAAAGGACGCAAGGCAAGTGGAATACAAGATTTACAACAATTTTACAATATGCTTGGAAACAATACAATCATGTGAATACATGAAAGAAAAGCTAAATAGAACCACTCATTGAACTTTTATGGGGTTTATACAACTCAGAGAATAAACATCATGTTTCTTAGGGAATTGTAAGTGGTATATTCACTCTATGATAAGAAGCATCGCCATGAATTCTGGCGCGGCAATACATTTTAAAAATTACAAATGCAAAACGGAACAGTATACCTTGTCCACTCAACAAAGAGTGGGAGTGAGGAAGAGACTGATGGTAAAAAGAGTTAAAAAGGATTGATTAAAAGATTCAGGGAATTTAGGACTTTAGAATTCATAGTCATGGTAGATTCAGCAGGGGTCAGCAGAGCTATGTGCTCCTTACATGGGTACCAAATCTTATGGGTATTGAGTATGCCCAGGACACACAAACCATATTATACATAAAACTACTATTTCTCAGCAGCATCCTAAATGTAGTAACATCTTCCTTTCACTTACAAGCATTGCAAAGTCTGTGAGACGTACACATTTTGTGGCTTAGTCTCACTGCCACTAAAGTCAGGTGAGTGTACAAAGAAACACCATTCAGGAGTGCCAAAATGGGAACTAGTCAGAGTTTAGCTCAATATGCAGCTCAAAAGTGAGAATACCTCTTCTCAAAACAGAATACCTCTTCTCACCCTGCCACCACATATTATTTATAAAGCGCCAACAAGTTCCGCAGCGCTGTACAATGGGTGGACTAACAAAACACATATTTGTAACCAGACACGTTTGACGCACAGCAACAGAGGGATTGAGGGCCCTGCTCAATGAGCTTACATGCTAGAGGGAGTGGGGTATAGTGACACAAATGGTAAGGGTAGGGTAGAAAATTAGGTTGCTAGGAATGTGTTCATTGAGGGCTTATTGTTTTGATGACAGTTTCAGGAGAGGAATCAGGGTGCGGGGAGGGAAAGCTGTTCACCGTTTAATTGATATGCTTTCCTAAAGATGTTTTTGAAGGAGTGGAGATTGGGTGAAAGTCTAACATACAGGGGAAGGGAGTTCCACAGGAACGTTGCAGCCCTACAGAAGTCTTTAAGGTGAGCATCAGAGGAAGGCGTACGAAGAGAGATTAGACGTAGGTCTGCAGCAGAGCGTAGGGGCCTAGATGGGACATATTTGTGTATTAGTGAGGATAAGTAGGTCGGAGCTGCATTGTAGAGAGATTTGTAAGCTAGTATCAGGATCCTAAATTGAGTCCTATATCTTACAGGAAGTCAATGGAGCGACTGAGGGAGGTGCGGGCGGACAGAAACATGAGCCTCGCCGCCGCATTCATTACAGACTGTAACGGCGCAAGTTGGGAACACTGAGAAGCGGATTACAGTAGTCAAGGCAAAGGAGGTCAGCAGCCTGGACAAGCACCTTTGCAGTATTGTGATGTAATTCCAGTAAAATACAAGTTTAGCAGGCTAAGATTGCCACAAGGCATATGTATGTATATGTGTTTGTAGTATCAGTTACTTAATTACACGTAGCTAAGATACTGTCATCACTGTACTGACCAGGTGCAGGAATGTAAGAACTGGAATTACGCGTCCCTCTCCTTTGTATCAGATGAGCCACGTGGTTAGACCGGATGGATGAGTTTAGACTCTATTCATTAAATAGGTTAAGGGTATGTGTGGGTGTAGTTAATTGTGGGAGGAGCTACAGTGCTATATAAGGAATGTACTCTATGTATTCAGTACTCAGACTTTGCTGTATTTTGGTGACGCTAGTCCCTCTGAGTCCCGATCGGTGATCCAATAAAGAATCTCTTCCTTCCTGAAGAAACCTGTGTCCATCTCTCTGTGCTTGGCTTCCGTCAGTTTCTCCGGTATCATTTGGTGCATTGGCCGGGAAGCTCATCGTTCAACGGTAGCTGAGAGGCAGAGGCGTGAGACGGTCTATCTTTGCCCACGTTCTCTACGGCTGCACCCCTGAACTTCTGCGTGGACCTCCCTTCGTCTCGGCGCCACTGGTCTGTTGTCCAGGAGATCATCGGCCTCTACGTGAGAAGTGCTGGGGTGTCCCCGTCGATGAGTGTGAACTCAGGTTCAGGAACGAGGAGGTAAGATAACTGCTGTTTTAGACGGCAGGACCCGCTAGGGGTATACCGATTGTGCGGTAGGCCCAAAGGGGTTTTTGAATCTGTATCTGCCCCCTCTGTCGGAGGGAAGGAGCGAAGGCGCACCGCTCGATCGAACGCTCTTTAGTCAGACCGTTTGATTTGGTTAGTCAGGCGGGGTCCTGGTGTAAATAGCCCTAGCCGGACACCGGTGTCTTGTCTAGACTAGCGTTCTAGGGTGTATATTACGTTCGCTAGGTCGGAGGGACCGGGAGACTAAGCGGCGCCTGTGTAAATTCGGTTCGCTAGTTCTCATCCTATCTGGGCTAAGTGGGAAGGCGTGTAAATTTGGAACCCACTAGACTTTTGATAGTACGACTAAGAGGCGCCTGTGTAAATTCGGATCTCTAGCTCGTTGTATAGTGCGACTAAGAGGCGCCTGTGTAAATTCGGTTCTCTAGCTCGCTATGTATATGTGGTGATTGGGCAGTGTGGCTAACCAAAACGGGTGTATATAGTTTTAGGTAGTCCATTCAAGGTACTGGCCAATAGTTTAGTTGGGAATTGTAAATGTGTTAACGATTGTTTTAGTAAAGTGTATATCTTGTTAGATAGCGCGAGCTCAGCCGTCTAGCGAGAGTGTTAATAGTGTGTTGCTGTATTATAGTGCACGGTACCATAACCCTGTATATTTACTGACATTATATAATAAGTACTAATCATTGTCGTCCATTGCATGTTTAACACCATAACCACTAATAATTGTATTGTGACCTTAACTTGTGCTTTGACCTATGCTAACCGTACTGTAACCGCTATTTGTAAAAGACGATGTTACTGGGGTGTGTTATAGACGGGTAATTCGTATATAGAGAATTATAGCGTGGGTGACTGTGTAGTTACGCCAAAGGGCATAATATTGATTATATAGTGACTGGTGTAGCAGCTGTGTGTGTACGGGAATTCCCTGAGTGTTTATTGTTATTGTGTACGTTTCACTTGGTAACCGTACCACGTGGTGCTGTTGCCAGAGGAAACGGGTGTGACTGTTGAATAGTACGCATGTATAGTAATCGTTGTCGACGACGTTCCACTGTTAAATATGGGTGCGTCGCAGTCAACGATTCCGGATCCCTTAGGATGTATGGTTAAGAATTTTAAAAAGGGATTCAAAGTTTGTGATTTTGGGGTTAAGATGTCCCCTGTACGTTTGGTCACTTTGTGCACTAGGGAGTGGCCTACTTTGGTTGCGGCATGGCCGCCACGTGGCAGTTTGGATCCAACTCTGGTACAGCGCTTACACGTGGCTGTATCAGGTAGGCCTGAACTTTACGGCCAGTTTCCTTATATTGATTGTTGGAGACAGGCCGTAAATGACTCGCCAAAATGGCTCCGGACATGCCACGAGGAACAGTGTCGCCTCATGGTAGCTAGGACTTGTTCGTCCACTAGGGCTGGTGTTAGGCCCATTTTGGACACGCCCCCTGAGTCCGAGATCCCTTTGCCGCCCCCTTACTTTCCGGTAAGAGGAAGTGACGCAAATACAGGAAGTCCTGTAACCCTTCCCTCATTACCCTCATCCACTTCCGCTTCCTCCTCCAGTACAGGATCCACCCCCCCTCGTACTAAATCTCCCCTTCCGGAACCAGAACCCACCCCCATTAGAAACGAATATCCTGATTTGGCGCCACTTCAGACTTCCGGTCAAGCTTCATCTAGCTCGGCCCGAAGTGTTCTATTCACTACCTTTTCCCAAAACCAACCTCCCACATCCCCATACCCTATATCTCCCCGACCGGAACCCATGACTGACGCTTCCCTACGTAGCCCCATCCAAACCCGACAGTTGACTGGTGCCCAACAATTAAAGCACTATCAGATGCCTCTTCGCTTAAATCCCGGGTCAGCTTATATCGATGCCGCAGGTCAAATGGCACACGCTGACCCTGTCTTCGTATATGTCCCTTTCACCACTACCGACCTTTTAAACTGGAAGACCCATAATTCCTCGTATACTGAGAAACCACAAGCCATGACTGATCTGTTCACCTCAATAGTACAGACACATAATCCGACATGGGCTGATTGCCAGCAGTTATTAATGACTTTATTTAACAATGAGGAAAGGACAAGAATAAATCAAGCAGCCATTAAAGCATTAGAGGATAGAGCCCGTGCTTTGAACCAAGCTAATCCAGCAGCATGGGCCGCAACACATTATCCCAACACTGATCCCGATTGGAACGTAAATGGTGCTGATATGGTTCAACTCAGAGCCTATAGAGACGCTATAATTGCTGGCATGAAAGCCGGAGGAAAGAAAGCCATTAACATGTCGAAGACAGTTGAGGTGATCCAGAAAAGCGATGAAGCGCCCAGTGTCTTTTATGACCGATTATTGGAGGCGTACCGCTTGTACACCCCCTTTAATCCGGAAGACGCAGACAATTCCCGAATGGTTAACTCCGCCTTTGTCAGCCAAGCTTACGGAGATATTAAGCGCAAGCTACAAAAGTTAGAAGGGTTTGCAGGTATGTCAATCTCCCAACTAATGGAGGTAGCTAATAAGGTCTATATGAATAGGGAAACAGAAAGCAAGAAAGAGGAGGAGCGCAAGATGCGTAAAAAGGCTGATATGCTAGCGGTAGCGATCGCAGGCGTAGATAAACGGGGCCCAGATAGAGGCAATAATAGATGGAGTAGGGAGCCTTTGAGTAGGGATCAGTGTGCGTATTGCAAGGAAGAAGGGCATTGGAGGAACGAATGTCCGCAAAGAGAGCAGTACGAGAGAGACCAACCCAGGGCAGGCTACGGAAACTTTAGAGGCAGAGCGAGAGGTAGAGGAGGCCCCGGAGGGAGTAATGGTTATAGAGGGAGTAATGGGAACAGAGGAAGTGTTAGGGAAGACAGATATATTCCAGCAGCGCAAAGGTCCCGCGATAGAGAAGGTAGGGACTTCGTAGGATTGGCTGACACGGTCATGGAGGACTATTGATACCGACCGGGCTCCATCCCCCTTGGTCGAGCGGAGCCTATGGTCGATGTATCAATAGGGGGGAAAAGGAGTGCGTTCATGATCGACACTGGTGCTGAACATTCAGTGGTGACTAATCTAGTTGCTCCTCCATCTGGAAGGACTATTACTGTGATAGGAGCAACTGGAAGAAGTGCTGAAAGACCGGTTCTTAAAAGTCGACTCTGTACATTGGGAGGCCACGTAGTAAAACACCAATTCCTTTATATGCCTGAATGTCCAGTCCAATTGCTGGGACGTGATATGCTATCCAAATTACAAGCGCAGATTACGTTCCTACCAGATGGAACAACATCTTTAAAGTTTAATGGACCTTCAGGTATTATGACTTTATCCGTACCAAAGGAAGAAGAGTGGCGACTTTATACAGTGTTGACTAGCCAAAACCCTAGGAGTGATGAGACATTATTTAACATACCAGGAGTTTGGGCAGAGAACAACCCACCAGGACTGGCCCGCAATATTCCACCAATAAAAATTGAACTGAAACATGGGGTTTATCCAGTGAGCCTAAGACAATATCACATTCCGCAGAAGGCTAAGAAGAACATCCAATCCTATCTGGATAAGTTCATACGGTATGGTATCCTAAAATTCTGTACTTCCCCCTGGAACACCCCATTGCTGCCTGTTCAAAAGCCCGGCACAGATGAGTATCGACCTGTGCAGGACTTAAGAGCAGTCAATGATGCGGTTGTTAGCATACATCCAGTTGTACCCAATCCATATAACCTGCTTGCTTTAATTCCGGGCGGGGCTACTTACTTCACAGTTTTAGACCTCAAAGATGCCTTCTTTTGCCTCCGAATTGCCGCAGAAAGTCAATGTATTTTTGCTTTCCAATGGGAGAACGCTGTAACGGGCTCAAAACGCCAAATGACTTGGACAAGACTGCCCCAAGGGTTTAAAAATTCACCTACCCTATTTGGTTCAGCCCTAAGTCAAGATCTATTGGATTTCGAGTCCATCCCAGGAGAGTGTGTATTGTTACAATATGTAGATGACTTGTTGATAGCAGCAGTTACAAAAGAAATCTGTCAGCAAGCAACGCACGATCTACTACACATTCTCTGGAAGGCAGGATACAAGGTGTCTAGAAAGAAGGCTCAGTTGTGTTTGCCAACTGTCAAGTATCTAGGATTCCATATCTCTGAAGGTCAAAGAATTATGGGGCCAGAGAGAAAAGAAGCTGTCTGCCAAATACCAATACCCAAGAATAGAAGACAAGTGCGAGAATTCTTGGGGGCAGCAGGCTTCTGTAGGATATGGATTCCCAGCTATGCGATACTAGCAAAACCTCTGTACGCAGCTATCAAAGGTACAGAGCACGACCCCTTCTTATGGACCCAAGAACAGCAAACGGCATTTGAAGATGTGAAGAAGGCTTTGATGAGTGCCCCAGCATTAGGTCTACCTGATCACACACGACCATTCTACTTATATGTACACGAGCAAAGAAGAATGGCTGTGGGAGTATTGACACAGTACTTGGGATCATGGCAAAGACCTGTTGCCTACATGTCTAAACAATTGGATGCAGTGGCCAGCGGATTTCCACCTTGTCTAAGAGCCGTAGCTGCAGCCGCCCTGCTAGTAGCTGAAGCCGATAAACTCACTCTGGGTCAAGAACTTTATGTACGAGTCCCACATGCAGTACAGACGTTGTTGGATTACAAAGGAAATCATTGGTTTAGTAACAGCCGTATGACCAAGTATCAAGCAATGTTGTGTGAAAACCCAAGAGTGCATTTAGAGACTGTAAACACCTTAAATCCAGCTACCCTTTTGCCACAACCTACTGAAAGTCAACATGATTGTTTGGAAGTAATGGATGAAGTATTCTCAAGTAGACCAGATCTTCGTGATTTTCCCATCCAGAACCCCGATGTTCAATATTACACCGACGGCAGTAGTTATGTGAAAGAAGGGATCCGCTATGCAGGATATGCAGTGACAACAATAGACAAGGTGATAGAAGCTCGGCCACTGGCGAAAGGAACATCAGCACAAAAGGCAGAATTAATAGCACTAACACGAGCGTTACAATTGGCTGAAGGTTTAAGAGTAAATATCTATACGGACTCTAAGTATGCGTTTTTAACCACTCATGCCCACGGAGCTTTGTATAAAGAAAGAGGACTACTGAATTCAGAAGGCAAAGAAATCAAGTACGCAGCTGAAATCCTACAACTATTGGAAGCAGTGTGGGAGCCGAAAGAAGTCGGTATTATTCATTGTCGAGCACATCTGAGAGGTGATGGTGATGTAACCAAGGGAAATCGGATGGCAGATAGTGCAGCTAAGCGTGCTGCTGAATCAGGAAGACAGGAGTATGTGGGGCATATAGCTGCTCTTATACCAACTCCACTGTCCCAATGGACTCCAGTTTATACAGCTCAAGAAGAGGAGTGGTTAAAGACTGAACCGGG
Organism: Pelobates fuscus; assembly: GCF_036172605.1. NCBI lineage: Eukaryota > Metazoa > Chordata > Amphibia > Anura > Pelobatidae > Pelobates > Pelobates fuscus. The sequence continues at coordinate 84,643,996 of NC_086325.1, read as the reverse complement.
AAAGTATCTGGAGAACAAGTGGTATCAGCTAGAAGATGGAAGAATAGTTATACCAGCATCGCTAGCGGTAGAAATTGTCCAAAATTATCACAACGGGACACATTCTGGGAGAGACAGTACTGAAGAATCTCTTAGAAAACATTTCTACATACCAAGATTGTCCAACTTGACTCAGGCCATTGTACGTAGATGTGTAACGTGTGCTAAAAATAATGCAAGACAAGGACCAGTAAAGCCACCAGGAGTCCAGTTTATGGGGGGACTCCCCATGTCCGATCTACAAATAGACTTTACAGTGATGCCTAAATCGGGTGGACATCGTTACCTGCTGGTAATTGTGTGCACCTATTCAGGCTGGGTAGAAGCATGTCCTACTCGTACAGAGAAAGCAGGAGAAGTTGTGAGATTCCTGCTACGAGAAATAATACCCCGATATGGACTACCCTGTTCTATAGGATCGGACAATGGTCCAGCTTTTGTTCACCAGTGCCTACAACAACTGACTCATATGCTTGGTATAAAGTGGAGGCTTCATACTGCATATAGACCCCAGAGTTCTGGTAAGGTAGAGAGAATGAATAGAACTATAAAGAACCAGTTGGCTAAAATGTGTCAGGAAACCCAACTTAAGTGGAACGTTCTCTTACCCATAGCTTTATTGCGAATCCGCAGTACCCCTACCAGAAGGATGGGCCTCTCTCCTTTTGAAATCATGTATGGGCGACCACCTCCCGTACTTGGTAACTTAAGGGGGGACTTGAGTCAGTTGGGAGAAGGAATTACTCGGCAGCAGGTTGTAGAGTTGGGTAAAACTATGGAGGAGGTACAGAAATGGGTACAAGATAGATTACCTGTGAATATTTATCCCCCTGTTCATAGTTACCATCCAGGAGACCAAGTGTGGATTAAAGAGTGGAATACTGTACCGTTAGGGCCCAAGTGGAGAGGTCCTTATGTTGTTCTTTTGTCTACCCCTACAGCAATAAAAGTAGCAGAAGTGACTCCGTGGATACATCACTCCAGGGTTAAACCAGCAGCAGTCGATTCTTGGCAAGTTACAGCAGATCCAGAGAATCCCTGCAAGATCCGGTTAAAACGCACTACTCAGTCGGAGTAACGAGGAATTATTGTGGATTACAAATTTTATTGTTACAGGTGTGAGTGAGAAGGCCATAATAAAGCCTGTCCGCTTACCATCACATAGTGTATAAGCCAGGAAAGTCTCGAAGGGACACCTGTGAAGATGAGCAGAACTCCATTCCCTGCAGCCCCTCACATCCTGGAAGCTGAGGCGCCATCGCACGGACGAAGACTGAGGATGACGGCGAAAGATGTGCTTTTGATAGTGTTTATTTATATGTGTTTTTATATTCAGGAAGGTAGAGGTACCGACACTCCTAGCTGTGAGGTATGCATTAAGACTACGAGAACAGGTAACCATATTTCCCAAACCCTAATTTGGCATTCACAATACGAATGTAAAGGAGATGTATCGAGATGTAGATACTTAAATATAGATTATAGTGTGTGCCATTTAGGAGTAGGAGAACCTAAGTGCTTCAGTCCGGAGTATCAGCCTCGTACAATCTGGTTGACTCTCAGGAATGGAGATCCTCAGGGGACCCTAATTAATAAAACGGTGTTAGAATCCGTACATTCTTCGGGTGTTCTGCTATTTGATGCGTGTAAAGCGATATCGAGTGGTAGAAAGCCGTGGAATGTATGTGGGGATCTTAGATGGGAGAGGACGTATGGGTCTAACGATAAATATATTTGTCTCAGTAGCAAAAATAAATATGTAAGTCCTAGATGCCCAAATAGAGATTATAACTTTTGCCCATATTGGTCTTGTGTGGGGTGGGCAACTTGGGGACAGACAGTAGACAAAGACATGATAGTGACTAAGTTGCCGACTAGCCCTTATTGTAAGTCTATGGAATGCAACCCAGTCCATATACTCATTAATAACCCCGACAAGTTCTTAGATAAGTATGGAAATTTATTTGGGTTTCAAATATACGGGACGGGTTTAGATCCTGGGACATTATTGTTTATAGGAATAGAGACTGATACGGTATCCTCCCAGACTCATCAAGTATACCATTCCTTTTACGCAGAGATGAGTATAGATAATAAGATCCCCCATAATGCTAAAAACCTGTTCATCGATTTAGCTGAAAGTATTGCCGGTAGTCTTAATGTTACCAACTGCTATGTGTGTGGAGGTACTAACATGGGAGACCAATGGCCTTGGGAAGCAAAGGAGGTAATGTCCGGTTCTGAGGCAGTTGACCAATTAATATCTACACAAGCCGATTATCATATGAGTGTTAGAGGTAAATCTGAGTGGAGATTAAAGACCTCCATCATAGGTTATGTTTGCATAGCAAGGAAAGGAATAATGTATAATACTTCTGTAGGAGAATTAACTTGTCTAGGGCAAAAAGCTTATGATGATGATACAAAGAATACAACTTGGTGGTCGGCTTCAAATGTCTCAGAACCATCTAACCCGTTTGCTAGATATGCCAATTTAAAGGATGTGTGGTTTGATCTATCCATCACATCTACCTGGAGAGCCCCAGCAAATTTGTACTGGATCTGTGGTAAGAAAGCCTATTCGGAGTTGCCACAGGACTGGGAAGGGGCATGTGTGTTAGGTATGCTCAAACCATCCTTCTTCTTGTTACCGATTGAAACAGGTGAGACTTTAGGTGTTAAAGTGTATGATGTGAATCATAGGAAGAAAAGGGGACCCATAGAGATAGGCGCCTGGGAAGATGATGAATGGCCTCCCCAGCGTATTATAGATTACTATGGGCCAGCCACGTGGGCTGAGGATGGTACCTTTGGTTATAGAACCCCTATTTATATGCTCAACCGTATTATAAGATTACAGGCGGTGGTTGAGATTATCACAAATGAGACATCACAAGCGCTCAATCTTCTAGCGAAGCATAACACCAGGATGAGGACAGCAGTCTACCAAAATAGATTAGCCTTGGATTACCTTTTGGCAGTAGAGGGAGGTGTATGTGGGAAGTTTAACCTAAGTAATTGCTGTCTTCAAATAGATGACGAAGGGCAAGCAATAGCTGAGCTTACTAGCCATATGGTTAAACTAGCGCATGTGCCTACTCAGGTATGGAAAGGGTATAATCCAAGTAGTTGGTTTGGTAGCTGGTATGAGTGGTTTGGAGGGCTTAAGGCAGTGGTAGGTGGAGTCCTACTAATTTTAATGTTGTGTCTACTCCTGCCGTGTCTTATACCCTTAGTAGTTAGGTCTGTGCAAAGCCTGATAGGAACTATAGCAGAGAGGAAGGCTGCTGCACAGATAATGGCCATATATAAGTATAAGGCTTTAGATCAGGGAGAAACTATGCAGGAAGATGAGTGTTGAAAAGATTCACATCATAAGAAAAGTCTGGTCTGGTTCATGGTAACCTGAGGTATATGCAAACCAAGGTTAAGTGATGCCTCAAGTAATTGTGAAATATCAGAGGCATCAAAGGGGGGAATGTGATGTAATTCCAGTAAAATACAAGTTTAGCAGGCTAAGATTGCCACAAGGCATATGTATGTATATGTGTTTGTAGTATCAGTTACTTAATTACACGTAGCTAAGATACTGTCATCACTGTACTGACCAGGTGCAGGAATGTAAGAACTGGAATTACGCGTCCCTCTCCTTTGTATCAGATGAGCCACGTGGTTAGACCGGATGGATGAGTTTAGACTCTATTCATTAAATAGGTTAAGGGTATGTGTGGGTGTAGTTAATTGTGGGAGGAGCTACAGTGCTATATAAGGAATCTACTCTATGTATTCAGTACTCAGACTTTGCTGTATTTTGGTGACGCTAGTCCCTCTGAGTCCCGATCGGTGATCCAATAAAGAATCTCTTCCTTCCTGAAGAAACCTGTGTCCATCTCTCTGTGCTTGGCTTCCGTCAGTTTCTCCGGTATCAGTATCAGACATTAAATAGAGTTGGATGCACGCAATATTTTTGAGATGGAAGCGGCAGCTTTGTCGATTGATTGGACATGAGGGGTGAAGGAGAGGTCGGAGTCAAAGAGAACACCTAGGCAGCGAGCCTTAGATGTGCACCTTCAGAAACATAATGGAGATAGTTCTCGAAAGACATGACTAAGGGAAACGGGGTCAAAGTACCACCTGGATACATAATTGTATTCATTCACTTTTATAGATGTACAAATTGATAACCTGTAACAACTGTCAAATGTTTTTCCATGTATATAGACATAATATGCCAATATTTTTTTACCATTGCTTTCGAAAGGTTTTTCTTATTTGAACATGCATTTTGAAGCAAAATATAGATGTTTTGAGATGACACCTTTTTGTATTCTTCTGTATAACTTTCTAAACATGGTCAATGGCGATAGAGCACGAGGAGTATTCCTCACTCGCAAGAAGTTCGTAAGTGCATTCAAGTTGTCCATCTCGTAGAAAGACATTCCACATATACAGCAGATTACTCTGCTGCTTGTAAGTGGCCTTTCTGATGGAGTCACCAACATGTATAAAACCTTGGGTAATCACCATAAAAACCTGTCTGGTCCCTCCAGTTGTGATGAAAAACTTGGATTGTCAACAATAGAGTTCCAATTTTAGAGAACATTGCATTTCTCTATTGTTGCATCTACCCAAAGCCTTGTGTTTTCCCAGAGCATCTACACAATTATTTCTAGTTCTACCTTACTTTTAAATGAAACTGTATTATATTGACTTTTACAGATCTTCACAAAAACGGTTCTGCTCAAAGCTTGGTGGCTTTTGGCAAAACAGAATAACATAAGAATACGGAAAACTTTCTTCAGTTGACCAAATACATCAAGAAAATCAATGGCAAAAAATGTGTGCCCCATCTAAATAAGGAATCTTGCACAACAAACTTCAAAATGTTGGTCCAACATTTCAATGTTATCGCCACTAGTCTTAAAATCTAGGTAAAGTGTTCTTCTCCCCCTGCTAGCAATGTGTATCGTTGGAATTTTAATGCAATGTTTGTGTACCTCGAAAGATACAGTTTACGATCACCTCTTAATATTTTATTCAACAAAATTTACATAAATCAGGAATTGCCAGATCCTTTTGGCTCTGGCTACTGACACAGCTGTAGTGCCTTGCTAGATAGCCATAACAGAAAAGTAAATGATCATGAAAAACACAAGCAAACCTAACCTATAGTTAGTCTCCACTCAGGTCCACGTGGAATTGATCCTTTATATGCAGCGATAGAGGAGGAATAGTGTCAGTTGAGTCACATAAGTGTAAATTTAGAGTTACCAGAATGAATCAGCCTGTATTACATGATCTACAAAAGAAGCAGTCAGCCTAGGACATGTGCTCTTTCTACTACGTCAGTACATTTAAAGAAAGTATAGTTAAATAACTTCGTAGACAAAAAAAATATATCAACACATTACAAAATTAAGCAATATTTTGACCTAAAGTAAGATCCTTGTCATGGTTTTAAAAAGTATGTCCAAGCACAAAAAACATTCCCCCCAATGCCTACAAATTAGCATAAATTAAAGCAAAGTCCCTTTAAGTTAGGTTTTTAAAAGGGGTACTCCAGGCTGGGATGGTTCTCTCTCTTATGTCCTTGAAAAACATGCAAGCATAAATAAACAATATCTTTTTAATGTTTATTATTTTGGATTAACTATATTAAAGTGACACTGTAGGCACCCAGACCACTTCAGCTAATTGCCGTGTCCCTATTGCACTTAGTACTGCAATGTAAAACATTCCAGTTTAACGGACCATAGGTCCGTTTGCATTCCGGAAGCGCCCCCAGTGGCTGTCTACCTAAACACCAAATTATGTGTTAGTTCTACTTGTTTGGGCCTGTTGTCAAGCACAGTTTAAAAAAAAAAAAAAAAAAACCAACACACAAAATACAAACACCTAGGTATGCTCATAATGAAACCAGAAAAGAATAGAAAGAAAAACACTCAAGTTTAAAAAAAAAAAAAAAAAAATACATATATTTAATAATCACTGAACTAACAACAGGTACTTCTAAAATACACTGAAGAAAGTGGTGTACTTAAGTAAAGTGATAATGTCCACTGTATAAACAACCTTTATTGATGGGACACAACGTGTTTTGTAACCTTAACCTTAATTAATCCTTAACTCAGACTGATTATTTTAAGATATGTATTACTGTGGATCCAAGCAAGTATTCCAACTGTAACAAATGAATTAAACGGGAAGGTTTTTTGTGTTTTTTTTTTCCTCTTCTTGCTTGAAGTGGTCTAGGTGCAGTGGTCCTGTATTTTTAACCCTTCAATGACAGTCCGACAGTCACGAGAGGTGCCTCTAATGCATCGACAAAGTAAAACCTGGTCATGTGATGTTGCAGCTCATAGGAAAGCACATGTGCATCAGGTCCACAATGCTTCCCTGTGAGGAGCTCTGGATTGGCCATCTGTGAAGGAAACTATGGCAGGTTTGTATTCCTTATTTTATAGTGTTCCTTTAAAGTTGTAAACATAAGAACCTAACTGGTTACTGAAATAGTAGTGGGAGAAGTCAGTTA